>NC_064864.1:12894912-13510745 GCF_024139225.1 Suncus etruscus
ATATATATAAACTAAAAAACATTTTCTGTGTCTTTATTTAAAAATGATAAATTAATTAGACAATTTGCTATTTTTATGTAATAGCATGTAATTTTCTATATTATTGGTACTTTTGCTTGACAAATTCCCCATGTTAATGATAAGATATGTGTGTGTGTGTTTTTTTTTTTTTTTTTTTTTTTGGTCATACCCTGTGATGCTCAGGGATTACCCCTGGCTATGTGCTCAGAAATCACTCCTGGGTCGGGGGACCCTATGGGACACTGGAGGATAGAACCAAGGTCCATCCTATATTGTTTGCATTTGAGGCAAACACCCTACTGCTCTGCTATTGGTCTGGCTCCCACTAATGCTAAGTTTTACTCAATATTGAAGACAGTTGTTTAAGTGTGAAAGCAGTTTTCTTTACAATGTATTTTATCCACAGGCGGTATGCTGAATTACTATATTGGATAGAACACATTCTCACATGTGATCTGTTCTAATTTTTAACTCCTCTTATCTTTGAATATAACATGAATATTTATAGTCTTATATTTGTAATAGCATTTTCTTAGACTCCTAAATAAATTAGTTATATCTAGAGATAAGAAGACCAAAGGAAGAAAAAGGCTGAAAAACTGGAGAGATAATAAAGAAATAAAGCACTAACTTTCCCAGTGACAGATTGAATTCCTGAGACATTATATAGTACACCAAGACTTGCCAGGAGTTATACTGGAGAAATAGTACTAAGTGTTCAGTACCTTGAAAACAGACTTGTCTTGCTCAAACATTCTCTTCACACAAAAAATGACAAAAAATATGCTTTTGGATATGTGCCATCCTCACTGGTGTAAAATTATCTAATTGTTGTATTGATTTGGATTTTCCTAATGATATGTGATGTGATAATGAGCATTTTTAATGTATCTGTTGGCCATCTATTAGTCTTTCTCAGAAAGTGTCTTTTCATTTCCTTTCCCCATTTTTGATTTTTTTTTTTAGGTTTTTGGGTTAACTTTCATGGAACTAAATTGTGTTGGTGGGCATATGGTGAGAAAGGAACTCTCATCTACTAGTTGTGGGAATATTTAGTAGTCCAAACCATAGACAAAACAGTTTGGAGGGTTCTCTGTAAATGCAAAATTGAGCTGCCATATGACCCAGAATTCCCACTTTTTGATATCTATCCCTCCTACAGAAAAATGCTCAACCAAAAGGATGTATGCACACTAATCTTCATTGCAGCACTCAATTAAATAGCTAAGACATGGCATTAACCTAGAGATGTCCAACAACAGACAAGTGGCTCCTGAAGATGCGGTCAATATATACAAGATAATACTACAAAACTGTAAGGAATGATGCAGTCATGCAATTTTCTGCAACATGTATAGAACTGGAAGATATTATATTAAATAAAGTAGTCTGGAATAAAGATAAATACAGATGTATATCACTGACACTTGGTATTTAAAATAACTGCATGAAAAATCGCTGTGGCTTAAAAGAGAGTCATCTCAAATATTATAGGCCTCAGAATAAAGTGAGAAGAAAAGGAATTTTATGAAAGAATGGGGGACAAGAGCTCAGAAGTCTTATGTGCATTCGTGGTGTTAACAAGAACAAAAGAAAATATACAGTCCAAAATCAACATCAATGAAATATTGAGACCCAAACTTTAATAATCAAAACTTAAAATGAGCCTTTTATGCTGGCAGCTAGAACCAGAGGTGGTGGAATGGGATGTCCTCTGGGAACATTGGTTGAGGGAGGTTAACACTGGTGATGGGATTGACCCTGAAATTTATGTGCCTGAAACCCATCTATGAGGACCTTTGTAAATCACATGACTTCAATAAAGTATTTTTTAAAAATGGATGTTTTCTTACAAAAATACCTCAGCATTTTTATTTGTTAATGTTTTTTCTCTTTCAGAATGTTAATATCTGAGTTTATCATATTTTCTTATAAGTTTTAAATTATTATTTATTTGAGATAATATGAGACCTGAATCTGTGGGTACTTTGTTCTCTTCATGACAACTAAAGAAAACAAGTGTGGGAAATAAAATAAATTTAAGGTTAAATAGAATTTTTTTTGTTTTGTTTTGTTTTTTGTTTTTGGGTCACACCTGGCAGCACTCAGGGGAGACTCCTGGTTCTACACTCAGAAATTGCTCCTGGCAGGCTCAGGGAACCATATGGGATGCCGGAATTCGAACTACTGACCTTCTGAATGCAAGGCAAATGCCTTAACTCCATGCTATCTCTCGGCCCTTAAATAGAATTCTTTTTTTGTTTGTTTGTTTTTGAGGCCACACCCATTTGATGCTCAGGGGTTACTCCTGACTAAGCGCTCAGAAATTGCCCCTGGCTTAGGGGGACCATATGGGACACCAGGGGATCGAACCCTGGTCCGTTCCTTGGCTAGCGCTTGCAAGGCAGACACCTTACCTAGCGCCACCTCACTGGCCCCTTAAATAGAATTCTTAAACCAAGGAATGTTTAATTTTTCTTCCTTAGAAGAACTAATACTTCTACTTCCTTAGTACTGTATTATGACTTGCTAGATTTATATTAGATTATTGTTTTAATAAATAACACATCTAGTACTTTACTCATTTCCATAAAGAATCTATAATCTCCAGTTGGTACAACTTTCATGTTTGGAATCTATTAGTGATTGTGTGACCTTCTCAGAATAAAATCAAAATATATATTTTGATCTAGTTTATAATATTGGTCCTACAGAAAAATCAAATTTAAAATAGAAAACTAGATCAAGTATAATTACTTTCATACATAAATATTATGTAAGTCCTCTGAGGGTAATCGAAATCAAAATGGCAATAGTCTGGAAAATAAAAGTATAATATGATTCAGTTATGGAAAACAACAAACAGAAAGACATCTATTCTTTTAAGAAAAAATTAAAAGCTTTGCTTTTTAAATCTAAGGATAAAAAGATAAGATGAAAGAGAAAGCAGGAAGGAACATTCTCTACAAATAATGACTTTTGTAATAAAATTTATTCCCCAAGGAAAAAAAAAATTCTTTCGTTGTTCAGTTTTCATGCCAGACTCACGGAATAGCTAATTTATCTAACTGAATTAAGAATTGAATTTATCCATAAACACAAGGATTGAAGATAGATTTTGGACATAGTACTTGGTTATCTACAGAATTATACACAATTTCTAATTGTATTTCAAACTATACAATCAGATAACTAATAGGAAATAATAAAATTTAAAGTACTGGGAACTATTTCATTTTTTTAAATTCTAAATTTCTATTTTTAATTTTTTTCTTTTATTGAATAATCTTGAGTTCAGAGCTTATTTCTGGCTCTGTTCTCAGGGATCATTTTTTTTAAATAAAGTTTTATTGTGACCAAAGTGCATTACAAAACTTTCACAGAATTATTTATGGTACATAGTGTCAATGAAAGAGGGGCATTCCCACCACCAGTGTTGTCCTCCCTCCAACCCGGTTCCCAGTATGCATCCCATATCTCCCTCCTTTCCCCCCAGAATACTAGTGTAACTGGTCTCCACTTTACAGCTTGTTGTAGATTGTCTGTTCTGTTGTTGTTTGAGATAAAAAGGATAAGAAAAAAGGAAGAAAAAAATTGGTAGCAACTACCAAAAAAGAAAGAGAAAAAAAATGCACTGGCTAATAAGAAAAAAAAATCACCAAATAATAACCTCAGGAGTGACAAAGAAAGAGAAAAGTGGAAGAAAAAAAGAGAAGGAAATAAATATTGTTGATGTTCAGATATTTAAGAAATACAGCAGTTTTTAAAAAAGCATGATCCCAAGTTGATAAATGTGGATTAAAAATGTGTTTTTGTTGTCTTCTTCATTGCCCTTAAGGGATAAGAGGATTTAAGTTTCTCTCTGAAGCTATTTCATAATGGTTAGAGAGGAGATAGCACAAGAGTTAGGGCAAAGGCAGAGTTCTATTCTCATTATTACTTGGCCTCATGAGTATCTGTCTATAACCCTTCAGGACTCAGAATTGCCTCAGATATAGATCTGATGTTGAGGCCTCTTGAACCCTATTGGGCTCACAATAATAGTTCTGATATCATGCACTCTAGACATATTATAGAGAATGCCCTTTGAGCATCCATGAATACTTCTTAGTATTCTGTCTTCCATTCAAATACTTAGAAAGAAAACCACTAAGATATATTTCTAAGCTACTTTTGAATATGAGCTGCTTTACTAAACTATTTTTATAAGCAAAATATTGTATAAAATAGCTTTAAAATTATTTTAAAGAGTTAAATTTTTGTTTATCTATGCTACAATTTTTAAGAGAAAATCCTATGTAATGGGGCTAGAAAGATAGCCCAGTGGTATTGCCTGCAAGCAGCCAATAAAGGACGGACGGTGGTTCAAATCCTGACATCCCATATGGTCCCTCTAACCTACCAGGAACTATTTCTGAGCGCAGAGCCAGGAGAAACCCCTGAGCGCTGCCAGGTGTGACCTCAAAATCAACCCCCCCAATTCTATGTAAAGGAATTATTGGATTAGAATTCAAATAATATTTTGTTTATCAAGCAAATAAGTATCACTAGGAGATAAAGGAGGCTTATATGCTCATGTGGTTTAATTTTATTGTGGATAGGGAATAAGTGTAAGGCTCTAAAGATGTGATTCAAAACAAACAATAGCAAGAATTTATCTTTTCTTGGAGTTGAATTATCATTCATTGTTTTTGTACACAACCATTTCATTATTCACTCAGTTTTCTTTTGCTCTAAGATCCTTTCCAAATCCTGGATACTTTATATTTGAAATCAATTAATTTTTTGTAGGGGGTCAAACTTGGCTTAGGGCATACTCCTGGTTTTATATTCAGAGATAACCCCTGGCAGTATTCAGGGAGACTGCATTAGGTACTGGAGGTTGAATTTGGGTGAATTATATACAAGGTTTTTATTCACAAGACATTAATCACAATACTATGTCTTTGACACTCATATCTTGGTTACTTTAAATAGCACTTTATTGAACATAGTATAAATACATCTTTTCAAATATTTAGTTTGAGGTTCTTTGGGTAGATACAATAAGTAAAATTGCAGGATCTGGGAGTAGTTCCTTTTATATGTTTTTGAGAACTGTTCACAGTATTTTTCACAGAGGTTGGAACAATATTTATTCCCACCAAGTGTTGTAAGAGTTATTTTTTTTCTCCACATGCTCATCAGAACTTGTTTCTGTCCTTTAGCTAAAGGCCATTCTCACTAGTATGAGGTATTATCTTATAGAATTTTGCATTTTCCTTTGGAGATACAACAGAAAACAAACATTGAATGCTTGAGTGACTATCTCTGATCCATAAATTCTGAAAATGCATAAACCACATACCAAATACAATTTGAGATCAAATTGTACACAGATTAAAATTTCAGAGGACTTTATCTGAGATTTCAAGAAACAACTATTAAAAGTCCAATATGGAATTACCTGACTATTTTATTAAAAGATCTGATTCACTCCAGGAGTATTCCATATCATAATGAAATTTGAATTTTGAATACGAAGAACTCAATACCAACATCAATACCAAAAGAAGTTATTTGCCTCCTAAAATAATGCTTTGCATGCAACTGATGATGATTCAATTTTCAGCATTCCATATGGTATACCATGCCATCACGTACAGGCCTAATTCATTGGTATAGAGTCTAGAGTAATTCCTGAGTATTACTATGTATGACAACCAATTTCAAAATACAAATAAATAAATATATTGCCTTCATAACAAAAATATACGCAGCAAATTGGGGAAATGGTATAAAAATACTATAACAAGCCAACTAACCTGAAAATTGATTTTGGATTACTACATATTATAGTTTTCATAATTATAAATTATAAGTAGAACTAACAGTTATAAATTTTCTTATGATAGTTTTGTGTAGAAATGTTATATTATTTTGATAATCACACTAGTCTTTTATATATGTTAACTAGGCTTAAAGAACACTAATTAAATACTATATAGAAGCATTTATGTACCACTTCATTGCTCAATGATATTATCATGTATATAAAAATAAATTGATACAGTGGGAATGCTATATCTTACAATTCAGTTTTGATTTACAGTGACAACTAAATAGAATCAAATATAGCATATGCATATTTGTGTTATATTTAATTATACATTTTAGGTCAAATACAGGTTCATTTTAAACTGAATTATTTAAGTTAAAACTAGAAATCTAATTGACATTTATATTTTTTTAAACCTGATTTTATAGATTTAACCTTTGCTGTACACTCTAAATACATTGAGTTTTATCTCCTATTTTCAATATAAAAATGTTCCTTCCAACCACCATTAGCACATTTCAATTACACCATCAAAAGTAATTCTTTAGGCTCAGAGTGATCTGGCAGTGGGCAGCATGCTTACCTTGCATGTAGCCTCTTCAGTCCTATTCTTGTAGCCTCTTCAGTCCTATTCTAGGAACCCCATAGGGTCCCCAAAGACTTCCAGGAGTGATTCCTTAAAACAGAGACATAAGTAAGCTTTGACCTTTGCTGAGTGTGACACAAAAATGAAGCAAACTGTTGGAATATTTGAAACTAAACAACTTAATAAATGCTTGTAATAACGTGAAAAATAATAGAGAATGCACCAAGATTTTGACCTGAAAAAAAAAAAGCAACCAAATAAAATAATTAGTCCTCTAAGTTGGGGACATTGTTCAGCAGTAGAACTCTTTCTTTAGTTAAATGCATTCCTTAATTTAATTGCAGATGTTCAGAAATCACTGTCACATATACATGTGTATACACGTATATACACATATGTGAATGCACACACAGACACTTGCACACAAACATATCCCCTTTATCCACTCGTAAGTGTACACTTTATATTTTTCTGTTAACCGTATTTTTAGAGGCTCTGTAGGATGGCCAGAGCAGCAGCACAGTGGGAGGGCAATTGCCTTGCATGCGGCTGACTCAGGACAGACCATAGTTTGTTCCCTGGCCTCCCATACGGTTCCCCGAGCCAGAAGTGATTTCTGAGCGCAGAGCCAGGAGTAACCCCTGATCATCACTGGGTGTGGCCCCAAAACAAAACAAATCAAAACAAACAAACAAAAACCAAACAAACAGAAAAAAAGAAACTCTGTAGGCACTTATAAGTCTGACACAAAAGGATTTCTAGCACTTTTTTTAGTTATATTTATTTATTTATTTATTTATTTATTTATTTATTTATTTATTTATTTATTTATTTTTGGGTTTTGGCCACATCCTGTGATACTCAGGGGTTACTCTTGAGTATGCGCCCAGAAATCTCTCCTGGCTCAGGGGACCATATGAGACACCCAGGATCGAACCTAGGTCTGTTCTGTATCAGCCACATGCAAAGCAAACACCCTACCACTGTGCTATCGCTCCGGCCCCTTCAAAGTTTATTTATTTATTTATTTTATTTTTTCTAAGTTTGCTTTCATTATTTATGTTTAAATTTTAAGTAAAATAAATGCAATGCCTCTTCCATTTCATGACTTACTTAACTGAACATTATTATTTGAATTCTATGCTTGTATGTAAAAAGAGCTGTAATTTTATTCTACTTTCTAATGGCAAAATAGTTTAACATTGAATACTTTAATCACTATGTATTCAATAGAATAACCCTTGTCTTATTATTATTATTATTATTATTATTTGGTTTTTGGGCCACACCCAGTGACACTCAGGGGTTACTCCTAGGTTAGTGTGGCAAGGCAGATACCTTACCACTCCGCACCACTGCTTCGGCCCCCTTGTGTTATTTTCTGCCTTACCTACTTTACTTACTACTGCATTTCATTATAAATTTATATTTACTATTGGTATATATGTTGACATATATAAAGTAGATGCATCCTGTTTTATATTCAGGAAACCACTCTTAACAATTAGTGGACAAGTTTTTTGGGGCCGGAGAGATAGCATGGAGGTAAGGCTTTTGCCTTTCATGCAGGAGGTCATCGGTTTGAATCCCGGTGCCCCATATGGTCCCCTGTGCCTGCCAGGAGCAATTTCTGAGCCTGGAGCCAGAAATTACCCCTGAGCACTGCCGGGTGTGACCCAAAAATCACACAAAAAAAAAAAACAATTAGTGGGTTCAGTGCTTTCATAATCAAGATGATTATTGGCATAGTGTTCTTAATTATTGTCCTTTTACCTTTTGTTTTCTTTCTATTATTATTATTTTATATTATATATTATAATACACTATTATAATATATATAATATAATATAATATAATATATATAATATAATATAATATATATAATATAATATAATATAATATAATATAATATAATATAATATAAATATAATATAATATAATATAATATAATATAATATAATATAATATAATATAATATAATATAATATAATATAATATAATATAATATAATATAATATAATATAATATAATATAATATAATATAATATAATATAATATAATATATATAATATAATATAATATAATATAATATAATATAATATAATATAATATAATATAATATAATATAATATAATATAATATAATATAATATAATATAATATAATATAATATAATATAATATAATATAATATAATATAATATAATATAATATAATATAATATAATTAATATAATTAATATAATTAATATAATATAATATAATATAATATAATATAATATAATATAATATAATATAATATAATATAATATAATATAATATAATATAATATAATATAATATAATATAATATAATATAATATAATATTATCTTATGTTATTATAATGATATAATAGTTTTATAAACCCAGTGACTTTGAGGGTTTTACTCCACGCTCTGCACTAAGAAATTGCTCTAGGCAGGCTCAGTGAACCAATGGCATTTTGGGATTCTAACCGGGATCCATCCCGTGTTGGCTATGTGCAAGGCAACACCTTATCACTGTGCTATCTCTCCTGCTCTGTTTTCTGATTTTTTTTCTAATGTTGGTTTGTTTTTGTTTCTCTTCCAATGACTTTCTATCTACTTGGAGATATTTCCCTGATGGATTTTCATAATTATTTTTCTGTGTTCTCTAATCTAGACTTTTGTGAGGTTTGAACCAGGTTTTCTTTACAAAAGATAACATGTGTTTTGGAATTAACTAATTTTAGAAAATGTAAACGTGTTATGTCCTTTCTTTTTCTTTCTTGACTTTTTGTTTCTTTCTTTCATTATATCCTCTTTAAGATGTTTCCTACTCATATTACTACTTATCATAATAATGATTATTTCATTCTTTTAGTTTTCCTTAGAACTGTCAACATTTTTTTATATTTTATTTCTTTATCTTCTATTTTGTTCCCATTTTGTATATGCGCTGCTGAAATAAGTGCTTATTTATTTATTTATTTATTTATTTATTTATTTATTTATTTATTTATTTATTTATTTTCTAGGGAAAGACATCATTCAAAAGTACTCAGGAGCCCATTCCAGCTTCTGTGATGTGTATTTATTCCAGGTGATTTTTAGTGGGGGTCTTATTGTGCATGGTATAAAACTGAGACTTTCATCATGTGAATTTTGTATTCTGTTTGTGGATTTGTCTCTCCAGGCCTAAATCAACATAATACTTATATTCTCTTATTATTTAATATTTTTCTAATTTTTGTTATAACACATGATTTGACAAGTTGTTCATCATACAGTCACTTCAGGCACTAAATATTCAATCACCATGCCTATTACCAGTTTGGCCTTTCTTTTCTTATATTCTGCATCTGGGAGAGCTCATTTTGTATGAGTCTCTATTCCTCTAACTTCATTCGGCTTCTTACTCTCCAGTTCCATTCCTGTAGCAGCAATTTGCATGTCTTTATCTATACTGATGGCTGAATAATATTTCATTGTATAGATGTATCAGAGTTTCTATTTCCAGTCATTTTACTCTTGGATACTTGGGTTGTTTCAGGATTTTAACTATTGTGTATATGGCTGCAAGGAAAATGGGAGTGTAAATTTCTTTCCTCTGTTTTTATTTAGGCAGGGAAGGCGCTTATGATATATTTTAAAACTGGTGTTCTGAGTCATTATTATATAAATGATACACATGGAAAGGAAACAATATTTGAATCTCCTTTGTATGATCAAAGATATTTAAATAGATTCCTAACGTATATAGTATAATACTAATTTTATAGTGGTATTCTTCATCTTTAAGATATTAAACATATATTGCTTTTCCTATATGCCAGAACTCTTCAATTATGGTTCACTGTATTTAAATTAAATCATTACAGCTAGTAAACACTAAAGAATCACAAATTTCCAGGGGTCTGTAGTTTTGGGGATAGGTGATCCCAAGATTCAAATCTGGGCCAGCTGTGTGAAGGTGCCTGCTGTTCTATTAATTGTGGCCCAATGGCCTAAAATATTTCCATGGATGGTTTTAACTTCACAATAGCATTTCCCATTTGTAGCATGCAAGGGCTTTTGTTTTATAATATAACAAAACTCATAAAGACAAAACTGTATATTATATACCCATTAAACAACAAGCATAGTACTTTCTTATTTTATTAAAATAAAATTTTGTATAGAGATGAAGCAATTAATAAGTAAATAAAAAATTTTTACATTTGTAGTGAATAAGTATTTGCTGAAAATATATTCAGTTAATTCTATTGAATTCAATATGTTACTCAGTTAGTGTCAAGGTAAAATTAATCAACAAATGCTAAATAGCCCAACAAAGTGAAAACAAATCATATAAAATTAACTGAATATCAAATGATATTTTCTTTATCTGCATATATAATGTTCAAAATAAGTTTTTAGTAGTTAATTAATTCCTGTATAATAGAAAAGTATGTCACATTTTATTTTAACATTGTAAATAAAATTGCATTTTATATAATAGATTTTATGACCTTTTAACTTTTTTTTACTATGTTTGTTGTCATACTTTTTCATATGAAATGTGCTTAAAATTTAAAAGTTAATTTAAAATAAATTCCCTGAGCCTCAATTTTAAGTCCCTTGCATGAAAGAACTTTAGACTCATCAACAAAGGATTTGAAAGTCTGACCTTGTCTGACTTTAGTATTGGTATTTGTCCAGCTCCAATCAGAAATAGTATTGAAAGTAATAACCAAGGGATATACTCATTATTAATAAGATTTCTCTAGATAAAATAGTTACTGTGATTTTATACATTGTATATGTACAGAATATGTTTGGATCTTACAGGCAAAAATATAATCAAAATATATAATCTCATATGATTGCTCAAAAATATTTTTCATTAAAAATTCTTGGTTCAATTACAATGGAAATTCTGATACACACATGAGTAGAATTATTTACTAACAAGAGATTTAAAAAATAACATCAATATTTATAATTTTAAAGCTCAATATATGATTAGTCATGAAAACAGACATAATCAAATAAATGTTATAAAAATTTATCACTATACATCTATGGAATTATTTTTATAAAAATGACATTGCTTTTGTAAATATCCATTTAAAAATGAAATAACTATAGTGACTTTGATGGAAAACATATTAACTTTACTTAACTAAGAATTTGTTGAAGTCATTCAACCTTGTTTTATTTGTTGAATATTAAAGTTTTTGTTAGTATTAGAGCACAAGGCTCAGAAAAATATACTAAAATAATTATCACAGTGTGACTCATTACTTTTCATTTATTTATCAAATTTTATGTTTCCATCCATTAGAAATGCAGCAATGCACTCAATATTTTTTGTGAAGAAAGCATAAAAAACTTTCCTAAGTTACAGTGGACATTTATAATACAATACTTGTATATATTTTTATAACTGAAAACTAAATTTTTATAGATTTACTTCAATGTGTCAGTTTATAATATTCACATATTTTTATTTTCATATAATTTTAATGCATTGTAGAGCTACCTTTTAAGTTTCAAAACCATTAACCCATATAAAGACAACCCATATCTACTTTATTTCTTATGCTCAACTCTTCTCTTTGAAACCCTTAATATACTATAATATTATAACTATTTAATACCATAATAGAAGATATGTTTTACTGACATTATTTAGTCTTTGCTTAATTTTATATGCCATATATTTGTCAGAATATACTAGATATGGCTCTCAAAAATTTTATTTTGCTTAACATGACAATTTCTAATTCCAGTTGTTAAGAAAAATAGAAATAGTTTATCTTTTCTTAGCACTTAAGTAACATTTTATTATAAATATACACACATTTTTTTTTCGAACCACATCCGTTTGATGCCTGCTCAGGGGTTACGCCTGGCTAAGCGCTCAGAAATTGCCCCTGGCTTGGGGGGACCAAATGGGACGCCGGGGGATCGAACCGCGATCCTTCCTTGGCTAGGGCTTGCAAGGCAGACACCTTATCTCTAGCGCCACCAGCCCAGTATATATATGCACATTTTTAAGTAAGTTGAGTTTAAATGAGTAAAATGATTTTTACCGTCTTCTTTTTACCAAAGGATTTCCTTTGCCATTTAGTGAGTAGGATGTGTATTGTTTCATATAAATTTTAGTAGTGTTTGACATATTTATATGAAAAATATCATGGATATTCTAATAGGGCCTATACTGAATCTGTACAATCCTTTAGAAAGCAATTGCAATTTTGATAATACTAATCCTCCCAGTCCCTCATCATGAGCTGTGTTTTCATTTCCTCGTATTATCTTTTATTTCTTGACATAGTTTATTGTAGTTTTACTTGTATATATCTTTCACCTTTTTAGTCAAGTTGACTCTGAGGTACTTGATTTTCTGAGGCATCTTGTGATGGGACTTTTTTTTAATATCTATTAACTTTCATTATTTGCATATAGGAATGATATGGGATTTTGCATATTAATTTTGCAGCCTTGAACTTTACTAAACAAATCTATTGTATCTAAAAAGGTGTATTTTTTTTTAGCTTTGGAGATTTTCTAAATATAGTATTAGATCATCCACAAAAATTCTGTCCTCATAACTTTTTGGAGGCATATTCTGTCTCCCACACATTTTGAAATGCAGTAGTAATTATAATAGTATGATTCTAGAATAAAGACAGACACTCATAGCAGTAAAATGTAGTTAAAAAAAACCCTGAGATAGACTTTTAGTATATTAATGGTTAATTTTGGTGAAATAGCAAAAAATATGAAGAGTTGCTCCGTGCTAAAACACAACACAAGAAAAAAACAACAACTACAACAGAACTTCAGAACTTTTTCCAATTATATGAACAATCAACTCAAAATAAAATAAAGACCATTATATGAGACCTTAATATATAAGGTAAATACAGAAAAATATAGTTCATAATCTCTATTATGTTGAAGCTAAATCATCTTAGGGGATAAAACACCACTGAATAACCAAGTGAACGCAAAATTAAAAGATGAAACTTATTAAACTAAGAAGCTTCTGCACCTCAAGGAAATGATGACCAGTATACAAAGACTGTCCATGTAATTGGTGTAATTATTTACCCAACTCACTTCTGATAAGGAGTTAATATTAAAGAGAGATAAGGCATTGATAGAGCTTTCTGGTGATATGGAAAAAATTTAAACCTGAGGGCTGGAGTGAGAGCACAGTGGTAGGGTGTTTGCCTTGCATGCTGCTTACTGGATGGACCCTTGTTTGATCCCTGGCATCCCATCTGGTTCCCTGAGCCTGTCCAAAGTGATTTCTGAGATTAAAGCTAGGAGTAACTGAGGAGTGATGCCAGTTGTATCCTCTAAACAAACAAACAAGCAAGCAAACAAAAAAGCAACTATTTTAAATCCATCCAAAACTGGGAGAAAAGATGAACAGAATCTTTATCAAAGAAGAAATAAAAATAGTGAAAAGGCACATGAAAAATTGTTCAACATCACTAATCATTAGGGAGATGCTTATAAAAATAATAATGAGATATTTTATCACACCAAATAGACTGAACAATGAAAATTATAAGCACAAACAGTGCTGTTGTGGTTGTGGGGGAAAAAAAACAATTTTCATGCACTGCTAGAGGGATTGTCTACAGACATTCCTACAATATCTAGAAATTGAGCTTCCATTTGACCCACAATACCAGTTTTAAAATATATCACAAGCCCTCTCAAATAAACACAGAGGAAAATATTTTCTCTCCCATTTTCCTTGCAGCCATATACACAATAGTCAAAACCTTGAAATACTCCAAGTATCCAAGAGTAGAATGACTGGAAATAGAAACTTTAGTACATCTACATAATGAAATATTATTCATCCCTAAGTAAAGATAAAGGCATGCAATTTGCTGTTACAGGGATGGAACTGGAGAGTAGGATACCGAATGAAGTTAGAGGAATAGAGACTCAGACATAATGAATTCTCTCAGATGCAGAAAGTAAAGAAACAGCTATACTCCAAGACAGTGAAATATAAAAAAAAAATGAGAACTGGTATTCAGTAGAAAATATGTCACTTGTCTGGTTTGCAGGATAAGACAAAAAGGAGGAAATATCTATAGTGGAAGAGAGAGTGGCAGAATATGAGGAGTGCTGAGTGAAGCTTAGTGAAGTGTTACAGTATTTTCCAGCGTATAAGACGACTGGGCATATAAGACGACCCCCCTAATTTTGCAGTTAAAACATAGGTTTAGGCCTATATTGGCTGTATCAGACAGAATGTTCCTGTGCTGCAACTCTATGTACCACAGTGAGCCAATCACAACAAGCAAAGTTTCAGAGGTTATACTGTCATAGACGTCCTCTCTGACTCTGGCCCATCTGAGCAGGCTTTTGACAGTGTAGATTCGGGTCCAGAACATTGTCTCATTTGCATGCATCAAAAGCCTGCTTGGATTGGCTGAGTGAGAAAGACTGTCTGAGCAGCCTGGCAGTGATTGGTGCAGGATCGAGTTGGAAAATTCCTTTTGTGGCAATATCCAGACAATTTTTGTTTAGCGGCATATTGAAACATTTTTCGGGATATACCCCCGATTTTCGGTTGACTTTTTTTTGTTTCAAAAGTGGTCTTATACGCTGGAAAATACGGTATTTTAAAATCGCATTATTAACAGTACTGCAAAATACAGTGATGAAACTAGTATTGATGGTATTTAAAAAAGAACAGTACTAAATATCCAAGCTAAAGTAAATTTGATGACATCGTGAGACCCAAACTTTAAAAATTAAAACTTAAAATGTTCCTATTTTGCTGGCAGGCTGGGGCCTGGGGTGGTGGCGTGGAATACACTCTGGGGATATTGGTGGAGAGAGGTTAACACTGGTGATAAGATTGTCCCTGAAACATTGTATGTTAGAAACCCAGCTAGGAATAACTCTGTAAATCACAGTGTTTTCAATAAAATACTAAAAAATAAATTTGAAAAAAAAAATCGGAACTCTCTTAGGAGCCAACAGTTGGTAGGAGGCAAATGGGGGTGAAGGAGGGCATTGATGGAGAGGAAGTAAACACTGATGAAGGAACTGGTGTTGAAACATATCTCTGATGCTTGATCACAACCACTTCGTAATTTTACTTTAAGTACATTAAAAATAAAAACAAAATAAAATAGTTTAAAATGTTACAAAGAGCTCCTGCTCTGACAAATTGTGTACAAAGTTGATGCCTTTTAAGCACTGCAATGGAAGTTCCTAGACCTTTCACTACTCTTCCATTGTCTCTTCTTGTCCACCTCTTACTTTTTTCTCTGTCCTGATTGGCAACCTCATTTCCTATTCTAAATACAAAGGGACTGTTCTGATTAGAAAACACTCATTTTTTTATTTGTTTGTTTCTATATATACCGCACACGATTGCACACTATTTCTTTATCCATTCATCTGTTGTTAAACACTTGATGTGCTTCCAATCTTGGCTATTGCAAATAATGTTCACAGACCTGAAAACATTTGTTTCTGATTTTTTTTTATATGGGCCATTTAACTATGTGATAGCAATATGTCACTGTTTTATAATTTCCTTTCCATAATAATATGTGAAAATGATCACTCTTTCATGTCTGCTGGCCACTTGTTTAAATGTTTCTTTGATGGCACTTGCATAAGTGCATTCTCGTAGGCAGATTACCAATAATATGGAGATAGTAAATGCCTCTGCCCTGATCAATGTGTCCAATTTCAGTGTTTCATTATTTACCTACTATTTAGTTGGCATTAAAAGAGATTTGTGCATTTTTAGAATGAGGGTACTGATGATATTTTTCCAACTTGTGCCCTAGTGCCTTAGATGGTTGTAAAATAAGTCAATTTCCCATTCTGTTTTTGAGCTACACTAAACCCTTTTCAATGTTGCTTGTTCCACATTGGGCTATATTGTTTAGTAAGAATGATTTGGCTCCTGGTTGTCCTATTCTATAAAATCTCAGGAATAATTCTGTATTTAATTTAATTTTTGATACTAACTTTGCAGTAGTGATGTAAGAATAATTCATTTCCTATTTGATAGCATTTTCTATTTGATTCGTATGTCTATGCTTACTCCAGAGTAATGTTTTTTAATTATTTTAGTGAAACATTTATTTATTTTTAAAGTTTATTTTATTGAATTGACATTGATTCATATTCTTTATTTTATTAGAGTAATATCGATTCATATTCTATCATATGTTTCAATAATGCTTTTTCACATAGATTCAAAAGTAAAGTTAGCACAACACTTGTACCATCAATGTGTAAAAATCCCTTCACCCGTATATATTGGATGGATCTACAATTTGAACCTACTGTTTGCTACCAGTTGGAAATCTCAATTCTAGGTAAACATCCAATGGTTGGAGAACAATATTTTATATGGTATCTTATAGATTCCAATTTTAGATATCTTTGCAATTTAACTAATATCCATGGTTTTACTGAAAGAAAATCTGAAACCTATTTGCCTGTTTATCTGATACTCCTCAAATTTTTTAAAATCCATTTTCTATTTATGATTTATGGTTCATTTACATTTTAATACTACATAGGAGAGAGTCAAAGTTGTGACATGAGTGAACATTTAAATATCATTTAAATATTTGAATAAAGTGAAGTACACAGACCTGTTACTATTTGCCATCGTTTATAAACTTGATACAGACCGCAAGATTACTAAACCCTCACTCCATATGAAATCACACGCTATTTATTTTCTGAAATGCATATGGGTTTAATATCTTTGTTATCCATCACAATCACTGCATTTACATGTTTCTGTGTCTGAAGTATTGGGTTGTAATAATCATTTTGAGGATGTCTTTAAGTCTTCTGTTTCCTAAATTGCAAAATAGTATTTTTTAATTTTGGGGTAGGATATTGAATTACATGGGTTGTTCCAAAACTTTGTTTTATTTTCTGAGATAAAATCATGCATGAAAACTTCAATAATTAATATATGCGATTTTCTCAATGTGGATTTGTTCAGAAACCCAGGAAACCATAACCACAATAAAGATAATGTCATATTTATTACCTGCATAAGTTTCCTTTTGCATTTTGTGCATGTAGGAAAATCTTGTTCCTTTTATAAAATGGTGAGAAATATGATTTTCAATTTTCATATACATCGATTCAGTCTTGGTCAGAGGCCAGTGTCTGCCAGTATAACAAACATACATTTATGAGGCAACATAGGTGATTTTGAACTAAAATAGAAAGTGTATTTTGGGAGGAGATAATATAATCTAACTATTCTCTTAAGAATATTTAAAAAGGAAACTTCTCTTAAGAGCTAACTATAACTATTCTTCAGTAAATCATTATCTTTATTATAATATAAATAATTCGTACATGTTTACGTTTAATATTTATTATTAACATCTTATAAAATGTGGATAAAATTATTGCATTAAGAAGTCAAGTAATGGGGCCGGAGAGATAGCACAGCAGTAAGGCATTTGCCTTGCATGCAGAAGGATGGCGGTTCGAATCCCAGCATCCCATATGGTCCCCCGGAGCCTGCCGGGGAAGATTTCTGAGTATAGAGCCAGGAGTAACCCCTGAGCACTGCCGGGTGTGACCCAAAAACAAACAAAAAATAAAAGAAGTCAAGTAATGTAAGTGTATTTGATTTCAATTAAAATTAGACGATTTTTTTGTTATTCTTATTTAAAAGTATTTTGTTGTTATTTTCCTACCAATTAACCTCAATTAAGACATTAGAACTTAACAATGCAACTTTTTATTTAGGGGTAGTTATTTGTACATTATTTGAAAATACTACAAATATATATTTATTGATTTATGTTTCCCACTTTACCTATATGATACTTATAAATGTAAAGGATACTGAACACATAAAACTAATTGCAAATATTTTTGTTCAATTATTTAATTTGGAAAAACACCTATTCATAATGATTCTGAAACAATTGACTAGTTTTTTTTGTCCTTTCTAAAAGTATTCTATAAAAATTTTTTCACTAATTTTCTGATTTCTTAAGTGAGGCCAAAAAATTTGTACTTAACAAAGTTCCCATTAGTACTAGCAGTACTTATTGCTAAATCATAATTTGGGAAACACTACTGATCTACAGAATAAAAAGCTACAGAGCTTTTCCTTGAGGAAAATAATAGGTGATTTCTCTTTTTTTAAGTTCCCATTTTTATATGTCTTATTCGTTATCTTTAACATTTTTCCCAATTATTTTAATCAAGCTATATTTTGCTCTACTTTGATGGAATAATTTACCTATCTTAGAAACAATGCAATAAAATGAGAGTTATGTAGGAAAGACAAGATTTTAAAACTAGCCTTCATTCTGAAATCATTAAATTACTAGTCTCTCAGTTGGAAATCTCACCTTTCGGTTCCATATTATTTCTCAGGACCTGTTATTACTTTCAAGAGCTGAAACTGTTATTAGTGACAAAGACCCATGTTTTCTATTTGTCAAGATGGAAGTTGATCTATTAGAAGGAGTCAGTTGGTTGGGTTGTATTGTACATTAGAAGAAAAGGAGTTAGAAAAGGAATTAGTACAGAAGATGTTGATGGAAAATTGTGATCTTGTGATCAAATTTGCTTAAAAATTCTTATTCTGACATACTTTAAACTTTAATTCTTTACTTATAAATATACAATTATGATAAGAAATTTGTAAAGATTAGTCAGGAGTGATTATGAATGTAAGCTTCAAAAATCATAATACATCCATACAAAAATAATTGGTTTTAACACTAATAAAGACCAACATCAGAAAATCAACAGTTTTTATTGCATCAGTTGAGGATAGTCACAACTATTTGACTGTAAAAACAGCATATATATGTGTGTGTATATGTATATGTATATAAATGTGTGTGTGGCAAGTGAGCAAAGACTTTTAGAAAAGTGAATAAGTTTGATAACATGAATCAAAATTAAAAGTCAAAATTAGTCTGCCCTTTAAAAATCATATAGAGTATAATACTCTGTGTGTACTTTTTCTGTCATACTTATGTATGTGTTTTTATATATACATATATAATTAATCTTGCCTGATGTACAATATTCACTTCACTAACATCTCCTATTTGTTTCTTTCCTACATACAAAAACTCAGAACATATTTTGTTTTTGTCATTTATTGAACAAGGTTTTTGATACATTGAAAATACCTTACAAATATGTAAAGAATTATCGACCTATTCAAAATTTAATGTGATAGAAGAAAGGCTGTCTTATCTACTGGGGAGTGTTCCCTATCTTGAGAAGTCTCTGCGTTAATGTCCTAGTTAATAAGACTACATCAGTTATTTTTAGTTAAAATTCTGTAAATAACAAAAAGATCTGTTACTGAAAAGAAAATAGTACTAGAAAGAAGGCTGACCTCTTTTTATGGACATGGGACATTTTCTTATGTTCCTGCTGTGTTTCTTTGCTTATAAATTTGAGAGTATGACCTTAAGTTTCACCATATTAAAAAGTAGTTATACAAACTACTTAGAGATTAAAAGTATCTCGTGGCTTTGCCAGTTAATGATCTCAGTACATATAATACTTAAGCAACCTGAAGATACCTACATATTTATAATACATTTATATTTCTTCAGTAAAACATTCAGGAAGAACTATATGGCTGATTTAAGTGTGAAGTGGTGACATTTTTTTGTAAGTTATTTGTAGCAATGGAAAGGGTGCTTTATTCTTGCAGGGCTTTTAGCTAATACTCAATAATTCTTACTTGGGAGACTACACTATAATTCTTAGAACTACTATGATAATAGATGTTATTACTATCTGTTCTACAGATTATAAGTAATGGCAACTCTCTTTTATAAACCAGGTTTTATACTCGATTACACATGCATTTTGAATGATTCTAAAAGCTATATTTTCTATGCTCTTTCAGCTCTATTGCTCTGGGGACAGAGCAATCAGTACTAAATGCATACACATACAATCACTGAGAGTGCCAATGTTTGGACTTTTAGAATGACTTCAGGTGTTTTGTAAAGAAAGCTTTCTAGAACTTCAAAAATCTTGTTTTATTTCTGCAGCTCAAAGGTTAACCCTAATCATATAACTGAGAACTGCACAAAGTTTTATACAATAAAGATCTAAATAACGTATCAGGTAAAACGTATTTTTAAATAATTTTGTGTTATAATTATCTGGGTGCATTCACATGTGTGCTTCTGAGTATGTATGATGTGCATATACGCATGCAAATCTAAAAATTCCTAAGGAAGTTAGAGGTGGTTGTTTACTTTTAACACAGAACATTTACATTGTTCTCTCCCATGACTGGAAAGCTATTTCTCTCTCTGTTATCACTTACAATTTTATTTTTTTCCTCTTTGTCCTTTTATTTGGTGGGGGCTTGGGACATACCCAGCAGTGCTGTGGGGTTACTCTGGGCTCTGTGCTCAGAAATTGATCCTGAAAGTCTCAGGGAACCAAATGGGATGACAGAGATCAAGCCTTGGCCTGTCCCAGGTAGGCTGCTTACAAGACAAATGAGGTACATCTTTGCTATTACTGTGGCCTTCTGTCTTCCATTTATCCCCATTCCATATTGCTTTAAAATTAGAAATATCAATATATTACAATTAAAAACTAGTCAATACTTTCCACTCACCTGTTGATTTTTTTTTCCAATATTGTGTTTCCAAAAGAGCATTTTAACTTTCATTTGACTCAGGCTAAATATGCATTATATATTTTTGAGAGACAAATATAAATCTAATACTTTTTATTATTTTGAGTTTATGAGTTATAATTATATATATTGATATTATGTAATAAAGGTCATTTGATGTACACAATATTTTAGGAATGTATCATGAAGTCAAAAATATAAAACAAAACATTTCTTTTCATTAAGTATATGTGATTTTTATTCATAGTTCTTTGTACTCCACAATGATAAAAAATTAAGCTAAATCACATTAATTAATGATTTTAATTAATTTTATAGTAATGTCTATATTACCTAATTTATGTACTTATGTATATAATTTAAGCCCAAAACATATAGTATCTCAACAAGGCATATTTCAAAAAATGAAAAAAAAATGCTACATTCTAGGTTCAAATCATTCCTTCAGAATTATAATCTAAAATATTTTGTATCTCTTTTTCCTTTCTGAAAATATGAGACAATAGAATTTAAAATCCTTATAAATTTGTGTTTGAAATTTAAACTGACACAATATTCTTGGGAATATAAAATAATAACAGAAACAAAAATACATATTCACAAAATGACCATAGTAACTTTATTCATGACAGTACAGAAGTAGAAGCAACCCAAATAACTTTTACTGGATAATTAAAAATTGTGTTCCATTTATGCTATGGAATAATAATAACAAATTAATGTGATATAAATGGAAGTATTGATGGATTTATGAGGCTAAAGAGATAGTAGATGTAGGCGATGTGGCGCTAGAGTAAGGTGTCTGCCTTGCAAGCGCTAGCCTAGGAAGGACCGAGGTTTGATCCCCAGGCCTCCCATATGGTCCCCCCAAGCCAGGGGCAATTTCTAAGCACTTAGTCAGGAGTAACCACTGAGCATCAAACGGGTATGGCCTGAAAAACCAAAAGAGAGAGAGAGAAAGAGAGAGAGAGAGAGAGGAGAGAGAGGAGAGAGAGAGCGAGAGAGAAGAGAGAGAGAGGAGAGAGAGAAGAGAGAAGAGAGAGAGAGGAGAGAGGAGAGAGGAGAGAGAGAGAGGAGAGAGAGAGGAGAGAGAGAGGAGAGAGGAAAGAGGAGAGAGAGAGAGAGAGAGAGAGAGAGAGAGAGAGAGAGAGAGAGAGAGAGAGAGAGAGAGAGAGAGAGAAGAGTGTTAAAGAGCTTTCCCTGCTTGGTTTGTTCTGTGTTTGGTGCCAGATTCACCATGAATGATTTTTTGAGCACTGCCATGAGTGAACTTTGAGGTCAGAGACAGAATAAAACCTCTGCATATGGCCTGAAAGTAACCAAAATAAAATATGGTTATGGGTATCTATTGTGTTGATATGAGAGTATGAAGTTTGTTGGCCCAAGCATAAGCAAAAGTTACTCAGTCTTCTGTTTCTCTGCATTTTGATTTAGAGCCAGGGGTCTCAAACTCGCGGCCCAAAGGCCGCAAATGGCCCTCCATACAACATTTTGTGGCCCTGCCCTAGAGCAATCTTTTTCTGTTTTGTTTTGTTTTAGTTGTTTGGGTCACACCCCCAATGTTCAAGGCTTACTACTGACTTTGCTCTCAAGGATCACCCCGACTTTGCCTCCTGATGCCCCCAGGTAAATTGAGTTTGAGACCCCTGCAAGGCTGCATTTGACCTTACTGATTAAAACTGAGTTCACAAAAATGTAAACTTGTAGTAAATTTCACAGGGTTAATAACATTATTTAACAAAATGTGTGTTTCTCCCAAAGAAAGCAATATTATTCATTGACAAGGTTTTTTTAAATTATTTATCTGAGAATTAATCAATCATTTTCCTAACATATTTTTTTAGTCGCCAGGACTATGCTTGAAAGTGAAAAATTAGCTTTATTGGTAGGTTATAGGTAGTTGATACTCTGGCACTAGAGGATTTGTTGTATTTTATGGAAATTTACGGAAGTCAGTGTGATATTATTATGACAAATATTTTTCGCTATCTGAACATACCCTCTATTAAATAGAATTCATTTGGGCTTATTTGTCTTAAATGATTAGTAATATATTTTAAGAAGCAATTTTTTGTTTTTACATTTGGTTAAGGAACAAGATGAGTAATGAAAATTTGATTTAGTATCTCCATTTTCTAATTGTATTCATATTCTGGCTTGCATCATATTATATAATTTATAGATAAACCATGGAAATAAAATATTTGTGTGCATATATTTACACTGCACAAATAGAATATTGTCTTTTTGCAAATTATTATGAAGACAGATATATATGAGTAACTCTCTAGGCAGTAATTTTATTTACTGTGATGGACAGGTTAGGAAGCTATAATCTTATTATTTAAAAATAAATATTATGTTATGTAATTATCTTCAAGCCAATTACAAATCATGAAGATAAAAACACTTGGACTTGGAATCATTCTATTTAAATGTATTTTACTCTTTATAAACAATATATGGAAAAATTCAAATTTCTCTAATTTCAGGCTGATAATCTTTAAAAATGTAATTAAAATGGGAATAAAGAAGATAAAATACAAAGTAAATAATGTTTAATTGATTTTAGCTTTTAGTAAATTCTTAGTATAATTTCCATAGGGTTTTGCATATCATATTTTTAATTCTAAAATTACAATACAATTGATCTTGTTTAGACATGTTATCTTAATAAATTCCATTGATTTTTCTTTAGAAATTATATCTTAATAAAATCCATTGATTTTGTTAAGATATGATAAATAGCACAGAAACGTATTAAAAGATTTGGAAGATGCTATATAATATATGTTTAACAACATTTTATAGCACTTTATACCGACAGAATTTTATTTAAGTTTGTTTTAATTTTCTACAATAAAACTTGTGCTTGAAGGATATATAGACAAGCACATTGTATGCTTTCCTCTCAGAATCTCTATGTGGAAGAAACTCATTATCAGTGAAATCAGTGACTTAAAAACAACAGGAATTAACCATCGATGTTGCCACTGTGAACTAAGAGCAATGTACTCTTTGAAATCTCCTATTGCTTCCTATAAAGTTTTGAATTCATTCTTTGCTAACAGACAAATGGAAATAGGTGAACAGAAATCCACAACTAATAAATGTGTTTATGAATATATACCAGAGCCGGAGAGAGATACAAATATATGCATGATGAGGGAGATTTTAGTTCTATCATCGAAACTACAATAAAATTTCCACTTGAAGAGTCTGTTCCCCAACATTTCCCAATATTACCATGTTTATTTCTGGAGGCCTCTAGGCATCATTCAGGTGGCTATAACAATTCCCCAGCAGCAAAGAAACATGAAACATCATATCCGGGCATCAGTGCAACAAGCAGCCAATTGTTTTGCCAAGGATTTCTGGAGTGACCCCCAATCCATCCCACATTTCAAACTTTTTTCAAGGCACCAAAAATATACTAAAAGAACTAACTATAAGCCTACCAATAAAGCTAATTTTTTACTTTCAAGCATAGTTCCTGGTGACTAAATAAAAATATGTTAAAAAAACGATTGTTTAATTCTCAGATAAATAATTTAAAAAAACCTTGTCAATGAATAATATTGCTTTCTTTGAGAGAAACACACATTTTGTTAAATAATGTTAATAACCCTGTGAAATTTACTACAAGTTTACATTTTTGTGAACTCAGTTTTAAGAAGTAAGGTCAAATGCAGCCTTGCAGGGGTCTCAAACTAAAAGTGTATTTGGATTATCACATAATCTTTGGGTAAAAAAAATATATTTTTTTTGTCTCCCCCTTATACTTTTGTTTTCTGAGCTCGAAGAAGTGCTCTGCATGTAGAAGGCCTCCACCAAAAATGCATATACATCCAGAAAGCACCATTCACTGCTTGGGCCGTGGATAAAATGCTGCTACATTCCTGTGAAGCTTCTGGGTCTGGCACTGATGCAAGAATAATATAATTACTCATTGATGCCTCCATTTATCTATCATCTTCTAAACTCTTTTAATTCATAATCTATGATTTTGATTTTCTTACCAATGACTTCAGAGTGTCATAAAGACTAAACATTCTACACATTGACTTCATTAGATGCTATATTAAATGGCATTTTTTGGAATCAAAGTAAAAACGTGATATATAGCTAATTACACGTATTCAAACTTACATAATAATGGTTTTATCTAAACTAGTATTAGGTCAATATTTGGATGTGACTTCAGTCACTATAAAATGTAACTACTATTTTATTTCTAATTATTTTATTCTGAAGTCTATTTTGTGATAGATTGTAATCATATGAATATAAATAATGTAGAAAACAGTCTGAAAATATATTTGTAATGGCTATTTTTGGCAGCAGAAATAAGAGGAAACTGGTGGGTAGATAAACATAGAGACCAAATGTAAAAAATGTTACATAACTGGATTTTTTTTTCTTTTCGGTTTTTGGGTCACACTCGACAATGCTCAGGGGTTACTCCTGGGCTTTGCACTCAGAAGTTGCTCCTGGCATGCTTGGGGGACCATATGGGATGCCGGGATTCGAAACACCATCCATCCTGGATCTGTTGTGTGCAAGGCAAATGCCTTACCACTGTGCTATCTCCCCGACCCCTTAACTGGGTATTTTTGTTGGGGTTGGTATGAAGACTCATCAGGCAGTTCTTTTTTTTTTTTTTTCTTTTTTTTTTTTAAGATTATTTTTTTTTCTCTTTATTTGGATATCTTGATTACATAAATGATTGTGATAAGGTTTCAGTCCTATAAAGATCACCCCTCTTCACCAGTGCAACATTCCCGCCACCAAAGTCCCAAATCTCCCTCCATCCCACCCCACCCCCACCTGTACTCCAGACAGGCTTTCCAGTTCCCTCATTCATTCACTTGATTATGGTAGTTCTCAGTGTAGTTATTTCTATAACTGTGCTCATCACTCTTGTGGTGAGCTTCATACCTCAAAAGAAATAGTGCCCAGGATACAAGAGTCACCCACTGAGTGGGAGAAACTATTCACCCAACATCCTTCAGATAAGGGGCTAATATCCAAAATATACAGGGCACTGACAGAACTTTACAAAAAAAAAAACATCTAATCCCATCAAAAAATGGGGAAAAGAAATGAACAGACACTTTGATCATCAGGCAGTTCTTAGGGCTTAGTCATGGTTCAGCATTCAGTAATAACTCCTGGTAAGGATTTGGAACTCTAGAGGAGTCCTATGGCATGCTTGTGATTGGGCTATATGCAAGGCAAACACATCTATCTACTTGCTGTACTATGGCCCATGAGCTGAATATTTTATCAAATAAATGTTTCAGATTTTCAGAACCATTACGTGAAAGGCAATATAATTAACATATTAACACATTTTTGAGTAAAATAAAATTAGCATAAAGTATTTATTCTGTGCTTTATTATTCCTTGTTCAAACATTCAAAATAGAAATTAATAGACCTTAAATTTTAAACTTAGGTATGAAAAATAGCTTTACATCATTTTGTACTTTTTGTTTTATTCAGAATGGAGTCCTGTTTTTAAAAGTGCCATGCATATTACTATTGTAAAAGCTATAGACCAACTTAATGAGTATGAAGGATTCATTATAGGGTAAAATTAATTTCTGTAAAATGTAGCCTAAACATATTTGAGAGTTAGAATATTTATTTCATAAATATCAAGCACAGCTATCACTGATTGGGGAATAATAGGATGATCAGTGTGAAAAAAGCTCAGAAAACAAGAACATATAAAATTTTCACAGGAAAACAGTCTGTGATTAATAAAGAAGTTCTAAGAAATAGATTTAAAGTAGTTGGGTTTGAGACAAAGGGAAATTCTGAGACAAAATGTTAGTATAATTAAAAAAGAAAATGAAGAATAATTTTTATAGAAAAATCTTTTTGTTTGTTTTAAGGTTACCCTACTGATGTTCAGGGATTACTTCATGATCTGCACTCAGGAAATACTCCTAGCAGTGATTATGGAAGCATATGGGGTGCTAAAGATTGAGTCGCGTGCAAGATGAACACCCTATACCTGCTGTACTATTGCTCAAGCCCTAGAGAAGTCCAAATTATGGTTGTCATGTTTTCAGGATTACTGAAATAATAACATGATAATAGGGCATTATAAGAGAACATAATTTGTGTAGTCTTTTTAAGTCCTCTGAACCCTGTCCAACAGAAAAGTATCATTGAAAAAGATAAACACAGTAAATCACTGAATTGGGGGAAAATAGGAGCTGCTTCGAATGTAGAAACAGTTTGAAAGAATTTAGAATGACTAATAGAAGGAAACTCAAGAAAAATATATTCTTTTTTTAACAAGTTTATTAAGATTGTTAAATTGAGTTAATCTATTCTAACACCCGCTATCAGCCTCACCACTTACTCTCAAACCCCTCTCTCTGTTTTATTTCAAAACAAAGTATAGAAATCATATAATTAGGTCAATTTAGGATTTCTCACCAAAATTCTTCTCAGGGAAATTTACTGTTTAACATTTATAGTGTGAAAAATCGAGCTGTAAGTATAATTTTTTAATGCTCTGCCACATTCTAGTAAAAGCCAATACCTGCTTATTTTGCCACATACTACTCTGTGCCTTTTATGATAAAAATATATATAAATAAAAGATTCAGTTGAACAACCTTAGTAGAAATTTCAGTCAGCCTCTGCTTCATTTTCTCCTCATTACAATTTCAATCTCAATATTGTCCCTAATATATTATTGATAATCTCTCATACTTTTCCTCAGAAATAGATATTTTTCTGTATTTTAGAGGAAAATGCTCCCAAAATGATGATTTTGAAAATATTTCTTCATTTAAAGTATTCTTAGTTTTCTAGGGTTCAACAATTCTGCCTTCTATGTACACAAACGCAAATACATACATGTTCATATATTCATATATACATATATAAATATATAGAGGGATATAAATATTTATTTAAAACATATGATGTAACCATGTATTCCTATACAGATGTATCATTTTATTTTCTAAAATATTTAAACCTTTCTTTCTTTATTATGCTGGACACATCCCTCAAACTATATGGAAAATTTTAAACTATAAATTTAAGCTATGTTGGAAAATGACCAAAATGTATTTAATTCATATATAGAGAAATAACAAGAATGGGTAACTTAAAACAGTATTTCTGAAAGTAGGCAATTAAGCCCAAAGGTGTTTGTGTGTGGGTGTTTAATTCATATCACATGGTTTAAAGTAGATGCTCCTTTTCAGTTTTTCTTTTTGTCTCTGTTTCAGCTGGGTGAAGATTCTCAGCACTGGATTATTCAATCTTATCGGATTGAAGTGCTTAGAAGACTTTTTGCTTAATTTAAATTTGGGGTAAATGATGAAGCAATTTTCTCTGGATTTAATATAGATTAAGATTAAAATTGAAGTTTTGGAGGAGGAGATATAAAAACTTAGGCATAGAAAGAAATTTAAAAAGTCAACCATAGAACTAGTTTTCTTCTTCCTGTATATATATATATATATATATATATATATATATATATATATATACACATATATGTATAAACTTTCTCACTACAGTAAAATAGTTCATCCACCACTTGGTGGAAAATTTGGGATTTTTCCCTATGTCAGTGTGGGTTTAACACATCTTTATTTCAAACCACTAAATGCAATCATTTGTCTTTAATAGTTTTTGATGTCTATAACTACTTAGTTTTGACCGAAGACATTATTTACATCCTAAATAGTGATATGTTCTATTTATGTGTTAGAAATGACAAATGAGCTGAAGTGTATTGTGTCAAAAAGTAGCAGGCCATTTATTATTTTAGAAAGATTTATCAATCTTAAATTAGTTATTCTCAATGTGGATCCTATATATAATATGATCCTAAATCTTATGTTATGATATTAAACTTAATTATCATTACCTAATAAAAGTTAAAGAATGTCTTCTAATTCTCACTAGTATCATAAACAATATATAGAAAAAGCATCTTTATAAACAATGTTCTATTAATACATAGTAGAGCAAATTATTGTGTTTATTTGAATTTGTTGTAAGTTGAAAATGTATCTAATTGCTTGTTTCCATGTAATATATAAGAAAACATAACTTTTTTTATGAAAGTAAGTTGGTTTAAGCCATTGAAAGTATTAGTTTCATCAATATATCAAATAAAAGAATAATAAAAAGGCCCAAAATATGAGTGTCATATAAAGTTTACCACTACAAAAAGTAGAATTTTTTTCTACCTACAAGTTTTGAAGATAGTATAAATTATGGCCCGATATTTTCTGAAATGTGTGACTCTGATTTATAGAGGGAAGAACTGACAAGAGGATGTAGGAATTGCCATAGTTCAGTTCTGACTGAGCGTTTTGAAGAATTGTTATATACTTATTCTCATTGTAAAATAGTTCACCTTTCATTTTATAGAGCATTATGATGAATGATACTTTGGGCTCCTAGAGATAATATTTGTCAGCCCCAAACACAGATATATATATATATATATATATATATATATATATTTATACCCAGTATACAAATAGCAATTTATCATTGGGTATCATAAAAATATCTATTGTACTTTAAAGACATTTTAGTTATCCTCTGAGTATAAAATGTAATTTTATTTGTGGAAAATATATTGCATTATATTGCACAAAATTTTATTTTAATTGGTCTTATAAATGTTTTAATCCCTAATTATAGAATCCTTTACATATGTAGTTAGAATTACAAGCATCTGTCATTTCACTTTATTTCTTTGATTTAAAACTAGTAGATGGTGGTCGAAAAGTGTGTGTATATATTCATGTGTGTGTATGTGTGTATGTGTAAAAATGAGAGGAAAATTTTGCTGATTTTTCTTGGTTGTGTAAGTTCAATTTTGTCTAATTAAGCTATTTTGGGGAAAAAGAAAAAATACATCATATTAAAGAATTTTGAAGAATATAGCTTTGTAACTATCTTTAGATGACTTAATTTTATTTTTTTATATATTTTGCCTTTGAGCATTCTATTTTGACTTTTTAAAATCTCATGCATTGTCATGAAATTTATTGTATTTATTTTATATTTTCAACTGTAAGCAATTCTACCCCAGAGCATCTTTGGCAATCTATAGAGATGTTTAGCATTAGAATTGGAAATAGGCTGGGAATTAGTAGCATCCTGGTGTGGGAAGAAGTTAACTATCACAAACTAGTTTTCCACAACAAACAAATTAGGAGCCAACAATCGGTGATGTTGAATTCAAAAATCTTTTTCTGGATATATATAATATCTAAAAATGGGCGCTGCTCATGGTCACTGAATCATAAATTAAAATATGATCAGATAAAATTCTAAATTTTAAATTAGGCTTCTTGGATGACTATTTTTCAGGCAGATTCGTAAACCTTATTTTTTATACATTATGGAGAACTACCTTTCTTGGTCTGAGAAATATTCCATAAGAAGCATTTGCCATTGTCAAAATACATTTTTAAGATCTAGAGAAAAATAGTCATATTCAAAATTTATTCTGATAATTGGCATGAATATAAACATAATAACAAATTGTTTATTTCCTATTTACTTCCAGTCTCTGCAGCCTTGTGGAAGTATTGCTAATGCTTTAATCATTATTTAGAAATAACCCTTTAAGGACCAGTGCAGTGGCGCAGAGCTGTAAGGCGGCTACCTTGCTGGCACTAGCCTAGGACTGAGAGCGGTTCGAAACCCCTGCATCCCATATGGTCCCCCAAGCCAGGTGCGATTTCTGAGCACATAACCAGGAGTAAACCCTGAGCATCACCGGGTGTGGCCTCAAAAACAAACAAAAACTCTTTTAAAAATACTTGATGAAAATAACTCTCTAAAATTAGTTGATTTCCTTAGCCTGCTAGGAGCAATTTCTGAGCGTAGTGCTAGAAGGAACTCTAAGCACCAATAGAACAACCCAAAAAGAAAAAAAAAGAAAAAAAGAAGAAATGTTGAGAGCTGTACTTTTGGGTATTTCAGCTTTTTATAATTGAATGGAATTGTCAGCATTATGGATTCATTATAAAATCCTAACTTATAATGTTTTCTTTTTTTTTTCTTTCATTCTAGATTTAAAGTTTTAATATTATAATTAAATTGTTTATATTGTATTAATAAAAAACTATTTTTTTATCTTTTTGATGGGCCACACTGGTTGTGCTCAGGGATCTAAGATTAGTAACACCTAAAGCATGAATCTAGGGCATAAATATGATGCTTGGAATCAAACGTGACTTGGCTGCATACAAGATAAGTTCCCCACTGACGGTACTATGTATTTGGCCCATATACTATTTTTTGAGAAATGATTTTTCAAGACTTTTATCTTAAGGAAATCTATGTAGCCAAAAATAGATGTTTTGTTTGACTTTTTTTATTTCTGTGGTAAATGGCTTACTTCCTTTATGCATACACCCATATCTCATCCATAAATATTTTATGGTTGTATATTGACATTATGAAATTCCTCTGCTTTAGTCAATTATAGTATCATTATTATTGATGCACATTTTTATTTCTTTGCACAAAAGGGGATTCGTTTTATCACCACTTCTCAACTCGTTTACTTAGCAATCAGTCTTTCAAAATCTTAATTGTCTTCAATAGAAGTCACAGTAGTAAAATTTAGGAAGCACTTTTTGATGAAGAACCAAAGTATTAAGTTTAGTTCTTGGCTAGAAAATACATACCTCGGGCCCAGAGAGATAGCACAGCGGCGTTTGCCTTGCAAGCAGCCAATCCAGGACCAAAGGTGGTTGGTTCGAATCCCGGTGTCCCATATGGTCCCCCATGCCTGCCAGGAGCTACTTCTGAGCAGACGGCCAGGAGTAACCCCTGAGCACCGCCAGGTGTGGCCCAAAAACCAAAAAAAAAAAAAAAAAAAAAGAAAGAAAATACATACCTCTAACAAGTTTTATCACTTTGTGGTCAAAATATCTCTAATAATGGATAAACAGTACATCAATTAATATGACTATCTTGTATAAACCAACATTTTTTTCTATCCCTACACATCAAATGATTCTGTGAACAACACCAGGGTTTGGAGTAGGCTCTGAGTACAAAAAGAGAAGTCTTAAAGCACTACTAAGAATGAACCAAAAAAATAATATTCCTCAAAATCCACTAGGAGAGAAAGGCAATAATTTTCTTAAATTATTTATAAAATATATTCCATTCCCCAAAAAATCAATGATCAAATGGATAAGAAATATTATGCGAATTGATTCTATTTATTTTTACATGTCTAACATTTTTATATATGTGATTTTAAAAATTGTTGACAATAGATTTTCAGAAGTACAATGTTTTCAACTTCCTTCTCACCAATGTGACCACATCCTCCATCAATGACTCCTCCCATTACATCATCTGCCTCCTTGAAAGAGGCAATTTTAAATTTAATAATCATAGCTTAGGTCCCATGCTTACAGTACTGTTTGGTCTAGTAGCTTAGGTATGCACAGTTACATCGCCTCTTCTTCACAGATGACCTCAAGACCCCTGATCCTCACCCCTATTACATGTGAAACTTTGAAAAGTCCCATCAAGTGATAGCAAATAACTCGTTTGATTTGAGCCACCTATGCTCATGATTATTTGGTTTCCTGTCAACATCACTTTCTTCTGTCAATTTCTTCCCATGATTATGGACTACTATGAATTTTCATGTGGAAAAAGTGTACTGCTTTAATTTTTTCGGACAGTATTGTTCTTGTTTGCTTTTTACTATTTGGGATGCCCAACAATATCCAGGGTCATTCCTGGTAGTACCTATGAGGCCATATGAGATGCAGGATTGAACCTGGATGGGCCACATGCAAAGAGAGTACCATACCTAAATTACAAAATACTTCCATTTCACTTTTTTTTTTTTTATTTTATCTGAAACCTAACTGAGCATACTGGTTTTGCATTCAGGGCCTGATTCAGAGGTCCATATGAGGTGGTAGAATTAAAACAAATCTGTCACTTGGCATCATGCAAGACAGATTTCTATTTGCTGTAGTATTTTGCAGTCCTGATCAGAAAGGGGGTCACACAATTTTTAAAGAGACCACTCCTCCAGACCTTGTATGTATTGCAGAAGAACACTATCTCTGTAGCTCTACTTTCTTTCCACAGTACTATTTTTACAAAAGGAAAAAAACTGCATTGCTGTGTTTTGAATCCAAGTGCTTATGTATAGAGCCATAGCTTTGGTTTTTAGTGGGAGACCCATCAGAGCTCAGAATTTACTCCTGGCTCTGCACTCAGATATAACTCCTGGCACACTTGGGGGATCATATGGGATGCAGTGGATTGAACCCGGGTCAGTTGCATGCAAGGCAAATATCCTACTCTCTGGTTCCAAGAGCCACATTTTTGTGTGCTCTCAAAAACCATATTTATTAAGCACTCAAAAGGATTTGCAAATCTTTTTATTAGGTTTCTAAAGGATCATTCATGACAGGTTTTAAAGAGTTTGGAACAAATGCAGATTACTTCATTATTGTAAAGCACAACTATGTTCGTTTGTTTTCATGAAGATTCACTGTCCTGTGCACTGGACTCACTTCTGACTCTAGGGCCACTTCGTTTTCAGATCAGAAGATGTTACGTGGTGTCTAGGGTTGAAATTGAGTCAGTTTTATGCAAGGCAAGCTCTCTACCTGCTATACTTTATCTAGCCCCCTAAAAAACATACTCATTCTAAAACGAAATCAAAAGCTGCAACAGTTCAGTGTTTAGAGCACTTGCCTTGCTCGCAGCTGTCTGGGGTTACATCTCAGGCCTCCCATATGGCCCCCTGATCCCATCAAAAGTGATTTCTGAGTGCTCAAAGCAAGGAGTAATTCCTGAGAACTGCTGGGTATGGCCCCAAATTAGAAAATAAAACTAAAATTTATGAGTTTATAACTATAAAAATATCAATGAACCTGAAAGGATGTAAGCTTAATTTTAAGCACATATAATTTTTGTTTTGTTTATATTTCTCACATATGTCAAAAATCACATGACTTTTTGAAAATCTCAAAAATGAAATAGAGCAATAGTGTAGTGGGTAGTGTGTATGTCTTATATAAATCTGATTCATGTTCAAACTATGGAAGCCCGTATGGTGTCTAAGGCTCCTCCAGAAGTGATTGCCATCTACAAAAAAGGGGGATATTTTCTGAGCTACTCAGGTGTGCCCCCCAAAAGAACTACACAAAATAAATAATATTTACCCAAAGTCTTCGCACAAAATTGTACCTATTATTAGCAATCATAATCTTCAGATATTGAAATTAATTAATGTTTCTGTAAATGGAAGTTGTAGCAGAGGAAATTGAGAGATAAAAGAAAAACGGCTTTCTAGCATCAATTTCCTCTAAAGAATATAATTTCTGAAGACAAAAAGAATGATGAGCAGATCTAAAGAATAATTACATTCAATGGCATTGGATAGAACAGTGAAGATACTTAATCTTTTGAAATTTCTGTATCTACACAGCACTGTAGAGATTAAAATTAATGCTTACTCTAGCCTATTGCTGAAATGACTAAGAATTTATATATAGAAAAGACTACCATCCTCAAACTTATTTTCATTCATAATATTGAATCACTTGGCATCAGTAATAAAAAAGATCAGCCTTTCCGGTACTCCTTTGACATAAGCACTGTAATAATCTGCAGATGAGTCACACATGGACAAATTTTATAAAGAGGCCCATGTCATTATTCTTAGGGAACAATGATAACGCTGTCATGAAAAATACATGAAATAGCTTAATTTATGTTTTAAATAACAACTATAATTTGCAAATAATATATTAGGGCTCGACAAGCTGGATATTTATACACATAATAGAAATTCATGTAAAGACATGCAATGCAATTAATGACAGAGACAGCAATTTTGTTATATAGAAGTGAAAAAAGATCAGTACCGAATGCTTGAATCTAAAATATCTTATTAATGTAATACTTCATGATAGTAGTTTGTGCTAACATATTTTATTAGGAATATATATAATACAAAATATAAATATTTTTATATTTCCTTTGTTCAATTGACTAATAAGTTCAAATACACAACAAAACACATATATTCAACAAGAATGCATGTATGCATACAAGTACAGTTGATCCTTAAAAACACTTTTTAAAACTTGATTTATGATCTATTACTTATAATTTTGTTAAAGATGATTTCTTAATCTCATAATTCAGCATCACTCCCATCACCAGAGTACCCCTTTCCCCATAATCCCCTCAATTTCAACCCTTATTTCATTATGTTGATTAGTTTTTTCTGTTGGGCTGCCTTTGTCATTCTTGTACACTTTTTAACTGCATGAGTTTATTTATATGCAGATATTTTATTTCCTTTCAGTCTATTTCTTCTGCCTGAAGTAAAGTCAAAGTGGATAAATATTTATGCTTTAATCATTTTATTTATTACTTTTGATTTGGGGACACGCCCAGAGGCACTCATGGGTTACTACTGGCTCCACACTTAGAAATCCTTCCTTGCAGGCTTATGGGTTTTATATGAGATTCCGGGAATCGAATCTGGGTCAGTCCTGGGTTGGCTGCATGCAAAGCAAACACCCTAGCTGCTGTGCTCTTCTGGGACCTCAAGATCATTTTAAATTTTAATATTATATCTTTTCTAACTTTATTAGCTAATTTTATTCTGAGAAAACCATATATAAAATGTAATTATCTCTTTTCTGTAGCTTATTTTATTTTGATAAAATAATATCACAAAAATTTTGTTCCTAAATTATTTCCATTATCAGTAAACTTTGGCAGTAAACTTAAACTGGACAAAATTATATCATTAGTCTAATTTTGGGCAGACTTAAAATGATAAATGACTTACATTTTTATTATATGGAATCTGCACACTAATATCCAAGTTGTCAAACGGTATGAATATATATTCATATGTATGTATGCATATATATACAAATATGCATACTTTATAAATTATTTGTACTATAAATAGAAATTCATATATAGTAATACACATATGAAGAATGTAAATTGTTTCAATCACAAATTTACTTTTTGTCAACATTTCTTCAAATTTTTTCTGCGGTGTTTAATGATTACATTTAAATGAATGATTACATTAAAAATTATGCATCCAAGTGGTTTTATTTTAATCCATAAATGCCAAGGGGGGATGCGGGTGAAAAAAAATGCCAAGGGAATTAAATTGTCCTTATCCAAATGTTATTTTATGTTCTATTTGAAACTTCTAAATTTACCTTATTTCTTTACATGCTGAATGTCCATTCTTTACTCATCTTTCTATAAATGACAACTTAATTTCTAACCACTTAAGGTTACTAATATTCCCAACTCCCTCTTTTTAATTATAGATGTTATTATCATTAGTATTGTTATTGGGGTCACAACCAGCTGTACTCAAGACTTACTCATGGTTTTGTGTTCTGTTCATGCATGGAAAATAATTAATGAAGTCAGGGATCAAACCAGGTGGACTGTGTACAAGAAAACACCTTAACACCTACATGATAATCTCTAGTCCCCAAGCACTCTGATTTTAACATTTATTTTAAAATCAAGATTAATTTGAATAATTAGTATTTTTTCCACTGTGGGAGACCTCATTTCTCTGCTCCGAATCTTGCAATTAATGTATGTAGTTGCATGCATTATATTTATAAATATATTTAAAAATCTAAATATGTATTAAATGTGAAATCTTTGAAATATATACTATTTATAAAGACCAAATTGGCATTAACTTCTATAGTAGATTCATTTAATATTTTTTATGAATGTTGTTGAGTCTATTACTATTCAAATTCAATATTAATATTGAATTCAAATTTTACTATTACTATTCAAATTCTGAATAAAATACATTATTAAATACATTAGTACATTATAATTAAATTATCATGAGATACAAAGTTATAAAATTCTTGATGCTTATGTTTCAGTCATACAATATACAAAACCCATCCATTCACCAGTGTACAATTCGTATCACCAATGTTGTCAGTTTCCTTCTCACCTCTAACCAAATATATATTTTCTTTAATAGAATTATCACAGTAAAATTTCTGTACATTTTTATAAATACACTGAGAATGAGATAAATATTAGCAATAAATACCAACAATTTAATATAGCTAAAAGTTGTAAAAATTATTCTGAGAGAAAAGACTCTCAAGATATAGCACAGTTGCTAGAGTGATAGTACAGTAGTAGGGCATTTGCCTTGTGCATGGCTGACCCAGGAGAGAACCTGAGTTCAATCCCTGGTGTCCCATATGGTCCACTAAGCCAGGAGCGATTTTTAAGTACATAGCGAGGACCTGAGCGGCACCGGGTATGGCCCAAAAACCAAAAACCAAAATAATAAATAAATAAATAAATAAATAAATAAATAAATAAATAAATACAGCACAGGTTAAACTATTTAATTGAGGAATTGTGGTCTTAGGCAATGTAACATTTATATTTTACTTAATGATATAAATTTTTTTTGGTTGGGGGTGCATATTCAGCAGTGCTCAGGGTTTAATTCTATCTCTGCCTTATGCAGCATTTCTGGAAGACTTGGAGAACTGTAAAGGTACCAGGATTGAACTTGGGTCAGTCACTTGCAAAATAATAGCCATACCTGGTAGACTATTATGCTATGAATTTTTTCTTAATTTTCTTTATAACTGATGTTTTTGTCATTGTATTTAATGGCATATGTTACTTTTAACAGCAGAAGCTAAACAATAGGGTGCAGGAATTAAACAGTGAGCTGGCAGAGCTGAGTTATCAGTTTTCTTTTTTTTATTTATTTAATATTTCATACAGCACAATTGAGTTTTTATATTAATGGCTTATTTGCAATAATCTCATTTTAGCAGCTTGCCCTGGAGCAACTTGAAAACACAATTAATAAAAAAATACCATTATTGTGGCTTGAAGCAGTTGAAATTCGCAATCCCCATATTACAACCTTTTAATAGAGGGCTTTCTCTCTTGATTCCTAGTATATAAAACATAAAATCCTTTTTTTCTGGGAGAGATGTTTTAGTAGAGTTGAATGACTCATTAGTCTACCTTCAAAAGTCACCTAATAATAAATACATAAATACTCAAATTAGACCATTATATCTTATAAAAATTCACATTACAGAACCAAATGTCTTTTTTTTAAATTGGAATAGCATTGGATGACATATTGCCTAAGAAAAAAAAATAAAATCCTAGGTGATCATCTATAAACAGATTTTAATTCTCTTGGGTGAGCATACACTTTATCAGATTGTCATATTGCTAATCTTCAGAACTTTACCCAGTGTTCCTTTTCATGTCCAGAAATTTGTATTTTATGGACATTATAATAAGTGAGATTATTATCCTTGGCTTAACTTTTTAAGAATGATAGACTGACTTTAGGTAATTCTTTGGGCTTACAATTTCTTCACTAGTCATTTAAAGAGTATTAAATACATTAAGCACTGTGATAAGAAGATAAAGAAATTAATAAGATAAAACCATTGTTCTGAAGCCACTAATGGTTTAGTAGTCACTGCTCCATAGGACCTTCTTTCTGAATTGTTAACTTTCTCCTTGAATCCCTTATTACTTAGCTGATGGATACAGTTATATAACTCAATTTGACATGCTTTCTTCTTTTGGATGAACAAACATCCAGAGAATCATTTTACTGGAGAATTTTTGAACCAAAATATATGTCACTGTGGGCTACCAAATTTCTTTCTACAAAACCTTATTTTATCCTCTAGAAATCAAATTCCATGACACACCAGACACAAATGCTTTTATAATGTCTTATCGTATTCAATGGCACATCACAAACCATGGTATTATTTAGTGGAATCTTATAAATTATATATATACCAGTTTAGACTTTCTGGCAAATTTTCTTTTTCTTTTTTTTTTGATTTTTGGGCCACACCCAGTAATGCTCAGAGGTTACTCCTGGCTATGCGCTCAGAAGTTGCTCCTGGCTTGGGGGACCATATGGGACACTGGGGGATCGAACGGCGGTCCGTCCAAGGCTAGCGCAGGCAAGGCAGGCACCTTACCTTTAGCGCCACCGCCCGGCCCCGCAAATTTTCAACTTTTCAACACACCCAAATTTGTATCAACCAAAATAAACATAATATATAATGGAGGATGTGAGTGAATATGGAAATCTGTATTTAATTATCTTCTCAGTAGCATAAAAATGATACCTAAAACATGTTTATTTATATTTGTGATTAGATTTATTCTATTTTACTTTCTCTATATCTGTAACTATATTTTAAATAAAGAGATCGATTGCAATGATCATTTGGAGCTTGTCATCTGACAGCCAGATATGCTCTATACATAATAGTAAACTTGATCATCTGTATCCCTCCTGCTTTTTGTATTGAAATACTGGTGAGATCATTGATTTTACTAAATAAATAGTGCAAAGATAGCATAGCAGTAATGCAACAGTAAAATAAGGAGGGGCTTAAAAGTAAATGTTAACAAATTCTATTTAGTTGGGTTGAATTTATATTGTATAAAAAAATGTACTCCATGAGGCCAGAGTGGTAGCGCAGCAGTAGGGAGCCTGCCTGGCTTGTGGCTGACCCAGGACAGACCTCGGTTTGATCCCCGGCATCCCATATGGTCCCCCAAGCCAGGAGTGATTTCTAAGTGCATAGCCAGGAGTAACCCCTGAGTGTCACCTGCTTGTGACCCCACCCAAAATAAAACAAAACAACAACAATAAGAAAGGTACTCATGTCATAAAAGAAATGGGATAAATATTTTAGACAAGGAAAAAATGTGGACAAGACCTTGAATTCAGAAATTAATGTAGAAGAGTTAATAATAAGCATAGAGGGTTGGAGTGGTGGCACAGTGGAAGGGTGTTTGTCTTGCACGTGGCTGACCCAGGACGGACATGGGTTCGATTCCTACAATGGTATATGGTCCCCCCAGCCAGGGGCGATTTTAAGCACAGAGCTAGGAATGACCCCTGAGAGTGACCAAATAAAACAAACACAAAACACATGAAGCTAGAACAAGAATTACAAATCAGCTGAAGAGGTGAGAACTGATTTATCTTTAGGGAACCTTCTAGACTAGTTAATAAATTAAGAGACTCAATGAAATGATTTGAATATAAATTGAAACATGACCTGATATCTCTTTTACAAGATCTGTAAAGAAAACAAACTGGAGGGGGGGTATAGTAGACAGACATGTAGAAATAATGGTTATAGTCTGAGATTTTGATCCACAAATATTTTTCTACTACATGTTGAATAACTAATATTTTTATTTTCCTATTTAAATTACCCCTTGATACATAGATTACATTTTTCAATGCACTGATTATTCTGGTTCCTGAAAAACATAGGTTCTAGTTCAAACACTGTGTTAAGCAAAGTGCCATTTAACTTTATTCTTCATTATTAATAGAGACAAATAATTTCAGAGACAAATTTAAATTGTAATTTGAAAAATAAATATAATTTATTATTTTATCAACTATATTTATTATGCACACTGAATTTTACTTCTCAAATTAAACTTTGCCTGAATTGTAGTATTCTTACAACATTAAAATATATTGAATCATTCAGTGTTTTATTCAAGTTAAGCTGTTTTTATCTTAACCCTTTTTATGGTCTTATCCATTTTACTTTGTGACTCATATTCAATTTTATGAGATAAAAGAATAAATCTATTGTTTTCAATGTGAAGTGAGTGCTTCCATAAATATCATGGCCACAAGTAAAAAATAGTGGAACTGACATTTGCTTGCCTTTGTAATTATTATTATAGTATATAAATATTCACAGATGTCTGTGACACTATAACTGTGACTTGCTAAAAATTCTCTGAAATGCAGTTTTACTGTTAACAGAAAATTGAATATAATTATAGCTTGGTCTTTTAGAAATAGTTATTTCCTATTTTCACTAGAGATAAAAGGAAATTATTTAGTAACTTTTTAGAAAGAGGAAATAAAGTACAGGCAATGTTCAAGTTAAGATATAAGTAGACCTGAGAGTTCTATATTTCATTTATTTTATATTTTGTAGTTCTCTTTCTTTCCCTAAAGTATAATGCTCTGATCTCTAGGATGAGGAAAATTCCCAGATGCCCATCAGAAAAGTAGGATTCACAAAGACACCATGTTCACTGAATCACTTTCCCTGCCCAATGACTGTTATTTTCTTGTTACTTTCTAACATAATAGGAAAAGGAAAGAAAATGGTTTCAGGGGATAAACTGAAATAAAATGAACGTTGACACTTACCATAATACATATGTCTTTCTCACTGTTTAATTAGTTTTCCATTTTTGAGTTTTGCCTCAGACAGAAAGACTCAGTAATTGGTCAGTTGTTATAGATACACATATCAAAATCAAGAACTCGTTACAAAACCCACTGATTATATCTTTATAATTTAATATGATTAGTCAGACTCATTATAATCAGCTCAATTGTTTACGCTTCTTACTGAAACAAGTCTGAGGTATAATTTCTTCTAATTAGCTGATACTTATTCACTATTCTTAATATATTTGGCATATATATGTTGCATGCTCTAAATACACTGTCCAAGACAATACAATAAATGTGTTAAACACTTTCATAATTTTTTAGAAAATTATTATCTTTTGAAGGAAGAGGAACTAAGTAGACAGACAATTTATATCCCTTCCACTAAAATTGCTTAAATATTAGATTTGAAGTTCTTATAATTTCTATAATTTCAATACATGTAGATTTGAAAGGATTGTTTTGATAGACATGTGAAAAATGGAGTGGTGGTTCAAGTGGTATGGCATTTGCCTTGCATGTGGTGACCTTGGACAGACTATGGTTTGATCCTTCGGCATCCCATATGGGTCCCCCAAGCCAGGAGCGATTTCTGAGCTCATAGCCAGGAGTAACCACTGAGCATCACCGGGTGTGGCCCCCTTCTAAAAAAATTAGTAGTGTTGCTCTGTTCTTTTTGAGTGTCCCGGGATAAATATATAAATATAATTTTAAATTTTTTATTTTAGGAACAGGTTAATTCAGGAAGAATATAAGAATTTTCATATTTAGATGTTCAATTTTCTTGTTACCAAAAACTAAAAACGCATGAAATGAGAAAGGAGAGAAAGATTGGGCTTGGCTGATAGTAGAACAGGTAAAAAAAAATCCAGTCTGATCCACAGAAAACCATATATCCTAAAACAACCAGGCCTGATTCTGAGCTTAAAAGCCAGGTTTAAACCCTGAGTACCTCTAGGTATGCTCCAATCTACACCCAAAACAAAAAGGTGTAATGAAGCAAAGAATAGTAAAGTATGAAAAAGAAAAGAAAGTAGAGAAATAGTAATAAGTAGAATAAGTAGAAAAGCATAGATATGATTTGTCAAAATCAATGAAATTAGTTTAATTTTAAGTTTTTTGGAGAAATATGAATCCCTACAAAGAATTAATAAATTTGAGGTAGAACATATTAACATGTACACTAACAAGGAACTCTGAAATCTGCTTTTTAGAATATATATAAGTAAATGAATGAATATTTCCCATATTATAAATATGATAGATTTTGCCTGTAATATAAAATATTATAACTATACTAAATTGAAACACAAGAGAACTTACTTATAATATTTCCTCTAGGAATCTTGTGTTGTTTTTGTTCTTCTGAGAATATCGGTTTTGTACATGATGTGGAGTTGAGGGTCATATCTGGAAATGTCTTAGATTATGTTCTGAAAATTCAGGACAGTATCAGGAATCAACCCAAACCTCATGTAATGCATTGCAAATGTTCTACCACTGTACCACATCCCAGCACTAATAAAGCTTGAAAATCATAATTTCTACACATGAATATTTTATGTTAACTTTGTAAGCAAAATTTACACATTGCATCTTTAAAACAATATTTTTTTTCATTTGGGCCTTATTTTTAGCAACTAGATGTTTACAGTTTTTACTATCTATAGTTTTTCTACTGAATGTGTGTGACTATGAATATTTTTAAAGTTGTCTCATAATTTAATCGAACCCAATATTCCAAGTTTCCTAAGGGAATACTGTCAAATTAGACTCTGCAATAACAAGAAATACATCTCCTGTAAGAGTTATAAAGTTAAGGCTCTAGAGATAGTACAGCAAGGAAAGCATTTATTTTGCACACCTGGCTGAGGTTCAATCATTAGCACCCCATATTGTCTTTTTTGGGGGATTATCGTACCCAACGATGCTCAGGGTTTAATCCTGACTCTGCTGCACTCAGAAATCCCTCTTGGCAGGCTCAGGGGACCTTATGGGATATCTGAGGATTGAACCGGGTCCATCCAGGGTTGGCTGTGAGCAAGGCAAACGCCCTACGGCTGTGCTATCACTCCAGCTTCTCCCCATATTGTCTTGTGCTCAATCCTTAGCATTCTGTTTTTACTCCCAAGTATTGCTGAAAGTATTTTCTAGCTCGAAGCCAAGATAACCTATGAGTATTTCTTGGTATGGAAATAACCTCACCCCTCCAAAAATATTTCTAATGCTCGGGTTAAAGGATTGGTGGTCATGCCAAACTGTATAAATCCTTGGTTTGAATCCATAGAAAACTCAAGATCTTAAACACCTCAATATGAGACCCTACTTTAAGCTGAACACTATAAAACAGTGTTCTAAAGATAAACACCTTGATATTTTATCATCTGTAGATATTTATATTAAATTAAGTATAAATTAATATCTCTTTAATTCCAGGTTCTCCACATAATTTGATCTAATTTAGAACTCTATTTAGAACTCTTCCATGGCAAAATAACTTTCTGATCATCATTTGTATTTCCAATGTCTACAATTTCAAAATATATTTTCTAAAATCTATATTTTCTAAGAAGAAATTCCCAGGATTTAGGAGAATACCAAACAAATTGTTCACTGTTTTTAAATAATCAGAAACATTAGTTGCTGGCTTAATTTATTCCTGCATTTAAAAAAATATCTTAGTGTTTTTATAGAATTTCAGTTAAATTACTTAATAGACACAGTATTCATCTAATTGGCCTTATTCATGTGTTTTGTGTTACAAATGGCTAATATAGACATTATTAATAATTATATCTACTCAAGTTGTCATTGCGCATTAAAAGTCACAGAGGATATAAAACAGATTCTTTCTTCTATTATTTATTAATTATATCCATGTTCCTTTACAAAGGTAAAAAATGTATGTTTTAATAAATGCAGTGCCGTATCTCGCGCTAAACACTAATGGCATAATTAAATAAGACTACTTTATTCCTACTGAATAGGTATACAATGCCTTTTTGTACCAGGAATAGTGATATGTCCCAAAGAAATGAAATGAAAAATCATCAGTCCTTTAACTCTCCCTCAGTGTGTTTTTTTATTATTGTTGTTTTGTTGCAAATAGCAAATTTATGCCATGATGAACAATATTGTCAGGAGATGTAGCTATGTTTTGTTTGAACAAAAGGTTGCAGTGAAAATTAAATTATTAAGCCAAACAGAGTTTCTTTAATAGATGGGTCTTAACTAGACAGTTAGCCACATGTTTTGACTTATTTTCATTCTGGCAATATATAAGCAATGGCTTTTATGCAGTTGCTCTTAATGAATAAACAAAGGAATAGTTTAGAATGTCCCAGTGAAAGATGCTTCAATTTAACAGTTTGTTTACTCTTTGTTTTAAATACAACACTAAAGCAGCAGTCTTTTATGAATAACTTATTGTTATTTTGTTATAACCCAGATTTATATTTTGTTTAGAAAACCATGGGTTCAAACTCTTTTTATTAGTCTTTAATCCAATCTAAATTGGCATATTATAAAAAAAACAGCCTGCATGAAACACATTAGTCCAATGTGAATTCTGCATTGTACATTATTTTTGATACAGCCACTCTATCATCATTAAGATGAAGAAACCTTACAACATTACAGCAACACACAAAAGTGAAAGTTATCATTACTGTCTGTCTACTTTGGACTCCTCATACCTCTTAATTAATAAAACACAGGAAATGAAGATGTTACTATGCTCCTGTAATTTCGAAATGTTCATACATAAAAATATATCTTGAATATGAGTAAACTCTTGGAATATTTCTTCACATAATCATTTCCTGTGGCAAATAATTACAGAACTACAAAAATCTAATGTAATAGTACTTTAATTAGATCTACAGAAAAAAAAGAGATAACTATAGCATGTAAAGTGCCATGACTGTCTCCTTTGCTTAAATACAAAGAGGATACATGATTGAGGTTTAATAATACTGTGACTATGTGAACAGTTACATAAAACAAATGTAATGGTTGTAAATGTCTCTTTTTTGTTTTTAATGTTGTATGTGATAAACAAAAGGGAGAGATAACACAGTGGCAGGGCATTTGCCTTGCAGCCTGCCAACCCAGGATGAATGGTGGTTCGATTCCCAGCATCTCATATGATTCCCATAGCCTGCAGGAGCCATTTCTGAGCACAGAGCCAAGAGTAACCCTTGAGTACAACTGGGTGAGACTGCCCCTCCCCTCTAAAATAAACAAGAAAAGTGATAGAGAATAAAATTAATTTATATACACACAAGTTTATATACATGAACATGGTTTGGGGTACCTTCCTTTCCCAGATCAGTATAAATGAAGAAACACTTAAAAGTACAATGAAGACTTTTAGTCATTAAGGGAAAGTAAATTAAAGCCATATAATAGCCAACATTATATATTTATTAGGAGGGTTTAAAGAAATAACAATAATAAAACTGTTTGATGAAGAAGTGGAGAAAGTGGACAAGACATTGTTAGCAGGAATTTCTGAGCATAGATCCAGGAGTATCCCCTGAGCACTGCTGGGTATAGAACCCCCCCCTCAAATGTATAACTATCCTGGAATAGTGTTGAAAGTTATTAACAAAATTAAATATGACAACAATATATTGCAAATGTTCATAAAATGGGAGTAGAGTAAATGTTTATATTCACTTAAAATATGTTCATTTTATGTATAATATAACCAACTGGGATCCATAAAAATACTGTTCCCTATGTGAGCAGTCGTGTATAGTACATAAAATGGTACATTTTTACCATTAATACTAATTCAACAATAAAATGAATGAATTGTTGATTCATTGATTCACAGTGAACCTGTGTTACTAGCTAGGATTAATCTATAGGGAATTATATTGAATTCAATAAGGCCCAATTTACAAGGTAATACATTACTTTTTCATTAATATATTCCTGAACTTATGAAGTTATAAAAATATAACATATTAATGAATAGTGGCTAATATTGAAAGAAAATCTATAAATGGCATGGAATTATGGTTCTAAAAGGACTGTTTAAGGGATTGACAAAATAATCAGTGTTTTAACTTTCCAGTATAATATCATAAAGTGATATATGTTTTTCCCAGATGTTGCTATTGGTAGTAACTGGAGGAATACGCATCTGAGAGCTTGTAAAACTGCATGAAAGTCTAGTTATCTCAAAATTAAAATGTAATTTAGACTATAAATGCATTTAAAATAAGTCTATTGTACTTATCACTGTTTTCATATATTATATATTATAAAAGATCTTCATAAATTTTATAAACAATACAATATATATTTAAATTTAATAATTTTTAAATTAATAATTAAATTTAATGTTCAAGGAGTGTCTAAAAGTCTAGGGAAATAGTTATTTAAATAAAATATAGGCAGGGATGAGAGATATTACAGTGGGTAGAGTACTTGGCTAACCTGCTTCTAGCCCTGATTTCCTGCGATGCATCCCATGTGATCTCTCAAACCTGCCAAGAGTGATTTCTGAATGCAAATCCAGGAGTAAGCCCTGAGCATGGTCAGTTATGGCCAAGAAATAAAAATAAAAAACAAACAAAAATAAACTTAACAATAAAATATAGGAATATTCTAGTTTAGAATATGGGTAAGTTTATTTTAAAAATGCCTTCAGGGACTGTGTTTCTGTTAGTTAAACTGTCAATGTGGTATGTGGAGAATATTGACTGACTGAAAACATGATGCAGAAATTTTATACTTTTCTATTGTGTCTTATATTTTTACTGTGCTTGCGGGCTGCATCTCTTTGTGTAGTGTGTCCTCCATAATGCATCTTTGCTTGGCAAGTATGTCAACATGCCACTCTCTGGTGAAGGCTAAAATTATTTTGAAAACAATGTAAATAAGATGTTTGTATATGCTGGAAAAAAAAAAGCTTCTCTTGAGCTATGGCTTCAAAAATGTCAAAGTAAGTAGGTTAAATAAAGCTTACAATTACAAGAGACAGCAATGAGGTATTTAATAAACTAATGAAAACTAAACCCTATCTTCCAAGAAGAGAAAAAAATGTAATCATGGTATATGATGAAAAGACATTTAGAGAATTTTGTTTTCAAAAGGCTTCTCAAAGCTCAATCCTTTTCTTTCCAGAGATATACTGGTTAAGAGCCTCATCACTGCAAAAAAGGATCTCATTTGACTCAATTTGTTGCACACACTTTTGTATAAAAGAAGTAAATTGCTGGGATTACCTATTAATGTTCACAAAGTTAGCACCTCCCTGGAACAGTGTCTTTAAAAAACACACACAACTGGTTTCTTTTATTAGAGACATTTCTCTTTCTCAATTGGTCTCACTTTTTCAATCACTCAGGAACATTCCAGTGCCAATACACATAGCATCTCGATCAGCCAAGATCATTTTAGTATCAGCACACATTATAAACTGTTTCTTCAGGAAGAAACTTCCTGTCTCTCTGTTTCAAGATAAATACCTACAGTTGCTAGTTGATGAAGTGTTCTCTTTGAAGTCAAACACTCAAATATTTTAAAATGCCAAACTCTTCCATTTATAGCCTGTCATAATACACTATATCCTTGCTCTAACTATTGTACTTATATAGCTTTGTCCCTGAGTCTCAAGTCTCAACTCTTTAATTTTCTACATTCCAAAACAACAAGCACCCATGTCAGTTAGTTTCTGTATGCTTATTTTAATTTTTTTTCTAATTTCCTAATTTGGATTTAATTTTATTGTTTATTTCATGGCATCTCATAATCTTTTACTGAGTTGTATAAATAGAGATTTGATTGGTTGGTTTGGATTAATTTAAATATCTCTTACACCAGTTTTTTGCTCTGCGTTAACATATCTAAAATTAATTCAAGTCTTTGATGCCTTTATCAAGGAAGTAGGGGGTAAGGGAAGAGGGAGATGGGATGCATTGGTAGAGGGAATGTTGCACTGATGAAGGGGGTTGTTTATTTATTACTGAAACCCAACTACAAACATGTTTGTAATCATGATGGTTAAATAAAAAATCATTTTAAAAATAAAATAAAATTAATATAACTTATAGTCATATTAAAAGAATGTTGGAGTGATGAGGATTTGATTTTACATATGTATGTTTCCAATTTATATATTCCTAATATATAAAGATTTTATATTATACATGTTATTGATATATGTCTTGCCTGTGCAATTTTCAAACGACTGAAACAATTAATATGATAATAAATATAAAATATAATATAAAGAAAGTTAGAATTAAAATTTTCCTATAAAATCCAGTGCTGAATTTAATACATTTTTTCCTGCTTTTTTGAGCCACACCCTATGATGCTCAGGGGTTATTCCTGGCTATGTGCTCAGAAATCACTCCTAGCTTGAAGGACCATATGGGATGCAGGGATCGAACCAAGGTCCTTCCTGGTTCTGCCACATACAAGGCAAATGTCCTACTGCTGTGCTATTGCTCTGGCACCTGAATCTAATAGATTTTATATAAATTCATTAAAATATATAACTTTAGGCTACATATCAAAAAGGTATTTGAATTTTAGCTGCCATTATAACTTAAACTAAATTGCTCCATAATCATAATATTTATTTCACAATTATATATATGTATATCATACCTTATGATTTCAGACCTATTTCTACTTTTGTCTTAACAATATATATTTTTCATTTTTGAGATAACACCCCACATTAATCAAAGATTATTCTTAGCACACTGTTCAGAGTTAACTTCTCTTAGGACTTAGGGAAAGCAAAAGTGGTCCTGTGTAAGAAACATGCAAAGCAAGCACCTTCCATGTTGAGCTATCTCTTGGCCATAAGGTATTGTAATGTAATTTTTGGAACTTTCATTATGTTTATTACATATTGCTTAATTTCCACCTGGCCTGAAAATGATAAGCATTTTATATCAGAGATATCTCTCCAAAATGTATATCTCAACTGCCTTTAAATAACCAGTATAGAAATTACTTAAGTTTTATTGATGAGTAAATCCATTATTTCTAAAAATGTCTTTAAGATTTGTATTATCTTGTGCCCAGAATGGTAGCACAGTGGTAGGGCATTTTTCTTGCAAGTGGCTGACCCAGGACAAAAACGGGTTCAATCCCTGGCATATGGTCCCCCGACCCAGGAGTGATATCTGAGCACAGAACCAGAAGAAACCCCTGAGCTCAGCTAGGTGTGACCCCAAAATAAAAAACAAAATCTAACAAAAATAGAGTCATATCATCAACATAGATAAAATATAATGATATAGATGATCTGAAAACTCTATTTTTTATAGTTAACAGTTACAATGAACGAGAATACAAATATTGGGGAGGAATGAATAAGTCATTAATTATTTCCTCAAGAGCATATTTTTAAACTGTATTGTAAAATTTGTGGAATTCTATACAATGAAGAGTGTATTTTTACAGGATGTCATTTTTAAGGGGGAGGTTGGTCTACACATGGTAGCAGTCAGGGTTAACCATAAGCTTGGCTGTGAACTTGAAAATTATTTCCCAGTAGGTTTGGAGGGACCATGTATGATGCTAGGACTGAATACTGGTTGGCTGTGTACAAAGTAAACACCCGATGTGCTGTGCTTTCACTCTTGAAACAAACGAAGTTTGTTTCCAAGTTGATAAAAGAGAACAAACACTTTGATATATAAATTTTAAAATGATATTGCATGGGGAATACTAAAATAATAATTGAAGTTGTTACTTGTAGTCTTACAAGTAAAAGTTTTACTTGTAGTCCTACAATATTAATGATTATACATATATCAAAGATGAAGTTTAGTAAGGCGATTTTATTCACCTAGTTTTTTCTCAGTTTTCTATGATCTATAGAAAACCATTAAAAGATAGGTTTGGGAGGAAAGAAGCTGAGGAGAGAAATAAAAGAAATGTATAGGAGGTAACAGGGTCAGGACTCGGGAGTCTCGAAAAATTGGTAGGCTAGACGGGTCATATAACTAGATATGTGAGGCACAAAATGAAGAAATGAATTAAATGATACTCAAACCACCACATTAATGGAACTTTAAAAATGTGCCTATAAAGAAAGCAGGCTGAGAGGTGGGAAAGAAAACTTGAGACATAAGTGTAGGGAAATTTACACTAAGTAACTTTGTAAATCATGATGCCTCTCTCAAAATAAAAAAAAAATCAAACTTGCGTGTTTATTTTGAAACCAATTCTCAGGAATCACTTTTGGAGGTACTTGGGGGGCTATGTATACTACCGGGAATAAAAATGGGGTCATCCATAATCAAGACCATTACAATCTCTACAGCTCTTATTTAAAAATAGTTTAACATTTGGGGCCGGAGAGATAACACAATGCCGTTTGCCTTGCAAGCAGTTGACCCAGGACCTAAGGTGATTGGTTCAAATCCTGGAGTCCCATATGGTCCCCCATGCCTGCCAGGAGCTATTTCTGAGCAGATAGCCAGGAGTAATCCCTGGGCATTGCTGGGTATGGCCCAAAAACAAAAAAAAAATAGTTTAACATTTTTATTTAAGTATTTCATAAATAATTTTATGATCACACTTTTCAGTAGACAAATTAAAATATGTCCTTATGTTTAACCTGGTTAAATGTACATGAGATTATGAAAGTGTAAAGGGCTGAAAATAGTAAAAAAGAGGTAAATTTGCTAAGCTATGTGAAAGCTAATGTTGAAGCAGCATATTATCAGTCCAGTTTTCCTTTCCGACTTGAAGTTTTTCGAGAGTATTTATAATCAGTAAGTAGAACTAAAAGAAACAAGGGAGAGAAATACAGGGGCCAGAGCATTGATGCAAGTGGTAGGGCATTTGCCTTGCACGTGGCTAACCTAAACTGGACCCTGGTTCAATCCCATCTGATACCCCAAGCCAGGAGTGCATATTCAGGAGTAACCCCTGAGTATTGTTGGATGTGCCCCACAAAAAAATAAGAGGATAATACCCATTTAAGACTAAAGTTTTATATGCTTAAAGTACAAGTACCTTGTTAATTAGATGAGAATTTTTTAAATATATTCTGGCACAAAGTAATTATTATTTATCTAATTGAGGGTTTCAATGGTCTGATATAGTTTTCATCCTTTGAGACATTAGCTTATGTAAAATTTTTGAGAAACATTATTCGGAAAAGTAAGATATATAGTATTAATGTTTCAATAAAAATAATCGGGAAAATATTTTGCAATCTGTTTGGGGGCAGTGAGCAGCTCTCCTGTACATAAGGATAACCCTCGTTCCATGCTCAGAAATCACTCTTTTTGGTGCTTTATGGGGGAGAGTAAGAAGTTCTAGTTATCAAATCTGTGTTGTCCACATGTAAGGAAATAATTTTAAACACAATAACACTATAGTCACAATATTATCTTTTGAAGCCTCCATTCAACTCTTCAAATAATCCAAAAAGTGTCCTATATTCTTAGAAGAAAATAAAACTTTTCTAAAAGCTGATTTTAGAAATAAACAGACTGCTATAAGATTTATCAAACATAATTCAGAATAACGTATTTCATTATATTTAGCTATTTCTAAAGTCAAATACATTTGTGCTTAACTCCAGCATGTTTATTGGTATATAAAATGGAAGAAAGACTACAACTATTAGCTCTTTATAGTGTCAAATAGAATAGAGTTTTCGAAAGAGAGGAAAGGAAGTTGTTTGTATATTTATTCATTTAGTCTTCCATCCAATTATAAATGTAAGTGTATACATAAGACCTATTATATGTCAAGCACTGTTATAAAAGCTTTCACAAATACAAATTCACTTAACTTCAGCATAGCATGACCCTCAATAGTATGTACCAATATCACTCCCATTTTACAGCTGAAATTTTATGACAACATTAAGTTTAATGTTACCTTGCCTCAATCCCTTAATTAGTAAATGGCATAGCTAAGTAAACTCAAATAGGCTTGTTGTAATTTCTACGACCATAAATACAGTGCTAGACTCCTTTAATGAGTATTGTCTATGGACTGATGGTAATTTGGTAAAGCTGAAATAAAGAGTATAAGAAAGCAAGTACAGTCTTTGAATGTTTCACATTTATTTTTCATATATCCTAAAAATCATCTTGTACTAGTATCTTCTAGTTATATAATATTTTACTTATACCAATTAGCCTCCAAATTAGAAACTAACAAATAAATAATCAAATATTCTCATATGCACATATAACCAAGTTGAATATATGGTCAGATCATACTTAGCATTTGATGGGCCCAAGTGATAGCTCAGCGTTAGGGTGTTTGCCTTGCATGCGGCTGACATAGGAAGGATGGCGGTTCGATCCACTGGCGTCCCATATGGTCCCCCAGGAGCTATTTCTGAGCACATAGCCTGGAGTAACCCCTGAGCGTCATAGGTATGTCCCCAAAACTAAAAACGAAAATAAAGAATAAATAAATATATAATAAAAAGAGTTGTTTCTAGAAATGTGCTAAATATTTACTATCAGGTCATAACTCACCCAGAGAATGCCCCATTTAATTTCAAAATACCACCTTTTTTGCTGGTAACAATAAACAGAACAGTAATCCTAAATTGAAAACAGATTTTAAGAGAGCCTCCTACAAATATAAAATATCTATTTTATTCCAAATAGTTTTTTTTTAATTTTTTCTCTTTATTTGAATATCTTGATTACATAAATGATTGTGATAAGGTTTCAGTCATATAAAGAACACCCCTCTTCACCAGTGCAACATTCCCACCACCAATGTCCCAAATCTCCCTCCATCCCACCCCACCCCCACCTGTACTCCAGACAGGCTTTCCAGTTCCCTCATTCATTCACTTGATTATGGTAGTTCTCAGTGTAGTTATTTCTATAACTGTGCTCACCACTCTTTGTGGTGAGCTTCATGGAGTGAGCTGGTGTTCCAGCCCTCCTCTCATTGTCTCTGAGGATTGTTACAAAAATGACTTTTATTTTTCTTAAAACCCATAGATGAGTGAGACTATTCTGTGTCTCTCTCTCTCCTTCTGACTTATTTCACTGAGCATGATAGATTCCATGTACATCCATGTATAGGAAAATTTCATGACTTCATCTCTCCTGACGGCTGCATAATATTCCATTGTGTATATATACCACAGTTTCTTTATCCATTCATCTGTTGAAGGGCATCTTGGTTGTTTCCAGAGCCTGGCTATTGTGAATAGTGCTGCAATAAATATAGGTGTGAGAAAGGGGTTTCGTATTGTATTCTTGTGTTCCTAGGGTATATCCCTAGGAGTGGAATAGCTGGGTTGAATGGGAGCTCAATTTCCAGATTTTGAAGAAACCTCCATATCGCTTTCCATAGAGGCTGTACTAGATGGCATTCCCACCAGCAGTGGATAAGAGTTCCTTTTTCTCCACATCCCTGTCAGCACTGATTGTTCTCATTCTTTGTGATGTGCTCCAATCTCTGTGGTGTGAGGTGGTATCTCATCGTTGTTTTGATTTGCATCTCTCTGATGATTAGTGACGAAGAGCATTTTTTCATGTGTCTTTTGGCCATTTGTATTTCTTTTTTATCAAAGTGTCTGTTCATTTCTTCTCCCCATTTTTTGATGGGATTAGATTTTATTTTTTTGTAAAGTTCTGTCAGCGTCCTGTATATTTTGGATATTAGCCCCTTATCTGAAGGATGTTGGAGTTCTTTTTATTAGAAATACTAACATAACAATCTATAACTGCTATGAAACATGCCATGTATCTGTATTAAAGAATAATGCTTTAATTTTTCACTTTGCGAGTCATATTAGGTCCACAGAGACCATATTTCAAAGTGATTATTTTAGCTTGCCTTTATTTTTTTAATTAATAAATAAACTAGTCACTGTGATTGACAATATCGTCAGTGACAGGGTTTCTTTCATGTTATGTTCAGATCCCAACTTTCTCTATCAGAGTATCTTCTTCTGGCTACATTGCCTCAAAGTCCTGTCTCATTTTTCCTGCCTACCCCTATGATCTTGTCCTTCCCATGGTTAGCTCAGTTTTGTCTACTAGTTCTAAAGTTATGTCTTTGGCCATTTCAATAATAATACTTTAACTTTTCAATTTTAAACAAGAAATGCACCATTTTAAATGCAAAACAAAGTAATGCATGTTTAGTCATGTAGCTTATTTTGTTATTAAAATAATACTGAATGTCAAAAAATGGACCTTAAAATAAAAATTAATTAAAATCAATGTCTGGTTTATACATATACATGGGAAGAAAATTATCATAAAACATGAAAAATATAAAGGGTCACTAGAAGTATTCTAAATAAGAAGCATTAGTGACCTTTGAAAAATATAAGCAGACAATGACTGAAAATATCAGTTCAATATAGGGACTAAAAAGAAGCTATTTTAGGCCCAATTGTAAAACACAACATTGTACACAATTTGTAGTTATGTCATGTTTATTCATTTCTGCATTCTTGAGTCCATACATAGCATTTATTTTAGTATGAATAAAAAAATACATAGACAAAAATAGGCTTCTATTGTAGGTATAACAAATTGTTCGCTCTAAAATTAAAATATGCAGCACAAATAATTATGTACATATAACAAATATAGTAAATAATATTTTAAGTTTTCTTATTCAAATATTAATAAGAACTGACAAAAATAATTATGTGACTTAGAGATATTAGTACATAAAAATTAGATTGTGCTATATTTTGGAAAAGAATTATTTTAATGTTAATTCATGGCACTATTTTCTATGAAGAAAACAATTGCTGTATAATATCAAAGCACAAGTAAAGTTTCAAAATACATTTTTTCTTCACATTTTGATGTTGTTAAGGGATATTTAATTATGTTTATGTAAGTTCTTATAACTTTATTAGTATGTGAATCTTAAAGTATCATTTTAATATATTTTACATTGTCTCCTATTGATGTTTAAATATTTGAGTAGTGTATAAAATATAGCATAAATTAAAGACTATCTTTTCTCCCAAGGGTATCTCTGCTTAACTTTAAATATCAGGAAACAATTGTTAAAGTAATTTTAGGAAAAGAAAGTGCTTGGCACATAGAAGTATTTAATAAGTTATTTGAAAATTTGAGTGATAGCCACTGTTATGGAATGATAATGCTGTATTTTTTTTGTATATTCACTTACTTCTTTAGGACAGGTAATAGAATCTAAATAGGTATCAAAATTACATAAAAATATTTATAAAAAAGTAGATTTTGACAAAATTATACTAATTATTTTATGTTCCATTTTCACCGCTCTTTACATGTGAGTGAGCCATAAAAACTTTGTCAGAGCAAATAATATTGAATAAAATTAAACATTATTATATTCAAATAGTTTATAGAATGTCAATTAGAAAAGCAAGGGAAAGAAACCAGAAACTTGGGATTTTTAGGTGACTTTTAAAAATCTGTATTGCAATATCTTTTTTTGTATTGCAATATCTTAAGTTTTATGCTTTGAAATAATATTGTGCAATATATTGTGCAATATATTTGAAAATATAAATATAAATTGTTACTGTGATTTCTTTGCCTATATTGTCTTTGTGCTACAAGATACTCAGTGCTTACTCCTGGCTATTTACTTACTTAGGTTACCATATGAAATGTAAGGAATGAATCCCAGCTGACCACAGACAAGACAAATGCCCTACTTGTACTGTAGTTCTAGCCTCTTACTGCAATTTTTTAAATAGAAAAATATCAAACATATATGTGGGGCTGGTACAGTGGTGCAGTGGGAGGGCATTTGCCTTGCAAGTGGCTGACCTAAAATGAAACATGGTTAGATTCCCTGGAGTTCCAAATGGTCCTCCAAGCCAGGAGCAATTTCTGAACACATAGCCAGGAATACCCCCTGAGCATCAGTTGGTGTCACCCAAAAAACAAAACAAAACAAAAATTATATATACTGAATATAGATAAAATGGTTATTTGTGTGTATAAAAGTATTATATAATTTATATTAGGTGATTAACTGCTTTTATTTCCTTCTGTGTTTTGATGTTATAGATTAAAATATTGTTTTAGTATATTGTGTGTCTTCAGATAACATCAAGGTCATTGTATGTCTTGTAAATACAAGAGATTATAGAAAATATACTTTGTAAGCTCAGTATATTTAGAGATTAAGTAAAACTACCGAACTGAAGCAAACATTTAATTTACTCCCTATTAGAATTTGAGAAGATCACATTTTCCTTATTTATTCTCCAAATCTAGGATCCTCCTGCTGGTTATGCCATCTGCTGACCATTTCTATTCTTTATCTAAACTCTAATTTCTAATGAATATTCAGAAGACAAGAATTAGCATTGCACAAGACCATTTAGTGTCTCTAAAGTAATGCACTGAGATTTTGTACATTCACATTATAATGTTATTAAAACTGACCCATGATAATCATCAGTGTTGCTTTAGAACCAAAGTAGTAGTTAAAATGCATGTGGTATGAAAAGTAAACTAGTCCAGATACCAAAGGGAGCCAAGGAGATAGCTCAAAGCAGTGGAACACATGCCTTGCACTTGGATCCTTAGCAATACTATAATCCTTCACCAGCGATGGTTCCTGTATCCCTTGTGGCCAGCAGCATCACAAGATCAAATAGAGCCAGAATTTGTTAGGCCAGGCACCAAATCATCAAAGCTGCCAATGCAGGGCTAAGTATCATCAGTAGTGAACTCGAGCTCCTAAACACACCTACAGAGAAAACAATACACATAAACATCAAAAAATAAGTAAACAAAAATCTGTATAAGTAAGTTGAGTTAAAAATGCATAGATTCAGTAGAATAAGATAAATAAAAACCAATATGTTCTTCAAGTGGTCTGAAGGCCGCAAGGCAGTCTTCAAGTGAAAAGGGTGGAGTCTTGAAGTGATGATGGATTGGGGATTAGATAGATAGATGATAGATAGAGATAGATCAATAAATAGATATACAAAATACAGTGAAACTTCATGAGGCATTTCTTAATAGTTTTTCAATAAATAAAATAGGGGACAGGTTAGAATATAGTGTGAGACCACGGGCAGAGATATAGAAAGAATCCTTGTATAGTTGTTTCTGCATGAACTCAAGCTTTCATCTTGTTAACTTGTTAAGGAGTACTACAGACTTTGAATGAGGAAGGAAGGAAGGAAGAAAGAAGGCAGGACAGGAGGGACAGGGATGAAGGGAATGGGGATGGAAGGAAGGAAAGAGAATGGGACATATGGAAGGAAGGAAGGAAAGATGGAAGGAAGGAGGAAAGAAGGAAGGAAAGATCGAAGGAAGGAAGGAAGGAAGGAACGAAGGAAGGAGAAACGAAGGAAGGAGAATTCATCTTAATATTATTATGAATTTATTCTTGGCATATTAGAGAACAAAAATAAAATCAGTAACTGACAGTCTACTGTTCATTCTGATTTACCCATGTATCTTCCTTTGTTAGCTCCCTCTAATAAATGGTTAAAATAAATATTTTAAAAATTTTAAACTCAAAAGCATAGCACTAAGCTGCTCCCTACCATTCAGATGATTAATATAGATACCAAATATTTTGAGCAGAAAACCAGAAAATGTATCATTTTCTTAAGAAGGAGAGATGAGTGTGCTTTTGTGATATTCAGAGTACTCACTTTGATATCTCTGGGTTTCCAAATACAGTTCCATGGTGCTTGTGTAAAACATCAAATGTAGTGTATTTTAAAATGTTGTTATAATAAAAGTAATTTTGTATACATATATTATACATAAGTTTTAATATTAATTGTCATGTATTAGAAAACTAGCTTAATGATAAACATTAAGATGATCATAATGTAGTATTTGTGTCTAGGTTTAAGTTTATTGCTATGTTTTAATTTTTTTTCATTTTGGGTTATAGCAATACAATGGTTGCTATGCATGAATTCATGAAGCCAACACAAATTAAATTCCTCAGATCACATATTATCCCCTGAACACCTCCAGGTGATATCTGAGTAAAGAACCAAAGATAAGTATGACCACTTTCAGGTGTGGAAATAAATAAACAAACAAAAATTCTCTATTGCTTTTTCCAAAGAGTTTTTTTCCTCTTTATTTGAATATCTTGATTACATACATGATTGTGATTAGGTTTCAGTCATGTAAAGAACACCCCCCTTCATCAGTGCAACATTCCCGCCACCAATGTCCCAAATCTCCCTCCATCCCACCCCACCCCCATCTGTACTCCAGACAGGCTTTCCAGTTCCCTCATTCATTCACTTGATTATGGTAGTTCTCTGTGTAGTTATTTCTATAGCTGTACTCACCACTCTTTGTGGTGAGCTTCATGGAGTGAGCTGGTGTTCCAGCCTTCCTCTCATTGTCTCTGAGGATTGTTACAAAAATGACTTATTTTTCTTAAAACCCATAGATGAGTGAGACTATTCTGCGACTCTCTCTCTCTCCTTCTGACTTATTTCACTGAGCATGATAGATTCGTGTACATCCAAAGAGTTTTTTTTGGTGAATTGTTTGCCTCATATTCTACTTGAAAGGCTATTTGCTAGGAACCATAAAATAAGTATATTTTGAAATTATATATCTAGATGCAACTATTAGCATAGGATTCTTTTAATTAACAATATATGTGGTTTGGTAACACAAATCTTCATATTCAATACTCAGTTATTACTAAGGAAGAAAGCAGGTAATTTGGCATCCATGAAAGAAGAATTGTGTAAAAAATAAGTATGATTTGTTATTGAGATTGATAATAGCTCTTTATTTATCAGTTTGGGTAAATTTGGGTTTCACAAATTTATTCTTGAAAATATACATGTTTACTTCAAAAACAGTTGAATAAGTCATTTGTAAGGAAATTTAAGCTGAATTTTTTTTTTGCAGAGAGCCTGATCTACTAGACATATATAGGTATTGTAAAATCCTAAAACATGAATACAAAATTCCAATAAAAATGTTAAAATTTGGGCCAAAGGAAAAGCACCGCAGTATGGCATTTGCCTTGCACACAGCCAATCCAGGATGGACCCCTGTTAGAATTCTGGCTTCCCATGGTTTCCCCGGAACCTGCCAGGAGCGACTTCTGAGTGGAGATCCAGGTTGTCACCCTGAGCATCACCAGGTGTGACTCAAAAACAAAACAAACAAAAAAGTTAAAACTTGAGAATATACATTTACCACAATATAATTAGGTCTTCTTGATCTTGTTAATGGAACGAGTGGGAAAGTTTTAATACTAACCAAATTTGAGAGGATAATTTTTTTTCTTGGTGGGGGGTCACAGCCAGTGATGCTCAGGGATTACACTTGGCTATGTGCTCAGAAATTCCTCCTGTCTTGGGGAACCACATAGGACGTCAGGGGACCGAACCGAGATCCGTTCTAGGCTAGAGCTTGCAAGGCAGACTAGTTCTACCACAATGGCCCTAATACTAACCAAATTTGAACTGAGATCTGAGGACTAAAAGTACTGACTATGTGAAAACATGATGGAATTGTGGTGTATGTGCACAAAGAAAAGAGCATAAGTAATGGTTTCATTTTAAAAAGCCAGGAATTGAAATTGAATGGAAATTGACAGCATTACTGAAGGCCAGAACTGATTTGTAGGCTTTTACAGTTAGTCATACCAATGACCCTCTATCAATAAGAATAATATATATATACATATATATAATAGTATATATAATTTAAATACAAGTTTAAATGTTTAAATTTTGATTTTTTTGATTTCATATTTTCTGAATGCTAGAACAGAGTAAAGAAAATTGATATCATATATTGATAGTCATAAAACAATTTTTTCAGTTTAGAAGGGAAATGATTGGATAAGAGTGTTCTATTTATGGACAAAATAAATAATTATAAATATTAATAGGAAAATTATGTTGTTACTTTTAGAAATAAGAGTTGTCATGCAAGAGGACAGTAGACAGACATGGAGAACCTGTCTAGAGTACAGGCGGGGGTCGGGTGTGGAGGAGGGAGACTTGGGACATTGGTGATGGGAATGTTGCACTGGTGATGGGTGGTGTTCTTTACATGACTGAAACCCAAACACAATCATGTATGTAATTAAGGTGTTTAAATAAATTAAAAAAAAAGTTATTTCCTAGTTCTTGTCCAAAGTCATCATTTCCAACTATAATTGTAAAAGTGGTCCTTTCTTTGTCCTAACAACACTTAACTTCATTAGTTCCATTGTTTTGGGGTATTATTCTCATACTACATTTTTTATTTTATCCTTAGCAGATGAATGATATCATTTTGTGTCTGTTCTTCTCCCTCTGCCTCATTTCCTCAGCATGATACCTACATGTCTATCCATGTATAGACAAATTTCATGACTTCATTTTTCCTAACAGCTAGGCAGTATTCCATTGTGTAGATGTACCATAATTCTTTACCCACTCATTTGTTCTTGGGCACTTGGGTTGTTTCCAGATTCTGATTGTTGTGAATATAGCCATGCAGAAGTATTATCTGCATTGTGTTTTGGCCCCTTAGGGTATATTTTCTAGATCAGTATTTCTGGGTCATGTGGCATATTCTAGAGTTTCGAAGAATGCCCATATTGTTTTCCCAATGGGACAGACCAGTCAACATTCCCACCAGCACTGAATAAGAGTCACTCTCTCCCCACATATGTACCAGCACTAGTTGTTCTTATTCTTTCTGATTTGTGCCAGTTTCTGTGGTGTGATATATCTAATTGTTGTTTTTATTTGCATCTCCCTGATGATTAATGATGTAGCATTTTTTCATATACTTTTGGCCCTCTGTATTTCTTCTTTAGGATATTTCTGTTCATCTCTTCTCCCATGTTTTGATGGGAGTGATAGTACTTTTAAACTAATATTTTATGCTTATTCACAGCATAATTCAGGAATTCCCATTATCCTCCTTGCCTCCCTTCATATATATTCCAGAAATAAAGTTTAGATCATAAGGTAAAAAAAAAAAAGAAAAAAGAAATAAGAGTTGTCAGCAAAAGTTTCAAGATAAATATGATTTCAACTGTGTATATTTAAATATATTATGGTACATGTGATTGAAAGAGATTTCTGGAATGAAATAATTTTCTCTTTAATATTCTTTTGCAGATAGGTTAAAAAGTGAAAAAATTATTTTTTGTATATTTTCTGTCTTTGAAATATAAAAACTCCAGGGAGTTTATTTATATTATATATAGATATAATGACTAGTATAGATATATAATAAATTGATACATATAATGAGTTATCATATTAATGGAACTGAAAAATCAGCACTGTATGAGATTTTCTGTGAAAAAGTTAGAGGTAAATGACCAGAAATAACTTCTCATTTAATATATAAATTGTATAAATTTATAAAGAAAATGATTAGTAGTGACCAGAGACATACAAAGGAATAAAGGTAGCTTATAATATATAAGAAGGTAAATATTTATTTCATTGGTAAGAGTGGTTATCTGATGTAAAATATTATAAAATTATAAAAAATATTGGGAAAATATGACTTAAATATAGTGAGGAGAGATAAATAGAATGTGAATACAATTTTTAGAGGCCAACTTCTTAAACTCTAAGTCATAAATTCATGAATAGACACAAAATTTAATGTGGAGGTCACAAATATTTGACAATATTTTTTCTGGATAAAAATATAATGAAAAATATTGAAAATTCACTACATACAAAAATCAACACACTTTTTGTAGCACTCAAACATTTTTTTAATTAGCTAAAAGGAGTTATGAATAAGAATCTTTAAAAAAAAACTTTGTTTAGATAAACTTTGGGTTACATGAGTAGAACAAAACAAGTGGAAAATAAAGAGGAAGAGGTGTTATATTTTTTCCATTGCTATTCACATGCCGTCACTAAACATGGTTTCTGTATATATAAATTAGTTTTTAATTCAAGTAAATGTAAGCTATTGAAAATATTTCTAAAGAAAATATTGTAAAAATAGTTCTACTATATATTCAGTGACATAGTGACATTTATATTAACAACTCAAGCATTCTTGTAAAAATTCATTCATTTTCTATAATTTTAAGAATACCACCCTTATGATCTTACCAAGCATCTTTCTGTAGCCTTTTATGAATAAGTTAACTTTTAAAAACCCATTATGTACTTCAAAATTAGTTCCATAATTGTATTATCACTGTGGAAGAAATGGCTTCATTTCAGCATAAAATATAAATGGATCTGTCTTTTCTCATTAATATTTGATGGTACATGGTTTAATATTGAATTAAAGAAGAACCCTGAGGTAGTTATAAAAAGGACAATTTATAAATGTAAATTTAAATAGAGAATGATAAAATAAATCTTAGCTTTAGCTCTTTCAGGTGAATGTGGTTTACTAGGTTTCTAAAAGCTTATTCAACTTAAGATGGACACTCTTCTTTGCTGTGATAAAAAAAGTGGGCAATGCCTCCAGCTTGTAATTTTACATGACTCATGATAAAAAGCAATAACAATATCCTCTTAATTTCTCTCTATATAAACATTTAATAGATGTTGACCTGCATGTTTAGATCTTCCATTGTTCCTAAAGTTTTCTCTCACAGTATGAATCAACCTTGTCAAAGTATTCTTCTATTATTTTTGTTCAATTATATTTTCTTTTATAGTAAAAAGATTCTCACAGATTTCTTTACTATGGAAAATTAAATGTCTAGTAATAAACGTTATTAGTTTTATATAAACCTATATATATATTATATGTTGCTGTGTATTTCTTGTGCTTGAGTTTTTGGAAACAAAACTTCAAAGAGCTTAAAACCAAATATTTCATTGCTCCTTAACTGAACTGCTTGCTCAGTTAATTTAAAATCCAATACATTCGGGGCCGGGCGGTGGCGCTAGAGGTAAGGTGCCTGCCTTGCCTGAGCTAGCCTAGGACAGACCGCAGTTCGATCCCCCGGCGTCCCATATGGTCCCCCAAGCCAGGAGCGACTTCTGAGCGTATAGCCAGGAGTAACCCCTGAGCGTCAAACGGGTGTGGCCCAAAAACCAAAAAAAAAAAAAAAAATCCAATACATTCAACAGGAGTATAAAGGCAAAGCTTACATGCCATTTTTCTTTGAAAAGTTCATAGGATTTTTATCATCATAACATAGTTGCTCATGATTCCCCAATTCCCTTCTGATATCTTCAAACTCCAAGAAATGATTTGTCTAATTATTAATGTTTTATACATTTAGTTGTTTTCTTTTAAATTTTATTTACATTGTGGAGGAAGAAAGACTTGCTACATCATTCTAAAACTCAGCACAAAAATTGTGAGAAATATTAAGATGACAATAGCAGAGCATAAAAACAAATCTAGGACCATCCAAATGTGGAATGTGTTTAACTGCAGTGATTGCCTGTGCATCCAGATTTGCAACATAACATCTGAACAGCTCTAAGAATATTAAGCCAGAATAAAAAAGCTCATTCTAAAGCAAGTGTTGAAGAATTCAACATTCATTTTTAGGATCCATAGTCTTTTTCCAAAAAGTTAACTGTTATTTTAAAAGCTCAATGATCAATTTATTTTAAAACCTTAGTTATGTGGTAGTTCCTAATATAATTCTTTAATAAAGCAGTTACAAGGTAGTTTATGATTGAATTTCAGTCATGCAATGTAAAACAACCTTCACTAATGCACATGTCCTACCCCCAATGTGCCCGATTTTCCTATGACTCTCCCCACTATTATTCTTTGTATAGTCATTTTCTGAATTTAAACTGCTGTACAATTCCTACACACATCTACTACACCTACTACTGCATCTATTATTAGTATAAAAATCAAAAAAAAATCTATGGACCATTTGCTAGTAAAATTTCTACTCATAAGATATGAATATATTTTGTCCTGTCTTATCCAGCAAGGTTCCTTCTGTGTCCTTTGATGATCTTTAGTTTAAAAGTAAAATTAGTTTCACAGTAATCAACCCAAAGGGTCTCATTCTTTTATAATATTGGTTTAGTCCACGCTATGTGTCATGAGTATTTTATCCAAATGCATAGCCCAAGTCAGGTTGGTGTTGGAAACTTAACACCGCAAACTAAAATGAGTTTGAGCATAAAAATGAAGTGTTAAATGAAGTATAAAATTGAAGCAGCCTGTTTTAGAGTGTAGGCTTGCCTCAGGCTCAGTATACTATCAGGAGAGAACAGACTCTGGGTACTTCTCAGATTGACAGAAATTGCAAAGACCTGTCTGTGACATTTTTCAGTGTAAAAGAGAAGATGAGACTTTGAAAGTCTTAATTCACGGTAGCTTTGAGATTCAATAATATTTTTGATTTTTCCTGTCAAATAATCAATATTTTAAAAGCTTATGTATATGCACATTTATTTTTCAAGTCAGAAACACATAAATGAGAAATGTTAAAGTAGGGTAAAATAATTTTCTTAATCATTAATTCTGCGTTACATTAAGTCCATCCTGTTAATTCTGAGTTGGATCTGAGCATTGCTTGAAACAAAAATCATATTGAAATTAAACATAATGAATAAATATGATAACTGTTAAGAAAAATAATTGAGTTATGATATATCTAATACTGTTCTTCAATACATACATGTATGTGTATTTAATTCCTCTATCTATATGATATATATGTGTATATATACACATGTATGTATATATTTTAATTTCAAATAAAACTTCTTAGATATCTTAAGAGAGTTGTTTTGTTTGTATATTCTTTGTTTTTGTAAAGAACACCAATAAATAATGCAAAAGATTAATATTTATTTTTAATTGCAGTGAAATAACCAAACTATAGTGCATGAGAGATAGTACAGGTGTTAAGACACTTACCTTACATGCAGTGGGCCTTGGCTTTATCTTTGGCATCACTTATAGTCCCTGAGCACTGCCAAAAGTGATCCCAGAAGTGAAAACCAGAAGTAAGCTCTGAGACAGCTGAATGTGGCTCAGCACATTCCCTCACAGCATATTTCATACCTTGTCTCAATAACCTAACAACTGACCTACTCATTAAATCCACTTCTTAGATATTGCCTTATATTTTGGAAAGTGGCATTTGGTGTGTACTTTCCTATTTTAAAAAGTCTATCTATCCATATAGATAGATTTAAGATTAGATAGATGATAGATATATAATAGGCTGATAGATATAATAGACATATGATATCCAGATATCTAGATAAATATAATGGCAGGCAGGTTGGCAGACAGACAGGTAGGCATGCAAATAGATAAATAGATACATATGTGATAGATAGATGATATATAGGTGATAAATGGCAGATAGATGATAGATAGATAGAAAGAGATAGATATTTGGCCATAGAAATGTACTTTGGGTAGGGTGCTTGCCCTGCATTTAGCTGATGGAGGTTTGATCCTAGCATCCATATGATGCCCTGAGCCCTGCCAAAAGCAATTTTTGATCAGAAATCAGGATTAACCCCGAACATCACTGAGTGTAGACTTCCCCAATAAAATATAAATAATATATTGAATTAATGGTTAAAACATCATATTTAGAGGACTAGCATTTGTCTAAAATTGATGTTTTAGAAGTCATAAGGGATACTAGTGATAAAAGAAAAAAGGTTCCCATATTTTTTGGCAAGTGATATGTCACAGTTTTTTGAACTAAAGTTTTCTTATTTAAAGCACTGTAATTTGTCCTCTAATGAACATATTATGAGAGAGATCTGATCACTTAGCAGGCTTCGAGACCCTGATAGTCTTCCTAATTACTATCTTAATGGTAGGAACATAATGGTGATTGTGCTTTTAGGCACAAGTGAAGTCAGAAAATAATTACTCTGGTTCTTGAGTAAAGGTGGAAAAAAAATGTCTCAAAGCTACATGTGATAGGCTTCACATTGCAGTGCTTCTTAAAATAAACAAACAACAGCAAAACCCAGATAATTGGCTGTTTTAGTACTCTCTCATTGTATTAGCTTTTTGTATTTCCAACAAAACAGGTCCAATTATCACAGTAGTCTACAGCCTCTTTTGTGACTTCTTGTGGCTTCACTGTGAGACATTTCCGATGAATGATGGATAACCAGAAAGTATTAAATATATGTCTTTATTAAAATATAAATATGTATGTGGAATGCCTAAATTGCTAAAACAGAAGATGTGAATAGCTGCATGCATTTTGGAGAAGTATCTCTAATTCAATAAACAAGTTACAGAACTTTGTGGGGATATCTCAGGTGTATTTAGGAAGTTCCAAATACTTACAACTGATTTCATTTTCTATAAAAATGCATTAGAGTCATGATCTCTTCAGACTCTGAAGAATGGGGACTATTCAGGCAGCCTGAGTAGTGTTCAGGGCATCCAGAATTATGTCCAATGGTGTTGAAGCCTACAATATTTGTAGGACTACCTTGTTCTATGAATTCAACCATTATTTTAATATATAGATAGATTGTAATAAAATAAAAATTAAATGAAATAGAAAGGAATCAGAACACTCAAATAAGAGAACTTAAATGCAGTACTCTTCAAAAATATTGGTTTTATTTTTATATATCTTTTCTTTTATTTAAACACCATTATTACAAAGTTATTCGTTATTGGGTTCAGTCTTACAATGTACACCACCCATAGTTGTGAATATATCCAGCCACCAATGCCATCAGCTTTTTTTCCATCCTTCCTGCATCTGGGGCAAGCAATTAACCCCTCCCACTCTCTCTGTCTTTCCCTCTCTCAATCACTCTGATTTTTTTTAACTTTTAGAAACTGTGGTTTGTCTAATGAAGAGGTGCTGCATATATCACTTTATCTCCATTCAACACCCAGTTATTGTCCAAAGATTAGTTCCAATTATTATTGTCATAGCAATCCCTTCTGTGCCTACTGCACTACTTCACTGTTGCAGTGTGGTCCTCCTGACCTTTATCTCTAATCTCTCTAGAAATATTACCACACTATCTTTTATTTTTCTATGTCCCAAAAAATTTAGTAAAATCATTCTATATCTATCTATCTCCTTCTGATTCATTTCACTCAGAATAGTCTCCATTTTCATTTATGTATAAGAAATTTTCATGACTTTCTTTTTACTAAGGGCTTCATAGTATTCCATTGTATAGATGTACTAAAAAGTTTCTGGATCTCAAAGGATATAGAGACTGGGATATAAAGACTTCCCATGGAATGGGAAAAACTATCCACCTAATTAATACCCATTTGATAAGAGGTTACTAGCTAAGATACTCAAGTTAGTGGAAGAAAAAGAGAGAAAACATTTAACTGAATCTAAAAATGAAGAGAATAAATGAACAAACATTTACACAAAGAAGAAATGCAGATGGCCAAAAGGGACATGACAAATGTTCTACATAACTAATCATCAGGGAGATGCTAATCGAAACAATTATATGGTGTCATCTCATGCCACATAGACTGACACACATCACAAAGAACAAGAACAGCCAGTGCTAAGCAAACGTGTTGATAAAGGGACTCTCATTTACTCCTGATGGAAATGTATACTGTATACTGTTCCAGCCATTTTGGAAAAAATATGTATATTCCTCAAGAAACTAGAAATTAAGCTTTCATATGACCAGCAATATCACTCCAAGGGATATACCCTAGGAACACAATGATGCAATACAGAAAAGCCCATCTGAACTCTTGTGTTCATCTCAGCACTATTTACAATAGCCTGAATTTGGAAACAACCCAGCTGCTCAAGAACATATGAGTGGTTAAAAAATTTGCTTTAGGGCTGGAGTGGTAAGCAGCGGTAGGGCATTTGCCTTACATGCAGCTGACCTTGGATGGACCACTGTTCTATCTCCTGGTGTCTCATGTGGTACCAGGAGTAACCCCTGACAGTCACCAGGTGTGCCCCCCCCAAAAAAAAAACTAACAAAAAAAAAGGATGTGTTTTAGACTTTAGAACTTCTTCCTTTTCCGGGGCAGGAGTTTGCCTTGATTGTAGAAGACCCGGGGAGGACCTTGGTTCTATCCCTGGCATCCTATATGGTCCTCCAACCTACCAGAAGTGACTTCTGAGTGCAGAGCCAGAAGTAAACCCTCAGAGTGGCCTGGTGTGGCCCCCCCCAAAAAATGAAATCAATAAGTAACTCTACCCTATTCTTTAAAAAAACTTAAGGACATTTAAATGGTCCAGGACTTTCTAAATCTTTGTTGTTTATGGAGATTATTTGGATAAATCTGGAAAGATGTATGGACTTTTAAAACAAAACAAAACAAAGAATGAATTCCTTTCTATGGGAAGTGAAAAATAGTTTATATATATTATAGAATAAAACTAAATTTTCTTTATAAATTAAAATTCACTGGCAATATTTAAGGAGACTGGAAATCATAATACTCAAGCAGCCTGAAAATCAATGTAAAAATTAATATTATTATTATTTTTTAATAATTTTTATTGTGACCAAAGTGAATTACAAATCTTTCACAGTAACAATAATATTTTAGGTACATGGTGACAATAAATCAGGGCCATGCCCACCACCAGTTTTGTTCTCCCTCCATCCCTTTTTCCAGCTTGCAACTTATATTTCCCTCTCTTGTCCCCTCCTCCATCTACTAGTGTTAAATGCTCTTCTCTGTGTATAGCTTGTTATGCCCTCATTGATTTGATAAAAATGAATTAAAATGTGTCCATCAAATAAAATTGAATATAAGAAGTTTCCATAAACTAATACTGAATCTATAAAGTATATACTTAAACTGAACAAAATTATCAAACCATAAGCATTATGGATGAAATAAGTGTAGTCTACCATTTTAATATATTGTGAAGTGTAGACATGATATATAGAATAAAACGGAAATTAGCAATAATTAAAATATGAATGGAGATTAATATTACTAGAAAGATAACTCTAAAGTCAACTAAGAATTATGCAATTACAATTTCAAAAATAATAGTGTGAATGGGGTTAATAAAAGGACAACACATATAAAACACTCTCTTGGATGTATGTTGATATAGGAAATTTTCTAAGTTATACATGTAAAATACGAAGGTAGGCAATCATAAGCATTGTTTTACATAATTTGTTTCCAGATTAATGAGAATAAAGTTATTTTTAAAAGAATATAAAGTAAAAAGAGAAATATAAGAAATAAAGTTTTATTAAAAAAGAAAAAAATTACAGTAGCAAGAACATTTCTGAAAATTACTGAAGGTTTAGTAAGGTTTTGCATTGGCTGTAAATTCAGTTTAATTAGTGTTTGTTCCTATTGGGATAACATCATCAAGCAAATGAAGTCCAGAATTTTATACTAATCATATAACTTACATTATTCATATTAATAATATTATGACATCTAGGGGTATGGTAACAGCTGCCAGTTTTCCTAGAAGAGTGAATATATATATATATATATATATGTATGTATGTATGTGTGTGTGTGTGTGTGTGTGTGTGTGTGTGTGTGTGTAGAAGGAGGGTCCTACACTGGCTCCAAAAATTTTGATGTTTTCAGTGCAAATACCAGCATTCCTAATGTTTGATAATATTGATGTACCTGAAGTGTGATGAGGTATCATAAAAGCAATGGTGATTCTGGGTGATGGATTCAGCAGACCTGACTTCAGGAAGGCAGGGGTTTGTCCCATCCTTTTCTCCCGTGATATCTAGCTTTTGGCTATGTGGCCAGTGTAGCCATAATCTTCCACTGCTTGGTTTGCATTTCATTTGAGTAAAGAGTGAACTTATTCTCTGACTATAGATTCAAGAATTCATAGTAGTATCAACCCACACTGACTGTTTAAATCGAGTCAATCACTTAAACTCTGAATTCCCATTTCTTGACTTATTAAAAGGTGATAATTATATCTAACTCAGAATTGTTGCAGGGATTAATGGTCATATATATAAAGTTCTAAATAGAATAGTATTAATTATTTTTGTTTCTTGTTTTTTGGAGATCATACCTGGTGGTACTCAGGAGATACTTCTGACTCTGCACTCAGAAGTCACTCCTGGCAGGCTCCAGGGACTATATGAGAAGCTGGGATTCAAATTAAGGTTTGTCCTGTGTTGGCCATTAGAACGGCAATCATGCTCTATGCTTCATGAAGAAGGAAGATAAAAGGGAGAGGATGCTCACACTTACTTAAAAAATATCGAGTGTTATGGACCCAAACACCATCATCATTTGAATTTTGGTCAGATTGGTATCCCTGAAGAAAATTGTAAATGGATGATGAGGCAGAGCCATTAGGAAACAGTGATTCTGGGTAATGGATGCAGTAGATATGGCTCTGGCAGAGCAGTGACTCAGCCTGCCCTCTCCTTCCTAGTTTACCAACTTTCTGTTGCATTGCTGGTATACCCATGATCTTATGCAGATTGATTTGCTTTTTATCTAAAGAAAAGAATGCATCTATGGAGCTGCCTGGTTTGAACATGGTGACTGTGTTTTCAATCATGAGCATTTTTTCGATTTTGTGGTTCAACTCTTCTTATTTAAAGAAAATATTTTTTCCATTACTTTCCTGATGCTGGAGGACCATGCATTTTTCTGTTAATTGTAATTGGGAATTGCTCTGTTATTTATGGGACTAGCATGTATGCTCCTTAATTTCATTTAGCTATGGGGTATTCAATGCATTCTCATGTTACTTACCATGGACACTCTGGAGATGAAACATAGATTTTGTAGAAATTTCACATCTTATTTAAGATGCTAATAGCAGTAGACTGTGCACCAAAGGTCTCACACACTGTTATTGTTCTGATAACAAAACCAAAGTATCAATGCTACCAGGACTATACTTGACATATATGGACAACACCATATTTTTGTGGTTGCAAGGCAGTCACTTTCTGACTGAGTCATCCCACAGTACACAGAAAGAAAACATTTTTTCAGAAAAGAAAAGGAACATTATAAGAGAATGTTATAGTAAAAAGGAAAAACTATACATTTGACCTATTATTTGGACTTTTCCACAAATTTGTTTAACAATTTTTCTTGTACTTTGAAAAGTAAGGTTTAATGAGACTAGTTGCGACAAAAGTTAACCACCCTTATTTTGATTAATATACATTGCCCTTAAATACCAGACCTAATTATCTTGTTTCAATTAGTAGACCAATTAACACAATAAAATTAACTGAAATAGTGGTGCTATTCATTAAGGTAAATGCTTTTAATGTAGGTTCTTGAATATTTCATCCTTTCATTCAATGTCTTATCATAATATCTTTAATTAAAAAACAATTCCAACTAATGATGACTAAAACTATATTATTTTAAGTTCCACTTCATTAAATAGCATTTATTATTTTTGGATTTTGAGACCTTACCTAAGATTCAACATATAATGTCCTATGTACCAGATAGACACTGTATCAGCTAAATACTAAAGAAAAATAACAAAATAGAAGATATAAGTTTTGATTGGTTGGTATCATTTGTAGATGTTACTACTATGAAAATTTCAGTTGTTTTGACAGTTGATAATACTCTTATATAAGTCTTAGAAGAAAAAAATTATTGTAAGATATTTTTAGTAATAATCTAATCCTCAGAAAATAGAGATATAGTAAAACTCTTGTAAACTCTTAGAGGCCACCAGGTATTAAACTGAGAGTGCCACATACATTATGTTTCTATATTTATTAACCTTTTTCTTGAAAATATTGGATACTTTAATTTACAAAAGGATATTGTTCCAATCCAACACAATAAAAAAGTCAAAGAGTCTTCCTTTCAACCCAGGTATCTGATTCTAAAGCATAGTCAGTATTATCCTGTTTTCTACATACAAATTTAACTTGGTAGCAATTTGTAAATATCACTGAAATTAAAAGTGATGGTCATTTTTTGTTTTGTTTTTCTTTATTTAAACATCTTGATTACATAAATGATTGTGATTAGGTTTCAATCATGTAAAGAACACCCCCTTCGGTGCCGGAGAGATAGCATGGAGGGTAAGGCGTTTGCCTTTCATGCAGAAGGTCATCGGTTCGAATCCCGGCGTCCCATATGGTCCCCCGAGCCTGCCAGGAGCGATTTCTGAGCATGAAGCCAGGAGTAACCCCTGGGCACTGCCGGGTGTGACCCAAAAACAAAAAAAAAAAAAAAAGAACACCCCCTTCACCAGTGCAACATTCCCACCACCAATGTCCCAAATCTCCCACCATTCCACCCCAACCCCACCTGTACTCCAGACAGGCTTTCCAGTTCCCTCATTCATTCACATTCTTATGGTAGTTCTCTGTGTAGTTATTTCTATAGCTGCACTCACCCTCTTTGTGGTGAGCTTCATGAAGTGAGCTGGTGTTCCAGACCTCCTCTCATTGTCTCTGAGGATTGTTACAAATATGATTTTTATTTTTCTTAAAACCCATAGATGAATGAGACTATTCTGCGTCTCTCTCTCTCCCTCTGACTTATTTCGCTCAGCATGATAGATTCCATGTACATCCATGTATAGGAAAATTTCATGACTACATCTCTCATGACGACTGCATAATATTCCATTGTGTATATGTACCATAGTTACTTTAGCCATTCGTCTGTTGAAGGGCATCTTGGTTGTTTCCAGAGCCTGGCTATTGTGAATAGTGCTGCATTAGATATAGGTGTGAGGAAGGGGTTTTTGTATTGTGTTCTTGTGTTCTTAGGGTATACCCCTAGGAGTGGAATAGCTGGGTCAAATGGGAGCTCAATTTCCAGGTTTTGGAGGAATCTCCATATCGCTTTCCATAGAGGTTGGACTAGACAGCATTCCCACCAGCAGCGGAGAAGAGTTCCTTTCTCTCCACATCCCACCAGCACTGATTGTTCTCATTCTTTGTGATGTGCGCCAATCTCTGTGGTGTGAGGTGGTATCTCATCGTTGTTTTGATTTGCATCTCCCTGATGATTAGTGACGAGGAGCATTTTTTTATGTGCCTTTTGGTCATTTGTATTTCTTTTTTTATCAAAGTGTCTGTTCATTTGTTCTCCTCAATTTTTTTGGAATTAGATTTTTTTTTCTTGTAAAGTTCTGTCAGTGCCCTGTATATTTTGGATATTAGCCCCTTATCTGAAGAGTGTTGGGTGAATAGTTTCTCCCACTCGATGGGAGACTCTTGTATCCTGGGCACTATTTCTTTTGAGGTGCAGAAGCTTCTCAGTTTAATGTATTCCCATCTGTTGATCTCTGCTTCAACTTGTTTGGAAAGTGCAGTTTCCTCCTTGAAGATGCCTTTAGTCTCAATGTCATGGACTCATGGAGTGTTTTACCGATGTGTTGTTCTATATACCTTATGGTGTCAGGTCTGATATCAAGGTCTTTAATCCATTTGGATTTTACCTTCGTACATGATGTTAACTGGGGGTCTATGTTCGCTTTTTTGCAAGTGGCTAACCAGTTCTGCAAGCACCACTTGTTGAAGAGATTTTCCCTGCTCCACTTAGGTTTTCTTGCTCCTTTGTCAAAAAATTAGGTAATTGTATGTCTAGTGGACAATGTATGAGAACTCAAGCCTATTCCACTGATCTGAGGGTCTATCTTTATTCCAATACCATGCTGTTTTGATAACTATTGCTTTTTGTTTTATTTTGGGTCACACCTGGCAGCACTCAGGGGTTACTCCTGGCTCTACACTCAGAAATCGCTCCTGGCAGGAAAGAGGGACCATATGGGATGCCAGGATTCAAATCACCATCCTTCTGTATGCAAAGCAAACGCCTTACCTCCATGCTATCTGTCCGTTCCCTGATAGTCATTTATTAATAAAAGCATGTGAGTTTACAAAAAATAAACACAAGTACAGTTTTATTTGCTAAATTGAAAGTGTATATGCAGCTAAAATGCTAATTTAAAAGTAACTTTCCAGATCAATAGGAGCATTACCTATAATTTTTTTATTGTGCACTTGCCTTCTCTGAAGAGTTAAAATGTTCATTTTGAGTATATATATATATATATATATATATATATATATATTTTGCATTAGATGCTGTGCTTCTGGGGGCCTACTCGTATTTCTGATTGCAAAGATTACTAATCTGACAGGGAAGAGGAATTATATGGGGTAGCAGGAATTTATCTAATTTGGACTGGTTATATGCAAAGAACCACATTATTCTACTCCCTATGCAATTATTCTGGCCCTGGACACAGCTTTCATGAAAGTAGGAATGCTATTTTACTTCATATTATCCACCGACTCAATGATTATTTGTTTAATAAATAAATGTTTGGATTAGACACATAGGCCTATAAAAGTATTTATAAGAGCATTCACTGAGGTCATACTGCTTATGCTGAATCCTAGATTTCTAGCATTTCTTGATTTTTATATTTGAAATTATTTTATAACAACATAGCTATTAGTAAAGAAAAGCAATATAAACTGATTTTAAAAATATGTAGAATCATAGATATAGTGTAGTAAGTCTGGTGCTTGCCATGTATAGAAAGCCTTGGCAGGAGTAAGCCATGAGCAGTCAGGAGTTAGACCTGAGTGCTACTATTTGTGACCACCCCAAAAAAATCAAAACAAAACAGTAATAATACAGAAGTGACTTAGCACATTAACAGTTCTTACATGACTTTTGGGAGTATTAATACTCAGTTAATAATAGAATACAAATCTTAGTCACTTAGGAGTCACTGAAATTAATTGCATAATATGAAGGAATCTAGACTTGTAATTAGAACTGAGTAACTTTCCATTACAAATTTTATGACTTTAGTTTGTTGACCCTAATTTTATACAGTAATTAATTTTAAGGAGTAATACAGTCCTGAAAAAATTTATTGTATTAAAGATAAAACATGCATTTCTGGATTCATTCAATACTCACTATATCCCAAAAAAAAGATTTGTGATAGCTATTGTCTTATATTCTGTGAATATTGAGCAAAAAATATTAATGACAATGTATTACATGGAATGTTATATAGATTTTACGATATGTAATCCTTTATTCAGGTGTGTTTTGATATTTCAGACCTGTAGAGATGAAATACTTAAGAAGTGATCTAAATATTCAGAAAAAATAAGAATAAAGAGTCAGCGTTAATAGAGTAGGAACACAATTTTTTCCTAATATATTAGCTAAATCATGAAAATGTCTTCATTTGATAGTTAGGATGAATTTATATGTTAACAAAATTATAGAATTATTTACATATTTATATCACTACTATGCAGAGCAATTAGAGCAAAAGCTTGCATTTTTCCAAAAACTGTTTTTGTCTCTACTTTATCTCTCAGAGCTCTTTAAATTGATTCAATCATATATACATGTAAAAATGACTCCAGTATTGTACTTATATGTACTATGTATATTTTGCACTTTAAGTATAATATCCTGGGTATAAACATAGTAATTATATTTGTATGCATATATGTATATATTTTATATACATGTATATATGTATATATACATGCCTATGGAATTCTCTATTATGACTTATATTTTATAGGGAAAGCTAATTCAAAACCAAGAAGTCAATATTTCGCTTTTAAATGAATTAATTATTTGCAGTGCTGGTTATTTAATTCCCAAGTTTCTCACACTTGCAAATTGTGCATTTTTCTATCAGACCACATCCTAGACCCGGTATTTAGCTTTGAATTTTTATAGATCAGATTTTCTTTTTGGAGTTTGTAACAGATATTGATCTTTAATCAGTGACTTCAAGCAGACAACAGAAATCAAACAAGTATAACCTAAGACACACAGACTTTGATATATAAATCCAGAATTAATTCTTTAAACATTTTTATGGAATATTATATTCTATGACAAAGTTGTTATTTCAAGGTTGCAAATTGATAAGCTTGCTAGAACTTTAGGAGTTCTACATTGATATTTTAGAAAAGCTCTTTGAATAATGTAAAATCAAATACTTATTGCTCATCTCTTAGTTATCAAAAAACTATGCTGTTATTTGTAAAGTAGTGTTGCTGACTATAATCCAACATTTCAGTGGTGGCTTCCTGAAACTCCTTAAACCAAAGTCTACCAAAGTACAGATATAACGATTCCAGTACTATCATCTATAGCTATATAGACAGGAAATCAAAATATCTTGTTATATAGGCCATTTAATATCCATAAAGAAACAGGGATTATGTTATACACACAGACTTTTCTCAAAATCTACTGCCATTTTTAACTTTAAATTCATTCTATTATATATAGAATGTCATTGGTTATGTAAAATTTATCTCCAACAAGCAGAATGATAGACTGAGCAAAACATTCTGGTTCATTCAAGTCCTATTTTATGCGACAGAATGTTAACCTTTCTGTTTGTTTTCAGTTGAGAAACCTCACCTAGCTGTACTCAGGGCTTACTCCTGGCTCTGTGCTCAGAGGTCACTTCTGGCAGTGTTCAGGGGACCCTCTAGAATTCTGGGGATCAAACTTGAAAAGGCAGACTGCATGCAAGATAGGAGCCCTACCCACTATACTATCTCTCCAGCCAGAATCTTGTCAGGCTAATTTGACTGTCTTATGCTACTTTATTAAAGCCTAAGGAATTATTATTAGCGTGGAATGGATAAAATAGAAAAACATAGTCAGCTATATGATTTTACAATACTTTTTCTTGTTTCTTACATCTGAAGATTTCATCTTTCCTGAAAGTGTTTGCGAATCAAGTTACCCCACAGGCACCTTGATTCAATAGAAAAGAAACCAACCCGAAGAATTTCACCATGAATCTGTTCATTAGACAAGACACAGTTCACAGAACAGTTACAAACGTGGAACTCAGCTCAAAATTCCTAAGATCAAAGTCGAAGTATTTGTCATTCTACATTTCACAGTATATTTTGAGACTTGAATTTCGACACTTAAAAATTTTTTGCTTATCTGTCCTTTCTGTAACATTTATAAAGCCCTACAGGTATCAAAAGACCCTACAGGTACTAGGAACCTCACTTAACATGTTAAATGCAAATATGGCATATGTCATTTGTATTTAAATGACTTTAACATCCTGGCATATCACCTAGAGGGTTGTCTTCCAAAGGGGTATAAACAATATTTTAATGAACCAGCTACACAGAAAACTAATTTTTTTAAGAGACCATATAAATTGACTTGCTGAATTAAAATTCATGGATGTATTTATTGGAAAAAAAAAACCCAGGAAAGTGAAACAATATTTTTCTCATCAATTTTTCTTAAAGTTGCTTTATTTCTGGCAAGAAATCATGTATATCTTTTTCCCTGAAAATAGCAAAATTATTTTCTCTCTGTCTCTGCTTATCTGCATTTCTATTTCCCCTTCCTTTGCCCTCTCTTCCTCTCTATTTGCATCCTTCTCAATTAGTTGTATTTGCATATTTGATAGGAAAATGGAATTAATCAGATCAAAACTATTTTATTTTGTAACTATGGAAACAAGGATTCCCAGATATCCAGTATTATCAGTTTTCCCAGGCTTCTCTTAAGATTAATACAAATATAATCATTACTACTAACAATAAAGGTAGGCAAAATTTTATTTGTTTATAACTAATGAGGTTCCTTCATATGCTGATGGAGGTCCCAGGGTGATTTTCATCTTGAGCGAAGGAAAAAAGCTTTACCCCCAAGATGTAAATCACAGCTTCCTTTCCATCCATATCCACCACTGGGGAAGTATCTGAGGAGATCTAGGACTGTTGGTCTTGCTCTGGGGAAAAAAATGGAAAGTGAGTTCTAGGTCTTACCCAGGTCTTTGGGATCCTTTGCCTTCTGACACAGAAAATTATTTCAGGAGGTCAAAAGTAGTGAAGTAAAAACAGATTTTATTTGGAGGTACTAATGAAAAGGAGGAAGAGAACAAAAAAAAAGAAAATCAAGGAGTCACAAGAGATCAAGGGCTTCTCCAAAGTTGGAGAAATCAGAACCATAATACATCATGAAAACAGGTAAATTCATATCTCAGGAAGCACTTTGAAGGTGACATTTGCTCAGGCACCATTTAACCATTTAATTTGTGTGCTGCATTTTTGTTTCAACTTGTTCTTTCCTTAGAGTCTGATTCGAAGGACTAGACCACATAATTAGAGTAAAACTTTATTCCATCAGCCACAAGCCCCATACTGACTATTTAGGGCCATCTCCCCAGAAAAGATGGCCATGCCCAAAGTCACAAATCATATACTATAGGGAGGTGATATAGGAAGGTTCTACATCTGATGATCTTTAAAATGATAGGCCGTTGTCTAGGATACCTTTCTTTTGCCCCCTAGTGTCCTTCCCAGATAGGCTACCTAGTATAGCCAGTAGATTGAGACAATGTTAATGGAAACAGTCTTGGGAAAGCTATGTGGCTTACATTATGTGGTCCTTACAAAATTGTGGCCTCCTTGTTCAGAACCTATGAGAAGCCTGACAAGTAGCCTGTACAAAATGGTTTCCCTCCTTGTTTAGAACCCAGGGCCTCATACTTTATAGGGTTTCTCCCAATCTACCCCACTTAGGGCTTTTAACCCAAGTAAGGGTCCTGCTGTGGGTGCTGCCTGAGGAAGAGTTGGTGGTCTTCTTTGATATTTTTCTTTCTTTTTTTTTTTTTTTTTTTTTTTTGGTTTTTGGGCCACACCCGTTTGACGCTCAGGGGTTACTCCTGGCTATGTGCTCAGAAATCGCCCCTGGCTTGGGGGGACCATATGGGACGCCGTGGGATCGAACCGCGGTCCGTTCCTTGGTAGCGCTTACAAGGCAGACACCTTATCTCCAGCGCCACCTTCCCGGCCCCGATATTTTTCTTTCTTAGCCTTTGTTCTTCCTGGAGTCTCTTGGTAGGGTATCAAGTCTTCTATCTATCTACAGTGCTGTCAAGTGAGAGATACTTCTCAATAATGAAGTAATTCCTCCAAATATGTTTCTTGGTTTGATTACATCTCAAGAATTCATTGTGTTTTGGGAGGCCAGGGAAGTCCCTTCTTGCCTACCTGACTGCCTTATTCACTTCCGCTCTAGCAATTTATGTGCCAAAACTTTTAGCTCCCCCAAGTCATCTGCTTTTAACTCTGCTTCTATTGGTTTATCCACATAGATTTCAGACCAACCATGCTATTAACAATTTTTCAAAATGTAGTTTTAAAACAATCTTTTGTTGCTGATGCAACATAAAAAAAGATGGAGTAACTGGAGAAAAGAATGTTTCTATCTCTCTGCTCAACTCTAACCTACAACTGGGGAAATGCCTGTCCTAGATCTGAACCTCTCTGCACAGGCAATTTGAGTCTTTTCATGAAAGAAATGAAGTTCCGTAGGAGGCACCATGGTGAAACAAGAAAAGCATTTACTGAACATTATATAGAAATATGTGAGGGAAATGCTGGGTCATATGTCAACTCAATTCTAAGTTTATTGAGAATACTCTATACTGCTTTCTACAAGGGTACTATATTTGATATTTGCCATTCTCACTAGCTTGCAATGATTTTTGTTTATTTTTTATTTCCCTAATGGTGAAGGATGATGGTGAATGGGAACACTGATGATGTGAGCTGACACTGATAGTAGATTAGTTTGGAATATTATAATTCTTGGAGCTGAAGTGATCGTACAGTGGTAGAGTCTTGCACACACAGTGGATCCAGGACACAAGGTGGTTTGAATCCTGGCATCCCATAAGGTCTCCCAACCAGGAGGTATTTCTGAGCACATAGCCAGGAATAACCCCTGAGTGTCAATGGGTGTGGCCCCAAAACCAAAAGTAAATAGAAAATAAAATATTATAATTCTAAAGTCCAAGTATCAATAAGTTTGTAAACCATGGTTCTTACATTTAAAAAATAAAAATTATTTAAGGAAAAGGAAAGAAGAAATATATGTTCCATAGAGATCAAAGTCTTCTCTAGAAAGAAAACATAGAGTAAAAAAAAAAAACAAAAAAAGAAGAATCATGTTCAATGGAATATTATGCAGGTGCCAGGAAAAATGAAGTTATGAAATTTTTCTATAGATGGATGTACACAGAATCTTTTATGCTGAGTGAAATGAGTCAGAGGGATAGAGACAAACACGGGTTAGTTTCACTCATCTGTAGATTTAAGAAAAATAAGAACAGTATGGCAGTCATACAAATAGACAATAGAGATGAGGGCTGGAAGAACCAACCCAAAATATAAAGCTTACCAGAAAAAGTGATGAGTGCCATTAGAGAAATAACTTTAACTACGACTATCATGATAATAGTAGGGAGTGAGAGAAATAGAATGCATGGAAAGAAGACAGGCAGGGGGAGAGGAAGGAGAAAGATATGGGACATTAGTGGCTAGAAGGCTGTACTGGTGAAGGGAGAGTTCATTTTTATGACTAAAAATCAACAACAAACATTTTTGTAATCATGTAATAATGTAATCATGTAATCATAAATAAAGATACTTAAAAATTATGATCAAGGAAGTATAAGATCTTCAAGAAAAAGCCTGGAATGACTCTCAAAATGAAGTTTTCTACAGCTCTTCCAAATGAATGTTTTTGGAATTTTCATCTATGAAAGTTAATTTGGCTGTCTGCACAGAAAGTCTTCACTGTTGAAGGTCTCAAAATTTCCTGATATTTTTTGTAGTTTCTCCTTTTCTGAGCACTCCTTCCTGGTCTGGGTTCTCAGATCTTTGCATCAGGGTGGTGTCTTTGATAGTTTTGTCTGTTCTCCAAAGAACTCAGTATTTACATATCAAAGGGATGTGATCTTCATGCCTTTTGGTGATTTCAAGTGTCAGAAAGTCTCAATGTCATGGAGTGTTTTACTTAGGTGTTGTCCTATATACCTTAGAAAGTCTCAGAGTACTTTTTTATTATTATTATTATTTCCCCAAAGTACATTTCCAGTGTCCCCTTGCCTACATGCCCACAATAATCTTAAAATTCTAGAGTTTTTATACATTTTCTTATTTCTAAGTATTAAATATTCTAAGGTTTCATATTGCCCATTCATACAGTCATCAATACATTCTCACCAGCATATCACCTGGATGATTTATAGATCTTGACAAAAAAAAATCATTGTCTGCCAACTCAAAAGATTTGATAATGTACTGATCTTGTCAATTCAAGTGATTGTTAATCAATGATCATCCCCTGCACTAGTTTGGCTATATTTTAAGCTTAGTAATTCCTGTACTTTAAATTCTTTGTTTTGGTATACTTTATAGTTCCCCTTTTTAATTTTTTCTTGAGTACAAGACTTTTGTTTTTGTCCATGATCTTTCAAATTCCTCTTCTTGCTGTGATGTGTCAGGAATCCATGTGAGCATGGCATGTGAGGCACTGTAGTAAGTGGAGAGGGAGTTGGTTTTCTGTGGTCTGGACACCTGACAGTCCCTTAGGCAAGAAACTAGAAAATCAGCTATAAGGAAAATGAATATCCTTATCTATTTTAATACCACTTTCTGTTTCTCTAAACACACTTGCTGAAGGCTATCCTTTTGTTTTGGGTCTCTTTGATTTGAATCTTTGGAATCTTTATGGGAAAGTTTTATACAGCTGCCTTATTAAAAAAAACCTGATACCTCTATCTCTTGATGAATATTCTGCCTATATAATCATAATATATGTACACATATATAATATATATACATATATACATTACATACAGACAAATAACCTTGTCCTGTGCATTAATATTTTATGATTGTTAACTCAGTGTGCAAATATTTTAAATTTGGAATGTTTTTCTGATTTCATAATTGACATGTTGGGTTCATTGATCTTTCTTTTTAAAAATCCCTAGTTATATTTAAATATAACATGTTCTACTTAGAATATGGCATTATAACTAGTTGTAAATATATTAAAATAGCTTTCATTTTCTCCTCCAAATTAAACATCATCAAGACTTCCCACATACATTTAGTAGGATGTCACATCATATAATTTTTTTCTTTTGTTTTTTTTTTTGGTCCACACCTGGTGACACTCAGGGGTTACTTATAGCTATGCGCTCAGAAATTGTTCCTGGCTTGGGGAACCATATAGGACTTTGGGGGATGGAATCAAACAGCAGTTTCTCCTAGGCTAGTGCAACAAGTCAGATGCCTTACTGCTCTGCGCTAAATGATGTGCTCCAACCCTACCTCATTTAATTTTTTTTTTTTTTTTTTTTGGTTTTTGGGCCACACCCGGTAATGCTCAGGGGTTACTCCTGGCTATGCGCTCAGAAGTTGCTCCTGGCTTGGGGGACCATATGGGACACCGGGGGAATCGAACCGCGGTCCGTCCGAGGCTAGCGCAGGCAAGGCAGGCACCTTACCTTTAGCGCCACCGCCCGGCCCCAACCTCATTTAATTTTTAATTTATTTTTTATATTTTTAATTTGGGGTCATACCTGACAGTGCTCAGAGGTTTTCTCCTGGTTCAGTACTCACAAATTACTCCTGGAAGGCTTGGGGGGGGGGGACATGGGTTAATGAGGATCTAACATAGTCAACCACATGTAAGGAAATGTCCTATGCTCTGTGTTATCACTCTAATCCAAAATTATCTAATGTTTAATATATTACTTACTATAATACTTTTCTTAAATTTTTTTTAAAAAATTTTAATTTAAAAAATTTTTGGTGTAGTTGACAGAACTCAAAGCTAATAAAAGCTCTGTACTTGGGGAATTTTATTGTGCCAGACTTCAAACACTGGTGTCCTGCATGTAAAAGATATATTCCAATCAACTGAGCCCTGGGGCCATTCTTCTATTTATTTCAATCACTTATGTATATATCTAGAAGTATGAGATCTATTTTTTAATACTTCTCAGTATGATGATCGCTTATGAAAAACAGCATTTTATCAGTCAATCTATACACTCATGCAAGATATATAGAGAATATTTTGAAGTATAGTATCTCTATTTTTGGGGGGTGGGGTCATACCCTGCAGTGCTCAGGGGTTACTTCTGGCTCTATGCTCAGAAATCACTCCTGGCAGGCTCAGGGACCATCTGGGATGCCGGAATTCGAACCACTGTCCTGCATGCAAGGCAAATGACCTACCTCCATGCTATTGCTCTGGCCCCAAAGCATAGTATCTCTTACATAGATTGTTTTATTAATGTTCTTTTCTATTTCCCTTTTTTATATCTACACCACAAACAGCTATACCAAAGTAGGATTTTTAAACAAACACAATGTTTAATAATATCATTAGATATGTATAATGTCACATAATATACCCATAAGATGAGTAAGATCATGGTTGCATGTACCAGATCTTAACTTAATCCCTGATACCACATCTGTCTCTGAATATTGCAGTTTATAGCTCTGGATACTCTTGAGCTCTGCCAGGGGACCCTATGGCTGTCCTTAAACACTATATAGGATAACACTGATGATTCTTGGTACATTGTAAGCCCTATTCTTAGAATAATCCTCTATTCGTAATATTTAACCAATGGCCATTGGTTAAAGAATGATTACTAAGAATGATTACCAGGTCTCAAATATCTCTATGGAGGGCCCTCCTACAAGCAAACAACATCCACTGTCATGTGATCCCACATGTTATGAAATTTACCTATCATAAGTGACCTCAATAATTTTATATTCAATCATGACACACTCAATTTGCTTAAAAATTGTTTTTCCTGATGAATCTGTTCTTTGATATTTATTGTTCAAAAAACATAATGGATACTTTTTATTGTTTATTTCTATTTAAATGTAAGTTCATGAGAACTATGCTTTATGACTAAAAGAGACAGGCAACCAGATAAGGAAAACAACTGCCCCCACATCTATGGCAATAAATTCTTTGGAATTAATAAAATCATTAACCTTAAACCTGCCAATACCCACCTTGTGGACACAGGAGCAATGGCCTGATTAATCCTTTACCTGACACTAACAGAGACCCATCTACAAAAACATTCATTTAGAACAAAGATCAAGAAAGGTCGAAGACAATGAAAGGCTCCCATCTCGCACCTTCAACCACCCTCCCCCTTGCAAAAGACTTTAAACAAAGTAAAAAAAAAAAATCTCATGTGCCATGTGTGACCCATTGGGAAAATCCTAAAAGATAAACTTGAACATGCACTCACAATAATCTGCTTGAGTACACATGTGTTCCCTCTTGAGATGTGTACTTTTATTGCCTGTGGGGAACTCAGGGTGACTTATGTGAAGTGGGAAGAGAGAAGAGGCTGCTTTCTAATAGAGATAAGCAGTGAAGTTAAAACTGATTTTATTTAGAATTTCTGAGAAAGAGGAAGGAGAGAGAGTACTCTTAAGAGAGATTGAAGTCTAGTCCAAAAACTATACACTGAGAGTGCCAGTACATACCCCAGCACTAAAGTCTGAAAGTGCTTGTCTCTAGATAAAAAATTGGGGAAACTTGCACTTAGGCAACAAGTACCCAAGTTGGTTTAATTAATAGATTTGGTAAAATCTATTGCTAGTTTTTATTTATTTATTTATTATATGTATATTTATTTATTTTGGCCAGGGGAGATTTTGGTAGTAGCTCATGGTCTCTGTTGCAATTTTTATGCCATTATTCCTACTGGAGCTTCTCTGGAATTGGCAGTAATGGTCTAGGTGGTGATAGTTGAAGGGATGAGGGACTCAGCCCCAGCCTTCTCTTGATCTGCAGTGATACCAAGTCAAGAGTTTATCAGGTTTTAATCACTATGTCCTTTAGAGGGGTCCTGACTGATTGGTCTGGTGTAGAAGGACAAGACCACACAATTTAAATAAAGCAAAGCAAAGCTTTATTTCATCTACAACAAGCTACAAACCGATCTGTAAGGACCAACTCCCACAGATGGTGACCCTGCCCATGAATCACAAGCAGGTTATATAGGACTGACTATAAGAAGGAAGTTTTGACCATTAATTTTTAATATCTTTATTTAAACACCTTGATTACAAACATGATTATGGTTGGTTTTCAGTCATATAAAGAACACCCCCCTTCAGCAGTGCAACATTCCAATCACCAATGTCCCAAATCTCCCTTCTCCCCACTGCTTTTTGTCTAGATGACTAGATGTCTAGGGAGGTATGTTGTAGATTGACAAAATGGAGTCCCCTCTGCTCCAGCTGTTAAAATTGCAGGATTGAAGAATACTAAGGAACTCTGTGGAAAGCCACCTACCCAGAAAAGAATGACCCCTCTGCTCATCTAATTGACTCAGATTGATTGAAAACCAGGGCAGATTCAGATCGTCCTGATGTTCCTAATGATGGCAGTGACCATGGGATGACCAACTAGAATCAATACCCCCATTTGCTTGTGGATTATACTTGAATTCTTAACCTAATGTTGGTGGATGATTTGTGAGTCAGACTGTCACCCTGGGAATCCCTCTCTTAAACTTTGATTTATGCAAATTGAATGGGATTTCTGATTATGTCCACAAGATCTCCTCACCTGTTTTATTCAGGCTCACATAAGTGCATTCAGATGATTGTATATCTTAATGCTTGTCCCAGTATGTGCCAATAGATAGGGATGGGGGATGAGGAACCTCAAGGAAAGTCAAAGATTTGACTAAGATTCAAGAGAAGTGGAAGAAATGTGAAGCCTGGTGCAGAAAGAAGGGATTCTATATTGTCAACCCCAAATGAAGTTTACATGTAAGCTAACAAGGCTAATTTTCCATGTAAATACTAAAATTTTATAACAACAATAATGACACAGACCTCAAGGCCTTATAAACCATAATATAATGTCCTAGACATCTAGCCATAAAAGGAAACAGTGAAACACCCTAGAAACACCCAAGACAACAGCCGACTTAAAGCTCAAGACTTCGTGCTTTTAGTCCTCTATAATCTGGCTCTGATTCCTGGGTGGTGTCACCTTCTGCGGGAGGTGGCCCTGAATGGCCAGTTAGTAGCTTGTTGATAGAAGAAAAAAAAACATTGCTTTGTTTTATTTCAATGTGTGGTCTTGTCTTTCTACTCTGGATTCTAACATTGGTACCTATTAGCACTTTAATGCTATTAGTTAAGTAAAACTTACAAATACTATCACCAAGTTTTAGTACATCCCCCTGTTTTTTTTTTTTAATTTTTGGGTCACACTTGGCATCCTCCAGGGGTTACTCCTAGCTCTATGCTCAGAAATCGCTCCTGGCAGGCTCGGGAGGCCTATATGGGATGCTGGGATTCTAACCACCATCCTTCTGTGTGCAAGGCAAGCACCCTATCTCCATGCTATCTCTCCGCCCCGATATTTCTGTTGTTGTTGTTGCTGTTGCTATATTCCAGGCTCTTCCCAAGGTGGTGATGGTGTGGGGAACCCTATCTACCTGCCTGTCTGCTTCACTTTCATACTTCGGTGCCTGGAAATTAATACTGGGACTCTCCATTCTAGAGAAGCCCACGTTGTCTCTTCATATTTCTCTTCCATTCTCTCCCCTTCCTCAAAGCTTCCAAATGAAAGCTGTTTTTACTGTCCATCTCCTTTTGAAATTCTTTTCTTCAAAGGAAAGTTGAAGACTCTACAGACCTGTATAAGGTCTGGGACTGACTTCTTTCCTGCAGACAAATAGACAAACAAATCTGTGTTGACAGATTCTATCAGTCATAGGTGTCCTCAACCTTTCCCAGGGTGATAGATTCCCTTCTCAAAATTGCAGACTCGGGTCCGGAGAGATAGTACAGCGGCGTTTGCCTCGCAAGCAGCCAATCCAGGACCAAAGGTAGTTGGTTCAAATTCCGGTGTCCCATATGGTCCCCCATGCCTGCCAGGAGCTATTTCTGAGCAGACAGCCAGGAGTAACCCCTGAGCACCGCTGGGTGTGGCCCAAAAATAAAATAAAATAAAACTAAGATCACTGGATTTAATAATGAAAGAAAAATAAAAGAATACATGTAAAAAAAAAAAAAGGGCCCGGAGAGATAGCACAGCGATGTTTGCCTTGCAAGCAGCCAATCCAGGACCAAAGGTAGTTGGTTCGAATCCCGGTGTCCCATATGGTCCCCCGTGCCTGCCAGGAGCTATTTCTGAGCAGACAGCCAGGAGTAACCCCTGAGCAACGCCGGGTGTGGCCAAAAACCAAAAAAAAAAAAAAAAAAAATTTGCAGACTCACTCCTTCCCACTTCACATATATCACCTGGGGATCCCTTCCAGTATATGACCATGTAATCGAAATTATCATTCGGTCAATAATAAATTTCCTTGTTATTTTATACTTCTTAAATTATTATACACAAACACTAATTATAATGCTTTATGTTGAGCTAAATCTACAGTAGTATAATAATCTTATGCAGTTATTAATTATTTTCCACACAATTTTTATTTCCTAAGTACTGAAGTGTCTTCATTTCAATTTTTTGATAATTTTTAAATGATTTTATAGTTTTAAGATCTTTCTTGCCAGGTATTATCCGTCACTCTGCTAGCTCTCCATTTTCTCACTGACTTCTTTCTGCTTTATTAATTTAATTTCCTTCTTGAACTAATCTTCTATATTAGTGATACACTAAATTTGATTTTTAATTTTATAATTGTGAATTTTTTAATTTTTCACCTCTTTCTGTAACTTGTATTATCAATATTGAATGCACCCTCCTACTGAGACCTCATTTATATCATCTCTTACTATTTCCTAATAGCTCAATCTCGCATTTCTTAAACATTTCCTGCATAATTGCACTTCAAAAATTAAGTATTTCACAATTAAGTGTTTGTAATTAGAACATGTAGGCTCACGTGCATGCATTATTTTCCAATTTGTCTTGTTGGTAATCATTTTAAATTAAAATTCATAAAATTTTTATATTAGTGCTAATCAGGTTCTTATTCTCTATACATTTATGCATAAATAACCATACAAGAACTAATTAACCTACTTTGGGTAATCTTCAAGGCCTGTCTATTTAGAACAAAATATAATCTTCTAAAATGTTGCAATGATCATATAACTATTCTTCCATATAGACCACATCAAATTCTGAGCACAATTAGAGACATGAAAACTGATCTATTTTAAAGATTTTTCCAAAAATTGGGAATATTTTACCTATTTCAAATAGATCAATTATTTTCTATAGCTTATAATAGGAAAAAAATCAGTATACTTCAAGTAACTAACTAGATATTTCTGGTGAAATTCTATGTGAATTATTTTTAATTAGAAAATTTAATTGTGATGTTGGCAGTGTTTTTTGAAGGGGGCATATCAGCAGTGTGCAAGGGTTATTCTTGGCTTTGCACAAATTACCATTGACAGGTTTGGGGCATCATCTGGGGTGCAATGGACAAACGCTGGTTAGTTATGGGGAAGGCAATGTAGGCCCTACCTTCTGGTCTGTAGCTCTATCACATGTTGACAATGTTTTTAAGTAGTAAAGTCAAGTTCACTATTTTTTTGTATAATAATATCAATATTTCAAGTTCCACTAAATTTGCCAACTATAAAAAAGCTCACAGACATGGGGGTCAAAGCAATATTACAATGGTAGGGCGATAGCCTTGCATGCAGTTGACATAGGAAGGACCTGGTTTGATCCCCTACATCCCATACTGTCCCTGAACTTTCCAAGAGGGATTTCTGAGTGCAGATCCAGGAGTAAGCCCTGAGAACTACTGGGTGTGACCCAAAAACAATAATAATAATAATAATAATAATATTAATAATAATAAAATAACCATAAAGAATCAAAAGCTCATAGATTCTGTATTTATCATGTGCTATGACGTTAGGATCATTATTTTATATTTCCTGGTTTATATATTTATGATTAACTTTATTAAACATGTTATAGGCTAGGTGTACATATTTTATGTACATCTGTACATATTTTATGTTCGTGTTGACTACACAACAGAGGGATATAAATTTTTGCTCATTTGGACTGAATCCTTTTTGCCTCAAATTTGCTAATTACCATTATATTGATAAAAAGTGCTATTAGAAAAGAGACTTTGTCTATACTACAATTATTTCCAAATGAAGCTGTGTATCAAAACTTCCAAATGTTGCATTAATTGAGGTATAGTTCTCTATAACATTGTTCCTAGACAATAGTAACTTTGAAAATACCCATTTGAGGGACATATTGATAGTACAGTGGTAGGACATTTGCCTTGCATATGGCTGATCTGGGATTGACAGGTTATCAATACTTGGCATCCCATATTTTCCCCCAAGCCTGCCAGGAACAATTTCTTAGCTCAGAGCCAGGAGTAACTACTGAGAGCTGCCAAGTGTAGCCCCAAACAAATAAACAAAAATATATGAAAGATAAATTTATCATCATTATGGTATATAACATTTCCATTTTGGAAAAATCTTAGCCTAAACTACTAATGCTTTTTTGATTCTCGAAATAGTATTGGTCTTTGAACAGCTGCAAATAACTGTATTTAAAAATTTGTTATGTTTAGTTTTGGGGTTATATCTAGAGTTTCTCAGGGACTACTTTTGGCTCTGCACTTCAGAATTCTCCTAGTGCACAGGGGATCAAACGGGATGCTCATTTGAATTTACTTCATTTGCATGCAAGGCTAAAATCTAAACCACTGTACTATTGTTAGCCCCATCAACTATATTTTAGAGCTAAATTTTAGTTAACATGCATCTTCGTGTTTAAATTTATATTTTTTCATATATATATAATGAATTTAAAATATGAATATATTTTATACTGATATTATAAACAAATTACTTTAAAGTAACAGGCATATAAAATAATAAAGTATAAATATTATAAAAGACATATAGAAGTTCAGTGACTAATTTATATTTTGTATCATTTTTTTGTCCTTATGACTGATTTTATTTCAAATTTAATGTTCAAAGCTAATCAGTGAAATCGCATGTTTTTGTGGTTAACTGAATGCAATGTGCAATTTTCTTTACTTCCAGTGCATAATAACAATTTGAATCATTACATATTTAACTAACATCAAGACTGAAATGTTTTAATTTTTACATTTTATAAATGGAATTAAAAGATTTATTGATCAATAAACATATTTTGTGATTCAGTTTTTATGTGCTGATGAATGAACCATATACTTTATAAGCAGAGTTTTTATAGATTTCTAGAATTTACTGCCAGAACTCCTAGCCAAATTAGATGTTGTCTTGTTCAGTGAGTTGTATAATATCTTGTTTTCTTATGTTTTACTAATAAAGTAACACTCAATAAATCTTGTATTTGCTTCAAAGATCTCAAAATCATAATCATTACTAATCAATGCAAATGTAATTATAGACATAAATAAATACAAAACTAACAATGAAATTTTATGATTAAATATCAAAATGCACAGCCAAGAGAATGGACAAAATGAGTTAGGTTTCCCTTAGTCAGGTGTCTGGAGTTATATCTATCTATCTATCTATCTATCTATCTATCTATCTATCTATCTATCTTCTATCTATCTATTTATTATCTATTTATTTATGTTTTGGGGTCACATACAAAGGTGCTCAGAAATTGCTCCTGGAAGGTTCAGGAGACCATATAAGATGCTAGAGATTGAATCTGAGTCAATTCTGGGTCAGCTGTGTGCAAGAAAAATGCCCTACCACTGAGCTATTTCTATGGCCTCTGGAGATAATTTTTTATTAACCAAATGATGGATTTTATCTACTTAAAAATAATTTTTTCTCTCAATTTCCCATATCACATATTCCCTTTAATTCCTCAATTATTTTTCCTAAACTTAAATATGAATTATTAGTCTTAAAAATATTAGACTATGATTATTGAAAGATCACCAATTTATTATGGTTTTAATAATCAAATTAAAATAAAATGCACATTAGTAAATGCAATGTCATTACTTTCCTGTTACTGAACCAAAATTCAGATGTTTGTTCTCCATTTCAAGCCTCAAATTAGAAAGACAAGTTCTGAGATAAGAAAACAGGCTTATTTAGATGCTAGCAACTTGAAATGATGTTGGACTTGTAAAAAAAATAGATTTAGAGATTTGGAGAAGTAAATTGGAAAAAGAACTATAGGAAGTGGCTCATCAAGAGAAAAGAGTCTGACAACATTCAAGACTCCTTTCAGAAGTTGAAAGAGTATTATATAATCTAGGGAGCTGTTTAGTTGGCTTGATATCACTCATGAATCATTTCAGTGGATGGGTTGTTGGTTCTTCCAGTGTGAAAGATATTGGCATGATAAGCTTTGAGAGTAATTTCAGAGAAAATGTTTTCTGAATCCACTCCTTTTTCAGAAATGAAAGTTAGGGCAAGAGGCAAAATAAATAAGATAAAGAAATACATACATGATGGTCAAGAAGAGGTCTCTATTACTCTCTTACTTATATCGCCACCCTTCTTTTTCTACCTAAGAACAGTGTAGTAAAAAATAAATCATGTTTATTTTATTAACATTTCACTGAATTTTGTCCATTACCAATTTGGTCAGGTACTGATTTATTTTTCATTTCAGTTACTTGTGATCAGATTCATAAGTCTTTTCTGCTTTAAGCCTTTACTTGAATAAATGCCATTCTTGGGCCTTCCTTGATCAACTGAGAATTTCCATGAAGCCCTGAACCTCTGAGTCACAACTTGGTAGAACCTTCCATCCCTCAGTTCTGTAGACACCCCAAAATAAATAGATAAATTATTTTGGAATTATATAAATCTACCTATTAACATGTCATTTGATGTAATCTGTCTTCCCTTTTAAAGTTTGAAGTAAATCTAGGCCAAAATGAGGAAGCAGAGGTGTTATTGACCTGAAGACCTTTTGCATATGCTGAGGTATTTTATTCATATTATTTTACTGTGGAAATATAATATGCTCACTTAAAAAATCACTACTATGTTAAAAAAATAGCCAACACATGACTCTCCATCCTCAGAAGGATGAGTGAATAGAGAAAATGTGATTATATATATGTGTATAGATATATTTTATATGTCTGTATCTCTATCTATATTCATAATGGTATGTTACATAGGAAGAAATCCTGCCACTAGTGATAACAGACGAATGTCATTTTCCAAATCCTTTCACATTGCCTATATGTGTCAAATTTTTATGCTGTATACTTAAATATATTACAATTTTCTGTCAATTGCATCTCAACCAAGATGAAATATTGGTTATTATATCTAAATTCCTTCTAGTTAAGAAGAAGATATAAAATGTATAATTCTGAATTATCTTGCTAAGTAAATGTAGACATAGTTTATTTCTTATATTAATTGTGGAATAATTTTCTAATTTCATACAACTTTAGACTAATGCTTGCTCTAATTTGTATTTTTGCAACATTTTGAAAATGTATGTATTTATATCCTTTAATTATTTCTTCTCTTCCACTCATCTTTATTTGTCATGCTATTTTTAATTGAATATATTAATAAAAAAGATCTGTTATTAAAAAAATCACTTCTCTCTAGAGAACAAAATGCATTGAAGATTTCACTGATAACTGAACAATTCACCAATCAATCACAAGAAAGAAAATGACATAAACCTTACACTTTCTTTGTACCACCAATATAATTGTCTTATCAATTATAAATAAATTTTAATAAAATTAAAATGACAGACATCTCTTACTTAATAACATAAAAATGACAGACACCTCTTATGTTCTCATTATTTTTTCTATGTGTGGATTATTATTGCTTTTCAAAATAATATTTTAAAAATTATCCTTCTCTTGCTTTTTTTTTTTTTCAAATGCATAAATATTCTATTTCTTCCTGGACACGAGATTTAAAAACCAATAACATACTTAACTCTGACTTGTTAAGGCTTAAGAAATAGTTTCATCAGCAATTCCAAGTTACATTAACTTTCAGTAAAAGCTGGACAGTTTAAACAAGACCATTCCCAGGGATTATTATTATCAATACAACCATCATTGTTGTGATATTACAATATATTTTTACTATTTTATCACTAAGTATCAGTATATTTTCTCAAACTACAAGTGTTTAATTATGTAAATACAATTTTAATAAAAATATTTAGCATGAATGTAAATATTGACTAATGAGTGTTATATATAGCTAGAGGCAAAAATTACTTTAAAATCCATATTCAAATTTGGGCTCTTTAAAAACAAAAATACATGAAAGTTTTCTTTAATTAAAAATAAACATTAGTTAAAAGAATAGAAAAAAGAGAAAAGGCTCAGGGAGTTGCCTTTGATATGAAAACATGTCTTTTGAATAAGATCCCCAGAATTATTAAAATTAATTAATAAGATTTATCAAGCTTGCACAATACTTTGTGTTTAAAGATTATTGATTCAAATATTAGCTAGAATTATAAGCATAAAACTGGTTTATCTCTAAATTCATAACTAAATAAGAAAAAATGATATATTAAACATGGTATAAATTAATAGATAATTTATATAAATCTAGTTGTAAAAATCTCCACAACTTCCTCAAAGATTAATTTTATACAGGTTTAAATTTAACAGAAAATATTAGACATAGAATTACTATTATAAAAATACTATGTCATATATTAGCACAGAAAAATAGAATAATTCACATACTTACATTATTACTAAGGAAATTATCCAGGAGATATTCTTTGACAACATTGTTTGAAAGAAAAAAATGTCAGAGAATTAGTGTATTTCAAAAGAGCAAAATTAAATTAAATTTACTATTTTCTGTATCAGAGCAACACTGCCACTTATACACCCATGTATTCTTTCTCAGTCTGTCATTCCCACGACCAATATGTTATTTTTGCTTTTCAAATATGCAACTTTCCATGAATTATTGTAGTCATTATTACTTTGCTGGTAAATGTGGTATGATAGCACTGTATTTTTAAAATACATAAAGCCATTTACTATTGAAAATGATTATTTCATCAATAAATTAAAATAAGACATAAAATTGTAATTTTAATATTAAAAATCACACATATTTAAATGACTCATAGTTCTTACATATTTTTATCAGATCTAAAATTTATAAATTACATTTTTACTTATGTTTCATATTTATATGTTTATGTTTGCCAATGGCAACATTTAATCATCATAGTACCAAATACATATATAGATTATTTCATCATTACATGATAAGATTACAAATATATATAAATATATATTTTCCCCTTCAATTATACTGACAATGCAATATTATTTTCTGTAGATTTTGTTGATACTATTGTTCTGTTTGTATCTTTGAATGTTATAATATAGTGTTTATTATTAATTTATAGTGTTAAATTTTTACTCTAAGTATTACACAAGATTAACATAAAATCATTTTTTGTTAACATTGAGTTTTTCCAGTTTAGTTTTCAGAGAAACTGTAGAAAAATTTCTGTCTTCTATGATTAAAAAAGTATTCCTGAGGAGTGGAATGCAATCTTTACAATTTCTTCATGCCATTCATCATGGTGTGCCAGAGAAAAGTATTATAAGCAGGTCAGGCATTGGATCTTATAGTATTGATCATATTATTGAATGTCATTTCCTTTGAATTTTATCCAGAGATTCTAGACAATAGTTTTTGGACACCTGAATTTATAAAGTAATTACTGGAGCCATCCTCTCACTGATAATTTAGAAATATCCCAACGTTAAAAGATTTTTCAAAAAAAAATAAATATGAGGAATAAGGCTCTATGAATCACCTATCACTATGGATTGAATCTCCGTATCAGTTCAAAATAATCATACAGTGAAATCTTTATCCTCAAATCATAGAATTATGAATTGATTATGTTAGCAGAGCCTTCACAAAGAGAATTCATCATTAGAACAAAAAACTTTTAAGAGCTTTTCCTCAATGTCTCTGCTTTCAACCATATAAACAAACAGAAAATGTGGTTATATAGAAACGGGAAGAATATTTTTATCATATTCACCATAAAGGGGTCTGTTGCTATCTAATTCTTGAACTTTTAAGCCAGTAGAACTATAAAACACATACATTTATGATTTGGTCTATGACTCTGGTAAATTGTTACACAGTCCCAAATCTCCAGAATACCTATTTTATTTATTTTAGGGTCTGGAATGTTGGTGCAGTAGTAGGACATTGGCATTGCAAACGGATGACCTGTGACGGAAGGCAGTTTGATCCCCCGGTGTCCCATACAGTCCCCCAAGCTAGGCGCTATTTCTGAGCGCATAGCCAGGAGTAACCGCTGAGCAACACTGGCTGTGGCCAAAAATAAATTACACCCTTCCCCTCAAAATCTATTTTATTGATTTTAATCTCATTGAAGAGTACTGAATTCAACTAAACAAAATCTTGAATATTCTAAATAAATTTATTTCAATAGTTCAAGGATATCTGGGAATATAGTTACATTAAGATATAAACAGACACTTTGTCAAAGAAGTTATACGAATGGCCAAAAGGCACATGAAAAAAATGCTCTACATTACTAATCATCAGAGAAATGTAAATCAAACAACTATGAGATACCATCTCAAGCCATAGAGATTGGCACACATCACAAAGAATGAGAACAAGCAGTGCTGGCGGGGATATGGAGAAAAAGGAACTCTTATTCATTGCTGGTGGGAATGCTGTCTAGTTCAACCTTTATGGAAAGCGATATGGAGATTCCCCCCAAAACTGGAAACTGCGCTCCCATATTATCCAGCTATACCACTCCTAGGAATATACCCTAGGAACACAAAAATACAAAACAAAAATCCCTTCCTCACACCTATATACATTGCAGTGTTATTTACGATAGCCAGACTCTGGAAGCAACCAAGATGCCTTTCAACAGAAGAATAGCTAAAGAAACTGGTACATATACACAACGGAATATTATGCAGCTGTCAGAAGAGATAAAGTCATGAAATTTTCCTATACAAGGATGTGCATGGAATCTATTATGCTGAGTGAAATAAGCCAGAGGGAGAGAGAGACACACACAGAATAGTCTCACTCATCTATGGGTTTTAAGAAAAGTAAAAGACATTTTTGCAATAATCCTCAGAGATAAAGAAAGAAGGGCTTGAAGGTCCAGCTCAGGACATGAAGCACACCACAAAGAGTGATGAGTGCAGTTAGAGAAATAACTACCCTGAGAACTATCCTAAAAAGGTGAATGAATGAGGGAAGTATAAAGCCTGTCTAGAGTACAGGTGGGGATAGTGTGGGGTGGAAGGAGATTTAGGACATTAATGACGGGAATGTTGCACTGGTGAAGGAGGACGTTCTTTACATGACTGAAACCGAACTACAATCATATTTGTAATCAAGGTGTTTAAATAAAGATATCAAAAAAGGAAAAAAAAGTTTTGGTGTTTAGAGTTATTTTTTGTTTCCTTTTTCTGTTCCACATCTATGGTGTTCAGGACTTAGTACTGACTCTTTGCTCAAGGATAACTCCTTGAAATTTCAGGGGACCATATGTGGTGTTAAGTGTCTTTCCTTGCGCCACTTCCGACATTTGGCTTCTTGAAAAAAGAAGAAAAGCCAGACAAAGCTGAATCCTGGCCTGAGTCATGGGCATATTTTTTCATGTGTTCTGAGATTTAATCGTCTCCTACGAAACTATTTTTATAGAGAAAGCAATAGTTTCCTTATGGTGATAATGAGTATAGTCAAAATCAGATCTTGGAAACAAGTCATAGTAGGGTTTTTGCCTTGTATGTACCCTAGGAAGTTCTATCCCGGGCATCACCTATAATCCCCCATCTTTGCCAAGAGAAATTCCTAAGCACAGATCCAGTAATCAATCCTCAGTATTGCTGCATGTGGCTCCTGATAACGAAAACAAATATCATATCTAAAATTAGAATGTCATTTCTACTATGCGAATCATTCTAACCTGAGAAAATCATTTAAGATCATCTTAATTCATCTTATTTACTGATGCTTAAATGAGGTATGGTTTACCAATTATGCTGCTGGAATGAAATAAATCATTATAAATGATAGTCTTCAAATAATGATCATGTTATATATAAGAATTACTCTTTTTTTTTTGTGGTTTTTGGGTCACACCCGGCAGTGCTCAGGGGTTATTCCTGGCTCCAGGCTCAGAAATTGCTCCTGGCAGGCACGGGGGACCATATGGGACGCCGGGATTCGAACCGATGACCTCCTGCATGAAAGGCAAACGCTTTACCTCCATGCTATCTCTCCGGCCCCAAGAATTACTCTTGAATGTGAAAAATAGAAAGTGTTAATGCTGTCAATAAAACCAAGTGTATAATCTTCATTCTCTATAGTTCTTTTACTATTTTATAATTTTAGATAAACATCTAATGGTATTTTGTGGCATTATGTTTCAATAAAAGTGGTTCATAAGTCTCAAAAAAAAAAAGAAAGAAAGAAATCAAACTCAGGTTGAACTCCTGCAATTTAAGCACCTTAACAGTTGTAGTGTCTCTTTGACCCTTATATTTTTAAACTTATTTTTAGTTACAAATTATCTGCTTAGTGTTCTCTATAAGTCTTTTAAATTTATGATTTTTTTTTACCAATTAAAGAAAGCCTGTCTAGAGTACAGCAGGTGTGGGTGGGGAGGAGGGAGATTTGGGACACTGGTGATGGGAATGTTGCACTGGTGATGAGGGGTGTTCTTTACATGACTGAGACCCAACCACAATCATGTTTGTAATCAAGGTGTTTAAATAAAATATTATTAAAAATAAACACAAAATAGGGCCCGGAGAGATAGCACAGCGGCGTTTGCCTTGCAAGCAGCCGACCCAGGACCAAAGGTGGTTGGTTCGAATCCCGGTGTCCCATATGGTCCCCCGTGCCTGCCAGGAGCTATTTCTGAGCAGACAGCCAGGAGTAACCCCTGAGCACCGCCGGGTGTGACCCAAAAACCAAAAAAATAAAAAATAAAAAATAAATAAACACAAAATAATTATTTTGAGAATCTTAAGTTTCAAACTCTCCATAATGAAAAACTTTATCTTTAAATTCCTGTTGTCTTTTGCTAGTACATAGAACTAAAGGCACAGTAACTTATACTTTAATGTTTTATGTACAATGTTATACTCTAAAGATCGAAGCATTTTTGACTGTCAGATTTGTGTTTTAAAATCATGCAAAACTACTTTGATTTTTATCTTTTACATGAGTGATTTGCTGAAACTGGCAGATTTCAAAGAGTGTTATAGTTCAAAAGAGGGGAAATTCTTGAATAAAACAGGAATGTAAAATTGTATCACTTATTTGAAAAGACAATAGTGAATCAAAAAATAGGCTCTCCAGGGGTTATAGCAATAGTACAAGAGATAGGCTGCTTACCTTGTATGCAACAGACCCGGGTTTGATCCCCAGCATCCCATATAATCCCCTGAGCCTGCCAAAAGTGATTCTCAAGTGCTGAGCCAGGTGTAATCCTTGCGTGGAACCCCAAAACCGAACAAATGTTTTTTTTTTTTTTTTGGTTTTTGGGTCACACCCGGCGGTGCTCAGAGGTTACTCCTGGCTGTCTGCTCAGAAATCACCTCTGGCAGGCACGGGGGACCATATGGGACACTGGGATTCGAACCAACCACCTTTGGTCCTGGATTGGCCGCTTGCAAGGCAAACGCTGCTGTGCTATCTCTCCGGGCCCAAAACCAAACTATTTTTTAAAAATTAGGTCACCCTGAGAAATATATTTTGTTTAGAGAAGAGATTTGATTTATTATTTTTTTTCTAAAATGATTCTATTTTCTGCTGAATTTTACTGCTGTGATAGTTGACTTATAAATATATACAATTTCCACAACATAGTTTCCTGTTATAAATGGATGTATTCTCTTTTTATGACATATTAATTCTCAAAATAGATTCTTCTCAAAGATTAAAATTATATTTTAATACATTGATATCTGTTGTATTCAAAAATGTCAAGAAAATATGAAATATACACATGGGAGTAAAAGAATGAGAATGGAGTGGATAAAACACTTAATTCAAATGGGAACAACTGGGGTTTAATCCCCAGCATTCCATATGATATTCCAAGTACACCAGGAAAGTTCCTTGTGCATAGAGCCAGGAGTGAACTTTGAGCACATTTATTGTGGTACCAAACTTTAGAAAAAAAAAGAGCAGGTGAATAATTGTGAAATTTATTGACTTTTGTTTTTCAGTTATTTATATAGAAAAATATTTGTGTAAAATGTATGTATTTTTCTCTTCATAACCTTAGGTGTTATTTAGAAATCTTCATGTTTAACTATATACTTTATAGTTACAGAATCCTATAATTCCATATTTAGAAATTGTATTTATAGAGCATAATAAATATACTTATTTTAAACATATTTATAAGATATATATAAATTAAAAATATATGTACAGGAATCTTCATGATTTTGTTAGTTTTCTTTTATTTTGGAGGCCACACTTGGCAGTGTCTAGGGGTTCCTCTTAGTTTTACATTCATGATTTCTCCTGGCAGGTTCAGGGGACCAAATGGGATGCCCAGGTTTAAACCCCATTTCAGCCATTTCAAGGCAAATGCTTTACATGCTGTACTGTCCAGCCCTGAATCTTCATGTTAAAATGTATTTTATATTATAAATATATATTTGGAGACACATACATCCAATGAGTGATAAAAATCAAGTTTTGTTTGTCTTCTATTTGTGGAGGTTTATATAAATCAATTTTCCTAATGCTAAAATAAATGGCATATCATACACTATAAGAAAATTATATCTGAAAATGAGCTTCAGTAAAAGCAGTTCATAACAGTTAACAATAAAGAAGTACAGTGAAGTGAAGAAAATGATTTGTTTGGGAAAAGAAGATGCCTCTACATTCATGTTATGCTGCTTATATGCTATTTAAAATATGGTTCACAGCACTGTTGATCAAATATTTTTCAAAAGGAAACTAAAACAAGATAACTAAGTATTATCATTTTAGGGATTTACTTGAATATATACTTTTGAAATAATATATACTTAATGTATTTTAAGCTCCACACTATTTCTGATGATACCAGTTTTAAAGTAATACTCTAATTTTAATTTCAATTAGTTTAGAGTATAATATGTTGAGATGCGTGGAATAACATTTAGAAATTATGGATTCATAGAGTCAAAGATGGACAATATTTACTGAAAAAGGCATTAATTTGTGGGGCCATATCAAAATGAATATTCATTGGTTTCAGTGAAAAGTTGTTTGAATTTAGACAAAAGTTGTATTTTTGTTTAAATACCTCTTAAAGATACAATGTTAATTATAATATTGATATTTATTTTTATTATTCATTTTAATATTTATGAATTGTTATATTGCTCTTAGCAGTGAAAAGAATATAACTGAATGGCACCAATATCTACTAAATGGTTGTATAGACTTAAGGACTTAAGTCAGGACCTATATTTTTAGAAACCACCCAAAGTAAAGAAAAGAAAGTAAACAACAAAATCTCTTTAACAGAAACTTAGAATAGATGACAATTAAAATAAAGGTCTTCAAAGAGTTGTATTATTACTCACATGAATTTTCTTTCTAAGTAGCAAATTGGGACCACAATTTCCCTGTGGTATTTGCCTAACAATTTAGATTCAGCAGTCTCCTTTTGCTGTTTTTAATTCCCTGCCTACATTTAATATTTATGCAATGTTGAATTAAATAAAAATCCTGTAGTTCTATTCTTGTTCATTTGTTATGTTTGGAGAAAGCTGTGGAAGAATTTAATAAAATATGAGAATATACCATATTATACTCATTATGAACATAGCAGCTAACTGATAAACTATTCTGGAAAATAAACATCCCTTTTAGACAATGCTCCCTTTGCCAGTTCTGAGTTGTTTTGTGTTCTAGCATGAATAAAGTTCTTTCGAAAAATATATCTGTAAAAACTCCTTGTAAGCTTTCCATTTCTTTTTATCAAAATTACCTATTAAAACTTATTTATACTCATTTCCCAATGATATTCTCTAATATCCTCATTCTTGATATTGATTCCTTCAAACTTCAATGAAATTGCCATTCACTGATACCCATCATTAATATTTTATCTTCTTTAAAATATTATCTATAGGTATTTCCTTATAAGTATTTTTGTAACTTTGTACGTCTTGAACACTGTCCAAGTTCTTAATTTGTTCCTTAATAATTAAGCAAGATCTTTGAATACTTTCATAATTTTTTTTTTTTTTTGGTTTTTGGGTCACACCCGGCAGTGCTCAGGGGTTGCTCCTGGCTCTACACTCAGAAATCGCTCCTGGCAGGCTCTGGGGACCATATGGGATGCCTGGATTTGAACCACCATCCTTCCGCATGGAAGGCAAACGTCTTACCTCCATGCTATCTCTCCAGTTCCAAGATCTTTGAATATTTTAAAATAAGTTTCTAATATCTGAAATTATAATACTAAATATTGTTCTTCCTCACTGAAAAATTTTACAGATTTCCTATGTTAAAGACTTTGCCCATTATAGATTCTAATGTTTCAATTAAATATGTTTTTTAATTATCTACATCTTAATAATAGGCCAGAGTAATAGAACAGTGGGTAAGGTGTTTGCCTTTCATGTCTCTGATCTCTGAGCTACGTTTGATCTCCTGCACCATATAGAGTCTCCCACGGCCTTCTAAGAGTGATTCTTGAGCGAAGAGCCATTAATAAGCCCTGAGTACAGCAACGTGTGGCCTATCAACAAACAAGATAGAAAAAAGAAACAATGCTTCATAGAGTTTGACTTTAATTAAGAAGTAAAATAAACTTGACTTTTAAACTCATTTCAGTCTTCTCAAACTTATTTGATCTGGGTAAATTACCCCCATCTCTGAATTTCACATGACTATCCATCTATCTCCAAACCAATACATAATTAAAAGTATGCCTACTTGAAGAATATTTCATATTTATTCACAATGCTTTTCTGTAATAACCTCTAAGTATTGCATCATCTCATATTACTAAGAATAGGCCCTTGTAAATATAGCATTGTTATTGTTATTTAAAATAAATAGCAGAGGGGCCAGAGCGGTGGCACTAGAGGTAAGGCATCTCTGCTTTGCAGGCACTAGCCTAGGACGGACTGCGGTTCGATTACCAGGTTTCCCATATGGTCCCCCCAAGCCAGGAACGATCTCTGAGTGCATAGCCAGGAGTAACCCCTGTGTGTCAACGAGTGTGGACCAAAACAAAACGAAACAAAAATAAATAGTAGAAAAAGCAGAAACATTATTTGGATTATTTCATCATCATCTTAGTCTTAAGAAGTTATAATTTATTTTTATTTTTATCGTGTATTTTTTTAGTTTGACTACTAGTGAAACAGTTTTTTTTATTTTACATTACATATTGTATGCGAAATATTTAATTGACGATTCTAGGCACAGGCACACTTATTAATTTTAGGTTTTCCCTTGAACTTCCTTTGTCCATGAACACTATGGGGTGTCAAGGCATCATTCGATATATATTATTTTTTAGGTAAAACATGAAGATGATCAAAACATGTCAGATAAAGTATTTGTCTCACGTTGGCCCTCCTCACTCTCTGCAAGTGATTTAAAAAAATGGCCTGCTGAAAACCAGGAAGATCTTCATCAAAACCCAAACCCAGTCATTCATTCACCTTGCTCCCAACTTCCAAATGGAGAAATGAGTATTTGTAGTTTCTCTCGCTCAATCTATAGTAATTACATATTGCAATCTAAGAAAGCAGTTCACATTGGCTTCCACTGATAATATACAATTCATCACATGATCCTTTTTTTTTTTTTAAATAGAATTCTGTTTTTCAAAGGAATGGATTTGTGTCCTGGAGATGTTTCAGTAGCTGAAGGTGATGGACTGACAAACAGGAAACTCCAGTTTAAACTTCAATGCCAACTACATTGGTTGTATATAAGGTGATTCTCCTAAGGTTATTCTCATAGCTATCATGGCTTCATTGAGCCAGACTTCACTCCTGATTCTGTGCTCGGAGATCACATCTGTTGATACTTGGGGAATCCATCTACTGCACTGGGGGAGGGAAGGCATGTTAATAATTGACAACATAAGCACCTTACCTGCTTTACTATTTCTTCCACCCAATACTGACCGGCGTGTGTGTGTGTGTGTGTGTGTGTGTGTGTGTGTGTGTGTGTGTGTTTACCATTTACATGTGTTCTTTGGAGGATTGTGTCTATAGGTTTTTTTCTCAAATGATGAAGACTTCTTAAATATGTTTGCTTGTTAATTCGTTCCACCTGAGAAATGCCAAATGCTTGAGCACAGCTAGAAAAAATACAACCTGTTAGGCATTAATATTTACGAGATAAATTAAGTTTTACTTTTATGTTTTAAGTTTATTTATCTCTATTTTTATAATAATACAAATCGGGGTCTTCGGCTCAGATGTAAGGAACTCGCCTTAGATGTGATGAACTAAGGTTTGATTTTGATAGCACATATTGTCCCCTGAGTACTTCCAGGAGAGATTCTTTAACACAGATGTGAAGTAATCCTTGAACATTTCTAGTGTGGCCCCCAAACCAGAATAATAATGATGCTGATAAGATGATGGTGTTTTATACACATGCTGTTGATATATTCCAGACTCAACACCAGATGGCCAAAATCCATATTTATTTACAGTTCCCTCTATCTATCTACCTTCATCCTAACTCATAGCTCCAGATCAGAGTACTATGAACATATCATTAGTTTATTTCCATTGCCAGTGTCCAATCACTTATTCTTCTCCTTTATATTTCACATATGAGTGAGAAATTCAGGTCTTAGTCTTTTTCTTACTGATTCAATTCACTTCCCCTAATTCTGTCCAAATAATTGCAAATTACAAACTTTTTAGTTTTTTTCCATTTTTTCTAGAGCTGTTGTAATATGAAGTAATGTATACATACAATGCTTTTATATTAAATGTACATGTGTTGCTGTATATTTAAAGTGTTTTTAGATTTTGTAAATTGTGAATTATGCTATGAGGAACATAAATGTGCCTGTTTCCTTTCAAATCAATGGTTTTTTTTGTATTCGTGTGGTGAATAGGAATTTATAGGATCATGGGGAGATTCCGTATTTAATTTTTGAAACATCGCAAAAGTAATTTACAAGGAGGTCAAACCAAGTACAATCTTACCATAAGTGAATAGTTATTTTATTTATTTTACCACTATCACTATTTGCAAATTTTTTAAAATTCTTTTCTTGTTTTGGGGCCACACCCGGTGATGCTCAGGTGTTACTCCTGGCTTAGAAATTGCTCCTGGCTCGGGGAACCAAATGGGATGCCAGGGAGTTGAACCACAGTCCGTCCTAGGTCAGCCCTGTGCAAGGCAAATGCCCTACCACTGCACCACCAATCCGGCCCTTGTTTGTGAACTTTTAATGTAGACTTTTCTAGTTATTATGAGGTAATATGTCTACTTTATTCATGTCACATGATAATCAGTAATGATAAACACTTTTTCAAAACTGTAGGACACTGGAAAAAGAAAATTTGTTAATTCAGTGATTGAGGACACAGGTAAATCTCACATGTATGGGACACAAAGAAAGCAGCATGAAAGAAAACAAAAGTTAAGATTGAGGGCTATTTGATTTCCAAGGTGGTTTTATAAATTTATTTAATTTCTTTAAAATTTTAATTGGGAGATTGAGCCACACCTGACAGCACTCAGAGTTTACTCCTGGTTCTGCACAAAGAAACTGCTCCTGGCAGGCTCAGTGGTCATATGAGATGCCGAGGATAGAACCTGTGTTGATCCAGGGTTGCCTGTGTACAAGGCGGATGCCCTACCAACTGTGCTATAGCTCTGGCCCCAAGGATTTTTGTTATATAAATGTCCTCATATATAGCAATTTTAGAGTGAAAATTATCCACATATTAAACTTTAAATGTACCTCTTGTTCAGAAGACTTAAATGAGATTTTTACTCTTCTTTATGGGTCCTAGAAGAATATAAAGATATCTATCATCTGTCTGTCTGTCTGTCTGTCTGTCTGTCTGTCTATCTATCTATCTATCTATCTATCTATCTATCTATCATCTATTTATCTATCTATATATCTATATATCTATCTACACATAATCAAATAATTGTATCTACTAGACAGAAAGGCAACTTTTCCTTGAGTGTGATATAATATGATTTTTATTAAATCATACATGTAAAAGTATATGAACCTTAGGAAAATAGTCAAATAAAATAATTATAAAGAAACAAATTTTGCTATAATACAATATAATACAGAAATTTATGCCATTTTGCTTAGAATTCACAAACCAATTTGCTAGTAGCATTTTATGGACATAACTGAGTTAGAAATCATCCGGTATCATATAGATTTTATAGAAAAATACTTTTCAAATAATGTTATTGAATTTTACCCATCATTTTAGGTTCAGAGAGCAGTGTTTGGTCAAAGTCACTACTTAAAAATATATTGCTAAACTATACTTTGATTTTTTTCTTTCTGTTATGAGTCACCTTTATCTACTTTAAGAGCATTGTGACTTAAAAACAGCCTAACACTCAAGAGTTTGTTTAGTCTTTAAGACTTGAATAATACAATATTTTCCTTTGAACACTTAATTTGCTTGTCTCTTTGTATCCTTGTTATTTTTCCAGAAAGAAATTTGTTAATAAAAGTTTGATCAATAAAAAATATCTTGTTGGGGTCGAAGCAGTGGAGCTAAAGGTAAGGCATCTGCCTTGCAAAGCACTAGCCTAGGACGAACCTCAATTAGATCCCTCAGCATCCCAGATGATCCCCCCAAGACAGGAGAGATTTCTGAGAGTATAGCCAGGAGTAACCCTTGAGCATCAACAGGTGTGCCCCCCCAAAAAAATCTTGTTTAACAACAACAAAAACAGAAAAACATATTATTTTATGGCATTACACATAAATACTTATAAGTTTTTTGTAAAATTTGAAATAGTGGAAGATGCTTTGAATTTTACTTGATGTCTCTAAAGCATAAATATATTCACTTGACAGATTCCTTTAAGTTCACTAACATTAAAATATATAGTTAAATGTAGACAGTTAAAATGATGGCATTAAATATATGTATTAAAATTGTCCAGGTATACATTTATTTTTCATAATTAAAAGGTACATACATATATGAGAGATACTTTAAATTTTACTTGATGTCTTTAAAGCATAAATATATTCACTTATGTAACTCCTTTGGGTTCACTAGCATTAAAATATATGAATTTAAATATCAGATTAAGCAAACATTTATATTTGTTATCTCTAATTATATATGATAGTAGAAAGACAACTATATAGAACTCCCAAAATTGGGATTAAACTGAAATTTTATAGAGAAAGAAAAAATATTTTTTGCCCTTGAATTTTAGGATTTATTTCAGGCTCTGCACTCAAGGATTACACCTAGCAGTGTGATCAGAGAACCATACTGGATACCAGAGTCAAATCTGGGTCATGAACACTTAAGGCTATTATTACATTGCATTATCACTCAGGACCCCTAGTTTTATTGTATTTATTTATTTATTTATTTATTTATTTATTTATTCATTTTATGGATGAAGGTGCACACCCAATGATACTCAGGGTTATTTCTAAGTCTTCATGCCAGTTGGCAAAGTGTTTGGAAATCCAGCACAGAACCTGGATAAACCATGTTTAAACCAAGTACCTTACGTGTTATACTATCTCTCTGGTTCTCTGACCCCTAGTTAGAATTTATATCAAAATGGAATATAGACATAATTTAAATCAAGTAATTCTATGTGACTTTTAAAAGACAAGATAGCTATTCAAGCTCTAGTATGATTTTCAATGCAAAATAATCTACGACCATCCTTTTCCTTACTGACATTTTCTAAATATTTTGTTTGATGGTGATTTCTATTTTATTTTTACTGGCATTTAATGTATGCACTTTCTGAACATGTAACTAATAAAGCTTTAAACAGGTGAAATAACACAGAAATAGGAATTGATTTTACATTACACTCCACATGTGTGATATCACTCATGTGTTTAATTTGTTCCTCACCTATCAGTATTTTTAAGTCTGTCTTCCATTAGCCAGACATTTTACAATGAGTTATAAAGAACTGGGAAGATTAAAATGCATTAAACAGGATTTTCATCAGTCTCTGCATGTGTATCTAGTATATAAATGATGTGTCATCTCAGATGAATATTATTGATTTTAAATAGATAAATTCAGTCATTTTCCAGTTTCTAATCCAGAATATGCATACTTAAAATCTATTATTTGGAATAGCTATTCAGATGTTTTATTGGAATAAATTACTATATCATGATAAAATTCATAAACTTACCTAAAATATATGAATACTAATATATTCTAATTGGCTTTCTCCTTTTTTATATCACCAACCAATCTGAAAAACACTTACTCTTATTTAACTGAACAGGTTTTAAGCAGTTCTTGAGAATTCAGCCAGTAGTGTTTTGCATTTAGCTGGAAAACATTCTACTATTCTAAATCCCTAGAGATCACACACTAACACAAATATCCAAAGCTTCAGTTTAAAAATCAAATAAAAACCATTTAGCATGTCTTAAGATAAATTGTGTTTGGGTGTGTGAGAGAGACAGGTAGCGTGTGTGTTTTTAAAAGCAGCTGTGGAGCAAAGGAAGCATTGTCAAAACTGTGGAAAATATAAAGTAAGTATTACATTTGTTTTATACCAAATATGAATATACATAAATATAAATATATGAAATGAATTTATAAATTTATATATAGAAGGGGTTTTTACCCATCTATTCATATCCATTACCTTCTTCTAGTCTCTGGGTATTAAAATATGTACCATTAATGCTTAGTATTTACATTCTTATGTGTGCTAATATTACAAATAGTAAATTAAAAAAATATCCTTTGATTCTCCTTTTTTTTTGTTTTTTATTTTGCTTTTGGGTCACACTCGGCAGTGCTTAGGCATTACTCCTGGGTCTATGCTCAGAAATCGCTCCTGGCAGGCTCGGGGGACCCTATGGGATGCTGGGATTTGGACAAGCATCATTCTGCATGCAAGGCAAACACCTTACCTCCATGCTATCTCTCCACCCCCTCTCCTTTTTTTTTAATTAAGAACTTTTGGGGTTTTTTCTATCAGTAAACATTGCCTGCATTTTGTAACTTTCTTTGCTTTTAATGGTCCTTTAATTACTGAAGCCTGGTATGTTAATTAAGACACTGTAATTGGTGTCCATATCAAAAAACATTCCTCATGGCACTTTCCATCTTTCAGCTCTATATGACTGTCTACTAAGCCTACTAATATCCAATTATATGAAAATTTCATTAACTCTTACCATAGCATTTATATACTTCTTTACCATGTAAGTTGCTCTCTTATTTATACCTCACATCTTTCCCCTTTTTACATTTATGTACTTGTTTTGTAAAGTTATTCCTCAGTTTCCTGAAAAATATACAATGCCATTTTTGTATAGATTAAGTGGGCATATAAACCTAGTGGTCTATAATTTTAAAAGAAAACTTGTTAATCTTCAGCTTTCCAGTTTTAATATTGAGAAGTCTAATACCATTAAGATCTATAATTTCTTTTATTGCCCTAGAATTTTAAGAATTTTTTCTTTAGTTAGTTTCGCAATTTTTATACCATACATTGGACATAGAAATAATATTCAAGATTTATTAAAAAAAAACTCATAAATGTTTATATAACTCAATAATAACCACAATAGCCAAATCAAAAATGAAGACTTAAATTCCAAAGAAGATAGATGAAAAATATACTTTATCGGCTATTATTAGTGAACTGGAAACCTAAAGGACAATAAGATTTGGCCTATACCTATAAAAAATGACCTACAGAAAAGAGAATGAGTGGGTAATAGTTTGAAGATGAAGAGGATCTCTTGCACTGCTGATGTAATATAAATTTGGAAATACCATTTTGGAAATTAAGGCACATTACTCATGTAGGCTGAAAGAAGAGTTACCTTCATAGCCAATAATATTAAAATGTTAACACAAAAATTTAAGTATATTGATTTATCTATACATATGTAAATATCTCCAAATGTTTAGAAAGTGTATGTACCATAGCAATTAAATGGCAACAACTATAATACCTCTCAAAAGATGGATGTCTAAAATAGGTGCTATAGATGCATAATGAATAATTATTTTTGAAACTTTCCTTAGTTTATATTCCAAGATTCCTTAATAGTTGCCTATTTTATTATATCTGAGTTTTTTTCATTATTTTTCATTATTTAATTGTTATTAATTTAAAGGCACAATAATTTTACCCTTTAGAGTCCAGGTAATTTTGTTTCACTGTTGATTTTACAGTTTTCCACTTTTCCTTGTATGTTAACTCATGAGAAAGACTTACTAGTGAGAGATCAGGAAGATCTGAGTGTCCAACTTCTGCCTACAATTTGAACTGATATTCAATTAATTCCCTTCTTGTCATTAATATTTAATTCTATGCAATGTATATATTTGTGCACATATATATGTATATGTTACATGTGCATGCAACCTAAACTTCCAAATTATTTGGCATTTATAATTATAAAATATTTAAGCCTTTCTTCTCTCTCCTCTCTATTTCCCTCCTTCACATTGTCTTTTATGTTCTTTCTCTCCTTTTTCTATCTTTTTATGTTTTCTTTCTACTTTCTTTTTCTTTCTTCCTTCCTTTCTTTCTTTCCTCTCTCTTCTTTCCTCTCTCTTCTTTCCTCTCTCTTCTTTCCTCTCTCTTCTTTCTTTCTTTCTTTCTTTCTTTCTTTCTTTCTTTCTTTCTTTCTTTCTTTCTTTCTTTCTTTCTTTCTTTCTTTCTTTCTTTCTTTCTTTCTTTCTTTCTTTCTTTCTTTCTTTCTTTCTTTCTTTCTTTCTTTCTTTCTTTCTTTCTTTCTTTCTTCTTTCTTTCTTTCTTTCTTTCTTTCTTTCTTTCTTTCCTCTCTTCTTCCTTCCTTCCTTCCTTCCTTCCTTCCTTCCTTCCTTCCTTCCTTCCTTCCTTCCTTCCTTCCTTCCTTCCTTCCTTCCTTCCTTCCTTCCTTCCTTCCTTTCTTTCTTTCTTTCTTTCTTTCTTTCTTTCTTTCTTTCTTTCTTTCTTTCTTTCGTTCTTTCTTTCTTTCTTTCTTCTCTCTTTTTCTCTCTATTATGCTGATATTATTTTATACTGCAGTGCTGCTAGACCATGTCACCACCAGTATAAATATTTATTCTCTACTATTACTCCAAGGTCAAAATACTCTTCAGACTTCTCAACAAAATTGTGATGTAAGGATGCTAAGGAGCACAGTTCTGTTGACCATATCTTGGTGTTTATTTCCACAAAATATTGCATAACCCTTTTCTTTCATTGTTTATAAGTTCTATGAGTGCATGTTAGTTGTCTTTCTGAATCACTGCATTTAACAAGACACTATAGATTTAACTATTTAACTTGTTCTTCCTATTCAGTTGGAGGACTGAGCAACCAAATGACACTGATTCAGTCCGTATTGAATCTCGGTGTTTAATGCATTATAGAGTCGTAAGTACCAGTGAGACAATGTGTACCTTAGGAAATATTGCCAAAATTTCTTCCTAAGTTAAAAATACATACCCATAGGCTTACCATATGTAGCATTATGCCACACATACACAAAAATAAATAAAAAAACAATATATATGGATTGAGAAATGTGATCAGAAATCTCAGTGTTTAACTGCTAAAAAAATGTCACGTCAGCTAGGAGTTAGTTTAGAACAGACTTACCTCAAGTGACTGTGGACTGCAGCTCTGTAAAAGAATGCTGGTTAATAGGGTAGCCTAGTTTTATTCAGATGTACTTGGAGATTGAGCAAAATTCTAAAGGAGCAAGAAAAATTGCACAGTGACTAAAAACATTGATCACAACTACTACAGTGTATGCTTCTATAATCTATCTCTCAGAGATCCCCTTGATGCTAACTCAGATGTAGATGGGCTTTACATATGAAAATATTACAGTCATATTGCAAAGATAAAGATACAAGAAAAGGTAAAAGATTGTGAGATAACCATATCTGATAACTTTGTCATAGTAAATCATTGTTGTCTACTTTAGACATAAATATGGTGAATTTTTTGTATTTTTTTTCAATGTGTATGCTTACTTTCATTTAAAATTAAAAAAGGTTTGGGGCCTAAGAGATAGCATGGAGGTAAGGGGTTTGCCTTTCATGCAGAAGGTCCCTGGTTTGAATCCCGGCATCCCATAAGGTCCCCCGTACTTGCCAGGAGCGATTTCTGAGCATAGAGCCAGGAGTAACCCCAGAGCACTGCCGGGTGTGACCCAAAAACCATAAAATTAAAAAAGGTTTCATATTCATTGTATTTTGGATTAGATTATTTTCAATGATGAACACTCACATTATTTAAATTTGTTTACTCCTGTTGATGGTCATTTGGATGTTCTTGAGGTTTCTGCAATGATTAAAATGAGGCTTTGCTATGGACATTTTCTACATTTCAAATGAGATTATTTTTATTGATAAAATAATTATAAAATCTACCTGAAAATAATAGTCATAGGCAACATATAAAAATACTATGGAGGGGGCCCGGAGAGATAGCACAGTGGTGTTTGCCTTGCAAGCAGCCGATCCAGGACCAAAGGTGGTTGGTTGGAATCCCGGTGTCCCATATGGTCCCCCGTGCCTGCCAGGAGCTATTTCTGAGCAGATAGCTAGGAGTAACCCCTGAGCGCCTCCGGGTGTGGCCCAAAAACCAAAGGAAAGAACAAACAAACAAACAAAAAACGTTGCAGTAGAAATTAGGAACAATAAAAGGTAAAAATCAGATACAGGATAAATTATAGATTTATAAATATATAGCGTGTCTAATATAGTTAATGATGTAGTATTAAATAATTGAAGATACTTAGATTATATCTTCAAAGCTTAAATCACATATATACAAGTGTTATATATGTTTTGGAATGACACTAGAATTATTGGAGTGATGATTTTGATACATATATAAATATTTAATCAATATATTGTATACCTAATACTATTATGAATAATTGTTATCAAATGGAACTTTTGATAGACTTAATATTGCAGTAGAACAATTAATAAGATAGGGTTATGTAATTTCTAATGAAACTAGGAATCATTTTAACATAAAATAAAGCATTATTAAACATATCTCTAGAAAAATAGTCCTCTCCTAAAATTCTAATCTCTCTGATAAAATCAGATATATTATCTCATCACACTAGATAGAGACATTACTTTTTGTTTGCTAATGAGAAACATTATTTGGGAAATAGGCAGAAGTCTAATGTATCAAATATATTGAAGTTATTAGATATTTTTCCTCACATATGGATTTGACTCTACTTTCCTTCAATATTTCTGCCAGGGTGGTCGTGCACTTAAATGTAGTATGAAAACAAAATCACATAACAAGCCATAAGGAAATGTTGTAGTTGGAATGGAATTTCTCTGAATTATGCACAATTTCTGAGACTAAATGGAATTCATCAACAAGATATTGATTTTGGCTGTTGTTTTCTGAGAGGTGATCCAAAATATCTTATACAAAATGTAGAAGATTTTCATAATAAGAATGCTCAAGTGTCTATACATGTTTTTATGCAGGCAGAAATAGGAGTCAAATTAGGTCACAAAAATTCAACTTTTGGCTTCCATTTTTTAGAAATCCATATAGTTGTGTGAAATTCAACACAATGCTCTCAATTTTCTATATTTTAGTCAATATATGATAGAAAAAGGAGATATACATTCCACAAATGACTTGATTTTCTCTAATTCATGTTAATTTATTTTAATTGACCTCCTACAATAAAAGCAATGTGAATGAAGAAGATGAGTGGTACAACTTTATGTTGAGTGCTACTTATGTATTCCTTTAACTAAAATCAGCTTACACAAAACCTCTTATACATAAATTCACTAAGGGAAGGGATGCCTTCCTAACCAAAGTTTGGATCTGTTTTAGAAAATAAAAGCAAAGAAAATGTACACTACCATTAACTTCTCTTCTGTTTTCAATACACAATCTCTCTCTCTCCAGTCTCTATTTTTATTTGATAAAATAATGCAGATGTCAAGAGTGACCATTGGAGTACATCATTATTAAAGGAAAAAATACAAATCATTTCACAATACTTTTTCTAGGTGTGTTTATTTTTCATCTTTAACACGGAAGCATGTGGCTATTTAGTTACTAAGAATACTTGAAAAAAGTGAACATAAAGGAAAAGGCTCGTTTTCATAAATGATAGACTAAATAGTTAACGTAATTAATGTTCCCAAGTAGGAAATTATTCTACTTTAAGAATCAATTTATTGATAAGGGCAGAAAGTATCTTATTATACTGTTAATTTTGGCATACAAAGTCTGGAAACAATAAGCTTTTTGTTTTGGTTTTGTTTGTTTTTGTTTTGTTGCCACATCCGGTGATGCTCAGGGGTCACTCCCAGCTCTGCGCGCAGAAATCGCTTCTGGCTTGGGAAACCATAGGGGATGCTGGGGGATCCAACCATGGTCCATTCTAGGTCAGTTGCGCAAAAGGCAAAATCCCTACCACTGCACCACCACTCCGGCCCTGGGAAAAAGTAACCTTTTACAGGACTGTAGTGAGAAAGGAACCCTCATTTACCTTGGTGGGATGTTGCCTCTAATATTTATCCAAAAATAAACAAGTGACCCAACAATACCACTTTTTGACATATATCCCCAAACACAAAATCATTTATTTGAAAAGTTAAATACACACCTATGTTCATCACTGGACTAGGTACAGTAGCCAAGATATGTAAACATCCCAAGTAAACATATACAAGGAAATGATCATCTGTACTTGTACAGCTCATTTTAATATCTCTCTTAATCTCTTAAAAGTGATTTCAGTACGACATATACTGCTTAATGTTCTAGTAGAAAACATCAGAAAGTTAATTCAGAAAGCCTTTCTATCTGAGAAACAGAGGAGAAGAAATCATAACACAAGAGAGGAACACTGCCACAGTCACAGCTAATAGAAATTTCAGGAAGAGATGAGAACAGATGTTAACACTTAGGTTGTATATAAAATTGCTAACTGAGTTAGGTGCTCATGAAAATGATCTATCACAGAAGGCTTTGTTGAGGGTTGATCATTACCAGTTGACTAACAGTCATACAATATCTGTCAATATACATTACTGATGAAAAATATTCAAAAATAAATTTTATTTTCTCTTCTGGATAGCAATGTCTTAAAGTTTCTTCTTGTAGTGAGTCGCGTCTATTTAAGCATAAAATTCTAAAACAAAGCTGAATTAATCAGGTGGATATTGAACAATGTACTCAATATCAATGAGTTGAGTTATCTTTCAGGGCTGAAGCAATAACACAGGGTGTAGGCCATTTGTCTTGTATGCAACAAAACAGTTTCTGTTTCAGGCATACTATATAGTCCTTTAAGGAGTAATTTCTGAGTGCCATTGGGTGTGTTCCCCCCCAAAATAATAATTATCTTTTATTTTATGACAGTGGATTTATAAAATTTGCATATGTAAGCAAGCAGAGATCTATTGAACATTTTATATTTACATACTAGTGGAAATATATCAGTCCAAGTAAATATCAAATTGCTATTTAAATTCAATTAAGGACAAACCATTTGATACTGACAAGCAAATTGGAGATCTGCCATTCTTTCATTTCCAATTTTTAAATTCTCAGTGATATTTCTACATCAGAATAGATTCCTTGCTGTATTTAATGCATAAGTGTTAATGGTCTAAGTCAATAAATAAATAAAATAATAAAGTTGAGTTCTTGAGGGGGATTTCAAATAGTTTTATTGTAGTTTATGACTCCAGACTATACTGAAATCCTAGACGTAAATTCAAAGTTATATGTTTGTTTGTTCAGTAAAAGAGAAAAATCAAATAAAATGTTCACTGTATGAAATAAATCTGTAAATACTTTATGAAAAACTGTCAATTGAAAATTCCACTTGAAGGGAATCAGCAGCAACATCACAGATTTATAACACAACGATATAGTGTTAAAGAGATTTTAACAACATAGGGCATCCCTCAGGGGCTACTACCAACTTAGTGCTTGAAAATAACTTTTGCAAATACTTGGGATCATGGAGTACCAATGATCAAACCCAGGAATGCGACATGCCAATCATGTTCCCTACTTCAGTGAACTATCTCTCCAGAGTCCTGACAGAAATTAAGATTTTTTAAGCTCTACTAATTTTATGAAAGAAAATTCCTATGAAAGTGTGAAGACAGTTTCATATTTGAATTCTTCATAGAAGATGGTTAAATAATTCAAGCTTTTGAATCATATGAGAAAAAAAATTTGTATATATAGGCAGAGAAAGATAAGTGTTTAATAAAGTTAAAAATATTATAGAATTCTCTGCAATCCATTTTTATTGTATTTTATGTATTTTGTCTCGGACTTAAGTCTAACATTTATTCTGAGTTAAATTTCACATGGTATGATATAGTAATATGATGTAATTCTTTTGCCTGTAATTATCCATTTGTTACACCATTTGGTTGTGACCACATTTTGTGTGTTTTTGGCTTTTTGTTGCCCTAATTTATCTTACCTTATATTTGAATGTTTATTTCTAGATTCTCAAATCAATTCATTGATTTGGTATTTGTCTTTATTTCAGACCATATTGCTTTTGATTTGGGTATTTGTCTTTATTCCAGACCATATTGTTTTTATTGTGACAGCTTAAATTATAGTTGATTTTCAGAAAACCACATACATCCTATTTTTTGGCAAATTGGAGGTATTTGTGTCTTAATACATGTTTGTATTTGTAGTATTTGTATAATGTCCATGAAAAATACAGTTGAATTTTCTATAGGAATAGCATTAAATCTGAGTAAAGTTGTTTTTTGTTTGTTTTGTTTTGTTTTGTTTTGTTTTGTTTTGGGGTCACACCTGGCATCACTCAAGGAATTATTTCTGGCTCTACGCTCAGAAATCGCTCCTGGCAGGCTCAGGGGACCATATGGGATGCTGGGATTCCAACCACCGTCCTTCTGCATTTAAGGCAAACGCCCTACTGCTGTGCTATCTCTCTGGCCCCATAAATCTGAGTAAAGCTTTTTCAACAATTTTAATATTTTAATAAATAAACCTAGGATTTTTTCTCCATGCATGTACTATTTATTTAATAGTTAAGTATGCTTCTTTGACATAACTTTTGTGATATTTGTGGCTCATACTTTTTATTAAGTTTTATTTTATCTGAGGCAATTATGAGTTTTTAATTTGTTTTTATAACTCTGGATTATTTTACTTATCTTCATATAATTTTATGTAAGAATGTAACAGATTTTGTGACCTGAAACTTTTCTATATTGCTTTGCCATTTCCAATCACAGCAGGTTCTATTTTAGGTATTCTATGTTTATGATCATGACATTTGAAAATGGTAGTTTTAACATTTTTACTAAATTTAGGAAATATATAGCTGTACAAGTTTCTTAATATGCAATTATTGTTTAATATTTATTCATGTTGATTAACTATTTATAAATTTTCATATTTTATTTATTTATAAACTGCATCATAGTATTAAAATTCAATCATTTTACTTCATTACAATAGAACATACAAATGAATATTGATTAATATCCTATTTACTAGAGATTTCCACTAATAATTTAGTTTAAGTAATTTCCTATGTATAAGGTTTTAAGTAAGGATCTATATGGGAAAACTTTTGATATAAAGAATGGTAAAAAGAACTTTTTAAAAATACAATTGCTTTATTGAACACCCGGAAATTGTTAATAGTTGAGTCTGTTTAATTAAGTATGTATCTCTGTTCCATTTTAAATAAATTTAAAGATCATTTGACTCTAAACCAACCTTATCTTACTAAAAATCAATTTTTACCAAAGGATGAATCTGAAATTGCATAATCTGCACATGAATGTCTCCACTTTGAAAAAGCTTTCTTTATTTTTAATATTTATTATCTTTTAATACAGAGACATTTTATTTTAATTTGATTGCCTTAAATTGCAAAGTTATTGTTAATTATTATTATCAATGTTTGTTGTGTTTTGACCATATAATAATCCAACACTAAATGCCAGACAATAATAAAATAGGCATGACTTTTACCTTGCAAGTATCTGGCCATGGGTGGATTTCTGACACTATACATGATTCCCTGGCATCACCGGAAGTGATCCCTTAGCACAGAGCTAAGAGTAAGCCTTATGAACTGCTAGTTGTGCTCCCCAAAAGCTGACAGAATGCAAATTAAAAATTAAAAAACCATTAAACAGTTTATATTTAAAATATAAAGTGATAAAAGTCAAAACATTTCAACTATGATTATCATTAATTTCATATTTTCAATTAATATCCATAATATCTCATGACCATAATATCTCAAGAAACAAATTTCTATATAATTGAGTTAGAAAAGTCATTAGATGCTTTTGAAAGATCTTAACTGATGAAGGAAAAATATAAAATGTAATTTCAATTTTGATCAAAATTGATATGAGGTCCATAATTTTGTAGTAAAGTAAGAAAGCTATTTATCATATTTATCATGTTGAATATCATCAACATTGTATTATGTATTTTCTTATTATAGAACATTTTGAAACATTTTAAAATTTTAAAAATGTTGGAAGCATTTATTTATGATTATACATCTTTTCTCTTAAATATGCCATAATTTCTCCCCCTTATATGTAAATAAATAAAATATAAATACAGGTATATATACTTTCAGTCCTACATATATAAAGATATATAAATGTTTATATATTTATAATATAAGACATTTCTCGTCTATGTTTGTGAATATGGCTTAATTACTGCTAAATGTAACAGAAAAAATTAAAACTGTTAATTTGAGGCAACATGAGTTACAGAACCTTAGCATATACTGAATTGTATGTTTTTGCATAAAGAAAATCTGGAAAGATTCTGAGAAAGCAAATAAGAAAGAAGACATAGATGTGCAATTTCTCTTGTAAACTGTACTCCATATTTTGATTCCATACTATATTGAGTATTCATACTGTTTTTATTCTTTTTTATTTACATATGCTAAATCTTAGACAAGACTATAAGGGGTGGGAACTATTCCTGAGTGTGTTTAAAAATGACCTGGTTATACTGGGTTTATACTAGGGGTTATACTAGGTTATAGTATAGGTTATACTGGTTATACTGGGGTTATACTAGGTGGTCAAATAACATCATTAGTTCTGGTGATCAAACATGGGTGCCTTGTTTCTTAGAATGTCCCTTTTCTCTCTCTCTCTCTCTCTCTCTCTCTCTCTCTCTCTCTCTCTCTCTCCCTCTCTCTCTCTCCCTCTCCCTCTCCCTCCCTCTCCCTCTCCCTCTCCCTCCCTCTCCCTCTCCCTCTCCCTCCCTCTCCCTCTCCCTCCCTCTCCCTCTCCCTCTCCCTCTCCCTCTCTCTCTCTCTCTCTCCCTCTCCCTCTCCCTCTCTCTCTCTCCTTCTCCCTATCCCTCTCCCTCTCTCTCTCTCCCTCTCCCTCTCCCTCTCTCTCTCTCTCCTTCTCCCTATCCCTCTCCCTCTCTCTCTCTCCCTCTCCCTCTCCCTCTCCTTCTCTCCCTCTCTCTCTCCCTCTCCCTCTCTCCCTCTCCCTCTCCTTCTCTCCCTCTCTCTCTCCCTCTCCCTCTCTCTCTCTCCCTCTCCCTCTCCCTCTCTCTCTCTCTCCCTCTCCCTCTCTCTCTCTCCCTCTCCCTCTCCTTCTCTCTCTCTCTCCCTCTCCCTCTCCTTCTCTCTCTCTCTCTCGCCCCCCTCTTAACCCTTCCCTTATGGTCCCTGTCTTCTGTAAATAAAATCATATAAAGTAGTTATCTCCATAGCTATAACTGTTAATAATTCAGAATAAGTTAAGAGATAAATAAATATTATTTATTGCCATTCATAGCATACTCTAGATTTAACAAAAGTGACAAAAGAAAGGTCAGTCACTAACTTCTAAATAATACAAAATGATATGAAATTAATCATTACAGGAGGCACTATAACATAGTTATAGTGAAGCTTTGAGCTTCAGTTAAACCATATATAGATTCTTTCTCTTTCTATAAAAAATTATAAACTTATGCTTAAATTATCAAACTGAATAGAGGATACAGAGAATATTAGCATATATATATATTGCAGTATCTATCACAATTGAAAAAATATTTTTGATGTGAATCAAATCTCATTTTTTCTTTAATTTTACATGATAACATCAACATTTTCTAAGTAAATATTAACTCAACAAAAGAATGTTGGCAGGAATTTCAAAAAGTGTCTTTTATATTGAAGCTGTCTTTGTTTTCAATAATTATGATAAAAGAGAGTATTATCTTACATTGCATATGTAAATTGTTTATATAGATTCAATATTTTGCTTTTCTTTTATTTGTGCTTTTCATGAGGTAATATTGATTTATTTATGCCTTAATGCTCTGGAATATCTGTAATAATTTTGTAGGAAAATAGGTTCTGTATAATACATTAACTTTGTGCACTAATGCAATAATTTATATACAAATACATACACTGTATATACAAATAAATATTGTAATAAATTTTCTTAAAAAAGAACAGAACATTTTTAATAATTTATTCTAAACACTAAGCAAATATACTTCACTTTTTTGTTTAATTTTTGGGCCACACACAGTAACACTCAGGGTTTGCTCCTGGCTATGTGCTCAGAAATCAATCCTGACTTTGGGAGACCATATGTCACACCGGGAATCGAACCCAAATCCATATTGGGTCAGCGGCGTGCAAGGAAAATGCCCTACAGCTGTACTATTGCTCCAGTTCTATTACTTCACATTTGCGAAACTAATTGCCCTCTTAAAAAGATGTAAGTTGCTCGAGACAATTAAAAATAAAATAAATATATGCAGAAATTTTTATTAGCTATATTTTATTTATAATTAACAGTAAGTATAATACTGTGCATGCATATAATAATAGAGATATAGCTATATAACATTTTGAAAAGGAGGGAGAGGGTGAACTAATATATACAAGTTCATAGATGAGAGACTTTCCCATTACTCGATGAATTGATTTATTTTGTTTTTAACCAAGTTTCCACTGCATAAAAGCAACCAACACCTGAATATGTAAATCAGAAAATTCCTGATATCAAGATTAATTATATGTTACTGTGATTCCTTTGGATCCATATTTTTGTTTGTTTGTTAGGTTGCTTGGTTTTGGGCCACACCTGGCAGCGTTGCTCTGTGCTCTGAAATCTCTCCTTGCAGGCTTGGGATGCCTGGGGTCAAACCCATGTCTGCTCTGTGCAAGATAGATGCCTTATCCTCCGTGTTATTACTCTAGCCTCTGGGTTCATCTTTAGAATCTAAATTTCAATATAATACCAAATTTGAATCTAAAGTTTAATAGAAATACTGGAAAGGAAACTTTATCACACTTGGGAATGGTATTAAAGGAAGTAGTGACCTGGAAAATAGTACATGATATTATGAAATATTCTGAATCAGCTTCCCTGACATTTACTATTAATTCACAGAAAAATCATGCTTTTATCTCTAAGTGAATATATGATATATCTTGTCTCTGGGACTGCTATGTCTAGTTTCTTTCCTGCTATCCAATCTCTTCTCTTATAAATAGTATCACAGCAGGGCAGCTGATAATAGAAACTATATATAATGTCTCTGTGATTTTCGCTATTAAAAAGTTAAAATAAGGGTGGGTCAAATATCCTGATTCTGAAGATAGTGATGCTTAAACTATGATGTACTAAATGAGGATAGAAAGTTAAATGAAGTATTTGTTTTGCATTTCTTTCTCATATATTTAAATTAATATTTATAGATGATTAAAATAAAATCAAAAAGATATTATTATGTTACAAATGATAGTTGGATAGCTAAATATTTATTTGAGTATATGTCATAATTTTAAAAGATGTAACTTTTTTGTTAGTACTTCAAGTCAAATGTAAATATCTGTATTTATTTTATTTTTTTTTGAGCAACACACTCCTGCCATTATGCCCAGGAATTACTTCTGGCAAAACTGAGGGATTATATGTGGTGCTGGGGATCAAACAAAGGTCAAACAACATTCAAGAGACAAGCATCTTACCAGTTGTTTCATTGCTCTGTTCCAACATCTGTATTTTTCTCTTTAATTACTTGGTTAATTTTCAATGAGCACATATTCTGCATGTCAACAAGAACAACAACAAAAAGCATTGAACTTCTAATGAGAGTTGTCTTTTAACAATAAGCCACACTGTATGTGTAGATTATAGAGAAATTAACGCATAAAAGATTCCATAATTTTTTATTGTGGCCCAAGCAATGACAGAGCAAGGAATCTGGGGACATAGAAAAAGCTTTCACTGAGCAATAGAGACCCAAACAATTTATAGATATTGGATCCCGTTAACAGACATTGAGTTCCAACAGTTGTAGGAGTCATACCATGGTAGTTTGAGAGTCTTCCTCCACTACTTGGAATTCTACTCCCAGGACTGATCTCTGAGGACAGAGCCAGAAACCAGCCTTAAGGACTAACAGGTGTGTACTCTAATACATTTCTATAAAAGTGTCTTTACTCTATAGTTGCCACCATTAGGCAAGCAAAGAACCTACTTTTATGACATCCAATGTATCTTTAGTTTCGCTTTTGCCACAGAAATCTGTGCTGACATTTATCCAGAACCTCAAATATGCAAGATAAAAGCTCTTTCACTGATTTATATTAATCTGTGGATCATGTTATATTTCATTGTCTTCAAGGCCAAACTAAAAAATTCTAAAAAATTAAAAGAAAAATAGCATCATTGACCATGTAGGCCAGCACAATTAGAAAGTCTTATGTGATCTTATCGGTAGATGCTATGTTTTTCTGCATGGTTTGCTTTTAGCCTTTACTCTCATGTTACAATTATCTCTTAAAATGCTTGGAAAAATTAAATTATTAATTCAGTAAGAATTTTTACCTGATACAGCCTCTTACTGTGGCATTTACCTCTCAATAATCATGGACACTCATAAATCCTTTCAGATTTATGTTCAAATATAACTTCTAAGAATGGTTTATATTATGTATCTTTTTTTTTTTTTTTTGCTTTTTGGGTCACACCCAGTGATGCTCAGGGGTTACTCCTGGCTATGCACTCAGAAATCGTTCCTGGCTTGGGGGATCATATGGGATGCAGGGGGATCTAACCAGGGTCTTTCCTAGGTTAGATGCATGCAAGGCAAACTTACCACTAGTGTCAGAGCTCCAGCCCCCAATGTAATATGTACTAATTCTATCTGGAATAGCAACCCCAGTTATAAGGCATTTAATTTACCATCATATACTTACCTCCAAAGTTCTCCAAAAAACAAACAAAAAAAGGGGGGGGCAGAGAGATAACAATGAGGTAAGGCATTTACCTTTCATGCAGAAGGTCATTGGTTCGAATCCCGGCATCCCGTATCGTCTCCCAAGCCTGCCAGGAGCAATTTCTGAGTGTGGAGCCAGGAGTAACCCCTGAGTGAGGCTGGGTGTAACCTCTTACCAAAAAAAAAAAAAACAAAGTTCTCAATGATATATTTCTACTCATTGCTATATCTTTTCTTTACCATAACTCACTAGATTTAAGTAATCTATGAATATAGATTTTGGCTGTCATAATAAATTCTTAATAAGTTTTATTAAATATAAGGAAGGTAATTTATTTATCCATTAACTGCAGAAGAAAATTATAATTTGTTAATTTAATGTTGAAAAATAATTTAATCACTATGCCAAACAAATTTTGAAGCATAATAAATTTCTCATTTATTTTTAGTGTAGTGAGAAACTGTGATATCAACAATTTTTTAAGAATAAAAAATATAACTTCTGTATCCATAAGGAATAAAATATGTATAGACACAAAAAAGAAAAGTAAAAAGTTCTAAATTCTTGGTAAAAATATATAGTAATCCTGGTCTAAGAGCACTTCCCATTGCAGTAGTAGGGCCATTAAGCTGGCCCCATAAGAATAATTTTTATTGGCTCTCATTCAACATCTACTTTTTCTATTTCTGGAAATTTGATGGATGAAAAATTTGTAGTACTTGCATAGAACCACAAAGGGTTCTAGCATGGCTACAATTTAAGGGGGGGCTAGAGCTGCATTTATTTGTCTTTCTTTGGAGAGAGTGGGCAAATCAGTGAACCCACACATCCCAAGGATGCACAGTAACTAACATCCTGGTTTTGTACTGTGGGACCACAACTCACCAAACTTAGAAAACTATATGTGATTCTAGGAATGAAACTGGGTCTTCCAATGTAGCACCTAAAGCCTACTTTCCCAAGGTACAATTTCTTTATTATTTTATTTTTGTCCACTCCCGATGACGCTAAGGTGTTACTCCTGGTTATGAGCTTAGAAATCACTCCTGGTTTGGGGGACCATATGGGACATCAGGGGATCAAACCATAGTCTGTCCTGGGTCAGCCGCGTGCAATGCAAACGCTCTATCACTGCACCATTGCTCAGGTCCCAGGTCTAATTTCTTTCAAAGACGAATAATCACTTCTTTGCTGTACTCCTTTGAAAAGCTGGAAAATGTCCAACATCAAATATTCACTATGCCTTAACCCTCAGTTTAGCTGAGACTACAAAAGACCCCAAGAGAAAGGATAAGTCCAAAGCTTCAACCAATAGAGGATGAGCCCTGTTCATGGACCCTGCCCAGACTGTTGAATAGAGAAACAGACTAATGGATTCTGCATTCTGGTTATACTTGTCTCTACATGCATTGAGGTGGAGGGCCAGATCTAACTGCTTTTTTTATACTAACAGTAGTGATGATGGTAATTATTATGATAGTAATAATAATAATTAATAATAATAATAATAATAATAATAAAAATAATAAAATGTTGGAAAGTGAGGAAGATCCACTCACCTCTCTACCACTTCAAAAACTTGCCAATGTCAGGTGTGACCAAGGCCCATATCAAAACAAATCAGAAGTATACTGATTTCCAAAATTTAATGAAGAGGCAGTATAGTAAATATTTAAAAAGCCCTCAAATTTAGCTGGGGATATTCATTCAGCAGATCAACTATCACCTGACTTTTTTTTTTTTTTTTGCAGACTTAGATTCCATTTCACAAAGTTTCTAGTGTTCCAAACTCAAGCAGTAGAATCTCCCTTTGGTGTAGACTGAGTTACTGAAAAAGTCATTCTGAGAAGATACAGGTTTTTGCAGCCAACAGAAAAATTTGACTTTGTTATTTAGGGCTCACTTCTGCTTCTAGAAGCCTACATGACACTTTCAGCTTCTCCTCATCAAAATGGAATCAGAGCTATTAGCTTAATTGATGCATGTTGGGGCCAACACTGTAACGTATCTGGCACTATGTGATGACTTTTCCTCTAAATCTCTGAATGTGTAGATTTTGGAGCTATATTCTCCTATCCTTGCTCTTAAAGTCACAAAAAGTTTAAATGATCTTTAGGACTCACTTTCTTTCTTCCCCATTCTTGCTTTCTTTCAGTGCTATCATCTCTGGCCTCTGTTGTCTGTTTTTATTTTTAATGTTCTTATTATTATTGTCTTAATGGTTCCTTCTCTGCCCTAACTTCACTCTCTCCACTATTTTTTGGGCAAGCTTCCTGGAATGGAATGATCCTCCTGATCCTCATCTCTGTTGTCTGTGGAATATTATTACCACAGTCTTTTTTTTCTCATATCCCAAAAATGATTGAGATCATGCTATGTCTATCATTGTCCATCTGATTCAATTGACTCAACTTAAATCTCCCATCCACCCAAATATAAGCAAACTTCATAAAAATCACATTTCTTAACAGCTGCATAGTATTCTACTGTGTAGATCTATCACAGTTCCTTTAGTCACGTTGTCTGTGGTCAGGTACCTGGTTTATTTCCAGATTCTAGCTAATATAAATGGTGCTGTGATTAACCAATTGCTTTCATTACTTTAAATTAATTATTCTCACTAATTCCTTAGAAGATTTTTATTTTAATATAGTCTCATTTGTAAATCATTACTTTCACTTTCTTGGACATAGAGATGCCTTGAGGGCTTAAATGTCATGGGATAGTTCTGCCTACATTTTTATTATATACCTTATGGGTTTTGGGTCTAATATCAAAGTCTTAATCCATTTGATTTGACTTTTTTGCGTGGTGTAAGAGAAGTCTAATTCTAGGACCAGAAAAATAGCACAGTGGGTAGTGTGTTTCCCTTGCATTTGGCTGGCCCAAGGTGGACTTGAATTCAATTCACAGCATCACATATAGTTCGCTGAGCCAGAAGTGATTTCTGAGCACAAAGCCAGGATTAACCCCTGAGTGCTACCAGGTGTGGCCCCGAAACAAAAACAGACAACAACAACAACAACAACAACAAAAAATAGTCTAGGTTCTTTTCATTTTTTTTTTTTTTGGCATGTAGTTGACCATTTTTCCTAGCATTATTCAGTGAAGAGGCCTTCATCATTACACTTTATATTTCTTGATCCTTTAGGTAGTAATTAATTGATCATGGGGGCCGAGAGATAGAATGGAGTCAGGGGCATTTGCCTTGCAAGCAGAAGGATGGTAGTTCGAACCCCAGCATCCCATATGGTCCCCTGAGCCCGCCAGGAGTGGATTCTGAGTGGTAGAGCCAGGAGTAACTCCTGAGTGCTGCCAGAGACCTAAAAAAAAAAAAAATTAATTGATCATAAACCTGTGAAGTCCATCTCGACTTCAAATCTATTCCATTGTTTGTGAGGGACTGTCTTTATTCAGATGCCATTTTGTTTTAATTACTATCGCTTTATAATCCAATATAAAGTTGAGGATAATGCTCCTTCACATCTTTTATTTCCCATGGATATATTCATTGGGCTTGTATTGTTATCTATGTTTAATTCACTTCTTTGAGAAATGACAATTTTGTATAGGAATAGCATTAAATTTCTACAATTTAAACATTGGGAAGGTACTGGCCATTTTAAATATTTGATCCTTCAAAACCATAATCAGGGTATGTTTTTCTACCCTTTAATTATTGAAATAGTGCACTGTAGTTTTGTTGCGTGTGTGTGTGTGTGTGTGTGTGTGTGTGTGTGTGTGTTGTGAAAGTTCTCACCTCAGTTATATTAACTTCCAAGGTAATTGATTTTCTGAGGCACAATTGTGAGTGAAATCATTCTTTGAATAATCTCTTTAATATATTTTTTATTATTTTATATAGAAAAATCATGGATATTTTGCTTATTAAAGTTGTAGACTCTACTATATAAGGTCTATCGTTTCAGAAGCTTTTAAGTGGAGTCTTTTTGAATATACTAGGCATTGTATCATGTCATCTGCAAAAAGAGCTTCACTTCTTCCTTTTCTCTCTGCTACATTTGATCTCTTATTTTTCCCTGATTTCTATGGCAAGAAATTTCATTACTATATTGAAATATAAATGCTGAGAGCAGGCAAAGATGTCTTGTGCTATGTTCTTAGAGGAAAGGCTTTTTATTTTTCCTCCAGTAAGTATAATTGGCTTGTGTTAAATGATTTGAACCATAATGGAGGAAAGTTTCTTCAATTTCTATGTTGTTGAGAGTTTTTATCATGGCTCTGAACCTTTGAAATGATTCTCTGTATCTACTGATATAATGAAATTATTTTGATACTTTTTATTGACATAGGTTAATTTATGTTGATTGATTGTGGAGGTTAAATAATTCTCCATCCCTGAGATGAAACCTACTAACCCATGTGGTGTATAAACTTCTTTCCTTATTTTTAGTTTATTTCTGGGCCAAACTAGCACTAGCACAGTGATTACTCTTAGTTCTTTGCTAACATATCACTCCTGGCATGCTCAGGAGACATATGGGGTTCTGGGGATCAAACCCAGATCTGCCTCACGCAAGGCAAATGCCCTATCTGCTGTGCTCTTCCCCAGCCCCAACTATTGTGTTACTGTTGATATCTTTCTTCAGGTCTATTAGCAGTTGTTTTAAGTATTTTGCTTGCACCTCATTGGGTTCAGATATTTTATGTGTCTGATTACATCCTGATATACATATCTTTTGATTAATAAGAAATGACTCACTCTGTCTCTGATATCCTTTTTTAAGCCTGAAGTTTTATGTTGTCTGATATTATTAGTATGGTCACTTCAACCTTTTTGAAGGAGATGTTTGCTTTGAAGGATTGTACTCCAACCTTTGAATTTGAGTGTGTGATTGCTATAAATATTAAATATGGTTTCTGCAGGCAGCAGAATTTTGGTTCAATTATCTGATCCATTTTGCCACTTTGTGTCTCTGAACTGGTAAATTAGTTCCAATAACCTTTGGGTCCTTTTTTGTCATTGGGTTTTTTGCCATCATTTTTGTAAAAGTTTGGATGTTAGTGCAGCCTGTTGACCTTAAAACAAACAGATCTTTCATTTGTTCTTATTAAGATCGGGCTTCTGAGTTCCTGAGCTTTTGTTTAACTGTGAAGCAATATATTCCTTCTTCAAAACATGAAAGAGAAGTCTTGACTTGGGGTGAAAGTATTCTTGGTGCAGAGGTTTTCATTTCATTGATGTTTTATTCATTAAACCCTAACCTACCACTTTCAGACCTGGAGTGTTTGCTTGTGATAAATTTGGAGTAAATCATTTGTGTTATGTTTTGGGGCCATACTTGTGGCTTTCAGGTATTACCCCATGATGTGCACTCAGAAGTCACTCATATCAGGATTGAGAGACCTTATGATATGCCAGGGATCAACCTGAGAGGGATTTATGTAGGAGAAGCTCCCTACTCATAGAAATATATCTCTGGTTCCTCTGCTATAGATCTTAAGAATGCTTTATTGTATCTAATATTCCCCTTTAACTTTCCTATCTCCAATATTCTATCCCTATCTAAGATTTCATCATTATTACAAGAATGTGCCTTGGGTGCCTTGAGTTGTGTCTCTTTTAGCTGGTACTCTTTGGGCATCCAGGATATGGGTGTAAGCATTCTTAAGTTCTGGGAAATTATCAGAAATTATGACTTTTAATATTTTTTCTTTATTGGGGTTTCCTTTTTTGAATTTTATGTTGTTCCTGTTGAATTTGTCACAAAGCCTAATGTTTGTTAATTTTGAGTATTATTTCCATCTTCTGATAATTTGTTTTAAGGACCTTTTTCATGTTTACTGTTGTATGAAAGATTTATGCAGCTCATCCGGATCTCAGAGATTCTGTCCTCGGCAGCTGTTTTTCTGCTGGTGAGGCTTTCCAGTCAGTTTTTTTTCATTTTGCCTACTAAGCTTTTCCAACCTGTTATTTCAGTTTGAAGTGTTCTCATTTTTTCTTTTCTTTTTTAAAATAATATCTTTCTTTAAGCACCATAATTACAAACATGATTGTAGTTTAGTTTAAGTCATAGAAAGAACAGACCCCTTCACAGTGCAACATTCGCATCACCAATGTCTCCTATTTCCCTCCTCTCTCTCACCTGTATTCAGGACAGACATTCTACTTCTCTCACTCATTGACATTGCCATGATAGTTTTCAGTGTAGTTATTTCTCTAACTGCACTCACCACTCTTTGTGGTGAGCTTCATATACTCTTGAGTCATCTTTGCTATTCAGTTCAATTCATGATTTCTTGAGTTCTATAAACGCCCCCAAATTTTCTCTGTGAGGTCCTTATTAGAGAGGTTAGATAGGTGGCAGACATTGGTTGGGTCATTGGAACAAACATCTCAGTTTCTGTGTGTCATGGGGTTCTCTATTGTTTTCTCATTGTGACCTTTGTTGTGTGTGGAGGTTTTTTGATGTGTGATTTCAGAATCTTCCCTAGGAGTAATTGCCTTGAAGCAAATCTGCCTCACTGCTGGCTGGCTCACTGCCTTGGTTGGCAGTCTCATAGCCAAACTGCTAAAGGGTTCTTCTGGACTTAGCCTTAGCTCTCTTAACCAGATGCGTCTGGGCCACCTGACAACTCAGAGATCTGCTACTCAGGGTCTAGCTTTAGTAGTGAATAAAGGAGATAGTCTCCTAGATGGGAGCTCTGTCTCCTGGCCACATCCCACTATTAGCATCTGCTAACAGTTACTAGAAGTCTAGTAGTTACAGTATGCCTTAATCATTGCCTCCTGTTGAAGCCTGGATCCTGTTCCCTCCTCCCATGTGCTAATGTCATGATGAATCTTAGGCAAAAGGCTGTGTTCAACAATTTCAAGCCCTGGTGCCACTTTCCACACTTTCCAACCCTGCTACAAGACCTTTAGGGCAATAATGCTCACTCCGTCTCTGGGATTTCCATGGCCACAGTCACTGTTTTGACTTCATTGTCTGTTTTCTGGGTAGCTTTGGCTCTCCATTATTTTTGTCCAGGAAACGCCTTTGGTGCTTGCTATTTGATCTAGTGATCTGTGTTTGCTGCTTCTCCAGGTTTATGGTACCTATGAACTTAGGAGTTTTGGAAATTGTACACTTGTGTTACTCTAGGCATCTTCAGAATTCTCTGTACTTTTGACCTACTGCTGCTGATGTCTCTCTGACATTTTTTCTATCCCCTTTCTTACTATTTCTTTTTTCTTTCTATTTCTTTCTTTTTTGTCTTCCTTCCTTCCTTTATTTATTTTTTGTTCTTTTTTTTCTTTTTCTCTTTCTTTTTCTTCTTCCTTCCTTCCTTCCTTCCTTCTTTCCTTCCTTCCTTCCTTCCTTCCTTCCTTCCTTCCTTCTTTCCTTCCTTCCTTCCTTCCTTCCTTCCTTCCTTCCTTCCTTCCTTCCTTCCTTCCTTCCTTCCTCCTTCCTTCCTTCCTCCTTCCTTCCTTCCTTCCTTCCTTCCTTCCTTCCTTCCTTTTTTCTTTCTACTTCTTTTTTCTCTTTCTCTTCTCTTTTTCTTCTTTACTTTTCTTTTTATGCTACATCCTGCAGCACTCAGGGATTATTTATGGCTCTAAGCTCAGGATTCCTCCTGGTTGGTCTCAGGAACCAGCTGTAGTGCCAGAGGCATAACTGAAGTTTATTTCCTCACGAATGACAATTGCTCTGCCTGTTGAACTGCTGCTCCACCTCCCAGTTCCCCAAAGACTCTTACACTCTGATCTACATTGTCACAGTCAGTGAATGATATTCTATCTATCTTAATTATGTAGTTAGTTTTTGTGTATGAATTAAAATCACTTCTTACCTCAATAACCATTTTTTTCTCCTTTTATCTCTATAAAGACTTTTTACAGCTATGCATAGTAGTAATAGTACTAGACTTACTTGATTTACTTTTCTTATGCATAATTAGGGTTAGTCTTTCTCAAACTCTTTCAAGTAGGGCTTCTTTCTGACCTTGTTTTCTTCCTGTGAACTAGGTCCTTCCTACACCCTGTCTACCAACTGAACCAAATCTTATATTGTGTGGAATTGTTGTAATGTTAACCAGCTACCTCCTTGGAATTTTGGAGCGTCCTGGAAGTTTAGAGTATGGTATTGAGCACATTGAGAAAGATGGTTGAGAAATTCTGCATAAAGGGTTCACATATGCTAAACAATTTGATTATTACAACTTGAAATAGGATATGTTTTACAGATCTGATAATGGATAGGGAAAGTGAAGATAAGATAACTAAACTACTGACCTATATATTATGTCTTTGTGAGGACATATGAGTTGTGACAGTAGAGTTAGTAAGATAAGGTGCTTATTAAGATAAGGTGCTTTTTAGAGAGAAAGAAGTTATTTGTTTTATATACCTTGTTATTGATATATTTTGTTTTGCTTCCAAATAATATAAAAATACACATAAAGGTTGCTTAATTTTTCATTTCTACCTTGGAATCACAAAATCAGAATCCTAATGGAAACTGAATTTCAAACGCTTTCTGAGATTTGTCAAATTTTCTGTATCAAGAATACTCTGTTTTTCTAAATCTCAGAAACTTCTCTATTACCATAGAGTTGACAGAAATGCAACATTGCCAAATAAAAGAGCATCAAATAATAATAAAAGAGCACAAACTTCTCTATTACCATAGAGTTGACAGAAATGCAACATTGCCAAATAAAAGAGCATCACTTCAAATTTTAAGCCCATTGAAAGTGATGCTTGTACAATACCCTTATTAGTACTCTATTTCAAAAACTGTATTATGATATTTAAAAGTTATTAGTGTAACACTATTTGATTACCTGTTTAATGTAAATTAAGCTTTTAATGAAAACCTCATTATAAAACTGCATTTTATATCACTTTTTTCTGCTTGTCTGATTGGTTTTTGGGGGGCCACAGCTGAATGGTGCTCAGAGGTTACTTTTGGCTCTCTACTCAGGAATCACTCCTTGTGGGCTCAAAGGACCATATAGGATGCAGGGTATTAAACGACCATGTCCTTTCTGCTGTGATATCTCTCAGGGTCCTGAAACTTATTTTATTTTTAAAGTTAATGTAATGATAATATCCTTTATTATGTATACAAAATAAAATTTCTACAGATGGGGAAGCCCTCATATTTTTTTCTTTTATAATTTTTATTTTGGTAGTAGTGGTTGAGTTTTTGTCATTCTTGGTGATATTCAGGGTTTATTCCTAGCTGGCTGTGTGCTCAGGATCCCTCCTGTTGTACTTAGGAGACTACATGTGATGCCAGGAATTGAAGCAGATTGTCATCAAAAAGGGCAAGCACCTTACTCACTGCACTATCTCTTTGGCCCCAAAATGATTTACAGTGTTAAAGATGATTACTATATATAATTACAACTATATAATTAAAAACTATGTCATCTAAAATTAACATGTAAAAGATTAATTATAAAGTGTCTTTAAATAATAATTTATATAAAGACCTACACACTCACAATTATTGCTATTGCTAAAGGAGCCAGTTTTGCTCTAGTGATATTTTCCCATAATATAAAATAATAATTGATCCTTATGCTTGAATCAAGGAGTGAATAAATCACAGATACTCAAAGGAACTCATTATAGTCCCAGCTCACCTGAAGTACAAGACAGCCACATTCACGTCCCAAAGCCTCTGTGGTACAACCTTCTAAACTCACTAATTCACAAGTAATCTCTGCAGAGATAACAAACTGATATGAAATCCAGTACAATAATCATGGGCCTAAAAACTCTGGGGTATTCTTGGAGTGCAGGCAAGCAGCATTCTGCCACTCTCCCTCCCTATACTTCTGGAAGCACCAGCTGCAAATCCATATTTCAAAGGTATTACCAATTTGGTAACAAGCCAGCTTTATAAATTCACCCCTAATTTCAGAAGAGCTGAGCCATTCCAAGTTGCCAAAAATCTTTATTCGTCCAGTTCTACAGATCCCAGAACTCCAGGAACACATAGTTTCATATGTGGCCACGTGACACATCCAAATTCTTCAATATTCGACATCCACAATAGAAGTACACCAATGAGATGGGAAATAGCATAAAAGCCAAATAAGTTCAATATACAAAAACAACAACACATAATATGACCCTGTAACAAGGAACAATTTAGTAAGCTCTCAGATAAGTACTTAATGACCTCATTCTAGGATAAGAATCATTTTTCCAAGTTTTCTTTTATCGAAGTATTTTTGGACGATTCCATTAGCCGTTTAGTTCTAGCAAGCAATATAAAATAAATTAGTTTTTACTTGAAAAGAAGGTAGTTTGGGGATATACATTTGGGCAAATGTTGGAGAAATGTTAAGCTGATAATGGGATTGATGTTGGAAAATTAAGTGTCAAATGTATTATGAAAATAATTTAAACGTTGTTTAAATAAAAATTGATATGTATTACTTTAGAAAATAAAAAGAAATGGATAGGTATACTTTGGATAATTTATCCTGGATAATAAAATCTTGTTTCATAATCACAGGATAAGGATGCTTAATCCTCAATATTATCTTATTTTTGGAGGACTTGCTTGGATCAAACCTGGCAATGCTCAGGGGCTACTTCTGGCTCTGAACTCAGGATTTATACTGGGAAGTGCTTGAGGAAAATAATATAATTCTAAGGATCTAACCTGGGTCAGTTGAGATTAAGGAAAATGTCTTAATCATTGTACTATCTCACCAGCCCCCTTAAATTCCAATATTTTAAATGTTATATACAGAGCCTGTAGCTATTTCCACGACAGTATACTTCAAGGGTGGAGAAATCCTATATCTCTTAGGCCAAGAGAATTTCCTTTCTAATCTCCCCAATATTTACTGTGCTTATGCAAAAAAAAAAAAAAGGAAGCACAAAATAATTGTTTTTTGGTTTTGTTATTGTTGTCTTTTTTTTTTACTTTTCATTTTTGTTCTTTGTTTTGTTGTTTTGTTTTTATTTCAGGACCATAGTTATTGTGTGGTTGTTATCTTAATTGCTGAGGTGCCTTTCGGGTTTTTTTGATTTTTGGGTTTTATTTTATTGTTGTTATGTTTTTTCTTCCTTTTTTCCTTTCTTAAATTGATATTTATAGCCTCTAGAAGTACTCCTCCCATTTTTTGTTTGTTTGATTTTTGCCCCATTTTATCTTTTTTCCTTTCTTCAAACAGAACCACATGATTTGAACCATCTTATCTCGCCTCAAAAATTGAGGGGGAAATAATGGAGGGTACCAAGACCTAACAGTCATATTAACATTAAGTGGAAATAAAAATTTTCAGACTTAAACACCAAATCCAAAGTCAATGACAACAGAATCGATACCCAATCTACAACAAGCTAGACACAGAGGGGACCACTAATATTAGTAGACTGAGGGGCAAAGGAGGGGGCTATGGAATGCTGCTGGGAACAGGGGTGGAGGGAGGACAACATTGGTTGTGGGAATGCCCCTGATTCAATGTCACTATGTACCTGAAAATCTACTGTGAATGATTTATAATTCACTTTGGTCAAAAAAAATTAATAATAAAATTAAAAAATGTTATTACACATATATTACAATAGTCAAGAAAAATTTGATTTAGAATTTAAAATTATTAAATAAAATTTCTTATGTAATACCTAATTTTATTGTATTAATTTTGGAAATATATTTTTAAAGGACTTATTTTTGTAGCTGTAAACAAACTGATATAAATTCTTAAAAATTCTTCTAATTTTAAATTTTTATAGTTAAAACAAAGATTGACATATATTTGCCTAAACTTGATGAACATTAAATAACACAATTTCAAATTAATTTAAATTCGGGTAGCTCTAACTTGATTTCTACTTTCTGCATGAATGGTATTTCCCCCAATTTTCTGTCCTTTTAAACCATGTGGCCTTGCTACATAATCAGAAGTTATTTTTTCTTTCAATTCTGATTTCTATCTTAGATTTAAGCATTATCTGTTAAGAAACAGTTACTTTGGTGTTTATAAATATTTTTTGCCTAACTTTACTAAGGGTGCTTTACCCATTATACTGTAACTATTGAAGAATATTTACAAGAGAATATTTGATTAGCAACCAAGCAATAAAATGTTTCCTAAGGGATAACATAAACCTGAAACAGGAAAATTGCCATAAATGTTCAATAAAACTACTAGAAAATATTTTAATATGTACTTAGAAAAGACAGAGAGGGAAATAATCAAATCAATACTAAGTTTCAGAATAAGACAGATGTGAAAATAGCCTATTATTACATAGTATAATTAGCTTTTTATCTACTTAGATTTTTTAAAGAAAACTAACAGCTGGACTCAAATATGTTTATATTTAACAAATTGATTTTTGTTTTATTTATGTATTTCCTACACATATAATTTTATAGTTGTGAACTCATATTTACAATGTTACTTTTGCTGTTTTTACTGTCATATTAGAAAGCCATCTTTACAATTTATTACTAGTAAATTTACTGAGTTAGTAAAATTTATTAAATTTGTAGGTACACAATACAAAATAATTCATATGTACCAATTTTCCTTATTTACAGCTTGGCTGTCAACAAGAATACAATTGCCTGTTTTTTGTCCTTTTATAAGTATTATCATTTTTCCTAATTGCTTTCTTTTTTGAAGTACGTCAGTCATACTTATAAAAAATTATAGTAAATCCTGATTTTTAGCAACATTCTTCTAGAATTATAGAAAAGTATTTATTTTTTCCTCTAAGCTTTTAAATTACACTGATTAATATATAAAATAGGTTTTCTATTTTGCTAGGTTTGTTATGTATTGATTCTAATTTCCTCTGTTTTTTCATATACTTAAATATATGTAATGTTCTTTCCGATGTCTTATTGTCTTATTTTTTAAAATATGAATTAAATAGATTTGTAATTTTTTAATTAAAAAGTTTAGCATAATACCTTTTTATATGATTATTTACACCATACTCCCAGGATTGTTATAGTGGCATTGTATCCCACAACATTTCAGTCTGCACATCCTTCCAACAAAATGCACTATTATTTCTAGTAATCACCATAATTTTCAGATCTAAGATTTGGTTTCATTTTTTGGCAATTATTTAGCTTTTAGTTAATTATATTTCACATATAACACCTTTATATTGATATGGACCTACAGGTCAACGAACTTCACTCTTCACATCTATCTTGTACATGTTAGAATCTGATAGTCCACCTCTGTTTTTGGAGTTCTCCAAGAATTATTTTTATTTCATCCTATTATTTGTTTATTTATTCAAAAATCATTCTGAACCAAATTGCCTGAATCAGAAATAAAATGGGATAAATTAAAACAGAACCCCCCAAAGTCCACGACATCATTGAGAGCTTACTATAACTGTACTTGATTAAGCTAGAGAACCTAAGAAAATGGACTAATTTATGAAAACATAATCTCCCGAAAATGACTAAGGAGAAAATAGAAAGTCTATTCAGCCAATCACATATCAAAAAATTGAAAGAGTAATTAAGAATCTCTACAAAAATAGAAGTCCAGGCCCATGTGGTTTTTTGAGTGAGTTATAAAAACAATTAGAGAGGAATCATTACTATTGATTCTTAGACACTTCAAAATATTGAACATATGAGAACCTTCCCTAACACTTTCTTATTAAATTATCATTAAAGTTATTCTCAAAGTTGATAGAGATACTACAAAGAACAAAAAATTACAAACCAATCTGTAGTTTTGCAAAATTCTTAACAAAATATTAGAAATAGAATTCAACAGCACATGAAATAGATTGTAAATCATGAACAAGTGGGTTTTATTCTTGGGATGCAAAGATGGTTCAATATATTCCAATAAATCAATGTCATACACTACATAACTAAAAGAAAAGATAAAGTATTTAAGATCATATCAATAGATGCAGAGAAAGCATTTGACAAGATTCAATCCCCAATCATGATTATATGGCCAAGTGACAACTGCAAATTCTTCAATATATGACATCCCAATAGAAGTACACCAATGAAATGGGAAAGTAGTATAGAAGCCAAATAAGTTCTACATACAAAAACAGCAACACATAATATGACCGAACAAAATAGATGTAAAAGGATCCTTCTTCAATATAGTAATAGCTATCTATAAAAGTCTATATCCAACAACATTCTTAATAGAGAAAACTTGAAAGCATTTTCACTAGGTCAGGAATCAGGCAAGTATTTTTATTATTTCCACTCTTAGAAAACATAGTATGAGAAGTTCTAACAATAGCTATCATGCAAGAGAATAAAATCAAACTAATCCAAATTGAAAAAGAGGAAATTAAACTAACTCTATTTGTAGATGACATAATGGTAAACATCTACGACCCTAAAGAACCTACCAAAAGATCCATTTTTTTGTGATAGATTTTTTTATTTTTTAATAACTTTATTACATACATGATTGTGTTTGGGTTTCAGTCATGTAAAGAACACCACCCATCACCAGTGCAACATTCCCATCACCAATGTCCCAAATCTCCCTCCTCCCCTCCCAACCCCCGCTTGTACTCTAGACAGGCTTTCTATTTCCCTCGTACATTCTCATTATTAGGATAGTTTAAAACGTAGTTATTTCTCTAACTAAACTCATCCCTGTTTGTGGTGAGCTTCCTGAGGTGAGCTGGAACTTCCAGCTCTTTTCTCTTTTGTGTCTGAAAGTTATTATTGCAAGAATGTCTTTCATTTTTCTTAAAACCCATAGATGAGTGAGACCATTCTGCTTCTCTCTCTCTCTCTGACTTATTTCACTCAGCATAATAGATTCCATGTACATCCATGTATAGAAAAATTTCATGACTTCATCTCTCCTGACAGCTGCATAATTGTGTATATGTATATATTCCATTGTGTATATGTACCACAGTTTCTTTAGCCATTCATTTGTTGAAGGGTTTCTTGGCTGTTTCCAGAGTATTGCTATGGTAATTGGTGCTGCAAAGAATATAGGTGTAAGGAAGGGATTTTTGTATTGTATTTTTGTGTTCCTAGGGTATATTCCTAGGAGTGGTATAGAGGTCGTATGGGAGCTCGATTTCCAACCTTTATGGAAAGCAATATGGAGATTCTTCCAAAAGATCCATTTTAGTTTGCTTTACTGTTGCTATTTCTGTGGGATTTATACCCACTGATGCCGGTGCCTAAACAGGACCATTCCTCACACATGCAAAATATATCTGTTACTATGTGACTATATTCCCAACATTTCAAAATTAATTCTAAGACAGGTATTAACATGGAAATTTAATAGATTTTTTAACAGATATTGTTTTAAATAGATTATATTTGCCTTTATATTTGTATCATAATGTTGTAGTCTAAGTATTTTAGCTGGTGTTTTAATTTGTTGTTCCAACATCTTTTTTTAATTATCTTTATTTAAAAACCATTATTACAAATATGATTATATTTGATTGATTACAGTCATGAAAAGAACACCCCCCTTCACCAGTGCTACATTCCGACCACCGATTGCCCATCTCCCTCTCTCCCTCTCTCTTTCTCTCTCTCTTTCTCTCTCTCTTTCTTTCTTTCTTTCTTTCTTTCTTTCTTTCTTTCTTTTTTTTTTCTTTCTTTCTTTCTTTCTTTTTCTTTCTTTCTTCTTTTCTTTTTCTTTCTTTCTTTCTTTCTTTCTTTTTTTCTTTCTTTTCTTTCTTTCTTTCTTTCTTTCTTTCTTTCTTTCTTTCTTTCTTTCTTTCTTTCTTTCTTTTTTCTTTTTCTTTCTTTCTTCTTTTTCTTTCTTTCTTTCTTCTTTCTTTCTTTCTTTCTTTCTTTTCTTTCTTTCTTTCTCTTTCTTTTCTTTTCTTCTTTCTTCCTTTCTTTCTTCTTTCTCTTTCTTTTTTTTCTCTTTCTTTCTCTTCTTTCTTTATCTTCTTTCTTTTTTTAATATTCCTTTCTTTCTCTCCTTTCTTTCTTCCTTTCATTCAGTCTTCTTTCTTGCTTGCTTTCTTTCATTCAGTTTTTTCTCTTTCTTTCTCTCTTTCTTCTTTTTCTTTTTTCTTTCTTTCAGTCTTTCTTTCTTTGTCTCTTCTTTCAGTCTTTCTTTGTATCTTTCTCTCTCTTATTTCTTGCTTTCTTTTTTCTTTCTTTCAGTCCTTATTTCTTTCTTTCAGTCTTTCTTTTTTCTTTCTTTCTTTCAGTATTTTTCATTCTCTTCCTTCCTTCCTTCCTTCCTTCCTTCCTTCCTTCCTTCCTTCCTTCCTTCCTTCCTTCCTTCCTTCCTTCCTTCCTTCCTTCCTTCCTTCCTTCCTTCCTTCCTTCCTTCCTTCCTTCCTTCCTTCCTTCCTTCCTTCCTTTTCACACAGTAGTGCTCAGGGGTTACTCCTGGCTCTGAGCTAAGAAATTGCTCCTGACAGCTCAGTGGACAATATGATTACTAGGGATCAAACCTGGGTCCATCCTGGATCTGCCCGCTTGCAAGGCAAACACCCTACTGCTGTGCTATAGCTCTGGCCCCTACATAATATTCTTACTTAAATTACAATTATATGTAGGGGATAGAGCGGTGTTACAGCGATAGGGCATTTGCCTTGCATGAGTTTGACCTAGGATATACCATGGTGTCACATATTGTCCTTCAAGACAGGAGTGATTTCTGAATGCATAGCAGGGAGTAACCCTTGAGCATCATTTGGTGGCCCCAAAACAGCAACAATAACAACAACAAATCCATAATATGTAAACTAGAGCTAATTATATATTTTTATTTTACTTGAATATGTGTGCTTTGTTTTTGTACATCACTGTACTCTGAAATCATTACTGACTCTGAGTTAAATAACCCTATGTGGCTGGAATATAGTGCCATATGCCATGATGAAGATCTAATTTAGGTTGACTGTCCTGTCCTTTATACTGTCGTTTAGATACCACATGGCTAAACTCTAAGATTATGAATTTGTGATACATTCTCTGTATAATATACATATCTTAATTTACTTTTAGTTTTTTGTTTTTGATTTGGGGCCATACCTGGCAGTGCTCAGAGGATACTCCTGGCTTTGTGCTCAGAAATCACTCCTGGCAGGCTGGGGGAACATATGGGATGTCAGGAATCGAACCAGGTTCAATCCCGTCAACCACTTGCAAGGCAAATACCCTACTTCTGGAGAAACTTTTAGGTTTTGAAAGGTTTTTATGGAAGCATTTAATTCAAATTGATTACATTTTTCAGATAACAATAACCGATGAAAATGTCAATTTTAAAAGTAAATATGGGCATTTTAGAAATAAAGGTACAAAGCATTTTCCTTTCATGCCACTGACTCTGGTTTTATCTTGATCATAATAAATGGTCTTGAGATCACTACAAAAGTTATCCCAAAAGTAAGTAGTGAGCATTTCCATGTGTAACAACAACAACAACAACAACAACAACAAAGTACATTTGAAAAGAAAAAAATTGGGGATAAAAAATAGTTGAAAACTTAGAATTTTCTTCTAATAAATAGTGATGGTCATGCAAGATATACATTAGGTACTGAGTCTGACTTCTCTTTTTTTGTTTGTTTGTTTGTTTTGTTTTGGGGGGCCACATCTGGTGACACTCAGGGGTTACTCCTGACTCTGCTCTCAGAAATGTCTCCTGGCTTGGTGGACCATATATGTCACCGGGGGATTAAACCTCAGTCAGTCCTAGGTCAACTGCATGCAAGGCAAACGCCCTACCTAGGTGACACTGCTCTGACCCCTAGACTGACTCCTTTTAACAGTGGGGCCTCTCAGATTTTACTATTGTGTCAAATGTTAAATAATCTCACATCTAATAAATAAAGCAAGGCATAGAAAATATTCAGTGAAAACAAAATTAAATTATGATTCACTTAATAAAAAGATAAATGCACGTATTTTTAATGGTCTAAAAATAAAACAGATTTTTCTTAAGATAATGAAACAGGAAATGGTGAAACCTCTGCATTTACTTAGTGACAGAGCATATAAAGAAAAGAACTCCATCTAGACTCATATGTTCATTGCAGCGTTATTCACAGTTGCCATAGTCTGGAAATAACCCAAGGATCCCAAAACAGAAGACTGGAAAGAAACTATGGTACAAACAATAAAACAGTACCCAGCAGTAAGATAAGATAAAGTGATGCAATTTACTGCTACATGGATAGATCTTGAGAGTATCATGTTTAGTGGTTAATCAGAGGTAGAGACAGTGCTTTCTCATTTGTGGAATATGGAAAAAACTTCCTAAAAGAATAACACAGTCTAAAAGTAAATATAAACAAAGAACTTTTCTTCAGTAGAAAGCTTGAAGGCATTGGAGGTGGAAATAAATTAGGAAAGGAAACAGTAAGGCAAGGGTGGAGGAGAAATGTGTCTGCTCCAAATGCAGGCTATGGAATGGGGGATATTGAGGACATTGGTGTTAGGAAGTAGACACTGTTGAAGGGATTGATGTAGGAACATTGGATGCCTGATATTTAAAAAGGAATTACTTGTACTCTGTAATTGAAGATGATTAAAAATTAAATAACTAAAAAAAAATAAATGAACTCCATTGGAGGTTAAATACAGAATATATATTCCACAAATTTAATTTAATACAATTTCTTGTTTGTTTTTGTTTTTGTTTTTGGGCCACACCCGGCGTTGCTCAGGGGTTACTCCTGGCTGTCTGCTCAGAAATAGCTCCTGGCAGGCACGGGGGACCATATGGGACACCGGGATTCAAACCAACCACCTTTGGTGCTGGATCGGCTGCTTGCAAGGCAAACACCACTGTGCTATCTCTCCGGGCCCTTAATACAATTTCTTGCTCTCAACTTCTTGTTAATTATGATATTTTTTTTTGGTTCGGGGAGATATTACTATATGTAGAAATTTAATGTTTTCTAAATAAAGAGTATTTCCAGCATATTTATTCTAATTTTATAGTTAATATAATATCAGGCTTAAAATAATTCTGTGAAATAATAAAATTAAAACAATATATATAATAATATAACATAATGATATATAATACAATTATAATAATTTATACTCAAAATAATGTGAAAACATGTTTTGAGATGAGATGACACATTCTGCCTCCTTTTATCATAGAACACTAATTTGTCAAATTAAATATAAGAAATATAATACAGGAGCCGGAGCAGACACACAAGCAATAAGGTCTCTCTGCCTTGCCCACACTAGCATAAGACAGACCATGTTTCGATCCCTCGGCATCCCATATGGTCTCCAAGCCAGGAGTAATTTCTGAGCGCATAGCCAGGAGTAAACCCTAAGCGTCACCGGGTGTCATCTACACACACACACACACACACACACACACACACACACACACACAAACTCACACACAATGCACAAAACATATCTCATGATCCCTTTAAATTAAAAGTCTTACAGTAAAAATTAAGTAAAACTTCATATGTCTTATTGAAGTTCTGCCAGTTTAGAGTTAGTGGCCAAATGCAGGTTAAAATAATACTAAATATATAGTTAGGAAGTCTACAATAATTTATCACTAATTACAATGTATAATTATTATCTATACATTTTATTTATTATGACTGTTCATATGACAAATTATAAATTAGAATCTGAATAAAAGTAAGTTATCACTGGTCTTGTTTCTATGATGTGACTGACATTACTTAAATTTGCATAAGAAATTTTTCTACAGTTCTTTATACATAAATGTCTTTGAGAACTTATGAAGCTTTTTCTAATGAAAACGAACACTATTTTAATAAAAGTATCTTTCTTATGCAAATAAGTATTTTTAATAATGCGTATGTTAAATCCAGCTTTTACTTAGTAGACACAATCTCCATCTCTTCTCTTTAGACCTTCAGATTCTGTTACATTTTAATGATAACATAAATATTCTATAAAACATAATTTAAAGAATGGTGTGTTCTGTGTGAGCTCTCTCAGCAGGAAAAAGTAATGATGGGATGCATACTCTTGAACTATGCCAAACATAAATTTGTGGAGTTATTGTACCATGCTGTGTATTAGAAGGTCTTTTAGATTTTAAACTGGTATTATCATGATTTATAATATCTAAACACTCTGCAGTAGCCATTTATTGAACATCTTGTTATGCAAAATAGTCACTAAGTCTTTTCCCCAAAGTCACATATTAATCGCTTTGGTCACAAGTAAATCCAAGTTCTCTTACGTGTTCGTAGAATTAGATGCTTCTTTTTCTCCTATTAAAACATACTTCAAATATTTACAAATCTATTTTTTATGTTTTCTCTTTTGTGAAAATTGGAATATTGTGAAAATAGGAATATTGTGGTTACCTGAGTAATTATTTACTAAAAATGATGCTGCCATTATATATATTTAGAATTTATTTTCATAAAAATATACTTTTGTCAATTAAATTATTATATTTGGATTTCTTAGATGTAAGCTTATTCTTTTGATTAGTCATACTTTTGTGCTTTATTTTTTATTAAAAAGCTCATTGTATTGAGTTTTCCAAACAAATAAAACAATTACATTCTTGCAGTCTTTTGAGAATCTCTAATTTTGTAAATTAAGTGTCATAAAATTATTCCACAAAACCCAGAATGTATATTATCATTTATAGAAGATTTGAAGTATAATATTCAGCATATAATTTAAGTTTATGAAATTTTGCCTTTGGTTTTAAATATCTCTTGCTAAAATAGTCTCTATATTTTCTATCATTTTGTGTAAAATTATTGATTCAATTGCGGTTGAATAAAGTGCAAATGTGAGAACTGTGTGATGCCTCAGTACTGTCATTCCAAGTCCTAAGCATTCTTACCAGACCATAATAAAATTCTCATTACATTAAATTTGACTTCCAAATGATTGTTATTAATTCTTGAGATAAAAAAGAGCCTACTTCTGACTTAAAATTACATAGGCTTGAATCACAAATATTCAGGTCCAACATACTGTCTTTATAAATTAGTAAATTAGTTAGGTAAGAAACTTTTTAAGTGCCGAGTAGCAGATTATGCTGTCAACTAGTCAACTAGCCCTAAAATATTGAAAAATAAAATGAATTTTCAAAATCACTAAATTTATAAGGGAAGAGACTTAGGGTTAGAGTTAGGGCTTCTTTCAATATTCAATGGTGAAGACATGAGATGGGGGAAAAAAAGAAGCAAAGTGTCAAAGGGACATAGAATGGTGGCAATTTATAATAAGAAAGTAAGAGAATAAAAGTAAACTATGTTTTCTAGTAGTGTTCCTTGTTTAAAAACATTCTTATGGAAATGACCTGCTTTGATTTTATTTATTACTTATTTTATGCAGAAAACTTTTTTTTAAATTTATTTAGAAAGAATATGGAGAAGGAATTGGAGGGACAATTACATGCTCAAGAGAGAATGTGGGTTTCTTCATAGTGGAAACAGGCAAGCATAGAGACAAGCTAGGTAATGTGTTCAAGGAAGAACATGGAACAAATGGCAAAGCTGCATGCTTTCTTATAAGGGACCAATCTTCCTTTTTTATTCCTTTTTGCCGTTCAGTAGTGTGTGTGTGTGTGAGTGTGTGTGTGTGTGTATTGTGTGTGTGTCTGTGTGTCTGTGTGTGTTTGGTGAGATGGAGTGGAAGTAACATATTTTCTCCAGGATTATATAAGACTTAACTCCAGCCCTTTCAGTTATCTCCCAGCCCAAATCTTCACTTTTTTAGAAACATTAATTTCCACAGTAAAAATATATTAAGGTTATCCTATCATAGTGTATAATAAAATAGTCCTCTGCAATTCCCTTTGTTGTTCAATGATAGTATCTCTCTCTATATTACATTTCTAATATTTTTCCTTTATGAAAAAATACTTTAGCTTGTATCTAATTTTATCTGTTACTCATTTCATACTATTTCCTATCTACCAGTGTTTAGTCATTTAGTTATGTACAAAGTAAATATAAATAACATTTAACTCATATTTTACATCTATAATTAATTTAATATAAAACTTAAAATTTTTCTATTATTTTTACTTCACACTAAAGCTACAGCAATGTTGTTGTCAGTGTTGATTTTGGGGTTTTTTTTACAGTAATTTTTATTTTGATCAAAGTGAATTACAAATCATTCACAGTAGTATTTTAGGTACATAGTGACATTGAATCAGGGACATTCCTACCACCAATGTTGTCCTCCCTCCACTGCTGTTCCCAGCATGCATACCATAACGCCCTTCCTTTGCCCCCCAACTGGCTGCTAGTATAAGTGGTCCCTTCTGTGTCTAGCTTGTTATAGAATGGGCATCGTTTCTCTTGTAGTTGGCTATGAATTTGGTATTTAAGTCTGATCATTTTTTATTTCTACTTAATGTCCATATGCCTGTTTGGTTTCGCTTGGTGCCCTCCATTATTTCCCCCTCAATTTGTGAGGCAGAACAAGATAGTTCAAGTTATGTGGTTGTTTGAAGGAAAGAAAAAAAGAAAGAAAAAGAAAAATAATGGGTGAGCAAAATTCTAATAAGCAAAATACAGGAGGAGTCCTTCTAGAGACTATAAAATCAGCTTCAGAAAAGAAAGGGGAAAAGAAAGGAAAACATAAAAATAATACAAAACACTCAAACAAAACAAAACAAAACAAAAACAGACCAACGAATAAACAAAAAAATCTTTTGATTTTTTTTTTATTTTGATTTTGGGGTCATACCAGTTATGCTCAGAGTTTTATCCTGGCTCTATTACTCATGTATTACTTTGGTGGTACTTAAGAAGACCATCTATGATTCTGGTTATCATCTTTGAGTCAGTGGCATGCATAACAATATCTTAGGCCATAAACTATCTCTGCATCCTATGTTTCTTTCACAGCAAATAATCTCTTTAGATAATATACCCATGCATACAACCCCCTATTGGAGAAAAAGCACCAAACCAATTGGTCTTTGTTTAATTTGTATTTTATGTTTATATTTGTCTAAAATACTTTAGTATCATCATATTAAAGATACTGTTTTCAACAACTGTATTTTAGACTTTTGAAATATTAAACTCAAGACACAGGTCTGATTTATAGTGCTCCAAATATAAGACTGATGTTATAAACATTTAAGATTTAAAGATTCAAGTTATTATTTGGTTATTAAAGTTTCACAATATACTATATGTAAAGAGCAAAAAATTTAAAAAACAGTTATGTTTTATATGCTAAAATTATATATAATTCCCTTTTATTTATTTTCCACCCCTTTATACTTTACTTGCATAAAATAAGCGATATTTTATGAAGATATAATTTCTATCCTATTTTACATATGTATAATTATTACTCAGAATCATGGTGAATTGGGTAAGTCACTACCTACATTATTACCAAAATGATTCAAAGTAAAACTCACAATGGTTTGTTAAATGGGGCTAATTTAGTGTTCAGCACTATTCAGAAACATAGAGAAGTCCAGAAAATATCAAACTATTTCTGTTCTTTGAAGTTACTAGTACTCATATTCAGAAGGTCACTTTAATAACTGCTCTCTTTTATGATTATTCTTGATATCACTTCAAAAATCAATTTTATTCATTGTATGCAATATTTTAATAGGTTTCATATAAGGAATTAAGTAATGAACATATAAAGTTTTTCAAAAGTAAAGCCATGGACCTGTGCTCAAAATATAAAAATCTAATAAGGGGCAACAAGAATTTGAAGAGCACGCAGAAAACTTTGAAAAAAAATCAAACTGTTGGCATAATTTAAATAAAAAGATTTAATTGATGCTTTATATTTTGTTGAAAGTTTATATTGCATTGAGAGTTAAAAATGGTATAAACACTTATAGTTTAATTTAAAAATATTCTTATTTTCTTTATATAATTATATTTATTAATATTCAAAGAGGCAAAAATAAGGCATTAATGAGAATGTCAAATATTTTAATCCCTTTTGTTTAGTCTTTGGATCATGACTAACAATGCAAAGGGCTTACTTCTGGGATTGTATTTAGGGAATAATCCTTGTGAAATTCAGAAGTAATATGCAGTTTCACAGATTGAGTTTAAATCTGTCATGTTCTACACTATCTTTATAGTCTTTATGTAAATATTTATATAGTATTGCAATATATTTTCAGTTGTATATTTTAGATTTTAAGAACTCATTTCATTTACAACTTCAGTTACTTGCTACTATTAAATGCAGATCATCACAGAAGCACTATTTCAAAACATAATTTTGTCTGTTATATGCACTCATTTTCTAGTTCATGAAACTTAGTTTGTGAAAATAAGCATATGTACATTTATTAGTTACATAGATGCTATGAATTTTCAAGAAAACATTTAATTTAATGAAACTAATTATAGCCATACATTTTTCTCTTAATTCCTGACTTTTATAGTCAGTATAGTATATATTTGTCTATATTTAAAATATCTGTAAGACAAATATTTCAGGCAAGTTTAAACTTTTAAATACAAGAATAATAATATTGAATATTTAATGATTTTTATTAATGATTATGACATGCTATCATCATCTGAAAACTTTTATTTGGTGTGGATTTGAAACTTACATTTAATTGCTTTAGTCTTCAATCTAATCTCCATAATATAGACATCATACTTTTGGAGTGACCTTGAAGAATATTTCAGGTTTACTTCATTGTTGCAACCTGTCATGTGATATAAAAATTGCTTATGGAAGAAAATTTTATTTTTGTTTCTACAAGTATTGCAAAGCACATACGGAGAGATAAGCATTCTTCAAATTAAATCTAATATTAGACCTGGGTTTCTTCAAATTTGTATTTAAGTTTTCTAGAGCTGACTTGCTCTTTATGCCCATATTTACCCTTGCATATGTAGCTCACTTACTTGTCTCTGCTCTTAGCTTATAGCATTATCCACTCTGAAGAATCCTGTGTTCTCACTTGAACATATATTTTGCTTATTGTCTTCCTTAAGTTTCAATAAATTAAAAAAATCTACATGCATTTCAGAATTTGTAACATTAATTCTAATCATAACTACAATCTGTAAGTTTGAGGCATAACCCATATAGACACCAGAGATAGATAGCTAAAGAAAAGAGTTTATTAGAGCCAGCCCTTAAGATTGTGTAACCAAAAATATTTTGAGAGCCCTATTCAGCTTTATAGAAAACAGTTTTTTATCATTTTTATTGAGACCAATGTGAATTACAAGTCTTTCACAGTTACATGTAAGGTACATAGAGACAGTGAATTAGGACAATTCCCACCACCAATGTTGACCTTCCTCGCCATATTTCCCATAATGCTTCCCCTACCTCCACCCTGAGTCCCTTGGGCTGCTAGTGTGACAGGTCCCTTTTGTGTCTAGCTTATTGTAGTCTGGGTCACTTGATTCCATTGTTGTTGACTTTGGCTTGCGTATTTTGGTTTGAACATATTTTATTTCCACTCAATGCTCATGAGACTGCCTCTTAGCCCCTGGGTACCATCCACTTTTTTTTTCTCAATAGAAATAAAAGGCAGAACAAGTTAATTCATGTTCTGTGGTTCTTTTAAAAAAAAAGAAAAAAAAAAAGGAAGTGGGCAGGAGCTTCTGTCTAAATTTAGAAGAAGAAAAAGAAAAAAAGACAAAAAGGAGGGTGCTGATGTGCAAGAAATTTTTATTGTTGTTTTGCTTTGTTTTGTGTTTTTATATGTGTGCTTTGGATATGCATATATGTATTTTATACTACCCTTACACAGAGATTGGTCAGGTCAAGAACAGAATTCCTACATCATCTGACACACTGCCAGGTACAGAAAAAAAAAGCAAGGTTCCAGTATCCAAGACATTCCATGACACATTTTTGACACTTAATATATGAGGTTGTTTCCCTATCCTCCTCAACTTGGGGACTATCAGTTTTGTGGGAGAATCCCCTTCCTTTTCTTTTCTCAGAATAATTGTACTGGCGTGTTTTCCTTACCTTGTTGTGGTGGTGGTTTTGGTTTTTGGGCTCAAAAACTTCAGGGGTTACTCCTGCTTTGTGTTCAGAAATAGGTCCTTGTTTGGGGGACCATATGGAATGTTGAGGGATTAAACCACAGTTCCTCCTGTGTCGGCGAGGCAAAGGCCCTACCACTGTGCCACTGCTCTGGCCCCATCCTTATCTTTTATTTACAACACACCCAGGAAATGTCCCTTGAAGGTAACATCTTTATTGCTTTCTTGGAGTGTCAGCACTGTCCCACAATTCCAAATCTTGTCCTCCTCATTTCTAAGCTCTTCCCTGGACTGAATTAGGCTGGTTTTGATCAGACCCAATAATAATCATTCCAGGGAATTTATGATATCCTGACAGTTTGTGAGATATATCAAGTCCAGCTTGAGTTCTGGCAGCTCTAATTTTGGCTTTCCCAGTCTGGAATTGTCTTAGCTCAAGGCTAATATATTTGGAAGACAATACTGTCTCACATAAAAATATAAATTGTTTTTACATTATATTTTAAGAATACTTCATGCCTTTTGGTGTGGCATTGATAGATCCTTCTCTTATTTAGGAAAATGGAAACATCATTCACTTGAAAAAGTTGAAGATTCCAGAACCACTGTCTGACAGGTGGGCAAGACACAAGCACAGAGGTGAGTAGGGGTCAATACTTCAATTAAAAATAAATCATATATTGGGGTCAGAGCAATTAGGACAAAGGAAGGGCTCCTGTTTGACAGATAGCTGGCTTAGATTAATTTCTGGTATTCTATATGTTTCCCTTAACCAGGATTGACTGTTAAATGCAGAGCCAGGAATAACTTCCGGGCATGCCTCTGAAATAAAAGCACAAATAAAATATAACAATTGCTTATTCGGTTTTATTTTTTTTAAATATTATCTATAGAAGTTACATTCAATAGCTCTGGTCGATATTTTAATTTTCAGACTTTATTCAAGGTAAATCATTGATTCACCAAAACCAGAAATAGTTAATACAAGCTTGCAGTCTTCCATAGAGAAGAAAAAACACACATTATTTTCTCCCTCCATACACTTAAAATAAGCACACCTTTTATCCAGCGTACATTTATCATTGAGCATTGATTGTCTATTTCTCTTAGAGGACATTCTGGCAGTTAAGTAGTAGATGCATTGTAGCCTTCATCCAGTGTTAAAGGGTCACTGGGTCGATGGTGCTATTTGAACTTTGCTGGTTCAGAAAAACATAGCTGACTATTATAGGCAGAAGTTTGACATTTTTCGAGATGAAAATCAATTTTCTTTTCTGAAGTGGAATTTATGCTTTTATTGCAGAAGAAATGGCTTTTAGAACTTTGGCGTTGCAAAATAAAAATTAAAATGAAACAGCCATTGATAACTTCAGTGAAAGCAAAGAGAAATCTATTTAGTGTCAAATATTTTGCTTCAATAGAAATTCTAGTGGGTACCTTCATGAGTTTTCTTTTTATATTTTTAGTCCATTTAGAATTGCATGCTGTAAATATGTCATATGTTTTGAAATATACTGATCTTAGTTTACATATGTGAGTTTATATATTTGTATATGTAGGTGGAGGGGTAGCTACATCGTCACACAGAAAGATAGTTTATCCTAGATTAGTATCTAAGTTTCGAGTTTAAATACAACAGATTTCAGCTCTTCAATAGGCAGAATAAATATACTTCATATGAAACTCCCTATCCTGTTTGTATTGTAGGTAGGATTGTGTTCACATTTTGACTAATAAGTGTGATGCCATTATAGTTTAATATAAAGAATTGCCATAAAAAGCCTTTCTTTAAAATGTTCTAGATTTTTTTATTAACTTTAGGGATTTTTATTCAAATTTGACATTAAAATAATAATAAATTAATAAAATACATCATATAAAATAATGAGATCAGTGTAAAACTAGAAATGAGAAATTTCCAATAACATTTGTAAATTATATTTATATCACAAAGATCTAAGATGCAGAATGCTCTACTGTCATAGTTACTTACTTAAATTTTAGTTTAGAGCATTTATATAACTTTTTTCACTATTTTAAATCTATTTTACCACTAAACATTATATCTAATTTGTATGTTACATTGTCTGTAATATAATGTATATACATATGTGATAGGCAAATTAATCAAAGAAACACTTTACATTTATAAACAGTATTCATAGTGTTCTCTGTTGTACTAATGGGACAAAGATATAAAACACTGACCAAGGAGAATATTTAAGAAACCATCAATGAACAGATATATGCATAATAAGTAAAATAATCAGCATAAAGCCATATATTTGAATCAAGTTCTTTGAAATGATGACATAATCAGACTTTAAATGTTAAAATATTTGTGTATTTTAATAAGAAAACTTAAGTTGGGTAGGTAATATCAGGTAGAAGGTTTTGAATACAATCTTCTGACTCTAAAACTACAGTAAATTATAGTACTCAGAGAAGAATCCTCTCTGGGTAAAAATAATTGAAAACATGATTTATATATTTGAGACCATGAATCTTTATATATTGAATTTACCTTTGTGAGACCAACCTAGTCTTTTTTGGAGTTTACATGTATCAACTATAATAATTATGTTATCTACAATTAGATTACATTAATGAACTAACTAGTGTAAACTCTTAAGCCACTAGGAAAACAATACATTTCTTAGCACCTTTTAAATTTTTACCACATTTACTAAGGATGTATAAGTGAAGAAACTTGACTCAAAGGGAAAATACTGAGATACAAAAAGGCAGTAATTTAAGAACTATAATATAGAAAGTAGTTTCGCATCTAATGAGGTATATAATTATGCAATCAATCACCTTAATGTACCTAAGGCCTAGTATTCCTGAAGTTTTTTAAGTTACATTAAATAATTATAAATCCAAGATCTTTGATTCTCCCCTCAAGTCTATATGTGGCTGTTTTGATATTAGTTATCCATATCATATCTCTCAAATAATTACCCCTAACTTGATTATATTACAATGTATTCTATAACCTTAAACTCAACAAACTTAAGTATTACATTTATGAGTCTGGGTAGTTTGCTGAAGAATGTATTTGTATCAGAAATAATCACGAGGAGAATGAATTGAATGAATTTCTTTATTTTTATTTTGGTTTTTGGGTTATTCCCGGGTACGCTCAGGGGTTACTCCTGGCTCTATGCTCTGAAGTCGCTTCTGCCAGGCTCAGGGGACCATATGGGATGCTGGGATTTGAACCGCCAACTTTCTGCATGAAAAGCAAATGCCTTATCTCCATGCAATCTCTCCATCCCTGAATGATTTATTTAAATGTCATCATATGCTAGTAATAAAAACACTGATCATTTAAAATAAAATTTATTTTCTTGATCTATTCTTAAAAAGTTTTTGCCAAACTGATGAGTATCAGATTACTTGGCATGATATGCTATTCATTTCTGTTAGGCTAAAAAGAAAAAAACATCTAATGTCTAGTGTTGGATATATAACACAGGAAGAATGATTACCTGACATATGCTGACTATAGCTTCACCTCTGGTACCCCCAGAAACCTTCAGCAATGACTCATTAGCACAGAACCAATACTTAGGACTGAGAACATCAAGTTCTAATCCTCCTGCCCTCCATAACAAAATTTTCGGTGCTCAAACTTAAGTTAGAATTAAAAAAAAAGTTTCAACAGTTTACTATCCTCTGATAAAAAGAAAATATGTTTCTGAAAATATCTATTCTTAAGAAAGCCAATATTTGGTGATGTTTTTATTGACTGTTTTTGTCTGTTTAAAGTTTTACATTACTATTGCTTTATATTTGCAGTATAGTTATAGAATGTAAATAGTTTATTCTTAGAGAAAAACATACTTTGTATACTGTAAGTAATTCTGACAGTGTTAAAGAACAACAAAAAAAATTCCCCCACCTTTCATATCATGACAAGTAGAGTTCAACAATATTTATATGCCAATTTCATTGTAGTTATTGTACTTTAATTTAATCTGAAAAGAAAAACAATAACTGCACCAAACTGGATATCTTTATTCCAATCTTCTTAGAGGCAATAGCTATTTATCTGTTTGTTTCTTTGTTTTAAATTTACATTCTGTAACATATAAAGGGATATTTGGCAATCTTTGATTTTGGAAAAGTGGGGGAAACAACTATTGGTATCATTTTGTGTTCTTGAAAAGTAAAAGGAGACAAATGGAATATCATGCCAAGAAAATTATGTCAGATGGATCTAGCACATCTGTGAAGTATAGAGAAACAAGAATAGAAAATATCAAATAAGGACCAAACTATGGCCTGGATAACAAAATTTATTAACTGTGTGTGGAAAGGGAAAGGTGGGAGAAAGAATCAAATGAGTAGTGAATGAGCATGGCACTTTGATGATGAGTAATTTTTTATCAATATGCTGCATATATCATTATGACTTTCCTACCTACATTATAACAAACTTTTGGGAGATATAGTAAAAAATGAGGTTAAAAAAGAGGATCCAGGTAAACTTTATATATAAGCACAAAGCTACCAGAATCGTCAGGTACCTATATGCATTTTAATATGTTTTAGGGGCCAGAGCTGTGGTGCAAGTGGTAGGGCGATTGTCTTGCATGTGCTGACCTAGGACAGACAGCCGTTTGATTCTCCAGTGTCCCATGTGGTCCCACAAGCCAGGAGCTATCTCTGAGCACATAGCCAGGAGTAACCCCTGAGCATCACCAGGTGTGGCCTCCAAACCAAAAATAAATAAATAACATAAAATAAATTAAAAAGATGTTTTGATAGAGAAAATTTCATGCTTAAATGTTCAATCCTGAAATCTAATAAATTTACTAAGATAGAAAAGAAAATCGAACTGTTCTGAAATGGATGAAGGAAATGAAATATATAAATGACACAAATTAAGTCTTTACATTAGTGTTTTAAAAATGTTTAATGTTTTTTTCATCTGATAATGGTATACTTTTTAATTTTATATTTAAAATTTATATTAAATTTGTTGTTCATCAGTGGTACAATATAATATGAAACCTATATAGATTTTTGAGGACATACAGTTAAAAGATCTAAAATGTAATCTGGAGTCCACCTCTTACTTGCTATTTAGCTGTACTAACATCATTAAGCCACACAGGATATCAACCTCCCTTTCATTATTTCTAAAATGAGTATAATAATAATTGCCCTTCACACAGTGTAGGTTTGTTGAAAGACCCAAATGAGGTGATATTTTTAAAATTGCTTTAACAGCAAAACATTCTAAGCTTCTCGATCTGAAAATCCTTTTCCCACTCTTCCTATATTTTCATGCATAAAGCTTTCTCCATTTCCCCCCTAGCCTATAACTGCCACGATAGAGATATATACAACCATTCACTCTGTGACAACTGCTCTCACTCAATTTGTTTTACCCTAATTAGTTAAAATTGAATCACACTTTTAGGTGCTTCTTCTTTAATAATTACATCCACTTCTCACTTTAGTAGCATTTATCTCTGACCCCAGGCCCTCTGAAAGCCCATTAGATACAACCATCTGTTATGCTGTTCATCTGAACATTGAAGTTTTTATATTAAAAAAAAGAGAAACTGTAATGGAACCAATTCAGTCTTGAAACGTAACTAATGACTAGAAGAATGTTTTAGTAATTAATAATGAAGGTTTTTTTTTTCTGTTAAAATAACTAGAATTCTGAATGTATAAGATGCATAAAGTTTGAGGCCAGATTGATAGCACAGTGATAGAGTTTTTTCTTGCATGCGGCCCACCTGACACAGAACCTGATTTGATCCCCAACATCCCATATGATCCCCCAAACCTACCCAGAGTGATTTCTAAGCACAGAGTCAGGAGTATCCCATGAATGCTTCCGAGTGTAGTCCAAAAACCTCCCCACCCCAAAATGCATGATATCAAAGATATTTCTAGCTTCTACCACTAACCCACCCTGATGTATTTCTGTCTAACATCTGTGTATGCATATCCAATTAATAAAAACAACACATAATTTATATTTAATCATCAGATCAGCAATATGAATCTAATATACATCATTAGTTATACATTAGATATATTTTAAAATATTAGAAAATTTCATCGAAAAATATATTCAGAATTACATGTAATATTCAGAAATATGTATCATTATGTAAAAGAAATATAATTCATTTTTAAATTAATAACCTTATTTAAACACCTTGATTACAAACATGATTGTGGTTGGGTTTCAGGCACGTAAAGAATACTCCCCTTCACCAGTGCAACATTCCCATCTCCAATGTCCCAAATCTCCCTGCTCCCCACCCTACCCTCGCCTGTACTCTAGACAGGCTTTATACTTCCCTCATTCATTCACGTTATTAGGATAGTTCTCAATGTAGTTAAGTATAAAATAGATATACCAAAATTTATATAAAATATGTGTAATATGGTCTTAATGTCCCAAATCATTTTAATATCAATATACCCAATATTAATATGCCCCATAGTAATATTAATATACCAAATATTAATTACAAATCTCTTCATATGTGAAAATGTATAATAAAAGAAGCAGAAACTATAATTGCAATTATTAAAAAATAAGAAGTAAGTTTAGTAACAGCAATATAAAACTCTTTTTAGACTTTTGGAAAGTATTATTAAAGATTCTAATTTATCAAGTATTTTTTCAGAAATGAACGCTTCATTTTAAAGCTATGGCCCCAATCTCTGTCTCACATAGTCACTCTCTGTAGTTTATGTAATTTCACACTTATACCATATTGTGAACAATGTCACTAATATTCCTAGTTAAACTATATTGTCACATGTTTGCCATGATCCAAACAATTATTGTCTTCAAACTCATTCGTTCTCTTAAATGATAAACTCTTCCATTGGGATTAAAAAAAAAAAAACTATCATCTTGAAGAATCATAGAAATTTGAGAAATCAGAATTGAAATTCTTAAGAGAAGAAAGATCAGTAGAATGGCGATAAAATCTCTCTCCTTCAGCAACGCGAGAATCAATTATAAGTGCTTATAAGTATATTAACATATTGATTCTAGCTCCTGATACTGTGAATAAAGGTTGGAATTCTCTCGTGAGCATGTGCAATAGTTTTGTTGTAAAAGTTATTAGGTTAAACATAAAATTTCTGCTTGAAAGGGTAAAACTGATAAAAAAAAATTGCATCCAGCATCTCCACCTGGATTCACTTGATAAAGAGCAGCTTAAATGGAAAACTTGAATCAATTGCTTCAGGCACTCAAAAAATGACAATTACCAGAATAAGAAATATTTTTCAGCGTTCAGCTTATTTAATGTGAAGCAATTAATATTATTAATTTTCCACAAAACCTCATTTATAAATTTATTTCAAATTTTAAAAACAACAGAACACCTTACTGTATGTAACTTTACACATCCTTTGATGTTTGAGGCTCAAGGATGCAAATAATTTGACTGCTCATAGACTAGAATATGAGTCCCTTAAAATCTTCCCTTATATGCATAAACCTAAATGCTATTAGCTTATAATAAAATATCTGAATGGTTTATTTCCTTTTATAAAATTTAAGTACCACCAAATTTTTATCAGAAATTAATATTTTATTTTTACTTAAATACTTTTTAAAACTTGTATTTATAAGATACTATTAAATTTTTTGCCTCTTTTCTAAAATTAGGCATGTTCCATGAAAGGGTTGAGAAGAATTGCTGACATCTACAAAATAACCCCTGAGGACAATTTCTAAAGGAAAATCCCAAATAAATATGTTTAGCTTCTATCAAAAGTATATTATTATTATTATTATTATTATTATTATTATTATTATTATTTCTTTTGGGGGGGTTTGGGCCACACCAGTTTCATGCTCAGGGGTTACTCCTGGCTAAGCACTCAGAAATTGCCCCTGGCTTGGGGGGACCATATGGGACGCCGGGGGATTGACCCGCGGTCCTTCCTTGGCTAGTGCTTGCAAAGCAGACATCTTACCTCTAGCGCCATCTCTCCGGCCCCAAAAGGATATTATTATTAATAATGAGCAAACCTTAAGTTCTTAGGATCTCAGATAATAATATTTATTTGCTTCTGTATGGTAATTGAATTTATTTTTTAACAATAATTACAGTTGTTAAACAACATAGGTAATAATTTACAGCTCTTATACACACATCACTATCAACAAAGCTCAGAGAAAGTTCTGTGATATTCTCTTAAATAGAACATGAATAAACATTTAATTTTATCCAAATAACCCCCTGCCCATTCTTAAATTTTTGGTCAAAACATTTTATTACCTTAAAATAGAGTGAAACTTATAATTCAAACTAATGAATTATATTATTAATATATATTAATAATTATTATAAATATTATTATAAATTATTAATTTATAAATAAAATTAAGAAAGATATAATAAAGAAAACATAAATGACACCTATAGTCATAACCCAGTGAAATTAACATTTACAGATGGAATTTGAAGCACCTTATTCATTATTTTATCTTTTCTCCTAAAATTTTCTTTAAATAGCATTTTAAATATGCTTTTAAATAGCATACTGTCTATATCTTTATATTGCCTTATGTCAAAATATTGAACTACAATTCTATTCCTCAATAATGACATGAGTGTTGGTGGCCCCTGTGTTGGCTATAAAGAATATCAACAGGAAACCAGAGATAGTACAGCCAGTAAAGAACTTGCCTTGCACAAGGCTGAGTGAGGTTCAATCCATGTCAATCTATTTGATTCCTTGAGTGCACTAGAAGTGATGATCCCTGAGCATATAGCGAAGTGTAAGTAAGCCCTGAACAAAGTTGAACATGGCCTAAAATCCAAACAAAAAAGCATAAGAATGGTAAGGTTATAGCAGTAAATTGCAAAGACAACCAACACAAGGTAACAACTCCTAAGCTTAAGAGAATTATCTTCCATTCTGAAAAGCACAACTTCAAAAATATTGATGTACAACAGAGGAAAGGGAGCTATCAGATATAACATACATTAGTTCACTAAACCTGAAAGAGAACTGGTCAAATGCCAGAATGCCAAATCTATCCTATTTCTTAATTATGTTTGTTCCTTTTAGACAGGACTTAAAATAAAAAACTCAATGTTAACTAAATCACTGTTAGCCATCAAGTCTTTCTTAATGTTAACAGACCAATATAAAATTCTTACTTTTGATGACTGCAATGTCACTCCTTAAGTGAAAACCTTAAAGAAAATATGATACAATGATTTTAGTTCCCTCAATTAAAATTCACTGAAATATATAATACTTTTCTCTCAAGTATACTTAGAATTTGTATGCATTTTATTTGTCCATTTGCACAAGATGCCTTCTTTACCTACACTAATATAGACTAATATAGATGCATCTATCTGATGCATAGAAATGCACATGAAATTATATAAAGTCAATTTAAAATTTTTGTTCACTAGTTCTGTACTTGTTTTTACTATTATATAAGTATATATATTGCCATGTTTATATTTCTATGTGTTTTATTTTGAAATGATTTCAAAAGATTGAAACTAAAATCTGAAGTTTATTCAGATTTATAAAGAACTGTTATAGACTCTAGGGAGATGTACAGATGGTATCATGTAGATTCAATCTCTGATATACATGACATCCAGAGTATTGGTAGGTATAGCCTAATGGCCCCAAGAATAGTTAATATCATATTCATAGGACCTTGCATTGAATACCTTCCCAATTAATTATTAGAAAACTTTCCTCACCCATCAAGCAATACTTGGGATCAAAATCTCATATAAGAGGTTTATAGGGTTGGAGAGATAGCATAGAGGTAAGGGATTTGCCTTAGATGCAGAAGGATGGTGGTTCGAATCCTGGCATCCCCTATGGTCACCCGAGCCTGCCAGGAGCAATTTCTTAGCATACAGCCAGGAGTAAACCCCTGAGAGCTTCCGGGTGTGACTCAAAAAACATTTATAAAAAAGTTTACATATTAGGCTAAAGAAAAATTGTGAAAGCTTAATTTATAATAACTATGCTATTTTGATTTGTGTGTATTTTATGACCCATAATGTAAATTAAATTTTATATAATTGTCACAAAAATTTTCCTTATAATATCAATTTGATTCAAAATATTCTTAATATCAATTTGATTCAAAATATTCTCAACACTACATATACATACATATATGTATAATGAGCTAGACATTTTATATTAAGCTAGAATATAATCTTAATTTATATATAAGTTTTACATTTTGATTTATAACTCGGAGGACCAAAATCGGATTATAGATATAATTATATATAGGTCTTAATTTGTAGATGGCAAAATAAGAGTCTAAGGGTTGGAACTGTAATACAGCAGGTAGTTTTTTGCCTTACATGCAGCCAAACTGGCTCAATCCCGGTAATACCACATGGTCACCCTAGCACGCTGAATAATCCCTGAATGAAGAGGCTGGAGTAAGGCCTGAGCAGTACCTATATATCTCCATAATGATTCATCTATTTTTTTTTTTTTTTGGTTTTTGGGTCACACCCGGCAGTGCTCAGGGGTTACTCCTGGTTCCGTGCTCAGAAATTGCTCCTGGCAGGCTCGGGGGACCATGTGGGATGCAGGGATTCGAACTGATGACCTTCTGCATGAAAGGCAAACGCCTTACCTCCATGCTATCTGTCCGGCACCATTCATCCATTTCTTAATCTGGCCTTTTATTGTCTGACATGAAAAGAGTATCTGTTCCCTTAACTTCAAAATAAGTACATTATCCTTGTGCAGTCATTATGTTAGAGTGTAAGAGATATTGACCCTTACTAATCACTTCCTTGAATTTAAGGACCAGTGCCCTACTGTTTTCACTAATTACACTAGATTATAAAATATAGATAAAGAAAATATTGACAGTTGCCTTATTAATGGTAATAAATGAAAATCATTGAACACAATTCTACCTCTCTCTACTAGCTCAAACATGAATATGAGGATACATAAGATGCCTTTCTCTGAGATTAAAAAAATGCATGAATGAAACTTCATCATTAGCAGTCTTACAGATCACCTTGCAAAAATAAAAATAAAGTACACTCTCCCTATATCAATAGTGATCATAAAAATTAAGTTAATGGGAAAAGCAATTAATAAAAATAAGCTGTTATTCCAGAAGGATATAATCTATACCAAAGTATATGGCTTGATGAAACAAGTTTGATGAATCTGAATTTTAAGTTTCCATTTGTATAATCTGTCACCACAGTTGGGACAGAATCTGAGCAATATCAAGATTATCCCCAGGTTCAGGTCTTTAATAATTTTTGAATTTTCATAAATACTTTGTTTTTATTTTTGGACATGATTTATATATGGGAGACATCTATGTGGTGAAATCATATAAAGTGTTAATTAAACAATATCATTTAAAGGTAATTATTTCCTGGGAATTATCATGCTGATTGTAGTTAGCTAGAAGGAGAGGGGTACAAAGACTGATTTCTTCCATAAATAAAATATAATGCAGCAAAATGAAATATATAACAAATGTTCCCCAAACATCTTAAACTGAGAACTGATCTTTAGAAGAAGTTTACCACAGGGAAGGGAAGAAAATAAATAAAACTTGGGGGTAAGGGAGTTTATACTGGAGCAGTGCGGGAGGGAAATGAAATTCCAGTATAGGAACTGGTGTTAGAATAAGTTATGCATGAAATTATAACAGTATTGTAAGACATGACATTTAAAATAAGAAAACTAAATGAATTATCTTTCAAATTAAAGTATTAATATTTTAAGTTATTAGCATGCATTTTAGCTTTTGTGTTTGTTTGTTTTGGCTTACTCTTGCCTCAGTAAGATGCCTGTGGGCTTGGGGTATCATAGGATGCTGAGACCAAACCCATGTAGGATAGACTGTATAAAGAAACAGACCTATTACTCTATATCTCTCATGACCTCAGCCTTTTAACTTTATATATTAAAAATAATAATAAAGTGTCTAATTCCAATAATTTGTATGTGCTTCTCTAGCCATAGTTTAAATATTTCAATGAAATTAACCACAGAAAAAAAAGTCCAATATACATACACATATAGTTATTTAGAATCTGCCCTTTGTTTTTTTAAATGGTTTTTGAATTTATCAATGTATTAAATTATTTTTATTGATTTTTCTCTTTCAAATGCTGACTGCTTTATTAGGACAAATGTGAGTTGCTCTTTAAAAACTAAGATATTTAGGTCTCCCTATTTCTTTGACTCTCGTCTCTTGCCATTTCAATTTCTGATCTCTATTTGGAGTTTGTTCTAATAGCCCTTTAAAGAACTTCAAGGTGGATCCATGTAGCTAACATTGCCATATACCAGAGAAAATTGACTAAAATGTTAATCTAATTTATTTTGATCCTTGGTTTTAATATGTATGATTATTATGACCTCTAACCTCTGCAAAAATCTCCAATATATCTCTTAGTTCTTCCTCTTCATATTGTTATAAATGTTCTAAATTATAATTCATGGAGTTCTTGAAGTATGATCTCTTATTCATAATTTTTTTTTTTTTTTGCTTTTGGGCCACACCCAGGGGTTACTCCTGGCTATGCGCTCAGTAATTGCTCCTGGGTTGGGAAACCATATAGGATGATGGGGGATCAAACTGCAGCCCATCCTAGGTTAGCACATGCAAGGCAAACACTTTACTGCTTGTACCATTGCTTAGACTCCTCTTATTTATATGTTTAAAATATGAAGATCAATTTAAATTACTAATAGGCAAAGTTTATACTGACATAAAATCAGAATCTTTGATGCTATTTATCCACTTAATGTATAAATTCATTTTTTTCACTGCAGAAAAATTATGCTTTATTTGACTATAAACTAAAAGTTCTGACTTCAATCAAATGTGCTAATTTGTAAAGGAAATAAAGTACAATTTTTAAGTTTGCATTTTGGCACTCACCTGTCATCATTGTTTTGGGAAATGGTTGTGCATTTATAATTCAAAAATATCTGATATTCCTGAGTTTTCTTGTTTCTGGTGTTGGAATGTTTCCTTTATAATGATACCTGACATCATATATTATTTCTCTTTTATTCCCCTAAAAAAACCATATGTACCAGAAAATAGACATAATTAGTAATTGCTTTATACTCACTGCTATAGAGACATCTTTACTGTATCCTTTCTTTATCTTTGATGTCTACTACTATTCTTATTTGTTCACAAGTATATCTACAAATATACTGTATTTTTTCTGGCTTCTTCTCTATAAACCATAAATTCTAATATTCAATTATAATAGGTATAAAAGCTTGATTAATGTTGGCAATGATTGGTGAAAAATAAATTATGGAAAACAGCACTGTCATCCATAATTAAAATTTTACACTTTCTCCAAATTATGTTATTAAAAGGTAATGTGAAGAAATTGCTTTATTCATGGCAGTTATTTTTGACATTTTTATTCCTGGCTGTCCAAGAGTAAATATCAGAATATTCTGTTTATAAATATTGGCAAAATATTTTATACTTTGGACATTTATTAACAGCTACTTAATCCAGCAACAAATAGTTAATTATTATTATTATTATTTACATTTTATATGCATTGATGTTTATTTGCCATAATAATAATAGGCACTATGACTAAAATATCAAATATTTGTTTATTTAACACTAGCATTTTAATTCATAGCCTTCTAATTTTATTTCTTATTTTTATTGCAGTGCCATAATTAAAATAATATTACTCTTTATATTTTAACTATAAAAGTATTACTGTACAACAGTTAATCACCATCAGAAATCCAATAGCTCTATAACAACATTCCTAAATCTCTTCTACATTGTTCCTTTTATCTTCCACCTTGCTTGGTCTATCTTATTTAGTCAACATTCTAATTTTGTTTTTGTTTTGTTTACTTCTCTGTTTTTAATCAAGATATAATAGATTACTTAAGTTTTTAAAACTGTTATTTTTATCATTGTAGAGATATATGAATCCCTTAATCAGTGTTGTTAGATCCCTGACCAATATCCAACCATCTATTTCCCTTCGCTTCCTCCATTTTTCAACTTTATTGATCAGTGTCAGGATTGCTTCAATTGGTATTGTTCCTCTCTGTAATTCTTTATATTCCACATATATGATATTTCCTGATATTTCTCTTTTATTTCTTACCTTTCACTGAGCATAACACTTCAATTCCATTGAACTTGCACAAATTTCAATAGGTTAACTTTTCCAACTGTTAATTAATAGTCCATATTCTATATATTCCCAATTTTTTTATTCATTCATCTGCTGTTGGACACTTTGGTAAGGTTCAGAACACTTTGAACTTGGTCCCAAGACCAATCTTAGGATTTGGTTTAACTCTGTCATTTGTTATAACACTTTATTTTATTAATTCTATCCCTAATCGATTGAGCTGGGAGTTTCCTTTCCTTTCAACATGAAACAAAGAGGGTGTCAAAGGCTCTCAAAAGCTCTCTCTGAGTATGATCATATTTTGTCTTTGCTTCTTGATACTATATATTGTGTTAATTGATATAGATATATTGAACATGATTGATTTCATGGAATAAATTTCACTTGATAATGTTGTATAGCACTTGCCTTATAGGTGGGTTCAATACAGTTTTATCCTTACCAACGCATGTGGTGGACCCCACCAGGAGCAATCCCTGAGCACAGTGCCAGGTGTAAGACCTCAGCACCTAGTTTTACTAGCCTGGACTATGAAATGTCCACTACTTCAAACAATGCACACAAACAGAAGACGTGCATGGTTTCATTTCCTGCTTTCGATAGTTTATACAAATGCTTTTTGACTTCTAATTTTTATTCACTGCATCCACAGTCAGGTCAGTATTGGGAAAAACATTACTTTTGTTTCAGCTAGGCTAGATGGATGCTTTTCAGGTCAATGCTATTATGCACTCAGCTTGCAATAGCAATAGCATATTGCAATAGCATCCGTCAGGGTGCCTCCATCCAGAGAGGTGAGAGTTCAATGCCACTTTCTAGGAGGCAAGCAATATGTCTGTGATATAGACCTTGGATTTCTTGCATGACCTACTTCTTACCTTCCAGTCAGTCTTTGTGAGGATAAAATTTCAAGGCTATAAAACACTAGTTTTTGCTTTGCCTCTCTCTTTGCCAAAAGAAAGTTCTCTGGTCAGAAGTTTGCAACTTCTCACTCCCCTGAAAATAAATTATCTTTATTTCAAGATGGTCACTCTTCTTTGTCCTAAAATTGAATATCTCCTGTTGTGGACCCCTGAGTTCTCCAGTAAATCATTTCATCTTAGTGGAACTCTATAGTATATTGTAAGTTTAATTATGCTTTTTTTTTTTCAAATGGAATTTTTGATTGTCAAGTCTTAGGAACAATCTCAAATTGTATGCTTTCCTGCTATATTAAACCTGCTTTGTCCTATATCTTTTAAGTTTGAGATTATTACATGTACAAATTTTGTAGAAATTAGTTAAGTGTAATGTCCTATATCTTAAAGTAATTATTTACTCTTCTTGTATGAAACGCACATTTAAAAGATTAAAATGGTGTCTTATACAGTTTTGATTTGTGATCAAAATTATTTCTGCCATATATTGCAGGCACTAAAGAAAAATTTCTTTCAAATTTGACATTGTTTCTCCTGAAGGTTTACACTTAAAAAATAAAGTTGAATTTTATGGAAAACAACATAGATCTACATCTTTGCTGAGATAGAAATAGCAAATGCTTAACCCTTTTTAAGCCACTATTACATTAATTGCAAAATTCTACTATCTTCATCATTCTTTCATTCTTTGACAGCTAAGAATAAAAAGATAAATACAATGCAAATGTAAAATTGGTAACTTTTTCTTTCTGTGTGTGCCTAGAGAAGCCTTTATTTGGAAAAACGTTATTGTGCTGAGCCTCTTTTCATGTAACTAAAACATTTGCTGACTAAGTATCCTGCCTTGTATAAAGACATGCGTTCCTCTTTGAAAGATGATTCCTACTTTCACTATTCAAGATTTATCCTTTTTTTTAGTAATATATTTATTTAAACACCATAATTATAAACACGTTCATAGTTGGGTTTCATTCATAAAATTTGCAACCCCTCTTCACCACTTCAATTTCCTGCCAAAAATGTCTCCATATCCCTCCATCCCACTCACCTGTCTTTGAGACAGGCATTCTATTCTCTCACTCACTATCATTGACATCAAAGTTGTTAGTGTAGTTGTTTCTTTAATTGTGCTCACCATTCTTTGTGGTAAGCTTCATATTATGGGCTGGTCCTTTTGTTCCACATCTCTTTTGTCTCTGGGTATTATTACAATAATGTCTTATATTTTTCTTAAATCCCACAGATGAGTAAGATAATTCTGGCTCTCTTTCCCTCTGACTTATTTCACTACCATAATAGTCTCCATGAAAAGCTTTAATTGCCCTATTAGGCATTTTTCCATTGATCAAAGAAAATTGATTAAATGTCTGAGGAACTTTCTCTACTCAAGTCTATTACATTGATCTGAGGCTCTGTCTTTATTCCAATACCATGCTGTGTTAATGACTATTACTTTGTAATAAATTTAACATTAGATAAAGTGATGCCTCCAATCCTTATTTTCCAGAGTTTTCTCAGCTATTTGTGAACATTTATTGTTCCCAATAAATTTTAGAAGTGTTTGATCCATTTCTTTGACGAATATCATGAATAGAGATTGCATTCAATCCTACAATGCTTTGGGGAATATTGCCATTTTGAAGACGTCAATCCTTCCAATCCAGGAACTGTGTATATGTCTCCATTTCTTTGTGTCTTCTTATATTTCTTGAAGCAGTAGTTTGTAGATTCTTTTGTAGAGGTCCTTCATCTCTTTAGTTAAATTGACACTACGCGTATTAAATATAGTGTCATGTCATCTGCAAACAGTGAGAGCTTAACTTCTTCCTTTCCTATCTGAATGCCTTTGATGTTTTCTTCTTGCCTAATTGCTATGGCAAGTACTTACAATATTATGTTAATTAGGAATGGTAATATTAAAATTACAAGTATAAGCCTTGTCTTGTACATTTTAGAGGAAAGGTTTTAATTTATCTATTGAGTAAAATATTTGCTGTGGGTTTGTGGTAATTGACCTTTGTTATATTAAGAAAAGTTCCTTCCATTTCTATCTTGTTGAGAGTTTTTATCTTGAATAGGTTTTGGAAATTTTGAAGTGATTTCTATAGATCTATTGATATGACCATGGATTTTATTTATTCTTTGTTAATATGATGCATTTTGTTGACTGACATGCAAATTAGTTAAACCAACCTTGTATCTTTAGAATGAAACCTACTTGGTCATGTTTCCTGACCTTGATGAAACATTGGATCATAGATACTAGGATTTTTTTTGAGAATCGTAATATCTGTGTTCATTAGGGATATTGGTCAGTAGTTTAGCTTTTTGTGGTATTTGTTTGTATTTGGTATAAGGCTGATTGATATTAGCTTTCTAAAAAAATATTTGGTAGAGTTTCTGATTCTTAAATTTCTTGGAAGAATATGAAAAGTTTTGGTAGTATGTTCTCTTAACAGGTTTAAAAGAATGCAAATTTAGTGCTTTGATTTAAGCTGTGTTTTTGTTTTTGGATGTTTATCACCATTTTGATTTCTTCAATGAGTCTGTTCAGATATGCTAGAAAATCTTGGTTCAATTTCGAAGGTTATAAGCATCCAAAATTTAGCCATTTCTTTCAGGTTCTTTGCTTTTGACATAGCTTTACTCAAAGTCTCTGATTACCCTTTGGTTTTTCTATAGTGTTCTCCCTCTTTTCATTTCTAATTTGGTTTATTAAGTTTTTCTCCCATTTTATGATTTTTTTCTAGAATTTTAAAGACCTTATTTGATTTTCAAAGAACCAACTCTTGTTTTCATTAATATTTAAGATTGTTTTTTGATTTTTCAATTTATTAATTTTGCCTCTAAGCCTTATTATTTCATTTAACCTACCTATTTTAGGTTAATTTTGTTGATAATTTATTTTATAAGTTATATCATTCCTGTGTTTATGTAGACCCCTTCTTTGTTTCTAATGAGAGCTTGCAAAGCTATGAATTTTCTTCTCAGTACCACTTTTCTCAGTACCCACAATTTCTGATAATTTGTGTATTGTTCTCATTTGTTTCCAATAATCTTTTGATTTCTCCTGTGATTTCATCTCTAACCCACAAGTTGTTCAGCACTGATATGTTTAATTTTAGTTGTTAGAGTTTATCCTCTGTATTTTTATTCACTTCTAATTTCAGTGATTATGATCTGAGATGTTAGTTAGTACCATTTCTATCACTTGATATTATAGAGGAGTGTTTTATGGTCCAGTATGTTGTCTATACTGAAATTGGAGAATAATTTGTATCCAGTTTTCTGGGGATGAAGAGCCTTACAAATATCTACTAGGCCACTATCTTCCATTTCTCCTTTCAGAGCTAATATATTCTTCTTAGGTTTGAGCCTGATCAACTATCAAGAGGTAATAGGGTAGTGTTAATGTCTTGCATTATTATTGCATTTCTATTGATTTCTTCTTTCAGATTTGTCAACAAATATTTTGAAAATTGTGCTTATCCCTCATTGGGTGCTTATATGGTTAGGAGTGTGGTTTCTTCCTCGTGTATATATGTCTTGTTTATTTAAAATGTCCTACTATGTACCTTATAAAAATTTAAGTCCACAGTCTATGTCATCTGAAATTTATATGACTAGTCCATATAATTTACTTTTTTAATTTTTGGGCCACACCCGGTGACACTCAGGAGTTACTCCTGGCTAGGTGCTCAGAAAACACTTTTTTTTCTCTTTATTTGAATATCTTGATTACATAAATGATTGTGATAAGGTTTCAGTCATATAAAGAACACCCCTCTTCACCAGTGCAACATTCCCGCCACCAAAGTCCCAAATCTCCCTCCATCCCACCCCACCCCCACCTGTACTCCAGACAGGCTTTCCAGTTCCCTCATTCATTCACTTGATTATGGTAGTTCTCAGTGTATTTATTTCTATAATTGTGCTCACCACTCTTTGTGGTGAGCTTCATGGAGTGAGCTGGTGTTCCAGCTCTCCTCTAATTGTCTCTGAGGATTGTTACAAAAATGACTTTTATTTTTCTTAAAACCCATAGATGAGTGAGACTATTCTGCATCTCTCTCTCTCCCTCTGACTTATTTCACTGAGCATGATAGATTCCATGTACATCCATGTATAGGAAAATTTCATGACTTCATCTCTCCTGACGGCTGCATAATATTCCATTGTGTATATGTACCACAGTTTCTTTAGCCATTCGTCTGTTGAAGGGCATCTTGGTTGTTTCCAGAGGCTGGCTATTGTGAATAGTGCTGCAATAAATATAGGTGTGAGAAAGGGGTTTTTGTATTGTATTCTTGTGTTCCTAGGTATATCTCTAGGAGTGGAATAGCTGGGTCGAATTGGAGCTCAATTTCCAGATTTTGAAGAAACCTCCATATCGCTTTCCATAGAGGCTGTACTAGACGGCATTCCCACCAGCAGTGGATAAGAGTTCCTTTCTCTCCACATCCCCGCCAGCACTGATTGTTCTCATTCTTTGTGATGTGCGCCAATCTCTGTGGTGTGAGGTGGTATCTCATCGTTGTTTAGATTTGCATTTCTCTGATGATTAGTGACGAGGAGCATTTTTTCATGTGTCTTTTGGCCATTTGTATTTCTTTTTTTTTTTTTTTTTATCAAAGTGTCTGTTCATTTCTTCTCCCCATTTTTTGATGGGATTAGATTTTTTTTTTTGTAAAGTTCTGTCAGTGCCCTGTATATTTTGGATAGAACAACACGTCGGTAAAACACTCCATGACATTGAGACTAAAGGTATCTTCAAGGAGGAAACTACACTTTCCAAACAAGTGGAAGCAGAGATTAACAGATGGGAATACATTAAACTGAGAAGCTTCTGCACCTCAAAAGAAATAGTGCCCAGGATACAAGAGTCACCCACTGAGTGGGAGAAACTATTCACCCAACATCCTTCAGATAAGGGACTAATATCCAGAAAACACTCTTGGCTAGGGGAACCATATGGGATGCCGGGGATAGAACCGAGGTCTGTCCTGGGTCAGCTTCTTGCAACACAATTGCCCTGCTACTGAGATTTGCCTTCTAGTCCAGCCTTTTTGAGAGTTTTTTGCTTAGATGTTCATTCCTTAACCTAGACTTTAATTCTATGTATGTTCTAAATATTTATACATACTTCTTGTAGGTCAGCAAGACGTTGGATTCAGCTTTTGATCTATTTTGTCACTCTATGTCTTTTAATTGGTGCATTTAGTCCACTGTCAATGAGATAGATAATTGTCAAAGGGTTTAGTGTCATCTTTTTCTATGAGTTTGGTGTGACAGTTGATATTTCATGAGGATTTTCTTTCTGGGTATTTGGTCAATAATTCTTACATTGTTTCTGTTGAGGTTTTCAATGGTTTCTATTTTTTGTTTGTTCATATTCTTTGAGTTTTTTTTTTACATAGTGTAATTGTGTGCTTTAAGTATCTTTTCCAATTTATTTTGATGTATGGAAGTCTTATGCATCTCATCTTTCAGCTTACTGATTTTTGTCCTCAACCAATGTTACTCTTTTGAAGAGGCTTTACATTGAGGTTTTTGTTTGTTTGTTTTTGTTTTTGTGTTTGGTTCTTGGATCACACCTAGCATTGTTTAGGGGTTATTCCTGGCTCCATGCTCAGAATTTGCTCCTGGCAGGTTCAGAGGACCACATGGGATGCCAGGATTTGAACCAATGACCTTCTGCATAAAGGGCAACTTCTTGCCTCCATGTTATCTCTCAGGGCCCTACATTTAGATTTTTATTTCCCTTACCAAATATGTCAGTGCTTTTTTTTTTATCAGTTGGAGTTTTCTCACTTCTATTTTCATATATTCTTGATTTTCATTTGCGGTTCATTATGTTCCATACTTTCTTAGAGATCTATGAGGATCCTTCATATTTCTTTTCTAAAGTCCTTATCAAAAGGCTAAATATGTTTGACCATTTTCTGGTCATTAGAGCTGTCATCTTTATTCTCTGTGCATAGTGGAGGCCTGTGTTGTTTCCCCATTGACATAATAGCAGTGTGATATTTTCTACATGTTGTGCTGAGATTCATTGACTAGAAAACTTGAGTTCCTCTGGCTCTGGCCAATTGGGGTGTGTTTAGCTCACTTCTATTGATGTGAGATCTGTAGATTTTGCTCCTGGCTAGATGTGAAATGTGTGCTTGATGCCATCAGAGGCTCAAGAATTAAAATTGGTATTCCAAAGATTTTAGTTATCATTCACACATGTGTTCATTTGAATTTCTTAGTTTTAATTGTCAATAGCCTCAAAGTGTAATGGAGATATCTTAATTTATTCCTACTGCATAAAATATTTGTAATATTTATTTTACTACATGTTTTTCTGTCAGTATTAGTAAAGAATTATTAATTATAGTCAATATTTTAGAAGAAAATTTATTTTATTTATATTTTTCAACTATTAAGGAGCTATTCAACTTAAGTAAAACACAATGAAATTATTAATTTTAATTTTATAGTATCTAATCAATAATGTGATTACAAAATTTACTCACTAGCTGCATGTAAACATTATAGAATTCAGTTGTGGTACTTGACTCTATCGTCTATATTTAAATAAAAAATATAGTTTTTGTTTTCAGTATTTTGGTAAATCATTTACTACACCCATCTGTGCTCAGGGGTTACTCCTGGCTCTACGCTCAGAAATCGCTCCTGAAAGACTCGGAGATCATATGGGATGTCGGGATTCGAACCACAGTCCTTCTTTTTTTTTTTTTTTTTTTTTTTTTTTTGGTTTTTTTTGGGTCACACCTGGCAGTGCTCAGGGGTTATTCCTGGCTCCAGGCTCAGAAATTGCTCCTGGCAGGCACAGGGGACCATATGGGGCGCCGGGATTCGAACCGATGACCTCCTGCATGAAAGGCAAACGCCTTACCTCCATGCTATCTCTCCGGCCCCTAACCACAGTCCTTCTGAATGCAAGGCAAATGCCCTACCTCCATGCTATCTCTCCAACCCCACTTGAGACATTTTGTGCACAGTTGAAAAATATAAAATAAATACTTGGTATTTATTTGATATTTTAGGACCATTTTATAACATATAATTCTATTTAAATAATTACATTATTATTTACATTAATATTGACTGCTGTTGTTCAAAAGAAAACAATTTAAAATTAGATTTTTGAAAAAAATTAGATGTTGGGGGGCTGGAGAGATAGCAGTGGTAGGGTATTTCACTTGTGCACAGCCATCTTAGGACAGAACTACATTTGATACCCAAATTGAGCCAGGAGTAATTCCTAAGCACAGAACCAACATTAATCCCTGTGCACCACCAGGTGTGGCACCAAAATAAAAAATAAATAAATATAAAAATAATAAATAAATAAAATTAGAGATTGGGGCCAAGGATAGCAGAGACAGTAAGGTACTTGCCTCACATATGGCCAAGCCAGGTTTGGTCCCTTAATTACACATGGTCCTAGAAAAATGGTGTACTATGATCCTTGTGGAAAAATCCAAAATTTCTGAATAGCTGTGTATGGCGCACCCAAAATTAGATATTTAATAAATTCCAGAGCTTTCACAATTTTTTCTTTAGCAATTATCTATATGTAATTTGTGTTTATACTGTATTCCAGTGAGTAAGACAGATTTGTTATTGAAATACTATTTTATTTTTGTTTAAATTCTTACGGAATGTCAGGTTTTAGTAGTAAGCTGTATCTTCCAGAACAAACATTCATTTCATTTATATTCTCTTTCTCTCCTCATCTGTGCCAATTACAATTCAACTCTCGCAGCACAAATTTGGGTTAATATGTTCCCAGTGATCAGGTCTGAGCTCTGAGTAGTTTTACCAACAGTGCAATTCAATTGTATGTCAGCACTTTAGCTATAATTCATGAATGATAACATGATGTTGTTCAAGTGAGTTAGAGTGAATTACTCCAGACATGGGGCTTTGAATCTAGACAGAATATAAAAATGTGTCAAAAAATGTTTATCTTACACCTGGAGGTTAAGCACTGTAAGAAAAATTGAAAAATAAGGTATTTTATTTTTGATTATAATTTTGATCCTATGTAATCAATAGGTTATGCTAATACCATATATGGAACTTCAAGCTCTATGAAAGCATAATTCTTATTAATTGAATTGAATTGTTTCCTTATGTCACTCTAATATCAATTACTGATGCAATAAATGAATTTGAGTTATTCTCTACCTTAATAATATATTTTCATATTATATTGATTCTTAAAAATTATATAGTGGCTATAATATAAGCTTCAATCATGTGATTTGATAAATATCCTCATGAACTATACAATATAATAAAATTTTAAGACTTTTATTAAATATAAATGAATTATTTACCTAAAATTATTGAATAATGCTAGAAATTTATTATTACAATATATTTTCATTGACTTTAATAAATTGAGAAGTACTCATTAGAACTGCTTAACTTTTAACTTTTTAAATATTTTCTATTAGATTACTATCAATTAGTGAATATAACCAAATATCTTAAAACAACAGTAATTATTTTAAATATATTTCATATATTTGAATCTGATTAAAGGTAAATAACTAATATTAGGTGTTATAGAAAAAGAACTGCTAGTGTTGTATTTGGCTTTCAAGTTGCTGACCTGGATTAGGTCCCTGTCATACCATCAAGCTTCCAAAGCCCTTTCAGAAATTATCTCTAAGCATAAAGCCATGACTAAACTCTGAGTACAGCCAGGTACGGCAAAAATAAAGGAAAAAGCAAAAATCTGATATGAGATTTACATTTTCATCAAATAATAAATCTATGATAGTTATAATAATAAAAATGTCACTATTATAATGTATAATTTCTAAATGACTGTATTTATCTTAAATACTGACTAGTATTTATCTTAAAATGCAATAAATGACATAATGTATATAAAATGTCATTATTTCTAGGATAAAATTAATTCTAAAATAAAATTCTGATACAGTGTAAGTTAAAAAGATTTTCTTCTTTCTATATGTGATACAGCATTTGTTTTATGTAAAAAAAAGTCGGGGATGGAGAGATAGCACAGTGGTAGGGAGATTGCATTGCATTGCATGCAGCTGACACTGGATGGGCCTTGGCTCAATTTTCAGCATCACATATGGTCCCCTGAGCCTGCCAGGAGCGATTTCTGAGAGTAGAGTAGGAGTAACTGTGAGCTTTGAGTGCTGAGTGCCACTGGGTGTGGTCCATCAATGAGAGAGAGAGAGAGAGAGAGAGAGAGAGAGAGAGAGAGAGAGAGAGAGACTTGAACCTCTATTGAGAGGTATTTATATGTTAGAGAGAGAGAGAGGAGAGAGAGAGAGAAGAAAGAAAGAAAGAAAGAAAGAAAGAAAGAAAGAAAAAGAAGAAAGAAAGAAGAAAAAGAAAGAAAGAAGAAAGAAAAGAAGAAAGAAAGAAAGAAAGAAAGAAAGAAACAAAGAAAGAAAGAAACAAAGAAAGAAAGAAACAAAGAAAGAAAGAAACAAAGAAAGAAAGAAACAAAGAAAGAAACAAAGAAAGAAAAAGAAGAAAGAAAGAAAGAAAGAAAGAAAGAAAGAAAGAAAGAAAGAAAGAAAGAAAGAAAGAAAGAAAGAAAGAAAGAAAGAAAGAAAGAAAGAAAGAAAGAAAGAAAGAAAGAAAGAAAGAAAGAAAGAAAGAAAGAAAGAGGAAAGAAAGAAAGAAAAGATTCAGGAAATATTAAAATGTATATTTTCTATGCCATTCAAAATAACAGAATAGATTTCTCATAATGACACTTTATATAGTACCAAACTTAATATTCAAGTTAATTTTCATTGTATTTTAAAAAGGTTAAATTTTAATACTAATATTAACTAGCTACTGTGAAATCTTGGGGTAGAGTCAGCCAAGAAGGTCAAGTATTCCCTAGATTGTAAATTGAAATGTTCTCCATTAATTTAAATGTGTTAATCTGATGAGATATATATATATGACCTGCATAATGAATATATTTTTTAGGTTCTAGTTTATAGTATCTGAATAAGATCTATGGCTTTTCATTTCTATTTGACTTATAAAGCTTGTTTTGGGGTTCATTTGTGATTCTTCATTCTCATTCAGTTCATAAATGATTTACTTAGAATGTGACATAATCGTACTGTTTATATATAAGTATTTATGGTTCAACTTAAGTGAAATATTTTGCCTGTTTTATTCTTGTTTATTTTGGGGCCACACATGGTGTTGTTCAGGGATTACTCCTAACTCTGCACTAAGGAATGGCTTCTGGCTTGATTTTGAGACCATATGTAATGCTAGAGGTTGAACCTGGGTTGTGCCCTTCCTGTTCTATTATTAGTTTGACACTGTTTTATTATTTTTTTTTATCAAATTTCTTAAATTAAGGGGCCAAAACAATAGCACAGCGGTAGAGCATTTGGCATGCACATGGCCCATCTAGGAGGGACTTTGGTTAATCCCTGGAGTCCCATTTGGACTTTGGTCCCCTCCGGAGCGATTTATGAGTGCATAGCCAGAAGTAAATCCTCAGCATACCAGGCTGTGACCCAAAAAGCAAAATATATACATATATTTAATTAATATTTAATAAATAAAATAAATTAAAAATATTTAATTAATATTTTAACATTTAAAGCAGAAAATAGTAGAATCAAATAACTAAACAAATTGTGTACTATGAATTGGAAAAATGAATTCCAATACTTAATAATGTCACGACCAACATAGATATATATTTATATATATATTGCATTAAATATATTTATGTGTTGTATTTGATATATATAAAGGACAAGGAAAATGTAAATATTTATGTGGAGGTAATTTGTAAATGAAATATTATTGTTTACTCTTTGCAGATTCTATATCAGAGAACTGTAATTTTACTGTGTCTAAGCTATCAAAAGAGAAGTGAGTGATTACCTGATAATCTATTCCCTAAATTTGAAAAGCATTCTATGAAAATGAGACAGAAATAAATAGAAACTCATTTCACAATAAAGTAAACTGTAGGAAGACAAAGAAAGCAAAGAGGAGAGATAGGGAGGAATGGAAGTTTAGAATGAGTAAGAAAAGATGAGAGAGGAACTAAACTAAGGGATATAAACTTTTTAAATTAATAAACACCAACAATTAAAAAATGAATATACTTGAAGCACTTTGAGCTTTGTACTTAAAATAATTTAATATAGTTAATTTTAAATTAGATGATGTATAAATTTATGTAAATGTATAAAATATGCAAACAACACGTTTTATATCAGTTGGAATATTATTATCGACGTTGAAAAAAATTTTGCACCATTTGTGCAAATCTGTGAACAATTTTTGTAGATCTTATTATGAAAATTATTAATTTAATTTCTTGTTGATTTATGTTGCATACATCAATATAGAACAAAAACTTTTTTATCTTAAGCCAACAGAAAATTAAGAGGCAGGGGATTTATCATTACTGAGTTAAAGATTACAGGCATACCAACATGAAATATATGTTATTCATGTGTAAAGTTTTTTTTTCGAACTAGACATTCATACCTTAATTAAATTACAAAATTATTAAATTCAAATTACAAAATTATTTGCCAAATAATATATAATCTTAGACATTTTTGATAATATTTCATATAAAGATTTCACAAATTATAATCCACGACACTTGAATAATCAAGAACAACCCTTCAGGGCTGGAGCGGGAGCACAGTGGTAGGGCTTTTTTCTTACACGTGACTGACCCAGGACATATGTGGCTTCGATCCCCAGCGTCCCATATGGTCCCTTGAGTCAGAAGCCATTTCTGAATGCAGGGCCAGGAGTAACCCCTGTACTTACTGGATGTGACCAACCCCCAAAAAGAACAACCTTTCATACTAATTAAGACACAGGGTTCTGACTGTTCCTAGTTGAGTTTCTCTGTTACTGTATTACTAAACTTAGTTGATAACTATGTAATTTCCCATAAGAGTTTCTTGATACTTCTGGGTTGAGACTTACTATAAAATATTGAGGGGCTGGTGGTCCAGAATTTAAAGATCTGCTGGTGTGAAAATTAAATGAGTTTAAATTGCACAACTAGGCATATCTGTCAGACAGTGTCAAGGGGTGGTGTTTGGCTGTTGTTTTTCATGCAGAATGGGGAATATGCCCCAAATTCCAAATTTAAGTTTAAGTGGCAAATTTATCAACCAGGACTAGATTACCTGAGAAATATCAATAAGCATTATTTTTATTTTTTTATTTTTTGAAGACAAAGGAGCAAAGTGAATTTTCTGCCAGGAAAATGGCAGTGTTGGGTACCTCACTTTGTAAACAAACTACTTCCATACTATTGATTAATTTAGAATTTCAGTTATTAAAGAAAATTTAATGATGCAATTTTAAAATCACACAAATGTAGCAGTTAACATACTGATAATTACAGAATTCTATCTTTAGAATTTCAAAGATTCTATAGACATGTTTTTAGTTATTTTCATAATCTTTCTATAAATTTATCATTATTTAGATTTTACACAATAAAATGCTATATTTAAAGATGTTTTAATTTGGCATTTGTAACACAAATAATAGATAGAAGAAAAATGTATAGAATCTTGGCAACTAATTTAAACAGCTATCTGGAAAGGGGAATTATTAAAAAATAATAAATTTTATGTAAATTGATGTATAAATAATATTACTTATAGTTAGTGGAATGTCTTATAGTGGAATTACTTATAGTTAGTGCAATTTTAGAAATATTTTTTCAGAAACAGAAAAAAAAATTTAAATGTTGCTTTTGATTTTATGTAGAATTAAGTTAAAAAGGATTAAAATATATCAAATGAAAAAATAAATTAAAATATCTATATATAGCTGGAGAGGTAGCACAGTGATGTTTGCCTTGAAAGCAGCCAATACAGGACCTAAGGTGGTTGGTTCGAATCCCAGCGTCCCACATGGTCCCCCATGCCTGCCAGGAGCTATTTCTGAGCAGATAGCCAGGAGTAACCCCTGAGCACCGCCGGGGGTGGCCCAAAACCCAAAAATATCTATAGACATTTAAAATTATGTGTTGAAAAATTACAGGGATCAGTCTAATTAAAAGATATGTATATGCTATAAAGAACATTAAAACTAACAAATTTACTTTTATATTTATATTTTGATCTTAATATTTTACCATTCTTGTGATATAGTATGGCAAAATGCATGATTATAATTTTAAAAAAACAATCCTCTGTTAAATGTTATACTTGGATGTGTAACTTCAATTTTATTTTATTGTTTTTGCTTTACTTATATTGCAAATGACACAGATGTGAGTTGATTTATAGAATTAGAATTAGAGAATATTTGTTATGAAATTCCAACAGATATAGTAGGTGCCACTTAACTGTCTTTTTCATAGGTCAGTGTATATTAGTTTATTATAAGAATTTATAAAAAGTAAGCACATATATCCACACATATAAAATTACTTAGGAAGTTTTATAAGTTAATGTTCCTTATATTTCTTTCAGTGGTATCCACTTAGAGTTGAAAACAATTCTAAGGATGGGATACATTTCATTTAGGAACATGCTATGGTAAAATATAACTGTCACATGTTATAAACAATTCAAGGGGTTTTAACCTTGGAACTATTGATAATTGGCCAGATATTATATTATTATGAACAGATGCCATGTATATTATAGTTTATATAAAAGTACAATAATATCTCTATCTTAATTCTCTAGACACTGATGCAAAATGACTTTCTGTTAATATCCAAAAATATCCATTTTACATGATAATTCATGAGAAACAAAATTATTTCTAATCAATGATACATGGAAAATATTACAATATTATACTAAGAATAAAGAGATCTAATTGTTTTGTTTTTGTTTTTGCTGGAGTAATCTTTGCAAATAGTACTCCTAGATTTACAGTCCACTTTCAGTTACACACTTTCTAGGTGTCAATCCAAAACATTTAGCCTGCCAAAGTGACTGCTTCAGCTCAGCAATGCTTATAACACCCACCAAGGCAACCTAGCAACTTCCAAAACAACCACTGCATTACTTAACACTTATCACCATGCACTGTAGGGGTAGAATTTTGATCCTCGTGTATCATGTCCCTGGAAGTGTTTGGTGATAAGTTTTCATTCTCAAGGTTACACAGTCCAGCGGTGCAGATCTGAGAATATATTCTTCAGCCCCATATTCTAGGAACCATCATACCCAATTATTCTGCAGAATTTCTAGAGCTATATCTATTTAAGCTCCAGGGCAAATATATCGTTTTCTGTGCATGGAAACTACATAGTCTGTTAGTTTGAATGATCTTTTGTCTTTCATGATATTTTTACATGGAAAAATGAGATTATTGGATTAACTAAAGGGCTTAGCCTGCTTAGAACTAGTGACCAGATGGCATATTTTAATTAATTTAGTTTCAGAATTCTATATAGTTTTTCATTATTATTTTTTTTATTTTTTGGTTTTTGGGCCACACCTGGCGTTGCTCAGGGTTTACTCCTGGCTGTTTGCTCAGAAATAGCTCCTGGCAGGCACGGGGGACCATATAGGACACCAGGATTCGAACCAACCACCTTTGGTCCTGGATCAGCTGCTTGCAAGGCAAACGCCGCTGTGCTATCTCTCCGGCCCCGTTTTTTTTATTATTTTTCATCAATGGATGACCAGAAGTAAAGCAAGATCATACTAAGTAAACTTTTATAGTATAGAATGGGTAGAAAATAGTAAATCAAACAGAGAGACAAAAAGAAAGTAAATTGTTGTGAAACCTTGCTGTATCAGTTGGTTACATAGAAAATCTGAATCAGATTAGTTAGCTAAGAGAAATAAAAAATATAATTCTGCTTATGTCTTTATGATTTGTAACTACGGTATCATTTTATTATGTCTTTAGTTAGTGTAGTTTTTAATTCAGCTGTGTCTTTCCATTTTTCTGTATGATGGTAGGGTGGACTTAATGCAATATGCTTTTCAAGACTTTATTTTATTTTATTTTATTTTTTTTTTTTTTTTTTGGTTTTTGGGCCACACCCGTTTGACGCTCAGGGGTTACTCCTGGCTATGTGCTCAGAAATCGCCCCTGGCTTGGGTGGACCATATGGGACGCCGGGGGATCGAACCGAGGTCCTTCCTTGGCTAGCGCTTGCAAGGCAGACACCTTACCTCCAGCGCCACCTACCCGGCCCCAAGACTTTATTTTAAATAAGTAGTAATTTAAATTGAGTCCTTATATATCTTGTTTAGATAGTGATTAATAGTGTATAGAAAAATGAATTTTCTAGTCCCACTTAGAAAAATGCTGAATTGGTAGCTAAGATGACAACATTTTCTGTGATGGGATGTATATTGACAATTTTATTTAAACCAGTTCCTGGTAGCATTACCTATTGATAGAACAATTCTAAGAAAAGAATGCCATCTGTTTTCAAAATTCAAAGCATTTTGACTTTCCCTCAACAATGACAAGTGTCTCTCTATGTGTATAAGAATTTGAAAGATTATAACCCTATAATTATAGCTCTGTATAGAGTTCCAACTCAGTTAAAAAGTATGTAAGAACTAACAAGAAACTTCTTCACTATCATGCTTTTTGAACACTGTGAAGGTTATACTGGATCATTTGCAATGTTTTTTGTCTAAAAACATACCATTTCTTCTCCTCTATCCACCAAATAACCCCAATGGCTTTCTTCAGAATCCCTGAGCAAATTTCTTCATGAGTGTTAGTCTGCTTACCTCAGGGCTAAACCTCTCCCTTTCCTCCTGAGTTTGCATCTGCTCTCTAAATATTCAGAGACCTCATTCTCCTCTGAGCAATTATGGCAGATGGTGAGGGGGGATGATGATTAGAAAATTGTGCAAATCTAAAGGTGCTTTTCCTGTCTAGGAGAGAAAATAAGTTAGGAAGGGTCAGATGTTAAAATATCGTATCTTTTTATAATTTATACAAGATCTTTTTTTGCAGACCTTTTACAAAAAGAAAACATGCAAGCAAAAATAGTTTTTGATTAGGGCAAAGATGGGCTTGTCAAAATTCATCATGAAAAAGGGAAGCCTTCTAATTAATAATGCATGGTTATTTAAAAAGAAATAAACTAGTCACTTGAGGAAGAATATACCTCTAATTATATTTTAATACCAACTAACCTAATTTGGTTCTCCTTGTTTTTCTATTTGGTCATTTTTTGTGTTTTTATTATGTTTTGTTTTTATTGACACTTTTCTACAAAGAATTATGACACTATACAGCTCATTATAAAATAAGTGTATATATTAGAGAAAATTATAAACACAATAATATTAAAGAAATCTTTGCTGTTAATGCTCTTGTTTTATAAATTTTAACATTTACCCAGCATAAACACTAAATATATATTTTGACTTGTCAGATTAGCAAAAGTTACCAAGACTTTAATCAGGAAAATCAGAAAATTTGAACATTTATGATGATATGTTTGGAACACGTGGGTAGTAATGTGAAATAAATAATAAATCAAACAGTGAAAGTTAAGACTAAAACATAACTTATATGTGGAATATAAAAATAAAATATATTAAATATATGTTATTTTGAATGGCAGACACATAAGTATTAATGTGAGGAATTTGAATAAAGATTATCAAAGCACAGATTTAGGATAAATTTAGCTAGATTTAACACGCATCATAATGTCTGTAATTAGTGATATTATGCTTTATATTTGAAATTTTCTAGTAGAATAAGTCTTAACAATTTTAAAAGAAAATAAATTTCTAGGGCCAGAGCAGTGTTGCAAGCCATAAGGTATCTTCCTTGAGAGCTGTAGCCTAGGACTGACTGCAGTTTGAGTCCCTGGCCCCAGTTTTCTTCTTATTTATTTGTTGTTTTAGTTTGTATAAACTTTTCTATAAAGAAAGTGAAACATATATGCATTTTTTCTTAAAGCATATTTTACCCAAATATTGTATTTTGCTTTAAACTTTTGTAATATTTTCAGATATTTTCACAATATTAGGCTTAAAGTGTGGACTGACATGCTTAATTATTTCTTCAATTTGACTTAAAATGTTTAATTTATATTGAATTGGATCCTGATTTATTTCAGTTTCTTTGTTTCTTTGAATCCATCATATATTGTTTCAATATGAATCAGCATGTTCACTACCTGTTTTGTTCTTTTAACAAATAGAACATCCGTTACAATATTATTTTCCTTTGGAGAAAATGTTCATTCATAAGCAGTTTATTTTTATTGCCAATGTTGTTTATTGAAGAATGTGTGTTTTTATTTTTTTGTATGTCCATGATTTACAATACCATTGATGATAGGATCCCACACATGTAGTTTCCACCTCTGTATCACCAACAGAGTCTGCTGCCCTTCGCCATTGACACATAATCCCTGACCATTCACCAGTTTTTGTTTAAAAATGGTTTTTAAGCATTTTTGAAATTATTAAAATATCAGAACTTGTAATAATTTTAAAATAATCTAAATTATAAAATTATATCATTTTTGCATCATAATATTAGATGAAAATATTAGCCTATCTTTGATTAATACACAACAAAACAAAATTTTAGCAAAGTCCTATCGTTCCCAAAGTCACCGTGATTTTAAGTTTTTCATTATAGCAACTTAGACTTTCTACTAGAATCATTATTATATTCATATAAATATATAGTATTTAGAAAAATTATTTAAATATTACTTTTATCTTTATTTTTATTTTAACGATAATCTTTATGTAGTTGTTACTAATTTAGATGCCTTGTTATTTTTAATTTTGCTTAGTTATCATGTATATTCCTCCATTCAACTCTTCATGATCATAGTCATTTCAAGATAAAATGATGGAACATATGCCTACAATTGTGTGAATATTTATGTTTAATTTTGTTTTTTTGTTTGTTTGTTTGTTTGGGGGACACATTGGCTATGCTCAAGGGTTACTCTGGCTTCATTCCTGGCAGGCTTGGATAGCCATCTAAGATGCCAGGCATTCAACTCTGGTCGGCTTTATACAAAGAAAAGTCCTCCTTATCCATTATACTATCACAAATTCCTCTTAAATTTGTTTCGATTTTGAGATGCTAAACTTTCCCAGTGAAACAGAAAATGTTAATGTTTCATATTCATGTAAGAAAGTTTCTGGTAAAACAAATGTTCCAGAAGTTATGGAAAAGACTTGGTAAAGAGATAGAATGCTAACTCTGCTGTCTTGTAAATAGAGGGAGGCTTGAAATTAGAATTCCTGCTGCGGGGCCGGAGAGATAGCACAGCAGTGTTTGCCTTGCAAGCAGCCGATCCAGGACTTAAGGTGGTTGGTTCGAATCCTGGGGTCCCATATGGTCCCCCGTGCCTGCCAGGAGCTATTTCTGAGCAGATAGCCAGGAGTCACCCCTGAGCACCGCCGAGTATGGGCCAAAAAACAGAAAAACAAAACAAAAAAAAAAAGAATTCCTGCTGCATTTAGGCCAGGATTGTTAAAGAGTTTGAAATCACTCTCAAATTCAAATGACAGAATAAATTCAAATATTTCATATCTGCTTCCCCAGTTATTTGGAAAAGTGTAAATGGAAGTAGCAGGAATTAAAAATGGTCAGTCAGCAGTAAAATCTTAATAATGGAGTTACACTATTATATCTTATTTTATTAATAATTTGCAATAATTATTGTACTTAATAATGCATAATTTATTAATATATTATGAAAATTAAAAGAAGGCTCATATGCTATAAAGTATGTAAAAAGTGGTTGTTAAAAGTCACTTGTGTGGAAAAATACTCATTACTTTCTTTTAAATAATATGAATATTACAGACTAATATAAAATATATGAATAATCTTATTCATTATCATATTCCCCTAATACATTTTTCATATTTCGATACTCAATTATAAAAACAATATTATAATAATATTTAATGATTTAAAAAGTAGAATATCTAGGGGTCAGAAGAGACAGCACTGGGGTTAAAAATGTTTGCCTTGCATTTTACTTACCCCAGTTCAAACCTTCCAGAACAGTCAAGAATATTCCCTAATCACAGAGTTAAGATCAAATCATAGTACAGTTTGGTGTGTCAACCTCTAAGTAAAAATAAATAAATAAATAAAACATATTTACATATTCTGGTGGCCATTTTATTTATTATTTATTTTATGTTTTGAGGTGTGTGGCATCTAACTCAAAAAATCATCAATTTAAATTTTGAGTTGATTTTTTTTTTTTTTTTTTTTTTTTGGTTTTTGGGCCACACCCGGTAACGCTCAGGGGTTACTCCTGGCTATGCGCTCAGAAGTTGCTCCTGGCTTGGGGGACCATATGGGACACCGGGGGATCGAACCGCGGTCCGTCCAAGGCTAGCACAGGCAAGGCAGGCACCTTACCTTTAGCGCCACCGCCCGGCCCCTTGAGTTGATTTTTTGGTTTTGTCTTTTTGTTGATTTTTTTAATAGACAAAGGAACAAGCAATAAGCATTTTATATTCTTATTAATTTTTTTCTCTGATTCTTATTTGTTAATGTCTTAGATTAAAGGGACAATTATTTCTCTAATGATATTTATTTAGTAAAAGCAACATAATACTTGATTACTGCTAAAAACTTGTTCCTTACCTTAAGATTGTAAAATTTTATATTCCTTATTAATTATGTCTATGGAGGCTCAGAAACATGTCTGATCTGCTTTTCCTAAGATTAAGCAATATTTTATAAATAGCACAAATGAGAATTTTAGAAATCCTATCTATGACCTTGTCAGCTCAATTTATAGTCATGGGTGATTATTCTAAAATAAAAAATTATCATAGACAGAAACAATAACTGAAATGATCATAATATCCCATAAATTGTTCAAGTTAAAACTAATCAACAATTTTTCAGTCCTCACAGCACATAAATATCAAATGAATAACCTACTTACTGATACTTTAAATTAGATTAGGAATAAAGGAACAGAATATGAACAACTACCAGCTGATCAGATAAAAGATAGAAAATTATATTAATGTTAGTTAATAAGGACACTGCAGGATCTCAGATTCTTAATGATTCAAATAGGTACAATATTCTGAGCCCTAGAAAGAAATTATCTACTTTTTTAAGCCCTGAGAGAAAATATTAATAGTTTTCCTTCACAGAGAATAACAATGAACAAAATGCTATGTGAAAGAAAAGTGTGCCAAGTGAGCCCTCAATTCTGTGGTGGATAGAATATGGGTAGAGGTGACTTTCTTCTTCCTAAGAAGAAATATTTGAACAAATTTTTCAAGGAATGGAGGGAATAAAATGCAATGGTGTCTAGAGAAAAAATTTTCAGAAAAAGCAAAAAGTCAGATCTAATTTGGAGGTTGGAATATGATTTGGGGTTATGGGGGAATAGCACTATCCAACGTTCGGTGGAGAGATAGAACTGATGCCTGAAAGATGGCACAATAAAACACATTTCTAGATCCCAAGTACCCTATATAGTCCCTAAAGCCCTTCAGGAGTTATATCTGGACACTGTGCAGTAATAAACCCATGAGCAATGACAGTTATGGAGGCCCCAAAAAACAAAGACATACTTTACTTGCCCTTTTCTTATGGTCTACTGGATTGGATCCCTAGCACTCCATTTCCCTAGAATTCCTTACTCTTCAGGAAGAAAGCCTTGAGTAAATTATTATTCTTAAGAAAATGGAGATATGTTCCAGGCTATATAGATGGTAAATAAAATATTATAACCTGTTTTTAAATGTTGGAGGAAAATTAAAATTAAGTGTAAAATAGATTCATGATAAGAGACTTGTGAGCAAATGCTGAAATCAAGAGGAACCATGATACTTTTTGGACCAGTAGCCAACAGTGATATGGCCAACAAATAAAAAAAAAAGTGGTATAATTCCAATGAGCAGAATAGCAAGTAAAACATGTTTGGGGAAAATTATCATTACTACTTTTTAAATATTGAGTTTTAACTCCTTAAATATAGACAGTGGACAAATAAATGGAAATGTTTAAATAGTAATGGATTATATAGGCCTATGTTTCATGTGTGTATAGGATTTGAAATATAAAATTGGACTGTTCAGCATATTGTGGTTATTAAAACTGTGAGTTAAGTGGATGTTTTCTGAAAGAAGAAAGAGAAATGAAGTTATTCAAAGAATAAATCCTGGGACCAGAGAGATAGCATAGAGTTTAGGTGTTTTCCTTTCATGTAGAAGGTCATTGGTTCAAATCCTGATCTACCAAATGGTCCCTCAAGCCTGCCAGGAGTGATTTCTGAGCTTGGAGCCAGGCATAACCCCTTAGCGCTGCCGGGTGTGACCCAAAAACCAAAAAAAAAAAAAAAAAAAAAGACAAGGCGCAAAGAGGAAGAGAAAAGAAGAAAGAAAAAGTAAATATATAATTTAAAAAATGGACAACTACTTCAATATCTACCCCAAAACAAAGAAATTGACAAAAATAGATAAAAAATAATAAAAAAATAAAAAATTAAAATAAAAAAAGAAGTATTATTTAGTGTTTTTTGTCTCTCCTCCCCCCCCCCCCCGCATAGGCACAGTAAATATTGGAGTCATCCTAAACGGGAATCCCCTTGGCCTAAGAGATGCAGGGTTTCTCTACCCTTGGAATATATTGTCATGGGATTGATTATCTATAGACTCCTTTCACGTTCATTTACTCTCCCCTTGGTGTTTTGTGCCCTATGGAAGACTTCTGCTCTGATCTGGATGTTAAAAACAGACCTCTAAATCTAGAGATCTCAGTCTGTGCACAGGTCAAGGAGTGGAACTTATGATGAAGACTTTCTTTGTGATTTTAGAAGTTCTGTTTCCTTGATGTCATTTTAATCTGTCTTCTGTGGTTAGTGGTCTTGGCCCTTGCACTGAAACTCGGATGGAGTCTGGGATATCGTCTTTTGTCATGTATCCAGAAGACCCGTTCAGTTGCAATTGCCTCAGTCAGGACTCTGGAATTGGAGGTCATGATTGTTATGCAGGACGTAGACCAAACCCTAGACTAGGGCTTTCTTGTCGGTCCCAGAACACATACTGCCCTGTCATGGGTCTATCAGCCGGTCATCTATAGATGACTTCTTGGCTTTTGCACAGCTTCTGATTTTGTTTTATCGTTAGTTGGTAGGGTAGGATATCCTGTTCTTATGTCCATTTGTTCCCAATTTCCTTGTTGTCAGGATATCATATTAGAACTGGCACATGTTGGAGATCGAGTAGTATTCAGGATGTCCCAGGTGGGCTTTGGTTCCTGTAGCTGTTGTGAAGAACTGTGTCGATTCTATGTCTGGGGTTCAGGATTCAAGTCTAGACGGTCGGTGTGTAATCTTCTGGCGTCTAAGATGGATCCACATGACATATTTTCAAGATGGGAGATTCCCCTGTATTGTAAATAAGTATGAGTTTTTATCCCTAGTAGATAAGAGCTTGTTTATATACATGGGATTTCCCCTTTTTTAGTGTGCCTTTGCAGGAAGAAATGGTGCTTCATTATATTGCTGGTGCATTTTGGGGTAAAAAGAACAGAGAAACAAGTCAAACACCCAAAAAACATAAAAATAAAAATAAAAAATATTTATTTGCTCACATATGTATAGTGAAAATGATTTTAAGTAGAATGAAATAAAAAATAAAGTGGTAGTGTTAAACAGGTCTTATACTTATGATGGAAGTATTGGTTCCTCTTTGCGCCTTGTCATATTTCCTATCTCAAGACCACGGCAACTATGTGGCGCATATTTTTTTTTGCTGCAATGCTCACTGAATATCTTATTTGATTCCTCTTTTTGAACTGATGTGGTGTTTCAGCTTCTTCTTTTCCCATTCGTCCCTCAAACCAAGGATGAGAGCCTCTAGAATGACTCAGCTCATAGTCGGCGTAGTCGATTTTTACCCCATTATATTACCTTTCTCTTCCTCAAATAAAACCACATAACTTGAACTTTCTAGTCCCGTGTCCCAATTAGAGGGGGCAGTAATGGAGGCACCAAGACCAAACAGTTATAAGACCACTAAGTAATAAACTAGACACAGAAGGGACCACGCATTCTAGCAGCCCCTGGGGGGAAGAGTGGAGGATATGGGAGGCAGGATGGGAGCGGATGTGGGAGGACAATTCAGTGGTGGGAATTCCCCTGATTCAATGTAAATATGTACCTGGAATATTACTGTGAACGATATGTAAGCCACTATAATTAAAATAATAATTATATTTAAAAAGTAAAGAGAGAGAGAGAATAAATCCAAGAAAATTTTATTATGGAGCTACAACAGTAAAAAAATAATTGTGGAGATTTATAAATGTTCAATAAAGTAGGAGACAAACAAAATTAATATTTAAAGTTGGAGTCCTAAGATTTATTTCTACCTTAAGAGAAGGAATCATCAATATCAAATGTCCTGATGTATCTAATAAGATGAGAGCTTGATTGAATAATTAGAATCGTCAACATAACAATAGCCAACAACCTTCCTAAACCAGTGACAAAACACAGCAGCTTTTAAATTTAACTAATAAATAACTCACTTGTTATATTCTATGTCACATTTTCCTCAAACTGTTTATAATTTACTATATTGCTTGTTGATATTTGACTAAGAGCAAAAAAACTAATGAACAAGATAATTAGTGAGGACTTCAGAAATTAAACATATTTTCAAGTATTACATTGAATCATATGCCATATAATTTACTATGCATAGCATTAATTTTCTATATTAGACTTTGGTTGACTTAACCAACATATGTAGAAAATTAGTTGACAACTCAATAAATTAAGTCATTGTATATCTTTATATAAAATATGATGATCTATATTTACATTTTATTTTATAGGCAATGTCTATTTTAAAATGAACAGATATTTGCATCTCTAGTTTTCAAGCTGTATAGCAGACATATATAAAAACTTATTGTGAAAACTAGTGCTTTAGATTTATAAATGTTTTTGAATGATTAGTACTTAGATCACTGTTTTTATATTCATTTGTATGATAATGAGAATCTCACTGTCTTGGTGAGTACCAAGTTGAACACTCTATTAGGTAAATTATGGCTGGGGTGTCATTTGACAATCTTGGGGAGCATATGCAGCAAACCTCAAGTAAGTATTCACAAGCTAGTTGGTTATGTACAGTTTCTAGAACTGACTGCAATAGTTCCTGGCAACAGGCAGTTAGTCTGCTGAATCATGTGAATGCTTTTAAATCCCATGCATGTGAGTTCTGAAAACCTCTGTGCAGACTCCCTCCAGGGATCCAGTCATGCAATCTGCACTTTGTTGCCTTCCCATTACTCAGGGGCACAAAACTCATCTTCTGTCCCTTCACAGGCTGTTTCCCCCATTGTAATATTCTCTATTTGGGGACAAAGAATTTGGTCTCTTGTAATCATTTATTGTTGAAGCTCAAAGAATGTGGACGTCCATATTTTATTTTCTACTTCTTATACCTTGCCTAATAGTTTTAAAAATCAATCTGCTTAAAATATTTTTAGAAGTGTGCTAGTTTGAGTCCACTCTCTGTTTCTTGCTAAGAAATTAGCTGATTATTTTAAATAGCTCGTCTAGCTCTGCATAAAGTTAGCTATATTAGGTTCAGCTTAAGGAGTTTGTAGGTCATTTTTTTCTAATGATTTTCTTTCATATGTAAAACTTTGTAATACATTTTTGTGTCACTGGTAACCCTGATGTCTTAATTGAAAGAACTTTAAAGGAGAAACTCAAAATTATTGTTTTCTTTTACCATTGACCTGCCCCTTAGTTTCTATATTTTTTCCTTTGTAAATAAATTTAACTGAAAAATATTCTAAAGGTATGCAGAATTTGTTAGCACTTTTGTCCATTAGGCATTTCAGAAAAAATAAGTTTACTAAACATTTATTTTTTATTTTGAAGTCCCTATCAGTATTTAGATATCTTAGTTAACATTTGGCTTATTTTCACCTTAAATTTTTTGTGTGTGTGTGTGGTTTTTGGGTCACACCCGGCAGTACTCAGGGGTTACTCCTGGCTCCAAGCTCAAAAATTGCTCCTGGCAGGCACGGGAGACCATATGGGATGCCGGGATTCGAACCAATGACCTTCTGCATGAAAGGCAAATGCCTTACCTCCATGTTATCTCTCCGGCCCCTAAATTTGAGGACTACTGATAGAAAAAATATCTACACCTATATCTAGTTTGGACTATGTAAAGATTAGAAAACAAGTTTGAGAGACAAAACAAAGTCAAACATACAATTTGTAATTAAGAAAGTAAGTGATATTAGTTTAGTTTTATTGCATTAAATTAAAACTATTCTTTTAATTTGGGGCACTCTTGGGTAATGCCCAGAGGTGCACAGAGTTTACTTCAAGCTTTTCACTCTTCCTGGGTCTTGGGAAACTATATGTGGTTCTAGAAATCAAATTCAGTTTAACTATGAGCTAGGCAAATACCCTTTATCTATAGCCATAAATTAAATCGACAGTTTTCATACAGAGATTACCACATATTTTTTTAATTAAAATCACAAATTAAGACATCTTATACTCATTTTAGGCCAATGGAACTATTTCTTGATATAAACCTGTTAATTGCTAAAATCTTAGTAAATCTCTAGCCTACCTTAGTACATTCTAGAATATTAGACAATGTAAGACTCTTATGTCTTCATTATAACTATTTTTATTAGAAAGAATATTCAATAATCATTTTAAAATTTGATATATACCTTGTCTATTTTAATATAATTCAGCAATTACATTTTCAGATTTATCTTTGGAAATATCTACAGTTTTATGTTATTAAGTATTAAAAAAGCTGATTCAAACTCATTTTATTTTAGTTGAAACTCGTTATTGTCTCTAATCTAAAGATGTGTTTTGTTTTCTTTGTTTTTGTTTTTGGGCCACACTCAACATGTGTTGTAGAGCTTATTTGGTCAGAAATCTATCTCTATTATACTAGGTGGGCTCACTGACAAGTAAGATTACAACACTCGGGCCCGGAGAGATAGCACAGCGGCTTTTGCCTTGCAAGCAGCCGATCCAGGACCAAAGGTGGTTGGTTCAAATCCCGGTGTCCCATATGGTCCCCCGTGCCTGCCAGGAGCTATTTCTGAGCAGACAGCCAGGAGTAACCCCTGAGCATTGCCGGGTGTGGCCCAAAAACCAAAAAAAAAAAAAAAAAAAAAAAAAAGATTACAACACTCAGAGGTAACTCCTGGCTTTGCCCTCAAAATAATTTCTAGCATGCTAGGAATATTGGATGCTGAAGATTGAATCTGGGTTGGCTTTGTGCAAGACAAATGCCCTACGTGCTCTGTAATGTTCTGTTCCCAAATCCAAAGACATCTATAGGAACCTGCTCTGTGGCTTTTAGGATGCTTCAGACTTCCTGTTTCTTTCTGTCCTAGTGCAAATTTTGATGCCGAAGGAAAAGTTATATTTTCAATGTCTTCTCAAGTACCTACCTACAAGTTCCAAAGTGCTTAGATCCTGTTCAGTAAAATGAGGTTATGAGATCAGGAGCTGATACATAGGTGTCTGTCCTTTAATTTTCTCCCAAAATACTTCCTCAAACAATTGATGATTTCATGTGTATTTTGTGGGATTATCAGTCATTCGAATTGATGCTTTAGTTAATGATTTTTTATTGTTTTTCTTGCTTAATAGATCTACAAGCCCATGCATCCCTCAAAATTCTATTCTTCCAAATAAATTTAAGAGATAGCACAGGATGCAAGGCACTTCTCTTGCATATAGGTACTCCAGTTAGAACTAAAGCATCACACTTGCCAGGATTGATGTGTGTACAGAGACAGTAGCAAAACATGAGTATATCAGGTATGGCTGAAAATAAAATAAATACAAATAAAAAAATAAACTAAGCACATAATTCACTTGATATATCTGTATTGTTGCATTGTTTTAATATTCAAATATGTCACTTTCCACTCCTATATTACCACTCCAAGCTCTTCTACGATTATATTCCAGAAGTCTAAATGGATTCAATTCATGAATTTCCTATTTTTCATTCATATGCTTCTATATCACTATAGCAAGGTTAAAAGCAATTTTAGTCTATATTTTGTTATTTTTTTAAAAACATAAATCACTTATCTTAAGGTTTAATTTGTGCCTCCATATGGTTAGTATACATTTTATTATTCTATCAAATATATTGATTTCTAAATTATTTCTTCTAGTACTCATTTGCCTGTCCTTCTTTCATATTTATTCTTCAGCTTTTTCTTTAATTTGGATTACTGGACAGTGGTTGTTTTTAGTTTGAATCCCGTCCTTCTGCATGAGAGGCAAATGCCTTACTTCCAGGCTCTCTCTCTGGCCCCTCATTTATTTTTCTATTTGTATTTTAATTCAAGAGTTTCCTTTTTTCCCTATCTGGATTAAGACACTATTTTATCTCTAAACTTTCTTTTACATCAGATTGCCATTACTAATTTAAAAATTTTGGAAATATTTGTTCTTTTTCTCTTTTGAGAAGACGAGAATTTTAATCACCTGTTCTATTGGTGATCTTCTTAGGAAAAATCAATTTAGTATAGGACAAAGTCATAGGCTTCTCAATAAAATGGAAACTTAACCAGGATTTTTTTTGTAAAACTAAAGGAAACTCCTGAAGGCAAATCTAACTGCTCTTCCTACAAGGCAAACTTTTTTTATTTTTCCTATTCTTGCTATGAGCTATATTCAGTTATATATTTGCCCTACCAGATCATATTAAAATAAAGAAGTGACCTTCACAGAGAAATGTGTGTTACTCTGCTATGATGTTTTATAATTTCTTCATCTGTCCTAGTTTACTATAATTGCAAGAATCTGTTGCTTAATAGGCCTTGATAAGTAAGTTCCTTTATCACTATAGAATCCCTTCCTGGCATCAGGTACTGATTCTTTTTCCAAACTGAAGCTTGACTCTAAATAGAAGGAAGAGCAATTTTGTTTCCTTCAGAATATTAAGGTTCAAATAAGGGCACTTGCAGAATTCTAGTGTACAAATTGTTCAATTTACAAAACATGAAGACATTAATTTCTTTATTGTCCAGACAATGGTACCTGTTGGCATAGTCTTTAGTCTATGACTGAAAATCAAACACAAAGATGACTAAAAAATAAAATACTTACTTTATTTTGATCTATAGAATATGACAAGATTTTATCTTGACAAATTGAGCTTTATAGATTTCTTTTTGTTGAAAAGCTGCTCTAGAAATATTTTTAATTTTTAGAAGATGGCTCTCAGTTCTGTGTATAAAATAGAAAGCTGGAATAGTAGAGAACAAAGATTAAAAGGTATTTGAGTATCCTGATATTCAACAATAATTTCAAATATTTTTATTTGAACAGAATAAGAAAAAACACACAGATATAAATTAAATGTCCTCCATATTATTAAGAAACTTAATATATATTTTATTTATTAAATATAGAGAAGCTGAAGTTTTAAATTAAATATGGCAATAATATGTATGCATTTATTTGTTTAGTACTTTGATAAATTTTATATCTTGATTTGCTTACAATCATTTAATTACTTTATTAACCTATTATATATACTGATATGTATATAGACATAAATTATTCTTGCATTAAAGTTTCAGACTATGATCTATAAATATTTTAATTTTTTTTTTGGTTTTTTTTTTTTTTTTTTTGGTTTTTGGGCCACACTCGGCGATGCTCAGGGGTTACTCCTGGCTATCTGCTCAGAAATAGCTCCTGGCTGGCACGAGGACCTTATGGGATACCGGGATTTGAACCAACCACGTTAGGTCCTGGATCGGCTGCTTGCAAGGCAAACGCAGCTGTGCTATCTCTCCGGCCCCAAATATTTTAATTTTATCTTTACTATGACAATAGCTGTAAAAGTACTTAATAAGTCACAGGTATACAGATACCTTTAGGACACTTTTTATTTTGGTCTGAACTTCCTGATGCATTTGGATACGTGGAGTAGATAGTGGAGATCACGAAATTCTGCCTCTGCATTAATCCCTTTGAAGCTGAAGGGGATAAATAGAATTGATGTTTTTAGTCCATTATATCTTCCGCATGATACCTTCATTAAATTCTCAAAACATAAAAATGTGATAAAATTAGATAACAATAAAATATTAAGACTCCAGTTAAAATACTAGAAAATAACTTAAATTCTTCACAAGGTGACATGAAAGATAAAAAATGTCGGAAACATTTTAAGCTGAGAATTACATGTCCTTTCTGCAGACAATAGAATTGAGTTTTCGAGTTAAGTTCAATAGATTTCCAAGGAACATAAATGCTGTAGAAGGCTCCTGAGTTATACAACCATAAAAGTAATGTTAGGGACAGTGTCAAAATCAGAATGTCAAATAATTTTCAATTTTTGCAGACCTAGCTGCAGTACACAATCAAAATCCAGTCTATTAAATAGCTATGCACAGAAAATCCTCCCAATTTTATACTTGTTTCAAGGCTGAATGCTTCCAACTAGTTTATATTCTTACAGTGAACCTTTAATGAAGTAACAGAAGGCTTTTCTTCCAGAAAGCTTTAATAGATTTTTCCAGTGTTGAATATTTGTTTTAAGAATGTCTTTTACTTTAGGAAATATAATGATTTAGAGGCGGGCACTTCCAAATTAATTTCAAAATCAAAGCAATTGGGAATGATAACGAAATAAATTTTTTTTTTTTTTTTTTTTTTTTTTTGGTTTTTTTGGGCCACACCCGTTTGATGCTCAGGGGTTACTCCTGGCTATGTGCTCAGAAATCGCCCCTGGCTTGGGGGGACCATATGGGACGCCGGGGGATCGAACCGAGGTCGTTCCTTGGCTAGCGCTTGCAAGGCAGTCACCTTACCTCCAGCGCCACCTACCCGGCCCCATATAACGAAATAAATTTATTTTGAACATTTATAATCACCAATACAAAAAAAATTAAAAGTTCAAATATAACTGTCCTTTTAAAGACATTAAGTCATTTTATATAAAGTTAAATATAATTCTCACAGTGCTTTCAGTACAGTACTCCAAAATGACTTTTGTTAATGTAACTTATTGTTAACTCTTTATATTTGCTAATATTATTGGTACATTAAATTTTAATTTTTTGGAACCTCTTCAAAGAATACTAGAGAGGGGAAGGAAGGCTTTAGATCACTCTAGATGATGCTCAGTAAGATTATTGACTATTTTCTCATGGGTAAATATATACAGAAAAATAATATACACTTACATAATACATAATTCCATTATACCTATTAATGTATGTGATCAGAGGATATAAAATAAAATCAGTAGATTTTACCTATGCCAATATACTGAAGAATATATTTTCATTTATAGACTGTAGTAATAATTCAACAGTGAGTGAGGTAAATTGTAAATTGCACATATAGTTTTCAGCAAAATATTTATATTATGAGATCAAGTATCTTCTTTGGAATAGGTATTATAATACTATAAATTCAAATATTTTTCATGAGGTTTAAAATTGTAATTTAGCCAATGTTTGTTCAAAGCAGTCCTTTGTGCCTGTAAAAATATCAATATTATACTATAAATATAGTTCTTTAAAAAAAAACTCGTAATGATTTTTATTTAGTGTTTTTTTTTGTAAAATCTCTTGCCAAGCTCTGCTCTTTAATTTTCATTTTGTTTTCTTCTCTGATCATTTTGATTTTCCTTTGAGAGAGATGTTGAATGCTTTAATCATATCTAAGATGTTGGAAGTATATACAATATCAATAGTTCTATTTTCTGTAAATGATAGCTCAATAGAAGCTAATTTGTATCAAGAATAATAATTAACTTAAAAGTTTCAGAGGCAGGGCTGGAGAGATAGTATGGAGGTAGGGCTTTTGCCTTGCATACAGAAGTATGGTGGTTCGAATATGGTCCCTAGATCTTGCCAGGAGTGATTTCTGAGAGTAGAGCCAGGAGTAACTCCTGAGTGATGCTGGGTATGACACAAAATCTCCTCCAAAAAATGTTTTAAGGTGACTCAACTTACAATTTATAAATAGAAGCCCATTTATATTCTATTAACTCTCCATTTTTATGAAAATTGTAATCTTAAAATGTGATCTGAGTTCTACTCTATAAAATATGGGATTATCATTATGTATTATTGGGAGTATGCATGTTGTTATCTCTTCAATTTAAAGAATTTTAATTTTGCAATCCAAAATCCCAGCGGTTGTGCTAACCACTCAGAGACTGAGATAATATGATCTCAGCATGGTATTGGGTTTAGAGTTAAATGGATCATTATTAGGTACGATATTTGACATCTATAACCCACTTTTACTTTTCTGATTTCTTAACCACAAGTCCCTCTGCAGAACTCTGGATAGGTTGATCATCTCATAAAATTCAGTTTCTTAACAGACATAATGATTTAAAAATGTCACATTTTTAGTTGATTTTGTTCAATTATTCTAAAGAACTATAATTATTAGGTTAAAATGCACAGGAATTATATATTTTAGTCCAGACACATTATATTTGTATGCATATAAACTAACTTAGTGTTTTTTTTTATTTACTTGTATTTATACACACATTTTATCTAAAACTAAGACATTTTTTAAAAGTCACAAGTAAGCCTAGACCGAACTATTTTTTGAGGTACATCACTGAGTCCAATAAATATGATAAGAAAAGCATTGAGGGCAAAGAGATAATTGCATAAGGCATGTTGACAACCTGAGTTCAACAATGACATCTTATTTGGTCACCAGTTACCTGAATGCAAAGCAAAGAGTAAACCCTGAATATTCATGTATGGTTCAAAACAAAAACAAAAAATTCAATAAAAATGATAATAAATCTATATTAACATTTCATTGAAAACTGTACAATAATTACTATATAGATATGATTATTATATTTAACTTTTTTGCAAAATGTACCTGGTATATAAAATTTTATTACAACTATAAACTGTGTTTAATTAAAAAATAGAAAGTTTAGTTTACAGAATTCCTCTAGAAACCTGAGTAGATATAACTTTACCATGGATGGTTTTAAAAATGTTCTATTTAGATTATTGAATATTGGTAGTGGGTATATTTTTATTAAGAAGAGTGGTTTTATTCATTGTTTTCTTTACATATGTTCATATATGCATATATATGTATGTATATAAATATATAGTTCTCTCTGGTGAAGCAAAATATTTTTATTTAAATATATTTGGGGGAGGAGGGAGATTTGGGACATGGGTGGTGTTCTTCACGTGACTGAAACCCAAACACAATCATATATATAATCAAGGTATTTTAATTAAAAAATATATTTATATTTAGAAAGATATGATTGGGAAATATTTTCCAGAGAAGAAGTAAACAAGCAAAAATATAGATAAGCAAGTTAGCTACATGTTAACAGGAGAGCACTGAGGCATTTGAGGAGCAAGTGAGCCTCTATTTTGTGGAGTTAAATTGATTTAAGGAAATTTAAAAAACTTAAAAAGTTACTCTCTTCTTGTACTAGACATTCAGATTTGAGTATCTGCTTTTCCAGAGACATTATACATCAAATAAAAGTTCTGATGTCTGATAATAAAGTAACAATATCATAATAAATGGAGAGAGGTAAAATAATTATCATATTTTAATATTAAACTACAGCCTAAAAAACAATTATTGGTTCTGTCTTTGCAATGCACTAACACCGCCCCCTAGTGGTATTTATGTTGCCCATTATACATTTCTCATGCAATTTTAAAACTTTTTCTTTTTCTTTCTTTCTTTCTTTCTTTCTTTCTTTCTTTCTTTCTTTCTTTCTTTCTTTCTTTCTTTCTTTCTTTCTTTCTTTCTTTCTTTCTTCTTCTTTCTTTCATTCTTTCTTTCTTTCTTTCTTTCTTTCTTTCTTTCTTTCTTCCTTCCTTCCTTCCTTCCTTCCTTCCTTCCTTCCTTCCTTCCTTCCTTCCTTCCTTTCTTTCTTTCTTTCTTTCTTGCTTGCTTGCTTGCTTGCTTTCTTCCTTCTTTCTTTCTGTCTTTCTTTCTCTTTCTTCTTTCCTTCTTTCCTTCCTTCTTTCTCTCTCTTTCTTTCTTTCTTTCGTCTGTCTTTTTTTCTCTTTCTTCTTTCCTTTCTTCCTTCCTTCCTTCTTACTTTCTTCTCTTCTCTTCTTTCTTTCTTTCTTTCTTTCTTTCTTTCTTTCTTTCTTTCTTTCTTTCTTTCTTTCTTTCTTTCTTTCTTTTTCTTTCTTTCTTTCTTTCTTTCTTTCGTTCTTTTTCTTCTATTTTTCTTTCTTTCCTTTCTTTTCTTTCTTTCTTTCTTTCTTTCTTTCTTTCTTTCTTTCTTTCTTTCTTTCTTTCTTTTATCTTTCTTTCTTTCCTTCCTTTTTTCTTTCTTTCTTCTTTCTCTCTGTTTTCTTTCTTTCTTCTTTCTTTTCTTTTTTCTTTCTTTCTTCGCTGTTTTATTCTTATCTTTCACTTTCTATCTCTTTTTCTTTTCTTTCTCTTGCTCTACTTTATCTCTTTTCATGCACTAATATTCTTCCTTTACCATTTTCTATTTTACTTTCTTTCCTCCATTCATTGCTCCCTTTTTTTCTTTACATCTTGAATTCGTTATAGAATTTAACCAAAGGTTGAAGAACATTATAATAGTTTTAGTAATTAAATCTTGTTTATGTCATTACAGTACCCTTAGGAAAATATAAAAATAATATTGAGAACATTTTGAATTAATGAATTAATTATCATAGAAAATTACACAAAAGCACAGCTATTCCTATGTTTAAATTATAGTTACTTTTCACAAAATTATGTAACTAAAAACCTCAGGCATCGTAGTGGTGGCATAGCGGTAGGGCTTTTGTCTTGCATGAGGTTGACCTAGGACAGACCGTGGTTCAATGTGGTTCTATCCCCCAGCGTCCCATATGGTCTCCCAAGCCAAGAACGATTTCTGAGAGCAGAGCCAGGTGTAACCTCACTCGGTGTGGCCCATAAACAAACAAACAAAATAACTCAGTACCTGAAACTAATATTTGAAAGGAAATGTTGTTTTAATAGTTATGCCCTTTATAGATATTTGAACTTTCAAATGACATACAACACTATGTACCTAAATCATTACTATAAGAATTATTTTACTTCACTCTTCTATGTAAAAATAACTATTTGATAGTCTGTGTATGGTTTTTAATATGGTAACCATAGGCTAACTATGAATATGGATACTTAAAATGTATATAGAATAAAAATCTCAGAATATTTTATTTTTTATTTCTATTTTTCATGTATTTAAACCCACATTATTTTTTTTTAATATTATGGGGCTTAGGTACATGCCTTGCATACAGCTGACCTGGGTGTAAACACTAGCATCCCATATGTTGAGCACTTCTCGGAGTGATTTTTGAAGTGCAGAGCCCAGAATAAGCCCTTCCCATGTCAATATATGGCCACAAAAACAAAAATTTTACTTAAGTCATTAAAGTTTTTCATACACAATGCACTCAACAGCAGTCATGTAAATAAAACAGTCATTACCTATTTCTTGCACTATGAAATAATGTAAGGTAATTATAAGACAATTTTATTATACAATTATCATAAGTTATGAATCTTTTCCCAGTAGAATAAATTTCTGTAATTTCTAGTCGTGTATAATGCATTTTAAGTTGAAAAAGACTGTTAAAAATAATATCACCATAAATTTAAAGAAATATATATGTATGAAATCACAGATACTGTCCCATCAAGAACAGTTCTACAGTGTGCTAATGTAAAAGAACAGCATAGTTTTAAAAAGATAGGAAGAAATATTGAATTTAAAAATAATCTAAAAGGTCTTCTTTGCTCTAGATATGTTTACATCTACCATAAAGTCTGATTTTTCAAAATAGTCTGATGCAGCATTGTTGAATGCAGTTTATAGTTGGTATAGTGTGGAAAATACTGACCTTCTTGTTTCTTTAGATTCTCTGAATGTTTTTATCCTTTGTGATTCTCACTTTGTATTTTTGTTGATATATGTGCAGCAATATGTAAGGTCAAAGAGCTGTATGTTGTAATAGAATAAAGCAGATTTCTTTTCCTCCCAAGTGCATGAAACCGGAGGCTCTCTCATTGAAGGTGAATGGTACTCATCTCCTGCAGTTTATAGGACATCTGGATGACTTTAATATGCCCCTTTAAGCTGCTACCCATAGTCACAGCAATTTTACTCCAGTGTTAAATACAGATTTAGCCCTAGGGCAAGATCTGAAGGAGATTGTGATTTTAACCCTCTCCTTTGTCAACTATGAGTAGGCTTGAACATAAAGAGTTCTGGTTTATTTTGTTTTTCCCTTTCAAATGATAACTAAGATATATTATTTAGTTTTTACAGAATATCTACCCGAACCTTTGTCTTCTGGTGAAATAATTATTGTTTTTACAATTTTCATATTTGAGGGGGAAGAATAGCTATAAAAAAAGAAGGGTAGGACAGTGGTGGGGTACTTGTAATGATTGGCTAATCCTTCAAAGAGTTGAAAGAGAAACAAAAAAATTGGTGCCTTTTGGGATTATGTAGACAGTCTTCAAAGCGGTCCTGAATTGTAAGGAATGCTAAGCATTCAGGGATCCTTCTAATGGTTAGGCTTACTCCAGGCTTAAGCCATAAATATTGTATGTCTCCTGTTCCCTATATTGCTTAAATTAGAACTCTAGTCCCCAGTGACTTGGGGAAAAATCTTAAAGATATTATTTTCTTATGACATCTGATGATTTCTTTTATGTGTTTGTATTCATTTGGGAAATACTTTTACAAATGTATCCTTAATTTTTTAAAATATTGTAGACTATACTGTTATTTTTTTTTTTTTTTTCATGGGCCATACCCAGTGGTAGTCAAGGGTTACTCTTGATTTGTACTTAGAAATCACTCCTGGCAGTCTCAGGGGACTATATGAGATCAAACCGGGTAGGACTAATGCAAGGCAAATGCCCTACCTGCTGTACTTGTAGAATGCTATTTTTTAAAAACATCAGTAAATTTTATGCCATTTATAACAATCAAATATGCCATTTACAACAATAAATAAACTATCACTTTTTTATCATTTATAACTTTTTTAATTTAAACTTTTGTTTCTATTATTTGGAAATTTTGACAACACTGCTTCAAGTGCATATGAAGGAAGTATATTTTTCTTTATTTTTGTTTAATGTATTAAGATAATTAATGTTGTTTAACTTACTGTTAACTTCAATATGAGTAAACAAATTATGTGAGCCTCTTACAATATCTTTTTATATACTGTAACTTTTGAAAATTATGTTAAACTTAGTAAACAATTGATTATATTACAAAATATACTTTAAAACTTTAAAATTACTAAATAAAATTAACTTTATGTAAGACTGAACAGGACGTTAAAAATGCAGAAAATGAACATGTCATTGCGAAAATTTAATCTTTTATGTTTGTTTTTCTGTGTGAGTGAAGGGTTTCATCCAGAAATGGTCACAGGGTCATAATTAGTATTTGTGGTTGAATCAAACTTGACCTTAGGGTAAGCAAGTGCTTTATCTCTTGTACTATCTCTTCAGTTCATAGAAACTTACTCAAAGCTCATAACTTATTTTTTAAATCCCAGCCCCAGTTAAAAAAATCTTCTTGATAAGAATTGACAGTAAAAGGGAGTAAGAATGCTTATGTGATATTATTTTATTTATGTTATTAATTTATTTAATATAATTCTAAAATTACAAACATACTTTCAGTTGGGCCTCAGTCATAAAGAACAGCCCCCTTCACCTGTGCAACATTCCTACCCCCAATGCCTCCCATCTCTTTCCTACCCTACCCCTGCCTGTATTAGAGAATGGTATTGTACTTCCCTCACTCATGACCAGTATTATAGTTTCTAGTGTAGTTATTTCTCTAACTGCACCCACCACTCTTTGTGGCAAGCTTCATACCATGAGTCAGTCTTGTCATCCTCATCTCTATTTTCACTGGGTATAATCACAATAATATCTTTTATTTTTCTTAAAACCCATAAATGAGTGAGATTATCCACTGGTGCTGGGAATGACATCTAGTCCAGCCTTTATGTAAAATAATATAAAGATTCCTCAAAAAATGAACATTGAGCTATCATATGGTCCAATTATACCACTCCTAGGATATACCCTAGGAGCACAAAACAATACAGAGAATGCCTTTTGCACACTTATATTCATTGTAGTGATATTTACAATAGCAAGAATCTGGAAACAACCCAGATGCCCAACAACAGATGAGTGGTTAAAGAAACAGTGGTACATCTACACAATGGATTATTATGCAGCCATCAGAAGAGATTTTTGGGCGAAGGTTGGGTCACACCTGGCAGCCCTCAGGGGTTCCTCCTGGCTCTACCCTCAGAAATTGCTTCTGGCAGGCTCAGGGGGCAATATGGGATGACAGGATTCAAACCTCCATCCTTCTGCATGCAAGGCAAACACCCTACTTCTGTGCTATCTCTCCGGCCCCCATCAGAAGAAATTTGAAGCTCACCACAAAGAGTGGTGAACTTTATTAGGGAAATAACTACACTAACAACTAGCATGACAATGTTAAAGAATGAGAGAAATAGAATGCCTGTCATGAATACAGGCAGGAGTGGAGGGGGAGGGCATTGGTTGTGGGAATGTTGAGCTGGTGGAGGGGGGTATTCTGTGTATAACTGAAACCCAACTACAAACATGCTTGTAATCATGGTGCTTAAATAAAGATTTATATTAAAGAAAATAATGCCCCTAAAAATAAAAAAGAAGAGATGAAGTCATCAAAATTTCCTATACATGGATGTACATGCTGAGTGAAATAAGTCAGATGGAGAGAGATAGACATAGAATAGCTTGTAACTTCTTCACTCACATTTACCAGAAAATAAGCTCTTATCTGAATAATTAGTTATTTTTTAAAATAGTCTCATTTCGTGAAAAAATATTTCTTCACAATATAAGCTAAATAAATGAAAATATTCTCGTAAGAAATTTCATAAAGTTCTGAATATTTAAAACCCAAATTGATGCAACTATTAATGAGTTGAATCAAATTTTGGATGTGTTGGACACAGAAATCATTTTTGCTCAATATATAATGCATTTAGGTTATTTGAGTTTTTTATATATTATAAGCAGACTCGTAAATTGGTTTATATATTCTCATATTATTTAGTAATATGTGCATGATTTCAAATTCTTTATTACTTTTACTTGTACCAATCTTTTAGAGAATATTCCTATTTAAAAAGTCATTTTAAGTTATTCAGTTATATTCAACTATCAATTGCATAAACTAATGATATGCATTCATTCATATAAAATAATATATTACTATGTGACAAAATAATATGTTTAAATTTGATTTTATATTATATAAGAACCCACTAATAGCCACAGATAATGTAATATCGGTATATTTTTATTTAGAATTAGAAAATTTATGCGACTAAACTGTTTATATGTGGATATTTAAAACAGATTAAAACACTTAATTAGTTAAAATGTGAAATTTGGAGCTAGAGCAATCATTCTAAAGGTTAAGGCTTTTTCCATGCACACAGCTGAGCTGGTTCAATTTCCAGCATCCGATATGGTCTCTGAAGTCAACACTGCCAGGAGTAATTTCTGAGCATTGCCAGGTATAACCCTAAAACAAAGAACTAGAAAAAGCAATAAACCACAAACTGATTCCAGTATTTTGTAGTATGTGTTGTTAAAGTATTTATTTAGAAATTATAATATTTATATAGGCACTTTTTAATTTAATTATGCATTAAATTAATATAATGTATTATACTTATGTGTATAGTATGTTTTACACATAATAATAAATTATTTTATATCCAATTTCCATAACATTTTTATTTCTTTACTTCTTTTTTTTAAACTAGACATAGCAAGTGGAATCTCTCCAAGGGTTTATTAATTTTTTTCTGCAACTATGAAATATTTCTGGATTGATACACTGTGTACTGGTTTTCAGGGCCTCAGATATCCTGTTGTGATCCACTTACATTTCCAGAAAGTCATTAATATCTTCTACTTCTGCCATTGCTGGATTCTAATATATCCCTTTTTTTTTTTATCCCTTTGAGAATCATTACCAACTGCATTCACCTCTCCTGTACCTGCTTACCATAACAGACTCCAACTGCTCTCTGCTTTTGTCATATTAACTAGAATCCAAAGAAGCCTAAACCCAGCAGGATAAAAATAGCATTCCCTTACTGAAACAAGTTCCTAGTTGTCGTCTACCTACTGTCTCAACAATATGTTTCACTCACTCTATTTACTTGAGTTTCATTACAAAAAAATTGCCAACTAGCTATGTAGGAGATTGAATTAGTTGATATGTCAATCAAGCAGTGAACATCCCTTGTTTCATTCTTGAGCATATCTTTTATATAGCTTCCTTTTCTTTTCTTTTCTTTTCTTTTTCTTTTCCTTTTCTTTTCTTTTTTTTTCTTTTCTTTTCTTTTCTTTTCTTTTCTTTTCTTTTCTTTCTTTTCTTTTTCTTTTCTTTTCTTTTCTTTTCTTTTCTTTTCTTTTCTTTTCTTTTCTTTTCTTTTCTTTTCTTTTCTTTTCTTTTCTTTTTCTTTTCTTTTCTTTTCTTTTCTTTTCTTTTCTTTTCTTTTCTTTTCTTTTCTTTTCTTTTCTTTTCTTTTCTTTTCTTATTTTGGATCACACCCGGCAGTGCTCAGGGGTCACTCCTGGCTCCACCCTCAGAAATCGCTCCTGGCAGGCTCGGGGGACCACTTGGGATGCCGGGATTTGAACCAATGCCCTTCTGCATGAAAGGCAAATGCCTTACCTCTACGCTATCTCTCCGGTGCCTTTTGTGTAGCTTTCTACATTTTTAAAATCACAGGAGAAAAAAATCCGTGATTATCATGACTTATTTCTCGACATGAGAAAGATCATTCATCACTTGATATATAATACAAGTCACCACTATAGTTATATTTCAATTCCCCTCTTTTCAGTTTTTATTAAACCAATTTGATAAACAACAGCTTCTATGTATTTTATATACATACAGGGCTTCTTCACCACCCTCAAAACTCAATTATATATAAAAAACATTCCACTACTGTCTCAAGTTTTCTTTTCCTTCTCATTAGTTGCATTCTCAGTCCACTGTTCTACTGGCAATATCTCATGCTTTGTTTCCAATGGTGATGGACTAATCTTTTGCTTTGTTTCTTTATACTGTACATATATGTGTGTTTATGAATGTTTTGACACATTTCACTAAACAGAATACTAGGTAATTCTATCTAGGTTGCAGCAGACTGCTAGAGAGAAATTTGAAAGAATACTTTAGAGTATTTTATTTGTAGTTTTATTTTGGAATTATACTTAGGAGTTCTTAGGGCTTTATTCCTAGCTCTCTTCTCATGAATCACTTCTGGTGAGGTTAAACAACTTTGTGGTGCCAGGGATCCAATCCAGGTCAACTTCATTCAAGGCAAGCACTTTACATACTGTACTATCTTGCCACCCTTCCTAGAATATTTATAATTGTAAGATAAAGAATATACAATTTAACATTATAGACACAAATAAATATTAATAACATGACACATCTCTAATTTAAAACAAGATATATTATATTTGTATCCATTAAAGAGTTTATAAAACATAGACAGCTCCAAGAAAATATTTTAAAATGTATCCAAATATTATACCTAAAATTCATTATAATGAGGGCTAAAGCAGAACTGATTAAATAATTGATGGTTTGTTTAAATTATTTTAACAATTGAAATAAAGTATTAGATATCTAGTCCAGTCAAGATGAAGGATATTAAAATATATAATTTTGAATATAAATTTTAAATTGGAATAACTAAAATATAAATATGTCATATATTTTAATTTGCAATTAAATAAAATTATTAAATTATTGGCAGATAAAGTGTTAAAAATTCTGAGCAACATAATAGAAACTGATAAATAAAAATTTTTCTTTGGGAAAGAAAAATTCTCTGTATAAAGTGAGCCTCTGTGCCTCCCCAGTCAACAATAATAGAAGTTGAATCACCACTAGAGAAGTATGAGATTTTAAAGATTAAAGATAATAGAATATAACTAAAGAATTAATTAAGAAGTCAGTAGATGGCATATACTAATTAAATTGATATGAATTAAACAAAAATGAAGGCTAATTTTTAATGTATTTTTTGTAACAGGTAAGAATTTACTTTTTCTTTAACTTCATTTATTGACCAATATTTTGAGCTCTTATATGTACTGAAAACTCTTTATGATGATGGGGTTAGTCTTGAGTAAATAACAAGTAGATGGAACCAGATATATAGCATGGAGGTAGGGCATTTGCCTTGCATGCAGGACAGTGGCTCAAATCCCAGCGTCTCATATAGTCCCCTGAGCTTGCCAGGAGCAATTTCTGAGCGTAGAGCCAGGAATAACCCCTGAGCACTGCCAGGTGTGACCCAAACAAACAAATAAGAACAAGAAGATGCATACACTTATAGGTTTAAAGTATAGTTATGGAACAATTAATAAAAAATTGAAAGATACACCAACAAGAAAACTTGAAATAGAGATAGATATGATGAAGAGTGGGAATATTATGTTTACTTAAGTATTGAGTTATTCAATATATTCTTTGTGAAATAAAACATTTATTTCAAAGTCATTCAAAATAGAATTAATGTCATAGTCAAGGTGACGCAGAGCATCTTCTGGTTTCATCTCACCTTTAGTTGATAATGCAGGAAACCCTGTCCTGAAAGCAAGTTGACAGTGGTGGTGGGAATTGCCATGCATTGAAGCATAGACATCTCCGTTTTAGTGGAATGTTGGCCCATGAGATGTATCTATTGACTTTCCTGGAGCAGTGAGATGATTTTCTGCAAGAAATACTTTAGCCAGCAGGCCCATTGCTGAACGTTAATTATACCTTCTATGTGGATTACTGGCAATATTTCTGAAATTCATGACATGATAGTGACATTACAATTTCTTATTATTTGGCACTCTCCCTTGTAAAATTACATGCCTAAATAGGACCTCTATCAACTTCCTATTCCTAGAGAAATTTCTACACCAAATAATAGACAGGCTTGGTCTCTTTCTGTCAGCCTAGTTACTTCTAAAGGCCAAGTCAAAACTTAGCATCTTAAAGACAATGTCTTCTCTCCTGTCTTTGAACACCATAGCAGGATGGCTTTGCCTCAGGGACTTTCCCTGTCACTTTGAATATCTGCTAACAGGTTTGGCCAGTGTAGAATTAGGTTATTGAAATTACTAGATATAATCCTATACCCCTTTTGAATGAGTTTTTTTCTCTTTCTATAACCAGACCATAGGAAGTTGGTCTTAGCCCCTAGTTAGAAAACTATTCCCTTAGGTTTAGGATATTTGTTATTAGGAAACCAGGATTCTTGCAATCCCTTCATTTACATCAGTAATGACACCTAGGACCAAGAGCTACTTTGATATGTAAGAAATTAGCCTTCTTTTTATCCTCTGGCTCCAAAGGGAACTCTATTTTATTTTGAGATTATAAAGCATGTTTATTTTTGTTTTAAAATCAAACAATGTACATTGACAGCTTCTGTACTTTGAAAAGAAACAAATGTGGGCATTCCTTTCATGATACTGTCCCTTTAACTTTTATATACTCCCACCCTGGGGATTAAAGTTGTTCCATGTCTATGAAGATGCGGGTTCCCCACACAATTTATTTTGTGTGGTTTTATTATTTCATATTTCACATTTGGCCGCTCTTGTACCCATTTTCCTCTCATGAAGGATTTCCCCACTAGAGATGCTGAGACGCAGGAAACCTACAGCAGGGAATGGCCCTGACTTAATGTAGATCTGAAATTCAACTATGAAGTACATTGTGATCACAATGTTTCAACAAAATAAAATTTTTTAAAAAAGATGTAAAGCTTAATATTATTATTAAAAAAGGAATTCTACAAAAAAAAAAAAAAAGACACCGAAAACCAAAGTAAGCACTGTTCTTATATGGTCTCAAAATAATTAGCAACTTTAGTGTTCTCCTTTAGTTAAAATGTTTTTTACTTGGTTTTGCTTGCAAATATAATGGTGCATGAAAATTACTGTGAAGATGCATTGATAGAATCAAAAGTAAAGGGCCTGGAAAGATAGCACAGAGGCGTTTGCCTTGCAAATATCCGATCCAGGACCAAAGGTGGTTGGTTCGAATCCCAGTGTCCCATATGGTCCCCCGTGCCTGCCAGGAGCAATTTCTGAGCAGACAGCCAGGAGTAACCCCTGAGCACCGCCGGGTGTGGCCCAAAAACCAAAAAAAAAAAAAAAAAAAAAAAAAAGAATCAAAAGTAAACAAAGCTCATTATTATATTATATTATATTATATTATATTATATTATATTATATTATATTATATTATATTATATTATATTATATTATATTATATTATATTATATTATATTATATTATATTATATTATATTATATTATATTATATTATATTATATTATATTATATTATATTATATTATACTTACTTTGACAATGAGGAACTTGAGATCATTGTACTGCATAGTGAAGCAGTACTTCAAACCAAAAAGGTTTTATTTAGGAAATATAGCAACAAACAATGCTTTTAGTAACTAAAAGACACCAAGTAATTTTTTCTTCAGCTGCAAAGTATAATTCTTATATATACACACATATATAGTCTATAAATATATATGCTATAAGCATATAGTATATATATTTATTATGTAACATATATATGTTATTGTGTGTGTTTGCAAACAGCTATAAGGGATTTTACAATGTGCAATAGGAAAAGATTCATTGTGCAAAGTTATTACAGTATGGTAGTTATGTGTCCCTATAAGGAGTATAGGTAGAGATCAACTTCACATTTTTCACTGTTTGGAAATCCTAATTTACCAGGGAATAAGTTGCTTATTTTACATGTAACACATGTCATTGATTTAGATTCAATCTTTTCAGCATGGTCTCAGAAGAACTTACAAGAAGAAATTCTGAGTACAGAGCCAGAATTTAGCCTTAAGAACAAGTAGGCATGGTCTCAAATTGTTCTAAAAAACAAAACAAAACAAAAATCAAATAAATAAAAAGTTCATGTGTCCTATTGATTAAACAATTATCTAAACCAGTTATTAGTTTAACTTTGAAATAATGACTAGAAGGTAACTTTTGTGTCATGTTCTAGAAAGACTTAAAAATAAAAAAAACAAGTCTCATAAAAAATAATACTCTTGTATGAAGCCCAGTAATTCTTAAATATGTAAAAAAAACTTGGTCAAAAATTATTCCTGTAAAGGTCATCAACACTATGCTGTATTATTTGATGCTGGATGCATTATCTAAACTATATAAAATATAGAATCAGATTTGTTCTCAGAAAAAATGTCATATTCAAGGCAAAAGTCTCTTATAAAGAATAGTATATTTTTAAAGTGAGTTTTACATTATAGTATTTTTTTTAATTCTCAGAAGCACAACTGTTTTATTTGAGTATCAAATGATGAACTATATAAGAATGTGGAAATAAGTTGGACAGCTTTATTGAATTTTGACTTGCAATGATATAAAATGAAGTGAACAGGTTGAGTAGAACACTTTTAATGTGATTTATAATGCTTACACACATCTGTTGATTCTGTTTTCCAGTAAATCTGCCAATTACTTTTAGCAATACAAGAAATATGCCTCTTCAAAAGAAATGGCACATATGCATTTTCTAAGGAAAACAAAAGGATGTGACTCTATTTTCTGATAATTTGAAATGAATACAAGGAGAAAAAGCACAATAAAATTCTATTGGACCAAAATCCCAATGTTATTTTGAAATTATATTATCACCACAAACATGATAATAATAATAAAATTTTGTATTGGATCTGAAATGTGAGGAAAAATAGTATTATTATGGTCATATATCTGGGATCCTTTATAATAAAGAGAGGACTAGCTCAGAAAAGAATCCTATTTATAGACATATAGATCTGTTAAATTATGTCAGAACACAAGGAAATTTTATATCTTTTTCATGTTTTTCTTTGAGCTAGAAAAATAAGAAATTTATGTTATACTTATTTATAGGAAAAAAATAAAACCCAAAGGATTCAATTATATAACTGGAAAGTATGTAGAGTAAACATGAAAGGTATAGTATTTTTGTTCTTGAATTAATAAATAAAATTGGGAAAGTACTTGAAACTTCAAGAAAAGAAGACATATATGACAAAAAGATGCTTGAGATATTTGCCCTATCATAAGACAGGTTTTACCCATTAAAGCTTTTTTTCTGAAGATGACCTTAAATTTGAGTAATTTTCATTCTTCTAGATAGTTGAGGTAATGGCAACAATTTATTTTAAAGATCACAGGGTTTCTCTGATCTTAACTTCAAATTCTAAGGTGATATTGGAAGAAATGCTTTAAAAAAGCACATTATACTTTTACAGACACCTAGTTTGCAAGAAATATGTAATTCTGTAAATAACCATGGTTGCTTAAAATGAGCATTTCACATAAATATGTAGATACAGACATGTTAAGTCCAATTAATCAAAGCATATATTTTCATAGTCACAATTGTTTGAAATTGAAGTTCACCAAGAATTTATTTGGACTACTTAAATGACACTCTGAATTTAAGTCTTTATAATGATCATAACCTTATAAAAATGTTGTGGTTTTATTTTGTTCTGCCTTAATTAGAATAATATAAAAATAAATGCCATGATACATATGCTTTATTATTTTAATATCCACAAATATTTTCTATTATGTTTATTAATTTAACAAAACAAGCAATTAATATTCTTTGTTCATCCAAAAGCTCTTGTTCTGAATATATTGTTCTGAATAACTTTATTGGGGCCTAAATTTTCTTTTTTTTTTACATAGTTTTTGTATTTCTGTTTTTATTATCAAGTTCAATTAAAATACATGTTTCTATAATTTAGAACAATATTTTCTAAATTTTTCTTAAAATATAATATTTTGGGCCAGAGAAATAACTCAAAGAGCTGATATGTCCTTATATATATGACTTAAGTTTTACTTCTAGCACCAAATTGTCTCCTGAGCACTTCTGACAGAAGTCTCTGAGCCAACTGCCCAAATAACTCCAATTAGATTATGGCTCTAAGTCAACAAAATAATCTTACTTACATTACTATTACTCTCTTCACAGCATTGCCTAACTTGACTTTCGGTAGAAACCTGCGAGATATTTTGTTGACTGCTTCATCTTGTAAATATGGGCATTAACGCATTGTACTAGGTTTTTCAAGTTATGAACAACGAGGATCTGTGAGATAGTACAATGATTAAGGCAAAGGTGAACTTTGGTTTCACCTCTGGCACCACATGATCCCTCATGACAATTCCTTCATCATCACAGTGGCAGCCCAGGTTCTCAAGCCCTCCAATATTTGGTCTTGGAGGGACCCTTACCCAGCGTTGTCAGAATGTCCTGAATAATCCCGGAGTAGCACTGATTCCTCAGGCCCTAGATTGAACCACTACTTCAGGTTGCAAGAGTCACCATTTCACCCTCAATTCACCTATAAAAGCAGTAAGTTCTAACCTTCAGATTTTAAGCACAAGGCCTTCCTAATGTTACAAACCCAGCCAGTACAAGAAAAATTCTTTGATTAATGATGTCAATAAACACTTACATGCACCTTGATGGGGTAATGATTCATATATACCAGTGATTATGTTACTGTTTCTTGAATTGATCGATTAGCTCAGACTAATGCTATTCTAGTTGGCAAAATGCAAAAGAAAGTTTCCAAAAGCTGGATAACACTAGAAATCAGCTGAAACTCTTAATGTTCACTTTATGATTATTTTTATTTTTTATTATTACATAAAAATTCTAAAGTTAATGATACAATACACAATAGAGCTGAAGACTGGAAATAGTGACTAAAGGAATAAATTGTCTTAATTTAGTAAAGACTTGAAACAGGGAATGAGGGGATAAATTATCCCTATTTACCTAGTTCTTTTTCATTTGGTTATATGTCAGTATGTTAAAAATGATTTTTACAATACAATTAGAACAACAATTTTCTAATGCTGTTTAGCCACTTTTATAAAGGGCTAATGTGTAAATCACTAAACATTTTGGTTTGCGATGAAGAGTTTTAATTTTGATGATAATTGTCTTACATAAAGGTTACATTGATGTTATTAGAATGAAAAGCAGTACTATCTGGGAGCTAGCCAGGTTACCTAGCATTTCTAATGTCTAAAATACTCATGAGTACATTAGCTTCAACTTAGGTTAATTACTATGAGTTTAAGTTTATTTTATGACAAAGTGTTGACAATGGCCATTGTATAGATCTGATAAATTGCCAAAGTATAAATGTAATACCCCAAAAGAATATTTACAATGCCCTACATATCAACATTACAGAATATGAATGTTTTACCTCAGGTATAATTGGTTGACTGTTAATGGGGGACTCACTCTGTGAGATAATTCCCTATCCAATATCACAGTACTTGAAAACATTTTAAAGATCAATTCAAAGTAACTGTCTACAAAATAAAACTATATTGCATTTTGTCATGTAAGTTAAGCAATGGAGTTGTTGCAGTCACTTCACCATTGCAATAGAAACCATATATAATATTCCAAGAACAGAGTACTCAAATAATGTGTGCACACACACACACACACACACACACACACACACACACACACACACATGCATGCTTGCACATGCTGATGTTTATAATCTTATTTTAGCTGGCTGACAAGCCCCAAGTTTTTCTGAGCTCTGGACAAAATGTTTTCTACATGATTTTATATGCAAGAGCTCATACCTCACTGCCAGTCCAATTAGATTCTACTGTTGAAGTTCATCTGATATATATATCTTAGTATAAAGCAGTGTTCCGAAGGTCTAGAAGCTGTGTAAGTCTCAATTTCACATCCTTTCATTTTCAATTCCTCTTGTATAAAAGCATGCTAACCCAACTCTGACAGAAGTAGAGCTACATCAAGACAGTACATGAGTAGGATTCAAATAAACTAAGAGAGAAATCACTCTCTGCTTCAAAGTATTTGTCGAAAGTATTTATTTGAACACTAATATACTTTGATAAATTATATCTATTAAAATATTAAAATAAGGAACCTGTGTATATAGTATGTAAATCAATAGTTTTCTATCACAATAAGATAATTAATGCTCATTAATAAATAATCATTTCCTTGGTATGGTATTTTAAGTTTGGTTTTGATTTCTATGAGTTCTTTTCTCAGTTACTGGCTTTAAATCACTTTTAGTCTTAGTTTCTGTATGAATGTTAATTATAAAAACAGTGTAAAAATATAGGTATATACCCAGATTTGTGTAACTTGGCTTCAAGAAGAGATATGGCAAGAAAAGTGTGATTTATATAAAGAAGATCACAGCCTTTTCTGTTAGATGACTTTTGGGTTATATGAATGATTTTTTAGCTTTCCAATACATAAAGAATCTTTTCTTAAAATGTGTCAGCCAGTGGCCGGGCAGTGGCGCTAGAGGTAAGGTGCCTGCCTTGCCTGCGCTAGCCTTGGATGGACCGTGGTTCGATCCCCCCGTTTCCCATATGGTCCCCCACGCCAGGAGCGACTTTTGAGCGCATAGCCAGGAGTAACCCCTGAGCGTCACTGGGTGTGGCCCAAAAACCAAAAAAAAAAAAAAAGTGTCAGCCAATGTATGGATACCACATTCACTTGGGTCAGAGAAACCATATACACATCTCCTTTGTTCCAAGTTGGCTTAGGTATGGATTCACCCAAGGTAAACCACCTGGGGCTTTCTACATAAGAGTTCTTTGTTAGGGTGAATACCAAGGGAAAAGTTCCAGTTAATTGGTGGCCTTGTTTCTTGACATTCCTTACCTGGACTCTGTTTTTCTGAAGGGTATCCTGCCTTTTCTGGATCTATTTTGGCACCAGTTAAAGATATTATCAAGCCTAGGTTAATAGTCATATTTTAGACTTAAGTGATTTTATTTCTGCAAGAATTCATTGCCAAGGAGGGCCCTCCATTCCCTATCTACCTGCTTGCCTCTTATTTAAAACTCAATTAAAACTATTTGATTTTAAGTATTTCTCTAGTATGTATACATACTTATCATAAACATGTTAACTTGGCTCAAAAACTCCATCTAGGTATTTTTCTAATATGCATAATTTTGGGGAGCCACACCTGGCAGTGGTCAAGGGTTATTCCTGGCTCTGTGCTAAGAAATCACTACTGGCTCAGGGGACCATATGGGGTGCTGGAGATCGAACCCTGCTGTCTGTCCTGGGTCAGCCGCGTGCAAGACAAATATCTTACCACAGTGTTACCTATCCGGCCCCCAAAATGCATAAATAATTGACTCCACAGTATGATTATCTGGACCCAGCAGTCTGGGGACTATAGATTTAGCAAATATTACTACATTTAGACCTGCTGACTCTCTCAGTCATAAAATCAAATCATTTAGCTATTGGGATCACATGAACATATTTTTGATAAATATATACAAGCCATAAAATCATTATACTTAATTTTATACCTTTCTAAAAATTTGTTTACATCTAGATAATTACATTTTGAATCAGAGCTAACCAAAATTATTACACATCATGTTACTCAAATATATTTAAATTAAAATTATAATTTATATACATAGACTGTGTATAGAAATTGGCTCAAATTATGGTAACTGAAAGTCAAATTTAAAAGGGGAAATAAAAAATAATTGTATATGGAACCAGAGAGCTTGTTGCTATTAAAATTTCTATCACATGTACTAGCTCTAAAGAAATATTTGAACTGTCAATATTTATACAGACACAAGAATTCAGTTCACTTAATTTTCAAATAGTCTTCTCTCTTTATTTACTCCTCTTAAGAAGCTTCTTAAATTTGCATTTCAAAGAGTTATTGCTTGGTGTTAATGTTGGGCAAAGAACAGGAAATTTGCATCATAGAGATAGAATCTTGTTTTTAAGACAGAGGAAATAAGAATTTTTCCAAGTCTGATATATTTTCCTCTTTCTAAATTCTTTAAAATATTTGATTGAGTAGACCTGTATCTGTAATCATAATTTTGATCTTAAAATCACTTTCTTTATGAGTAACCTAGTTTCCCATATAACTCATATTGACATAGTCTCTATACTATTCACATGCTAAATATATATTTAATTATATTTTTGATATGTTTTTTTAATGTGCAGGTTCCCAGTATGTGGTCAAAATTGAAGTTTCTTTTTTTGTTTTTAATTTTATTTTTTGGTTTTTGGGTCACACCCAGCAGCACTCAGGGATTACTCCTGGCTCTACAGTCAGAAATTGCTCCTGGCAGGCTCACGGACCGTATGGGATGCTGAGATTCGAACCACTGACCTTCATGCAAGGCAAACGCTTTACCTCCATGCTATCTCTCCAGCCCCAAATTAAGTTTCTTAAATCAATAAGAATCAAATAGGTGTTCAGTTCAACTACAATGAAAAAGTGAAAAAGAAAAAAATTTGGAGACTTGGTAATAATAATTTGCAGCTTCTCAGCTGTTTTTTGTTGCCCAGTGTATGTTTTTAGATAGTAGAGTTAACAAAATTGTATTCAATTTTGTGATTTGTTTTCTAATGAATCACAATTATATTGACAGGTACAAAAAATGATATACATCTAGACATATATCTTAATTTACTTTTCTCTTTATCTACTTTGTGGGTTCACTTCCAGTGATTCTTTAAGGTTTACTCTTGTTTCTCCATTCAGGAAATATTTCCTGGCAGTGCTGAGGGAATGGAATGAGAAGATAAAACCCAATCGGCCATGTATACCTGCTATGCTCTCTCTTTGGCCAAAGTTTCAGTATTTATTGACTCTAATAAACTTTATCTATCTTTATACATTTATATTTATGTACCTGTATATAAATTAATATATTTGTATTTATAATGATAAACTTAGTGCATAATTTTTTTCAAAACTGAAAATATTCTCTGGTGCCCAATGAAACATTATAGATATCTTTAGTATTATTGTAGAAGATGTATTATTGTGAAGATCTACTTTCTCTGTGGAAAGTATAAAAGCAAATTGATGGGATGATACAGACATTTTTGACAATTCAGCAACTTAAATATTGTTGGCATCAAATTTTCAAAATAACCACAGGATTTCAATGTTTTGAGTGTTTTGAAGGAAAATAATATGGAAGCACATTCTTAAGCAGAATAGGTGTTAAATATATCTGAGTGATCAAAAATTCTCCACTTTTGTCCTCTGAGACACACTTACATCTGAGTCCCTTGCTAAAGTTTTGTCTAGGTAAAAAGAGCATAGCACTTGTTATTTTCCATATAAAATTTTATCGGGGCCTTTGTTCCTGCTGCCTTAATTCCTGGTGGCTCTTTTTTTTTTAATCTTTGTCTTGTTTTACATTTTTTAAGTTAATAAAATATTTATTTGTACCAAGAAAAAACACAGTAAACAAAGAAATATACTAAGCTTCTTCCTATCCACAATTCTCAAATCCTTGCATTCATCAATTTGGAAAGGTTATCCTATTCCAAACTTTCCTAATTTTTTCCTGGGAAGGATTTTTCATTTTTTAAATAATATCTTTATTTAAGCACCAATACTTACAAATTTGATTGTAGTTAGGTTTCAGTCATAATAAGAACACCCCACCTTCACCAGTGCATCATTCCCTTCTCCAATGATCCCATCTCCCTCCTCTCCCCTCCCCTCCTGAATTCAAGACAGGTATTGTGCTTCTCTCACTCATTGACATTGTCATGATAATTGTAGGTGTAGTTATTTCTCTATCTGCTCTCACACCTCTTTGTGGTGAGCTTCACATCATGAGCTGGTCCTTCTAGCCCTCATCTCTATTGTCTCTGGGCATTATTACGATAATGTCTTTTATTTTTCTTAAAACCCACAGATGAGTAAGACTGTTCTATGTTATTTCTCTTCCTCTGACTTATTTCCCTCAGCATAATAGATTTCATGTATAGGAAAATTTTATGACTTCATCTCTCCTGATGGCTGCATAATATTCCATTGTGTCCTGGTGGCTCTTATGATGGAATGTCTGACATTTGCTTTTTTCCTGAGAATATACAATCTAGATCCTGAGACAGGAAAATTCCCAAATATTCCTAAATTTTATAGCTTTGTCAATCTTATGGATCTGGGGCTTGCATGCCTGACTACCTATTTAGTCTAAATTTATGGTATCCTAGACTATGTTCCAAGACTATGTGGAAACTTATTTACTTTGAAAAGAAGTTTTTGCTTAACAGCAGTCTGTGAACTCAAATATGACACCATTTGCCAGCAGAGAGAACAGTTTGATTATTTTTTTTCTATGATTTAAGGAACTCATCTCCACAGATTTCCAGTTATCTCAGAAAGTGGTCACAAGTTCAAGTTGTCACTGAACTTTTGTTCTACTACTACAGAATAAGTGTTCCACAACTCCCTATTTTGCTCTTAGGATCCTGGCAAGACTAGATTAGTGTTTATGCTATGATCAACTGACTTAAATTAGGGTTTCTTGGGACATCTTCCTAGGGCTGTTCCTACTTGCTTGTGTTACACAAAAAGTTTAAGGAACCTAGTTACTTCCAAAATCTCCTATTTATTACAAAATGTTCTGAATAATGCAAAACAATGTCCAGGTGGAAGATATAGAAAAAAATAATGTAGGTGAAGAAGTTCTCCTTTTATCTACTCCAATCTCCCCCCAAATCAGAAAATTGTCACATTCAGAAAATTCTATGCAGCCCATTTTTGCTTTTAGGTAGAAGCTACATCAATAAGGCAGATAGAGTAACTCATTTTCCATTGGCATTGGTACTCAATATATTGTCTCTCCTCCAACTCTTAATGGTAGACCAAACTTGATATTCTGGCCTTTAACTAATATCAATCAGTTCAGTTATAATCAATCCTCTTTCTCAAATGTCCACTAAAAGCTCCACTTATTGTTCTAGCAAAAGCAGTAATATCATACTGGGCACTTGTTTTTCAAGACTTTAAGAGGGGCTGTAACTCAGAAATGCTGAATAAAGTCTATATATGTATGAGAAATACATATATCAATAGTTCCAATGACCACAAATGTAAAATTCACACATTATCTATAATCTTCATTTTTCTGGGAAGTGATAACAGATTCCTTGAAGTCTGCATGGTCTTTATTGATGTTAATTTCATATGATTATGTACCCAAGGGATACATTTTGGAATGCCTTTGCTATATGTGCTGCAATTGCCTAGTAGTTTCACTGTAAATTAATTTAAAACGTCATAAAATATATCAGTAGTGCTAATAAGTATATTTGACTTCGAGAAAACATTTATTTCATTATTTAAATAACTTACACCAAATTACTTGCCTCAATAACACAGTTAAATTTTTAAAATGAAAATTATTTCTTGAATATGTTTGTTTTTATCATGTAATATGCAATGTTAAATGTATTACTGGAATTGCATAAGATGCCTCTTTATGTCTTATTTAAATTGCAATCATTCCTGGTTAGTTACATTGTATAAGTAATGATATATAATTGCATTTATTTTTTGGGGGGTACAGCAAGATAGTGTTTATTGAATGAACTTTACTTAGAAAGATGTAAAGTGAGAGAGAAGATAATATGTATTCAAGAGAGAATGCAAGCATTTCCAGAGTGAAAAACAATGCAAAAGAGACAGACACCAGCAAAAAGAAAAAAAAAAAAGATTCATATTGTAAGAAGGAATAAGAAATAAGAGCAAATCTTATATTCGCTTTAAAGTGACTAGTGAAGGTATGCAGAGCAGGCTTCTCCAAGATGCATAGAATACTTCCCTAATAAATGTTTGTCATGTACTTTACTTTGAATTGAAATCAGGTGAGGGTTGATTCCTTCAAGTATTATTTCAGGATCCAAGTTTCTTCAGGTATATTTCCTGAGCTGTCAAGAGTAATCCTTGAACGCTAGGGAGTCACTAAACAAAAACAAAACAGAAAGTAAATTCTTACCCAGAATAAGGGTTATTAACAGAAATTAACCATTCTACCTGAAGAGATGAATATATCATAGAAAATCAATCTTTCCATGAAATTCAAGGTCCTAGTGTCAATATCTGAGTAAAGGTGTATTCTTAATCTTCCATCTTCAGATCCTGCCTGTCTTTGTAGGGTTAATAATACATATGGAGTGGAATTTAGTTTTATCTTATTAATCACTTGTTAATTTGAGATTTTAACTAGTCCAATAAAACCCAGAAGTACAAAGGAAACATTATTTTCTCTTCCCAAAGTGCAGGCAAGGTTATGGAAAATTTAAACAGTTATAACCAGTTGTAATTACTGACATGAGGTTCTAATATTGTTACCTATCTCTTAGAAAAAATTATTGAATAAAATCATTTTTGAATAAAAACATTTTTAGTTCCACTGGAATAATTACTTATAATTAAAGCATCTATTGATGGTAATAATACAATTAAAGATGATCAGATAAGCTGAATAATCCTTCCCCATCATTAATTTTAATACAAAAGTTACTGAAAATTTAATTCATTTTATATATTCTGAATGATTTTCAGAGTACCTTCATAAGAGTTTCTACTTATTTATTTTGACAATATTTGAAATTTACATTAAAATAGAAGAAAAATAAATGAAGCTTCAAAGAAAAGACTGAATGTGAAATGTTTAACATTGAAGATGGGACTGGTTCAAGTACTTGCCTTGTGTGTTATAAATCCTGTTTCTAATACCAATTCTAAATCTAGTGCCTTAGGTACTTCCAGGTATGATTTGTTAACATAGACAAAGTAAGAAGCCCTTAGTACTACACGGTGCCTCCCTACACCCTCTAAATGAAAATAATGAAACTTTCAGAGATATACAGGGAAATAAAAATACATCAGACAATGTCTTTATTTGTTTTATACATATTTACATAAATGTGTCAATTGAAAAATATATTAGTGTTTAATATAAAATATAAATACATAATGTATGAAGAATAATTTACTTAGGGTACAATTTTGGTGCATCTAATTAGATAATGTTATTAAATTTTTATAAACTTTATTGTTAGGGAACATAATCAAGGACAGTTAAGAAATCTTGCCAGTTCCCTTACTTTTAGGTGTCTAAATTAATAATCAAGCACAGGATGTTTGCAGGGGATTTCTAAATAATAAAATGTGAACTAATGTTTTTTTTTTCTATTAAAGTAAATATTCTCAGGCAATGGAAAATTGTTGTGATAAAAATCTTTAATTGCCATCGAGTGTTCCCTTTCAGTTGCCAAGCTAAATGCACCATTAAGCCTACACCAATATTTTGTTTCCAAACCTTCAACTAAGTGGCCATATTTGAAGCTATGGGTTGGAAAGAAAATCAAGAAGGCAAGGCACATAGTTAAAAGATCAATGAAATTTCGGACTGAAACTCAGAAAGTAAAATAATTAAATAGTTCAAGGCTAATACAATTCACATTGTATAAAACTATCAGGAATATGACCATTTAAACACAATTCTTGGGAGATGGAAAAGTTTTATTATTTAATTAACATGTATTTTATTTGCATTTGATTTCTCTAATATTATTTTAAAGATCTTCTTTAGGGGCTGGAATGATAGCACAGTGGTAAGGTGTTTGCCTTCTACCTTGACAACCAAGGATAGTCTCTGGCATCCCATATGGTCCCTGAGCCTGCCAGGGGCGATTTCTGAGCACAGAGCCAGGAGTATCTCCTGAGCTGTGCCTCCCAAATAAAACAAAACAAAAAGATTATATTTAAACAAATGTTATTAGTTGTGATCATTAGAATCCATGATCACATTTGTTCTGAACCAGATTGAGACCAAATTAAGGAAGTTTTCAGAAAGCCCCTCTAATTTTGTTGTTTGTTTACTTCTTTAGGGATACACTATCAGTGCTCAGGGTTACTCCTGACTCTGCTCAAGGTACACTCCTGGCAGTATTTGGAGGTACCACATAAAATGTTAAATGTTGAACTAAGGTCATTGCTCAAAAAGCAAACAGATCACCACTTTTCTATTTCTCTGTCCGCAAACCCCACTAAAATTTAGTCACATTTCTAGCTAATCTTAAACAGATAAAATATAACTACTGTTACAGTTTGGAGGAGAATAATTTTATTTGTGTTTTGGTGCAAAAACTCTCTGATGAATTAAAAATTGTAACAGATGTAGTCTGCAATAATGATCACAACTGGGATCCCGGCATAGAGGAAGAGACCATATGATTACTTGCCCTATAGAGGGAATGTTAAAAAAGAGGATCATTAAATTTGTCTTTCATAAAAAAAAAAAAAAAAAAAAAAAAAAACGCAAGAAAGTAACACAGGACCCCCAAGAGAATCCAGGCTTTTCTGGATTAGTTTAAGATGACCATTAATTTTCTTGTATCCTTTGGTTTTTGCTTGAATAGACACACAAATCAAAATTAAACAGTATTATAACTGGACAGTTCTGGAACAAAAATTCTTAGAGAACCTTTAACACTTTGAACATATCCTGGCATAAGCATTAGGTCATAATTCTAATTTCTAGTACTGAATTGTGTATATTATCTATAATCATTAGTACAGATGCACATTTCCTTCTAAGTAACTGCTCTGAATTATCAATTGACTTAGCACTTCCCCTTTAAAGGTATAACTAATTATGTTAAAATTCAAATATTTAGGGTTCCTTCTCTCTTCAAAACAGTGCCAATTGGAAACTTCCCACAAAAATCATATTGTCCTTGCTTTCCCAAACACAGAGAGCAATTATACTCCTTCTTTGGGAAAACATATAGTTGTTTTGGCTTCTTTGTTTGATTTTAAATTAAATTTCTTTACTTTATACACCGTAGTTCATGGAATGGTACAGAATACAGTTGTTTCTTGTATTCAATAATCCAACACAAATTTCACTATCAGTTTAACATTATTTCTAACTTTGTCACCAGTCTCCCATCATTAAATACCTGAACAACTTGTGCCTGGCTCCTAAATGTTTGTCTCTTCCCTTCATTTCTGGTCATTAGACATCAAATAAAACCTGCATTGATAAAAATATTTTACATATCTATAGTCATAGATTGACTATTTTCTAAAATTTAGACTCAAATTCTATCTATTTTATTCAAGTTGTTATTGAAATAATAACAAACTACATACCTGGCCATTAACATATATTTAATGAGTAAATAAATAATTGAATACGCATTGTCTATTTATGTTCTTTCCTAATCTTTTACATCCATCCATGATGATTCAAATAATATGAGGTGTGCTCATAAGCTTTCATTAGTATTTATTAACTTAACTTACATAATAATAATGATGACATCTCCTTCTTATCCACTGAATACATTTAGTTCAGTTTTGTTTTGATTCTCACTCTGCCTCTAGGCCAAAAATATTTAAACTTTCATGCTATCTAAAGGTAGACGCTAATAGACTGAACAGTGTTTTTTTGGTTATGTTTCAAGAAAGTGAAATAAACAAAGAAATTGGGTACCTCAGTGCCCCCGTTGCAAATGAAAACAACGATTCTCAGAATCTTTTAGAATTTATTTTGCGACTTACAGCAGAACAACAGTTTGGTTTCTTTGAAGCTATAAGCAGAATACAAAATGTAAGACTTTGTGACCACAGGACTAAGAGTTTCATTAAAAAATTCACTCTGATCATTTGTACTTGCAGTGGAAAGTAAAGCTCACTGACTAGGTTGCTATCGGGTAAGTGAAGCCTTATGCTGTTTTTCAGCAGGTAAAGCAGAAAGACTTCACACGCAGTAGATGTGCAAAGTTATTGGTCAAGATTCTACAAAAAAAGAAAACAGCTCATGAAACTTGCCACAAAACTGGGGAATGCAGCTAGGGAAATTACTACACTTTAAGCTATCATAACAATAGCATGAGTGAGAAAAGTGTAATATCTGTCTAGAATACTTGCAGAGGGTGGAGGAGGAGGGAGACGGAGGTCATTGGTGGTGGGAATGTTGCACAGGTGAAGGGGTTTGTTCTTTTTATGATTGAGGTCCAACTACAGACATGTTTGTAATTTTGAAGAATAAAGTATTAAAAACAAACAAAATACAAAACCGTAATTTTTGATAATACTAGATGAAACTACTAGGTGAAAATTTCTGTAGTCTCCAAATTATTCTTTTTTTATAGCTTTATATACAAAAGAAGTCATTTACTGTTTAACTGGATTAGATAACCAAAGTTTTTTATGTTTATGTCTATTTCCTTTTACTATGTAGAAATGAGTATTTAATAGTTACTTGGAAATGATTTTAAATTATTTCAATAATAATATACTAGCCGATAAACATTTGAATGCAATGATGATCAACACTTGTTAACTATCTCATAGCATATCATTATTATTATTATTATTATTATTATTATTATTTGGTTTTGAGTCACACCCTATTACGCTCAGGGGTTACTTCTGGCTTTACACTCAGAAATCACTCCTGGCAGGCTTAAAGGACTATATAGGATGCTGGGAATTATACCGAAGTCAGTCCTGTGTTGGCCGCATGCAAGGCAAAAGCCTTATCACTGTGCTATATCCCTGGCCAATTATAGTAGTATAATTTAATAAGCAATTTTTACTAAGCGATTTCTATATTTTAATCATTCTACTAAAGCATGAAACTAAAACCACCTATACAATAAAGAAAACTGTGTAAGTTGTATATTCTGTAAGAAATATTGTTTATAGATACTTTTGTAATAAGAGCTATTTTCTTGCTTCTAACCTTCTTACTTGAACTTACTAATATCTAAGTAAATAATCTACCATTCCAAGTCATATAATATATCAAAAAATCACAGTATGTAATGATTTAATAAAATAAAGTGAGAAGCCATGTGATAAAACTGTAAGATAGGACTTTATGCATAGTTTTGCTACATTATCTTCACTTCAATAACCTTTTCAATTAAATTTCAACAACGATGTCAAATTTAGAGACATCAAACTCTTCATCTGCCTTTTGTAAAGTGACTCAGTGTATGTATGAAGGGAGACATTTGCTGTATGTTGCTGAGTCTGCACCTCCAGTGCAGTCAACTGTCTGGAAATTTTCTCAACTCAAGACCATTTAACATAAATTATTTTGTGCCTCTTCATAACGTATTTTTATTAAGTGTTTGACAATATTAGAGTAGATTCCCTCCTCTGTACTCTCAATGCAAATTTTTATAAAACATGTAATAAAACTAAAGTATATTAAGGTATTAAAGGACAACTAAATAATTTATTTATTATTATTTCGGGTGCTAAGGGAATTATAATATATGTTTTAATAAAATTTAGCTATTTTTTCTATTTTGAAGTTCCTCTTTTGAGTTTAAATACAAATTTTTGGTTTATGTTAAATAGCTGTTTCCTTTGAATAAGTGTATAAATAGTCTGATAAATCATCTTAAAGCAAAATAAAATAATTACTTATAGAAACATAATAAAGCTTTATTAACAAATAGGAACAATAAACAAAATCCTCTCTATTTTCCTAGTATTAGATAGAAAGGATAAATTTGTGGTAAAATTATTCATATTTTTTCAAATATGAAATATAACATTTGATTCATTTGTTACTTTCTCAGGATAATTGATACATCTTAATGTTTTTATGATAATTATTAGATTAATATTTGTACATTTATCTTTTTTAAACCAAAAAGTCACATAACCCTGGGCTTATTTCTATAGTGAATATTAAGTTGCTTCATAAAGTGTTTCTTTAACTATCTCTCCACTTCCAAGTTTTTGATGGTTACTTATATATTATAAAAATGTAATCTATAACAAATAAATGAAAAATAATTTTCCATTTATTTTCAAATGATATGTTGTCATAGTTTCATTCTCTAATGAAATTAAGCAAGTATATAAATTATTTAATTTATGTTGGTCAATTTAAATGGCAACATATAATATGAGACAACCTATTACCTTTAATAATTTTAACTATTATTATAAATTCATATTATTCAAATAATAAAAGTACTATAACAAAATTAGTTAACATTAAGAATGTTTTCAATTTCCTTTAAGGCTGATAACTTCTGAATGAATTTTAAACTTTCCATATGCTAGTATGAACATTCTACAGATCATAGGACTACAGTGCTTGAAATTACTTACAATCATAGACGATATATTAATGGCTCTAAGAAATTATATCCATTTATCTATCTAAAGAATATTTGCTGAATGGAATAAATTAAAGAAGAGGAACATCTGTGATAACATATTGACATATATTGAATTCCCAAAGTTCTGGGATTAACAATTTTTTCTTTAAAGGAAACATCAAGTTAAATAATGCAGTGGCTACAATATTAATATGCTGTTAAAATGGGGAAGGACTAATCTAAATGGATAAATAAGCACTTGTCAAAGAGTATAGTAAGACAAAACTCTATTATACTTTATTGGCATTGAATCTAGTTAAAGACTACTGAAAACTTTATGAAAATGTGACATTTGCAATATATTTAAAGACTGAAACCTATCTAAATATATATCAACATCCTACTAATAGCAAAGACTTTGTTTTTCTTTTAAAATTTCTAGCAGTTTGATACCAAAAACATTAGAGGGAATTAAATACCTAAGGCTATAATTGAAGTGATAAATCCACTGAGTAAAGACACTACCATTTTCTTATTCTTATGTTTCTTAACCACTTCATATTATCAGGATAATAAGAACATCAAGGTGAACTAAATGTGCAATATATTTAAGATTTTGTAGATTAAAAATTCAATATGACTCAGAGCTTAGAGAAGGTGAAGGTGAATTCATGAAATATATTTAGTCATTCCTTTGAACTAATGCAATATTAAAAAATTGTAGATCACAAAATTTAGGTTAGATTTAAATTAATGAATTCATCTTGTCAAATACTATCAAGTAAGTGGGTGTACAATTTAAAATATATTAAGTATTGAGGCATTTTATTATTGTGAGGTTACTAATAAAGGAAAGAATTGAAAGAAAATAAACTTGAAATCTACGATTAGTTTTGCATTATAGCAATATATGAAGAATGATTTTAAAAAGTTGAGCACAAAGTTTTGTAAAAGTAAGAATAAAGTGCTCCTAGCAACTCTATAAGAGAATGAAGCTATTCTATCTAGTTGCTCTGACTCATGAGGGTATTGTCAAATGCTCCTGGTCATCCCTTTTCCCAACAGCGTCTTTTACCATCTCTTTTATTGCTATTGATTCTTTCTCATATGAAAAAATGGCTCTATTTGAAACTCAGAGGTTGCTTTGAGATGGTTTCTCTCCTTTCTGCTTTTATTTGAAAAAAAAAAAAAAGTACATCTTTAGAAGATTTCAAGGGAGTAGTGGAAAACATCAGAGCTATATTATTAATCATTCCCAAATATAATCCTAAATAGCACAGGTACTCCAGGGAATTATTAAAGTTAGATTTAAATGAGAAGGGTATTTAGGTGGAAAGCCAATTAAATATATTGGCTTCATTGAAAAATAGATAGGGATATCTTCTATTAAAAAAATAAAAAACACTCTTCTAGAGATAGAATATTCCAGAGCGGCATCAAAATTTCCAATGAATGAGCTCCCAACAGTGGAAAGTAGACAAGGCAAATAAAAGCTCAGATTTGTCTTTTGATATATAACAAACCATACTCGTTTTTTTAACTTGTACATAACCATTAAAATTTTCATTTTCATATAAAGTTAAGTGTGGATTCTTGTCATCTTGGAGAATAAAACTGCATTAAAAAGCATATTCAAATACTGGGATGTAGGTTGGACATATACATACACAATTCTTTTAGCATACGATTGACCTCTGCTCTTTCACTGCCTAGATCTAATACTTCATTTTCTTATCTAGCTCGTGTGTACACAAAAAATTTCCCTAGAGACAAGCTTTGAATGGCTTTTAATTTAATAAAATTAACGCTTTGACTTGTGGGTCAAAACAACTATCATTAGCACTAATGTATTTTGAATTATGATGTGGGTGTGCGCCCTTGTGTCATATTACAAAAAATATAGCTTGGATAAATAAAGCCTCTGTTTACACTAGGTACAAAGCCAATTTCTTGAAAAAAAATATAGCTCTAGCTTTTTCTCTCTGTAACATAATTTTTCAATTTTGACATCAGTGAGTTCACAGTATTCTGATTCTACTCTGTTCTCCATCTACAACTCATTTTCTTAAATGCCTCTTTCAATCTCCATATCATAGACATGTCTTACTGCTCTGGCACTGTGTTCAAGATCTTCCTCAATCATGCTACTCTCGTGTGGAATAGAATTTTCTTCTGTTTTGTTGAACTGTTATTTTCACTCTGTAACAAAATCAGCATTTTCTTTGACCTTCAGATATAAAAAACATAGTTTCTTTGGCCCCGAAGTATTCCTTATATTGTTGTTTTTTCAAATACTCAAGTGCACAGTGATTCACCTGAACTGTCCATGTTAGTCTTCTGTTTCTTTGTTTGAGTGAGTTAAAATATAAAACAAAGTACAGATATAATAATACCATGGACTGACATTTCAAGCATATTTTTTTCTAGTAAATCTTGTGTTTTTTAGCTGTGATAATTGGAAGCTACTGTCTTACACATGGATTCATATATTTTTTCTTCTAGTTAAGCCCTAGCAAATGAATACACATACCCTTCAGACTGATATAATTCTGAAAGGACAAATGATGGTATCCTGAAAAAAATTATATTTTAAAATGCAGAAATTTATGTTGGAACAACAAATAATTATTCCAACTTATTCATGTTCTCAGGCGATAACCCAGCCAGCTTTTAGATGGAAGTTTTGTGTAGCTACACCACCAGGAAAAATGAGCAGTTGACAGAATTCAAGTTTCTATGGTGGTTAGAATCGATTTCCATGTTATAATTCTCAAATTTCTGTGATAAGTAACACTTCCATTAATAAAAATGTTCTGGGTTTGGGCCAGAATGATGGTGGCTGATGAGTTTGCCTTGCATTTGGCTGATCTGGGTTTGATCCCAGGCATCTCATATAGTTCCCAAAATCTGTCAAGAATCATTCCTAAGCTCAGAGCAAGGAATAACCCTGTAGTACTCCTGGGTGTGGTCCCCAAATAAAACAAAAATATTTCTTGTTATTTAGCAAAATTTTAATGATATTAGCATTAAACCTATGAAATTTTCATAGCCATATTTAATATGAAAGTATGAGAGCAATTCACCCATGCAATTTTCATTGCATTTGGATTCAGAAACATTTATTTAGCATATTAGCTGTTGCATTTTGCTGAATAATTCAAGTATGTTAGTCTCATCAGAGAACTACATGTGAACTTCATGAAAAAATTAAGTCTATGTGTTTAATTTGTTACTAAATTTTTCGGTATTTTAGGGGAGATGTTTTTGAAAGCAAGATGTTTAGCATAGAATGATAATAATTGCTTTCTTTTTCTTTTTCTACTGGGTTCAAGATGGTGAGTGGGTAATGTTTTGCATGTTAGATTAGTGTTAAATATTAATAAGACAAAGATTCACGAATATATTTAACAGCTTAAGTATTACACCTAATGATATTCAAATGTAAGTTTAATACTGCAAAAATGTTTATCCGGTGTTTTTTGTTACTAATTAATGCATTAGGCTACTGTTTGTTTTAGATGTATTTTTTGAATGGCTTACTTCATGATCATTATCAAGGTTTTTATGTTGATCTTGCAATTTATTCAGATGTAAATAGAGTAAAATCATATTAAATGTTATGTAAATAACATTACACTACAGTATATATAATAAAAGTAATATTTATGTTAAAATTTTTAATACATCATGCTTTTCTCAAATACACCTATTTTAATCTTTAGGAATGGCATAGTACAAAATTTTGTTTGAGGCAATAAGTACAGATTCTATGAATTCATCCCAATTTTTGAAGGTTTGTAGTATGATTTCATTATTTTCCAGTAAGGGAAGAAACAAACTAGAAAGGCAATGTACTAGTTCTTAACATTCTGTAATTCCCCAGTCCCCAATTGTTTTATTTATATTATTCCCTGATGTCATTCAAATCTCTGGAAAGTCTCACTATTTTTTTGTCATTTAAAAAAAGAGTGAGCCATTACAAGTGCAATTTCAATTTCAATTCAGGTGGTTCAATTAGAACCACCAAGAGAGTGTACCTTCCACTTTTCATTCCTGTGAATACTTGTCTCTTTCTTTATATTTGGACACAGCTTGGGTGCATATAATATTCTTGGACGATGTTTTAGATTTCTAAATCAACAATAGCCAATTACTGTCAATTTAGTGACTTTAAAGAGCGCAAATTTATTGTTAGGGTTCTGTAAATCGGATGTCAGTGTGGGTCTCACTGGGCTAAAAATCAAGGTGACAGCAGGGAAGACGTGGTTCCTTTCATTTCCTTGTTCCTTCTGATTTGGCGGAGTTCAGTTCCATAGGCTGAAGAGCTAAGGTCTCCAGTTTCTTTAATGAGTGTCAGCTTGGGGTCACTCAACTCCTGGAAAATTCCTTCTGTTCATTGCACACAATTTTCTACATCTAGAATCAGCCATGGGGCACTAAACCCTTCTCCTGCTGTTGGCATCTCTGATTCATACTTCTTGCTTTCTTAATCTTACTTTAGCAAATATATATATATATATATATATATATATATATATATATATATATATATATATATATTTACAGCTAGATAAAATTATTTTCCCCTTGATCTTTTGGAGAGCTATACCACGACTCAAAGTTTACTACAGGTGTTCTGATTAATGATAACTCCTTTGTGATGCTGAAGAACAAAAACTGCTGTTTTTGAAAACCAGAGTTGGTAAAGTTCTTACCCCTCTACTATCCTTTCTGTTTGTTACACATAAGAAATTGTATGTATAGACCTATTTCACGCAAAAATATAATCAGTTCATTTTAACATTCTTCCTTTTTTAAAAATAATTAATTTGTTTAAATAAGCACCATGGTTGAAAAAAAATATTTGGATTTGGATGTCAGTCATTTATTATACATCACCCCTCACCAGTGTAACCTTCCCACTTCAGTGGTTCACATTTTTCCTTCTCTCACCTACCCCACCTGCCTTCAGGACAGACATTCTGGTTTTCTCAAACAGAATCTTCTTTATGGTACCTATCTGTGCAGTGAATGCTACGACTGGGATCACTGCTCTTTCTTGTGAGCTTCATACCATGGGCTGGTCCTTTAGGCCCTCATCTCTACTGTATCTTGATATTATTACCATTTTATTATTTTTGTATTTCTTATATTCCACAGATATGAGAATATTCTGTTTATGTATCTCCCTCTGACTTATTTCACTCAGCATAATAATCTCCATGTTCATTCATGTATAGGCAAAATTTATGACTTTTTATTTATTTTTATTTATTTTATTTATTTTAATTTTTCCTAATAGTTGCATATTATTCCACTGTGTAAGTTCACCAAAGTTACTGTAGCCACTCATGTATTTTTGAACACCTGGTTTGTTTCCAGGTTCTGATATTGTAAATAGCACTGCAATGAACATAGTTGTGCAGAGGACATTATTATATATTGTGTTTTAGGAAATAACCTTAGGATTAACATTGCTGGACTATAAGGTTTATAAAAAAATCAATTTCTAGGGATATTTTTGGGGGGTTGGACCACACCTGGTGATGCTTGGGGGTTATTTTGGGCTATGTGCTCAGAAATCGCTCCTGGCTTGGGGGACCATATGGGATGCCAGGTGATCAAACCGCCATCTGTCCTAGGTTAGTGTGTGCAAGGCAAATGCCCTATCACTTGCTTCACCGCTTCAGCCCCAATTTCTAGTTTTTTGAGGAAATTTCATATTGTCTTCGAGGCCTAGAAGACATTCCCACAAGCAGTGAACGAGAATTCCTCTCTTCCCACATTCATACCAGCACTAGATATTCTTTTGTTGTAATATGTGTCTAGTCTATAATGTGTGAGATAATACAACACTGATGTTTTGATTTGCATCTCTATGATGATCAGTGATGCGGATTATTTTTTTATGTGTCTTTTGTCCATGTTTCTTTTTTTATGTGTCTGATTCTTGTAGGAAATATCTTTTCATTTTTTTCTCCCCATTTTTGTTAGAATTATTTTTCTTGTTGAAACCTGTCAATATCATTTATATCTTAGATATTATTTCCTTATCTGATGTGTAGTGAGTGAATAGTTTTTCCCATTCCAATAGAGGCCTTAGACTATTAGTCACTGTTTACTGTGAAGTGCAGAACTTGACAATTTATTATAGTCCCATTTGTTTATCTTTGCTTTCACTTTTTTGATCAGTGGTGTTTCCTACTTGAAGATACCTTTAATCTCTATGTCATGGAGTATTTTGCCTACATTTCTTCTATATGCTTAGATTTCAGGTCTACTCTTAAGGTCTTTATATCATTTTAATTTTATCTTTGTGTGTGGTGTTAAATAGAGCTCTGAGTTTGCTTTTTTTGCATATGGCTGTCCATCGCCACTTGTAAAGATGCTTTCCTTGCTCCACTTTGTGTTTCTTACCAATTTATCAAAGTTTAATTAATTGTATGTCTGAAGTCATTCTCTGAAACTTAATTCTATTTTATTGATCTAAGGGACTATGTTTATTCCAATACCATTGTGTGTTAATAAATGTTGCTATATAGTACAATTTAAGTATGGGGCAAGTGAGGCCTCAGATCTTCTTTTTCTTAAGGGTTACCTCTCCAGCCCCTGACTTGAATATCTTAAACCATCCTTGTAACTCTGGAATAAATAATATTGGTCATGGTTGTATAGCCTTCTTGATAAGATATTTGATAAGGTACTTGATCCCATTTGCTAGTAATTTTTTTCTTTTTGTGCCACACCCAGTGACAGTCAGGGATTACTACTGACTATGAGCTCAGAAATCAGTCCTGGCCCAGGGGATCATATGGGATGATAGGGACAGAACCAAGGTCTATCCTGAATTAGCTTTGTGCAAGGCAAATGGTCTACTGCTGTACTATCGCTATGGTCCCCAATTTGCTAGTATTTTATTGAGTCTTAGTGAATCCATCTGGTCCAGAGTTTTTGTTTTTGGGAATACTTTTGACTGTCATTTTACTTTTATCAAATTTGATAAGTCTGTTTAGATCAATGTTTTTAATCTTGTGAGTTTACAAGAGTCCAAGAATTTATCTTTTTCTTCCAGATTCTCATGTTTTGTGACATAGATTTTTAATGTAATTTCTTATTACAGTTTGAAGTTCGTAGAGTCCTTTTATCCTCCTCTGTTTAATTTCTAATACAATTTATTATTTTTCTCTTTATTTGTGAATTTTAAAACGGTTTATCGATTTTTTATTTTTTCAAAGAACCAACTCTTGCTTTCATTGATATTTTGGGATTGTTTTAGGATTTACAATTCAGTAATTTCTGCTGTAAGCTTTATAATTTTCTTCCATCTCTCTAGCTCTGGTTCATTTTATTGATCACTCTTCATTTTTATATACTGTGACATTACATTATTTTTGCAGGTATTTACTTCCTTCCTGTTGAGTGCTTACAAATATATACATTATTTTCTTGTAGCACTGCTTTTTCAGTGCCCTACAAATTCTGATAAGTCGTATCTTCATTCTCATTTGTTTTGAGGAATCTTTTGATTTCCTCTTTGATTTCATCTCCGACAAACTTGTTGTTCAGTAATAAACTGTACAGATGTTGAAGTTTATTTATCTGTATCTATTTGTAATTCTAATTTCTGTACATCATCATCTGAGAAGGTAGTTTGCACAATTTTTATCTTGTATTTATGGAGATATGTTTATGGAGCAACATGTGTTCTATCTGGGTAATGAACAATTTTCATTGAAGAATAATATGTATTTAGTTTTCTGTGATAAAGAGACCTCTTTCTATCTATTAAACAATAGTTCTATTTCTCTCTTTAGAAATAGTATATTCTTGTCTTTTTTTTTTTTAGACTGGTTGACCTATTGAGGGGTGACAGGCTTATGTTGAAATTATCTCTCTATGATTGTATTACTATTGCTTTCTTCCTTTAAGTCTATCAGCAATTGTTTACTTATTTTTCTGCTCCCTCAATACTTGCATATATATTTATGAGTGTGATGTTTTTGTGTACATATTTCTTATTTATTAAGAAATATTTGTTTCTGTTCCCTAAAACCATTTTTAAGTAAGTCTGTGTCATCAATATTAGATTGACTACCTTAGCATTTTTACAGATTGTTTGCTTGAATGATTGTTCTCCAACTTTGACTTTGTGCCTTTTTTTTCTCTGAATATTAAGGTGCGTTTCTTGTAGGTAGCAGAATGTTGATTCAAAATTTTGATCCATTTGTCACTTATGTTTCTTAACTGATACATTTAGTCCATTGCCATTGAGAGGGATGATTGTCATGGGATTTAGTGTTATCTTTTTTGGAGGAGATTCGTGTGTCTGTTGGGTCTGTCTTGTCTTAACATAGGCCTTTTAGTTTTTTTAGTGCTGGTTTTGTGTCTATCAAGTTTCTGATCTGTTGTTTACCCAAAAAACTGTGTATCCCTCCTTCCAATCTGAATATAAGTCTGGCTGAGTAAAATAATCTTGGCAAAACATTGATTTGTTTAGTTTTATCACTATATACCACCACTGCCTTAGGCTTTGGTTTGCTTTGACAAATCAGCTGTAAATATAAGGGTTATTCCTTTTTATGTATTTTTTCTTTTTTTTATCTTGCTGCCTTTAGTATTCTATTTCTAATTTTTTTCACAAGGGTGTGCCTTGGGGTGTTTTTCTTTGATATATTTTATCTGGCTGGCACTCTTCAGTTATGCAGGAGTTTGTTTAATGTGCTCTAAAGTCTGGGAACTTTACTCTAATGATGTCTTGACTTTTGAATCTTCATGTGGAGTCTCTTCATGGAACTCTAATGATTCTTATGTTGTTTCTATTGAGTTTATCAAACAATTCTATTTTCATCTGTTCACATTCTTTGAAGATTTTTTCCCCCATTTTTTGATTGTTTTCTTTAACGCTCCTTTCCAACCTCTTCTGTTGTATGGAGTTGTTATGCATCTCATCTTACAGCTCATTGATTCTGTCCTCAGCCTCTGTTACTCTGAGGTGAAGCTTGACAGCGAGGTTTTCATTTTGCCAACAAAGATTTTTCAGTACTGGTTTTTAGGTTTGAAATGCTCTCATTCTACTTTTATATTTTCTTGATTCTTATTGGTGATTTTTTTCCATGGTTGCTTGAGTTCTTTGAGCATTCTCTAGATTTCCTCTCTAATGTCTTTATCAAGATATATAGTTTAGATAGTTAGCTGGTAATTGTTGGGTCTACAGAGCTACTGTAACCATTCTCTAAATATGGTGGTGTTTTGCATTGTTTCCTCAAGTGTTTTTTTGCAGTGTGGTATTTTCTAAATATTTTGCTGTGTTTAATTAACTAGAGTTGTGTACCCAGCAGTGAAGTGGGATTAAAAGGAGCCCTCCTGCTGGTTCCCTTCAGAGCCATGAGATTGGTTTCAGTTGCATCTGATTCCTGAGGACTTGGGAACTCACCACACCACTGGTCAGCCCTCTTGTTGGTATCCTTCATGGTCTCAAACTGGCACTAACTCTGCTGCCTCTGGGGAACTGAGGAATTCACCAAACTTCTGAACAGGACTTCAGCTGGTTCCAATTTCAATATTCTTACTTATTTCTATTTAAAAAAAAAAGGTTCCCTTTGATATGCAATGACATAAGCAATAGGGTCTTAGGGACCTTTGAAAATATATTTTCTCCTTTATATAACTTAAAGACGTATCAGTATTTTATATTATTGAATGTTAATGTGAAGAAAATTATAAAAGAATGTTCTTCTTAGCCTTTGATTTAGTCTTTCAATCGAAAATTGTAGAATTCATTCTTTACTTTCATTTTCATAAATTAGATCTTAAAATCAACTTTTAACTACTTTACTGTTGAATTGTTACATATATAACTTTATGACATTGAAAAAATGTTCAACATTTTAAAAAAGTGAAGTTTAAATTTTTGCATACATAACATACTTTATATTTTATTTTTGTATTTTTATTTTAAAAATAATTTTTGTTTCCTTTTAGGCCATACTTGACAGTGCTCAGGAGTTACTCCTGGCTCTACACTCAGAAATTATTCCTGGTGGACTAAGGACACCATATGGAACAATAGAGATCGAACCCAGATTGGCTGCATGCAAGGTAAATGACTTATTCAATGGGTAATTGCTCCAGCTCCCCCAAATACATTTATTGGTGTTAATACTGTATTAATATATTACTTATTAATTTTCTCTCAGTAGATTACTATAGCATTTATTGTGATCAAACGAATCTTTAGCTAATAATTTATATATTTATCATGATCATTTTAATTCAGTAAATTATTTTACTTTTCTGCTATTTTAATCAATTTGTACACATATTCTATAACTAAGTATTTATAATTTGTACTCTGTTATGTTGCTCCCATATCTTGAATAAATTTTATTGACTATTACTTTCTGAAATACAAATCATTTTATGTTTTTTTCTTTTAGTTTTTATGTTTATGTTTTATTAAAGTTTAAATGGAAACACATATTTTAGTATATTTTTCTTTTCATTTATTTAATATATTTATATTCAATTTTAATATTTATATTAATTTTAGGGGATTATGTCTATTAACATTCATATAGTGTATGTAAATTTACCACTTCTAACCTATAACAAAAGACATAAATTTTAATAATTGAATTTTGTTTTTTATGTACTTGTAAAGAAATTTTATTTTCTGGTAAAGGTGTGACCTATTCAGAAAATCTCTGCCATTTTTTCCTTATATTTAAATAACATGTTACTTTATTATAAATATTAAGTTTAATCAACTTTTTGAAAATTAATCCATCACTTATTGAAACTTTTCTGTATTTATCAGTAATATCCTCAGTACTCAGATAGTGTTGCAGTATCTTCCTCAAATTCTCCAAGTCAGAAAAATAAAGAAAAGAAAAGGAAATGGTATTCCATTTCTACTATTTCTCTTTGAATGTGTGATCTGGAGAATTTCTGAAGATTTGTCTCAATAACAGATTCAGAAATGTGGACTGAGAGTGAGAAGAGTGCTAAAAGCATCTTCAGAATCTTTTTATTTATAACAGTCTTAGTGGAGGGAGATTCTTAGAACAGAATCAGAAATCATGGCTATTCACTCGATTCCCCCATAGGCCAGTAATCTATAAGACTCTTCAAAAGACTGGGGTTTGTTCCCACCTTCTTATGCTGTTTTATAATCAGGATTATATGATGTCTTCGTTATGAAATGACAAATTCTTTATTGTGAATTTGGTAGCCATTATTCTCCCTAACATTTAACACCTTATTTATCTTTTTATTATTCAAGAAAAACCACACATGCTTGACCCATATTTATTTATATTTATATGTTTATTTGAGTGTTTAGGGTATTGGGTTGGGTCACACCAGGTGTCACTAACGGCTTGCTACATACTCACAGTTAAGGGCTTATGCCAGATGGTACAGTAGGGATCAAATATGGGTTAGAATTGAGACTCACGTGTAAACAAGACTAGCTTGGATCTCAAACTTACAGCTTAATGTTCACTTCAATGACCTATTCTATGACAGTTTTTTGGAAATATTAATATTTACTGTGATATTTCTTATTTAATTTTATTGACTCATTCATTTTTATTTTTACTTTTAGCCAGCATATCATTTGTCTTGGCCTGCCCATATACTACATTTTATTTATTTTAAGGTGGCTTTTATTTTTAATAATAACATTTATCTAATGGTATTATATAATATATTTAATAATTCTTTTATTTAATTATATATTCTTTAATAATTACTTAATATGTTTAATGATATCTTTATGTTCACCATGGTTAATATGCACCATGGGACTGCCTATTAATAGTTGGTTTTCAGTCATAAAATGTATGCCCTCATTACCAATGCAATCTTCCTGTCTACTATATTTGCCACTCTGGCAGTCTTTCTATCAGGCATTCTACTTCTCTCTATCACTATCATTGTTATGGTAGTACATTTATCAGTTTGCCCTTTAATGTTGGAATTAAGTTTGTAAAGTTTCTGAGCTTTATTTTTTTTTATCTGTGAAGCTATGTATCCTTCCCTTAATAATAAATGTGAATTTGGCTGGGTGAAATATTCTTGGTGAGGAATTTATTTCATTTTGTGTTGTCACCACATCCCACCACTGCCTTCAGGCTTCAGAGGTTATTGTGACAGATGTGCTGTAAATCTTAAGGATGCTCCTTTGAATGCAATTCCCCCTTTTGATCTTTCTGTTTTCAGTATTCTATCCCTAACTATGCTATTTGTCATTGTGTCTAGGTGTGTCTTCGGGTGATTTTCTTTGGATCTCATTTAATGGATACTCTTTGGGCATACAGAATTTGTTAGTTTACACTCTGTAACTCTGGAAGTTTCTCTGCACTAATGTTCTTTATTAGTGATTCTTCCTTGGCATTTTCTTCTTATGTCTCTGGGATTCCAATGACTCTTGTTTCTGTTTAGTTTATCAAATACTTCTATTTTTGTTTTTTCACTATATTTGGATATTTTCATTGTCTGATCATTTTTATAAGGCTCTTTCAAAACTCCTCTGTATGGAGTTATAAATCTCATTTTCTAGTTCACTGTAATTTTCTTGGCAGCTATCACTCTGTTGGTAAGATAACAGAGTGGTTATTATTTTCCTATCAAGCTTTTTCATTCCATTATTTCAATGTAAAATATTCTCATTGATACTTTCATATTCTTTAAATTTTTGTTTGTGGTTAATTAAGTTTGTTCCAGTCATTTTTTGAGTTCTATGAGCATCTTCCATAGTTCTCCTCTGAATTTCTTATATCAGTGGTTGGTACTTTTTTGGTTCATCAGAGCTGCCATCTTCATTCTCTATGCATGGTTGAGGCTTGTGACTTCCCCATTGACATGCATGTAGTGTGTTTTTTATTTTCTAATAATTTTGCTGGACTTCATTTACTATTTGCTATTCTCTTTGGGGACAAGAGCTGCTCACATCCATTGACATATTTTCTTTGATATGCCTTTCCTGGCAATGTGGTTCTTGGCATTGTGAGATTATGTGAATCCATGAACCACTGGTGAGTAGTATATTATCTGAATTGAGATGCACACAAGAGGCAGAGAGCGGACTCCACTCTTCAGAGCCAAAGTTGGCTTGCCTTCATTGACCTGCTTTTTGTTGACTCTGCTCCTGGGGCAATGTAGGTCTTGGTGTTATGAGCATCTCCATGCACCATCAGTGGGTATGAATGCCAAAATACCAAATCTTCAACATTTCGCCATTTATTAGAAGTGTTCTCTCTTTTTCAAAAAGAAGATTATAGAATGCAAATTTATTTAAAATATATTAGTTAATTTTAATACAATATGATACATTAATCTAGTTATATAATACTAATTATAAGTAATGATATCTATTTGTAAAAAATGTTTTTTTACAAATTGTGAAAAAAAATTCAGAATTGTTTGTTTTTTACTTTCATGACTTTTCATGTGAAAGAGAGCTGTCTATCCATTTAGATGTTTCTAAAGAAATATGTTTGAAATTTCTTTTTAAATAGCCTCAAAATCACCTCTGCAGGTCACTATAAAGTATTTACTTTAGTTGTCAGGCTTGTTCTTAGACTTATAACTGATGATTCAATCTGGTTCACAAGGGAGAAACTCAGTTATGCTCATAGTAAGTCATTCTCCCTTGCTGGGTTTTAAATAGGCACATAATTTCAGGTTTCTGATATCCCTTCCTTTCAGTGCTGGTAGTACAAACCAGAAAAGCATATTTTTAAATAATGTTTTCCAAGTATGTTCTGTTATGTTTGTTTATTCTGAGAAAAGTAGCTCTATAACAATCATGAAATGTTAGCAAGGTTCTGTTCACTAACATTTATATTTATTATCAAATGTTACAGAGCTTCCTCAGTTGGAGGTTGTGTTTTTATGCAGATAAATATTGCCATAGTTTAATACTATATCCAGTGCATGATATTGTACATGACTTTCAGTCATGTGTCTGGGATACATGTTTATTTTTTTACATCTACATCTTCATCAATGTGACAACGTTTATGTGGTCAATTTAATTGATCTCTGAAAGGTATATATTTCCAACTTGTTTATGCACTTGGAAGCAATAGCCTTTTGTGTGTGTGTGTGTTTGTGTTTTTTTAAGAGAATATAAATTAAAAGAAATATATGGAAGTAAAGTTGTAAGATGGACCTCTCACTACAAGCAGTCTCTCAGGTCAGTTGGGCTGAGGATTCATTGCTAGAACTAAACAACATGATGTTGTTCAAACTTTGTGGTACTAGAGATGAACTAGGCCACCATGCAGTTTTCAGGCTTTCCTAGGACTTCACCAGGACCCCAGACACCAAGTGTTGGCAGAGAACGAACTGCTATTAGCTGAATATAAGTGAAGCAACTCTACTCCTGCACCATTGCTCCACCTGAGAAAATATTTTATATTTGATTAAAGATAACAATGAAATTTTGACCTAAGAGTTTTTCAAAAAAGTCATTTATGTCTTGAGATATATATCCAAGGAAATTTATCCTTAATCAAACACAATATAAAAGAAAAAAAAAACGTTTTACTATAAATGTTAAATTGTGGGGCCAGAGCAATAGCACAGTGGTAGGGTGTTTGATTTGCACGTGGTTGACCCAGAATAGACCTGGATTTGATCATGGCATCACATATGGCCCCCCAAGCTAGGAGAGATTTCTGAGTGCTTAGCCAGAAGTAACCCCAGATTGTCACCGGGTGTAGCCCAACAATAAAAAAAAAGTTGAATTTTATTTGCTCTGAAAGTATTTTTAAATAAAATATAAAGTATTGATAACTTTTAAAATTAAATTTTATGGCTCTATGAGTGAACTAAAATTCTATAAAACTCAAAGTTATAAGATATCTAGTATTAATTTATACTGTAATGGAAATGAATAGTCATTCAACAGTGGAGTTAATGTTGTTAAGTTTAATATTGTGAATTAAAGTGAAGTGGTAGATAAAAGCGAATACTGGTTTAGGAAAACTTTTACACATGATCTGACATTTCCATCATAGATTATATTTGAGCTATATATGCAATATATGAAAGAAAGATAAAAAAGACATGAAAACATATCAAAAGAAACTATAAATGGGAGAGAAAGGAAATAATGAAAATTTACAGCAATAAATAGTCAAATGCATTAATCAAATTCAGCACTACCCATTAATTAAATATAAAAACATGTATGCTATGAATCTAGTAGATATGGATTATTCCCTGTAATATACAAACATTCTTTTCTCCTGCAAAGTGATGTTCTCCAAGATAGATCCCTTGCTGGGTCTGAAACATATCTACTTAATATCAAGATAATAGAACCTATATCAACTCTCCAGTCATATTATGGGAATTTGAAAGTGGAAATTAGTCACAAAGAGAGAGAAAGTGAGAGAGAGAGAGAAGAAAGAGAGAGATACACAGAGAGAGACACGCAGAGAAAGGCAACAACAATTAACTCAAAGAAACAGACTTTGTTCAGTTTAGTCGATTTACACTGAGCTAATTTTCTGGCATGGGATTGGAAGATTGATGGGAGGGATCATGAGGACATTGTTGGAGTAAATCATCTAGTTTGATGTTGGGTATGATATTGGAAAATATGCATAACATATCATTAATGTTATTGTGAAACTGGTAATAAAATGGAAGAAATAATAATAAATGCACTTTGTTTATCAATCATCAGGCTTTAACATAATCAAGGATTAGTTTGAGCATAAAAATCATTAACTAGATTCAAAACCATGTGACAGTTCTAAAGTATCTAGCCACTGTCCTATCTTTTTTATTCTTTATTTTTATTATTTTTGGGACATTCCTTGCAATGCTCAGGGGTTTCTCCTAGCTCTTTGCTCAGTTATCCCTTTTGGTAGGGTTTAAGAATATGCAGAATTCTGAGGATTAAACCCAGGTGTACTATTTCTAATATAAGGAAAATACCATGTTTGATGTACTATCATTCCATCCTTCGGGCATGAGAAAATTTTAAGGGATTAATAAATTGATCAATTTAGCTTAAGTCATGGTTTTGAAAGTGTGAAATAGCTAATAAAAGTCATCAGGTATAAAGCTGTAATGTTTATCTTTCTAGTAGTCTACAGATATCCTTCCCATTTCTTATTCATCAATAAAGAGAGATTTCTGTTCTTTCAAATTGAAGGACAAGAGGAAATAAGTTAGAGTTCTCTTTGATTTTGCTCTTGGGAAGTTGTGTGAGATTGCTGACTTACCATATTGCTTTTTCATCTAGAAATCAGAATATGACAGAAGAAACATAGCATCTGTTTAATGTAAAGTAGGTTCTACAATAATTAAGGTAGGCCAACAGAAATGTGGCTTAAATTGATATTTTTTTCATTTCTTTCCATTCTTCATTTAATGTTAAGAGCTGGGACCAAAGTAATAATGCAGTGGTAAGGGTATTTTCCTTGCATGCAGCAAACTTGATTTGATCTTTGGCATTCCAGAGCCTGCCAGGAGTAATTTCTGAGTGCAGAGCCAGGAATATCCCCAAGTGCTGCCAGATGTGGTCCCAAAACAAACAACAAAAAAGATAAGAACATTTTTATATTGATAAAAAAAATTTTTAGAAAGATATATGGCTTCTTGTAGATGAGATTTTACTCTATATTTTAATTACAACCTTGAATTACAATAATCTTGTTGAATACCATTCTAAACTTTTATCCTGAAAAACAACACTTTAATCATATAAACTGGATCAATGTACCACCGAGTATTTGATTTTGTTATTTCAGCCTTCTTCTCACAATTTTCCCACCAAACATCCCATTTACTAGCAGAATTGTTTAAATCATAAGGAGATAATTATTTCCTTTTGAATTCATTCCACTTGTAAGCCCTAGGAAATGAAACAAAATCAATTTGATACTGTGAATTGCTTAGTAATTGTTGGCTTTGTTTGACTAGTACAAAGAATTCCCTGATGCATATATATGCAAAATAAATCTAACTCAAGATGTAACTGTGATTTTACTTAGGTAGATCATATACTTCAAACAAATCAATTGTGAATTCTTTACAAACAATATACAAAAAAACTCAGCTTAGGGAGGAGAAAAATCTTTTGGGCCAGAGCAATAATATAGTGGTTTGGGGAGATCAATCTGTGTTCAATTCACAATATCCCAAAAACACTCTAGATTCTGGAGGTCAACAGTATAATCCCCAGCACCAATTAATCCTCAGAGGCAATTTCTCAGAAGTACTTCATTGTCACCCCCCAAAAAATTTACAGGAATAAAATAATTTATTTTACATTAATTGTAACAAAAAGTGGTAAATGGAATTATTGAAAAATATTTTTAAAATAAATTTATTCAAATTGTTAAAACACAATGGTGTCACTAAATTGATTGTCTGATGTTTACAAAGCTGTTTGTTGCTAGTTTAGACTAATAAATTGCCAGTGTAATTGTTTTCATTTATTGATCTCAGATAGGTTTTAGGCTACTTTACACCTAAGTTGATGTGTTACTTCTAGAAGATCAATTTTGTATGTAATTCATGACTATGTATTTCTTAGTGGTGGGGAGATAAATAGAGATAGAGTGATTAGCTGGAATTTGAAAATGTTGTGTTCTGCATAGGTGGCTGCACACTCCAGAAACCAGGTCGAAAAATTTCATTGGTTTGTTTTGGCTGAATCACTTTTGATATTAGTATTGAAGTTAGCCTTTTAGTTCACATAAAAATGGCTGTAAGATATGGGGCAGGTTGCTGAAGTTTTCAGCAGTATGGTAGTGGGGGATTACCCTCTCCCACTCTAAGAAGAACCTAGATTTCTCAGTCTAGAAAACAGTGTTACCTAGAATTTTTCATAAGTTTAGTTTCTCTATACGAGATGACTCATGAAGCACTGAAGTTATTATGGATTGCATGACAATGTGGGGTGTGTATGTGGCTGCTAGGGCTTCAGCAGTGTAGGGACTCAGACTTTTTTCATTATACCAGCAAGAGGGAATCAGGAACTCAAAGGCCTCACTAGCAATGCTGCTCCCAATGGAGGTCAGCCCGAGGTGTGAGAGGATATACACAGACACCATGGGGGGATTCTGTCAGAGCAGTCCCATTTTATTAAAAAAAGGCAGGAGGGTTATACAGGTGGCCAAAGCTGGCCAAAGCGGATAATTTCATAAAACAATAGCTGGGCTTGCTATAATTTAAGGAAGCAGCATCCTTTATCTTAGATATGTCCTATTTTTCTAGGGGTTGTTGTCATTGGCTATTCTTTTTTTTTTTTTTTTTTTGGTTTTTGGGCCACACCCGGCAGTGCTCAGGGGTTACTCCTGGCTGTCTGCTCAGAAATAGCTCCTGGCAGGCACGGGGGACCATATGGGACACCGGGTTTCGAACCAACCACCTTTGGTCCTGAATCGGCTGTTTGCAAGGCAAATGCCGCTGTGCTATCTCTCCAGGCCCAGGCTATTCTTTTTTAAATGTGGTGGTCGGACACATGCCTTTCCCTTATAATGATTAAGTTTTATCAGAGCACATTCTTTTTTACTAAGCTGGGTTGTGGCAGGATATGCAAGACTAACATCACATCACATCTCTTTACTCGGGGGTGGGAGGGAAAGCTGGAGATGCAAAGCTGAGGGTACATACAACATAAATGATGTGAGTAAGTTGTGTATGTGTGTGTTTTGTTTGTTTGTTACTTTTTTATTATCTTTATATAAACATCCTGATTACAAATATATCTGTAGTTGGGTTTCAGTCATATAAAGAATACCCCCCTTCACCAGTGCAACATTCCCACCAACAATGGACCCCATCTCCCTCCACCCACACCCCCTGCCTGTATTCAAGACGGGCATTCTACTTTCGCTCATTAACATTGTCATGGTAGTTGTTAGTGTTCTAACTGCTCCCACCCCTCATCATATGGTGAGCCGTTCCTTCAGGTCTTCATCTATGGGCATTATTACAATAATGCTTTTTTATTTTTCTTTAAAATAATAGATAAATGAAACTATTCTGTATCTCACTCTCTCTGACTTATTTCGCTCAGCATAATAGTTTCCAGTTCATTCCACATGGCCAGATACAAAGCAAGCGCTTTATCAGCATTGGCGTGAGTTTCCAAAAATCTAAGTAAAGACTGAATTGTCAAAGTAGACTGGAATCTCAGACAGAGGTATGGAACAGTCCTAGCTTGCTAAAGCCAGAGGTGGACTGTTTTATTGCTTGATGTCCTGGTCATAAACATAGTGCTTCACAAATGAAAGTAAAAGTTCTACTACTGTGGTACATTACTGTTCTAAATATAGTTTAACTTGATCATTTTTGAAAATTTCAAATGTCCTATTATAATTTCTCAGGCATTGAGATGTTTTAAAAACTCCTTAAATATTTTTAAAAAATTAAAAAAATATGCCTTTTTGAGCAAGGGAAATAGCTAAAAGATTTGGAGTACATAATTTGCATCTTCGTTTTTGATACCAAGTCTCTTGCAATAAACTATGTGTAGTCTACATAAATAGGCCAAATATCACTGTTTATGCCCCAAGATACCTGCATGCTGTTTAAAAAAATTCAGGAATACTAATAGAATTTCCACAAGACTTGCAAATATTTGCATTAGTAAAAATATTTAGGGTGGATCTAATTGGGCTGGGTTATAATATTTGCCTTCCAAGTGCCCAATCCGGGTTCAATTCTCAGCATCCATATGGTCACCTGAACCTGCACTCTCAGCTGTGGCTCCCACATCAAAAACTAATAAAAATGTATATGTAATTATTTTTAGTTCATGGTCACTAATATTCATTTGTAATGGCATGCTTATTGATTTTAAGTGACATTTATTATTTTTTAAGTTAGTCCAGAGATAGTTAACAATTGTCCTATAGAGAGAGATGTGCAAGTTTAGATTTCATATCATTTTCTTCTTTCTATTTGTAAGTTGAAGTTCTTTCCAATCTACCTAAATTTTGCCACTCAGTGCCATAGGGAATAAGATTATGTCTTCTAGTTTCATAAATCTGAGGAAATTATAACTTATTTCTTTCTAGGCATGACCAATGAATTGTTCTTTTCACATAGCATAATGCAGATTAAGACAGCTATGCACTCTTTATATCGTAATCTGTCATAATAATAATACTTGATCTTATTAAGATTTCTATTGTTTAAATTTATGATTTGAGCCTTCCTTATTGGTTTGAAATGTATTAGGTATGAGTCTGGACTGACAACAAATTTGCTAGTGTGTTTACCTTGCATGTTGCAACCAAGGTTCAATCATCAACTTCCTATATGATATAGATATATTTTATTAATAAATACCCAAATAAAATATATTATTTATTGGCCCAAAAGAAATTAATCCAATATCTGTACTTACTTTGATGAGGCAGACTCAAGTTCATTCCTCAGGACTAAATATGACACCATGAACCTTTCTAGAATTGATTCTTGGTGTAGAGCTAATGATAGCCCTGAATATTGTGGTGTGAGAGATAAAAATTAAGTAATAAATATAAAATATCCTATTAAAAGCAAATGAAAAGAAAATGAATGTTTTAAATACACATTTTAATAAATATCCAGAGAATTTTTTCAGAGTTGGAATACAAAATATATGAGGGAATATTTGGATAGGATTTGGCTAATTATATAGGATTTACTGCATAGAAATAGTGTAACAAAAATATTCCTTAGTTTTATTCAATATGTGGATTACAATTTTAGATTACAATTACTCTAGAAAAGAAAAGTGGCTAACTTTCTCCCATAAAGTATGTGTTATTATGTTTAAGAAAGACTGCTGGTGTTTCTAGGAGAAATTTTTTATTCATCTGTCTACAATGCCCTTTAGAAATTTTTTTCATGGAAAGTTTACTATGTAGAAACCAGCTATCATGACTCAAAATGAATTTGGATATTTACTTACTAAATTTTTTATATTGCTGTAACTCACAGATTGACTAAGATCATAAAAATATAGGTTGAAGGTTGAAGAACATGCAGAAAATAAGGTTTTTGCTTTGTATGTGGTCAACCTAGAATTTTTTTTTCCAGTTTTGGGAAGGATGGTTCTCTAAGCAACACCATTAGTCATCCTTGAACAAAGATCCAGGAGTAAGCTTTGAGAACATCCACATGTGTATTTTTCTCAAATCAATATACATGTATATTATATGTATATATGTGAACACAATATGCATTACAAGTTTTGTTTTATTTGAAGACAACAGGTGATAGTCGAGTTTGAGACATGTTTTGCGGCATTACAGAACCCTATATTGTCCTTGAACTAGGGGTTATGCTGAAGCTGATTCTGGTATTATGCAACAGTCCATAGTTTGATGGGGGCATGAGGGGCCACCAAGCATGGATCAACAGTCCTGTTGGTTGTATTTGTTTGTATAGGCATGAGCTGAGGACCGAGAGGGTGTCATTCAATGAGAAGCTGGATGGTGGTGTTGGAGCAGAAGGTCAGTCTTGGTGTCTACCCAATCAGGAACTGAGGATAAGGAAGGTTGAATAAGGGGAAGATTATGGTTCAGGGTTGTCTTCAAATACCCTTGTTTTCTTTCTTTCTTTTTTTTTTAAAAACATAAAAGGGTCACATGCACCTCTTTTGTATATCTCAGATGTATTCCCTTACATCTATACCTCTTTTCAAATATTCTCATATAGTGACAATTTTGCCCACTAGATTAGTTATTTGATTGTTTGATTTTCCCCCTGTGAGATCTGTTTTATAAGCAATACTGGTAGAAGAGTAACTCTGTATAGATTTCATGTTTATACCAAGTTACGAGAAATGTTAGACTTTATTCGTTGGCCCCCAGATGCACCAACAATATCTTGTGGCATTGCTGCTCTTTTGCATAGGCACATTAAAATGGGAAAATAATACATATGCAAACAAGTTCTTATCTAATAGAGATGGGAACACAAATTTGGTAATGTAATTAGGCCTTTTACCCTGAACATTGACATAATGATTTGGCTCAGGCCTCAGAAGAATGGGCATCGCCCACACACACCTGAACTATGGAAACAACCACAATTGTCTTTAACACTTCCAGGATCCAAGCCTCTACCAGAGAAGACCTACCACTGCTTTGGCATTGACTTACTCCAAAGAGTAATCCCAACACCCAGGCGACTCAGCAACAATCTGTATGCAGGGCAGATCGCTCTGCATTTAATGACATGCTCAAACTAGAGGATGCTCCACATCAGCCTGATATCGACGAAAGAAATGCACAGAATCCAGAGTCTTTAAATATAAAAGTCTGATACCAACTATAGCTAAAGTGTGAAAAATTTTCACCGGGACCTTGAGAATGACTGGAGTTGGATAGACTGGTATGCCTGGAACCCAGAGTCTGTTTTATGCCAATAAACTTCTGGGGTGAGGCCTTTTTGTAATCAAGTCAAGGACTTTTTTTCCATTTTTTCCATTTTTCTGGACCTATGCAAACATTGGAGATCGCCACTATCACACCTTTACTATATTTTTTTTTACTCTTATCCTTTAAGGAAAAAAAAATACAACTTACTATAGTAGAATGCCTGTCTCGAATACAGGTAGGGGATGGGAAGGGGGGAGGGGTAATGTTGCACTGGTGAAGGGGGTGTTCTGGTTATGACTGTAACCCAAATATGATCATGTTACTTAAATAAAAAATATATTTAATAAAAAAGTTTTGTTTTATACTTCACTTATATTTATACTTTAGTTATATGGCCAAACATGGGCATACAATGTGAAAATATTTTTGTGATGTTCTCTTGTTCAATCAAAATTTAAGTAAAGGCCTTAGACTGTTATCATAATTATTCACATCTCATTTATAAAATATAATTAGAATTATTGTTATATTATTTTATTTATTGGACCTCCATTGGGATCTGCACTCAGGGATCATTCTTTTTTGGGTTCAGGCGACAGTATTTGGTGCTGAGAATCTAAGCACCTTGCCAATGCCTTGCCATCATGATATCACCTCAATTCTGAATATGCTTTTATTAGGCGTATGCACTTTTTCTAGTGATCTATAGCACAAAAGATTGCAAAAATACATGTAACTTTGCTTGTAAATTTTGTTAGAAAGAAATCACAAGGCAAATAGGAAAACAGACTATGAACAAAAGATTCAATCATAAGGAATATACCTCTACCATACTTATATGAAAAAGCATTGTAATACTATGGGAATAATATAAACATGATCTCTAATTAATAATAATTTAAAACATAAAAAAGAGCCAGAATGGCATTATGGAAAATGAATCAACCTAACCATCTATAAGAAAATGTGTGTTCAGTAAATTTATATTGTATACAAGAGTGGTGGTTGAGAGAATAGCTTGTACTGTAATATAATTATAAAATAGGATTCTATTTTATATGCACAATATATTACCATAATTACTTATAATTTAATAGCTTTTACTTATATCAACTAAACATCCTCATGGTTATACCACCTTTGAATGAAAAGCTTCTGCATTAAATAAAGTATTCTTACAAGTTATATCTTCATTTTCATACAAAGATTCTTTTGTAAAATTAATTAATAATTTCAATAAGATTATATTTAGTAAGTACATAATGGTATTAAAGATACATTTTTCCAATGAACTCACTGAACATCTATATTAAAGGAAATTAGGTATTTTTTAAGATTATATGTGAAATGTAATGGTTATTATTACAATACATTTTTAATATCATTTTGCACTCTAAATTTAATTTGAAAACCAAACTATATAATATTTCTAAATTTGTTATAATTCATTCACAGTGTGTCTATAGCATGCTATATTTCATTGAGTAACATGATTATCAAAATTATATTTTAGATTGCATGAAACATAATACTAAGCATATATTCCACATAAATAAAATAAAAACATATCACTTTATTTATCTTTTTTATTTTTGATTTTGGGTCACACCCAGCAGCGCTCAAAGGTTATTGCTAGCTCTACGCTCAGAAATCGCTCCTGGCAGGCTCAGTGGACCATATGGGATGCCGGAATTTGAACCAATGACCTTCTGCTTGCAAAGTAAACACCTTACTTCCATGCTATCTCTCTGGCCCCACTTTATTTATCTTAACAAATATTTGCACACACTTCACCTACAAAAACTTACAAACAGTAAGCAATATATTCATCTTTTATTTCTAGTTTCCATTGAGTTTATGTCTAAAGATAAATAGTTTTGTATAGATTTGTAGATAAAGAGCAATCCATCAGTATTTGCTTAGTAGTAGATTGTGGAGAAAAGAAAAAGTATGCCAGGTTACCTTTGGAAGTCTCTATGTTTTTCTCAATTTTGTTAATGTGCTAAAATATGTGAAACTGATCTCTAACTAACACTGTAATGACAGGGTCTCACTGATTCCAGACTTCATAAGACAACTTTTATTTCTCTGTTATAAAATTGAATATTCAGCAATGAAATCATTCAGAAAAATTCTGTCTCTCTCTTAAACAAATATTTGCACATATATAGACACACAATTTCAATTATATCTGCATTTAACTTTTACCTCGACACCACTGGGGGTAGCTCAAGTAATCTCCAGAATCAAGAAATGGGGAGCAGAGAAGCATAGTGCTCTCAGACCTTTGCATTGATATTCTGGCTCCTTGCTGAGAGTTGCTCTCTCAAATTTTGTGTTCTCATTTGTTTCACTTTGGAGATTATCTTCCCCATAAAAGTGTGTTATATTTAAAAGTATCCATATTTATAATCTAGTAAAATATGCTATATAAAACTCATGGAAGTTGAGCAAATATCACTTGAATCAAATTAATGAGCAGAATCTTTAAAAATATCACTTAGCACAGTGTGCCAGATAAAAGAAAGGTAAAATAAATGCCCAGGGAATCAAAATAATGATCAGGTTGCTTTTGTGTGTTTCTTAATCCCTTTAATGTTTAAATACGCACAGAGGAAGACGAACATCAGGGAGTAATTTTTAGTGACTAGCATTTCTATTAAACAACTGAAAACTCTGGCTTTGGGTCTCCTGAGTGTTTCTGACTTTTTCTTTGTGAAGGGGTGGAGAGAAGGAGCCCATCAAGTGGTTCTCAGGTGCTACTTCCTGTTCTACGTTTGGGATTTACTGTTGAAATTGCGTGGGGAGAAGCGTTCACTTTACTTTTATATTGAAAATTGGACTAGCAGATTTTCCTCAAAATCACAGTATGTGATTAAAAGCTTGCAAATGCTTCAAATACACATTTAGTGTAAGCATAAATTATTCAATTTTCAGGTAATATTTATTAAATCATATTTAACTGCAGAAATATGGTTTTTTTTTTGTATGATTATTTTCCAGGTTTTCACTAAGATTGCTTATTTTAAGACTTGAAATGTGTCTCTAATAAACAACAGAAGACTTGGATTTCTTTCCTGGTCCAAATACATTTCTATGCCAATGCCCTTTGTTGGGAGAGTTCAGTTCTTTTACATTTACAGAATTTAGTTGTATAAATGGATTTCTCACCATTTAACTTGGACAATTTGGGTATTTTATCATCTGACAGTTTGCATTTTTCACAAGGCCATTTAGTATCTAAAAGAAATTGTTTGATTCCAGACCTTCAATACAGAAATGTGAGATCAACAACAGAGACTGTGAAAAATATAACTGTATGGGCACTACAGACAATGACCGGGATTGGACAAACTAGTTTGCCTGTAGCCTAGAAATGGTCTTATGTTAGGAAACTTCAGAGGTAGGGTCTCCTTGTACTTAGGCCAAAGTTTTTCCTTTCCATGACCCCCATACTTTGGTGGGCCCATGCAAACGATAATTGCCACACTAACATAGTTTTTACAGTGCTCCTTTGACTCTAAACCTTTAATAAACTACTAGTAAAAATATCTAGAACTGCAAAAAAATAAATAAAAGGTTTACATTAGTGTTAACATATATGCTTTTAGTTACACTAGCATTCTAGGGGATAAAGGAGGGAGATAAGGGATATATGCTTGGGAATGGGGATGAAGGGAGGACAACACTGCTGGTGGAAAGGCCCTAATTTATTGTTACTGTGTACCTTAAATATCACTGTGTAAGATTTGTAATTCACTTTGGCCACAATAAAAATTAAAAAAAATTGTTTATACGTCAGAAATATTCACAGGCATTGCATGTCTGAGTTTCTTATCACTCCTTCAATCCCAAGTGATAACATAGCAAGTTATTGATTTCTTAGTTGTGGGCTCTTTTAATTGGTGATTTCGATGTAGTCTCTTCTTTTTTGTCATTTTAAAATGTCATTTTAAAATTTGATGCTAATCTTTTTTTAATCTTGTATGAGATATCTTGCTTTTATCTTTCACTGTTAAGTTTCAATTATTTTTTTGTCCATTTATTATAACATGTCTTCATGCTTTCTTCATTTATTTGTATATTTTTGGACCTCCTGGATTAGTGCATCATTCTCCATCTTCAGACTGGGGAATTTCTGAGCTACATATCATGAACAATTATTCTTCACATTTCTCTTTCTCTCTTATAATTACTAGGATCAGAAGTTGTTCCTCTTAATATTGTCAACAACAACTCTTAAATTTTCACTTTCTTTATCTCTTTTATTCCCACTTTTTTTTATTAATGGAGTTATGTAACTTCTGTTTGGGGTCACTGCTTAAATTTTATGATTCTGTCATTCTGCATCTGAAACTTGCTGCTATCTTCTTTTGGGCTTTTTTATTCACTAGAATGAGTTCATTTTTTTCCCACCTAATTCTCTTCAAGCTAATCGATTCTCAAGTCTGATTTTTTTTTTAGAACATTTAACATATGATTGTTGTTCTAAAGGCTTCTTCATTAGATAAAATGCTGTTATTTTTGAGAGTCTTCTAGGTATTTTATTCAGCTATTGATGTGGCTTAGTTCCTACGTTTTTTCCTTTATCCTGGAGCTTGTGAAACAGTGAATAGTTATTCTCACTGCTGCTAGCAACTACCCAACACTTTATTGAGTGAGAAGCTACTGTGCGTGTCACTGCGCATGTCATTTTATTCAGATACCCTTGCTGCATATTTGCCATTCTCTAGAAGTTTATACAAGTTATCTTAAATTTGACGTCTAATAAGTTGTTTAACTTCCTATTTTTGTGAATAAGTTGATAGCAGGTAAAATTATTTTATCATTCTGTTATATTTTACCTGCCTTTACAATTGCTTTTTCTCTATGAATATATCTCTTTTTCTTCTTCTTTTTTTTTTTTACCTTGTCTTTTTAATGGGTAGGTGTCAGTATGTTTTCTCACATCACTGCCCTGAAAGAAGAGGACCCTCTGGTTATGTAATATCTTCTGCTCATGCCCTTTGTCTATTAAGCCCAATGACTGCACTTAAAAATCCTTTCTCTGTAATAACCACTTGTATCTACTGCTTTCAGTGTCTTACTCTGGAGAAAAATTGGCCTGAATATTCAATAAAGGATGAAGGAGTCTTAGCTATGGTGATTGTTTCTTTTCTTTTTTTTTTTTTTTTTTGGTTTTTGGGTCACACCCAGCAGAGCTCAGGGGTTACTCCTGGCTCTATGCTCAGAAATCACTCCTGGCAGGTTCGGGGACCATATGGGATGCTGTGAGATTCGAATCATTGACCTTCTGCATGCAAGACAAACGCCTTACCCCCATGCTATCTCTCTGGCCCTGATTGTTTCTTTTTTTATTATTTATTTTTGTTTTTGGTTTTTGGGTCACACCCGGCAGCGCTCAGGTGTTCCTCCCATCTCTACACTCAGAAATTGCTTGTGGCAGGCTCGGGGGACCATATGGAGGCCGAGATTGGAACCAGAGTCTTTCTGCATATGAGGAAAATGCCCTACCTCCAAGCTGTTTCTCTAGGAAGGCCTTGGATTCTGAGACTGGCAACTGCAGAGGTTTAATCTCAGGCAGGGTAGGCAGTAGGATCAGAAGTTTCTCCTTCCATTCCATATTTGAATTGTTAAAAATCACTAAAATTGTTGTGCAATTGCAGTTTCCCTTCTTGGATAGATGCTGATGTCCTTCTGTTATCCAGAAATCTGTCCTAGAAATCTGTAGTACTATCCTGACTACTTTATAGCACAGCAATGCTCAGCAACATTTTTAAGCCACATTCTACTATTTCCAAGGCTGATAATAGGCTCAGTGTTCAAAAATTAAATCTTATAAATACTTGTGAGAATCTGTATGGGTCTGGGGATCACACCTAGGTCATATACTTGCAAGGTAAGAGCTTTAAACATTACACAATCTCTCTCCCCTGCTACAGGTTATTTTTCAGGTTCTTCTATCCTTTTATTCACCAAAAATAGTTTTCCTCATTAGACATTGGCTTATATTTATTTTTTGTACGCTTTCTCTCAAAGACAATTATGGATTTAATCATCCTTCTAAAGATGGCTTCATTGAACAGAATGTGTAATGATAAGCTGTTATTTATTTTGTTCTGACTGAGATTATCTCATTTTCTATAATTCATATTTTATGTTGTAAAGGTTCCACTAGATACATTTTGACAGTAAGACTGGAAGTTATTTATTATTTTCTTCCTTACAAATATATTCTCCAAATTTAACTTCCTCTCTTTTAATTTTATAAGCATTATTTACCCATCTTAACCTCTTAAATACTATCAATAAACAAGTCTTAACATGTTTAATTTTAGTTCATTTATAGGCCATTTTCCTAGCTCAGGAGTTTTCCTTACACTGGTTTTTATTTATTTTATATGAATAAGTACACAATAGTTTGACATATGTATCTATTTTTTAAAATTATATGAACCTCGACAAGTAACAAAATTTTTATAAAAACTTAAAGTTAAATCCACTCAATGAGTATTTCCATTTAATATACAATAAAAAGATACTAGTTTGTAGTATTTTTTTTCTCATGCTAGGTTTTTGCTTTAAGTCTCAATAAATGGATGCTGTACTATTGAATGTTTATATAAAATATATGATGTTATATATTGTAATATATAATAGCACCACTACTTGCATAACATATTGTAATATTAGGTATCTATATATGTCAATAATACTGTGTCATGACATAAATATAATATGAATTATATTTAATTATATTAATATATTAATTTATAGCAATGTATGTATGTGCATAATGAAAATATATATATTAATTTTGTAACAAAGAACAAATTATGCTTGGGAATTTGGCAAATTTTAATTCATATTATCACATCATATTACTAACAGTTTTACTGACAAAGATGAAATTGATTTTATCTAAATTTTAAACTTTATACTTCTTACAAGAGAATGTTAAATGTTGAAAGTGACTGAAAATCCTAAGATGGCTTGCACTGTGCTATAGAAATTTATTTTTTTTACCAATTATAGGATTGTCACAATTTTTGAGACCAATAAAAATGACCACATTTTTATAAAATCTTGTATGCATATGGCATATTTTTAAGGTGCAGCTTTTAGATAGGATGAAATATTTCAACATGTTATTTTTTTTAAATCTACTTAAAAAAAAGGGAGAGAGATAAAGAAACAGAGTCCAAGAAAGAACAAGAGATTTTCCAGAAGGGCAAAAAACCTACAAAATTGTCTCTTTTTTTTGTTATTTTATTCAAACTGGCTTTCTGATCAGTATCTACTCTGTATTGTAGTTTATGGCTTTCAAATGCATTTTTCTATGAAGGTCACAGCAGGTCTCAGGTGACTATTTGCAGAAGAAAGGATGGAACTGAGTAGGCCGCCTACAATGCGTGGGTCTTAATACCTTGTACTTGTCTCAATCCTCAAAGGGAATTTTTCATGAAAAGAAAGCTTGGCAGTAGCAAGATCCTTTGAGGTATAGAATAAATTAAATAAAACATAAAATTGCGCTCTTCGTTTCTATTTTGTGCTTCTATTTTGTAAACTTTGTATATTTATCATGTAATTGACCATTATATAAAATAGTCTATCTTGGGGGCTAGCGCAGTAGCACAGCGGTAGGGCATTTACCTTGCACACAACTGGCCCAAGATAAACCTTGGTTCCATCCGTGGAGACCAATATGGTCTGACAAGCCAGGGGTGATTTATTTTTTTTTATCTTTATTTAAACACCGTGATTACAAACATGATTATAGTTGTATGATTACAGTCATGTAAAGAACACCCCCCTTCACCAGTTCAACATTTCCACCACCAATTTCCCAGATCTCCCTCCTTCCCACCCCCCTACACCTGTACTCGAGACAGGCTTTCTACTTCCCTCATTCATTCACATTGTTATGATAGTTTTTAGTGTAGTCATCTCTCCAACTGCACTCATCACTCTCTGTGTGATGAGCTTCATGTCCTGAACTGCACCTACCAGCCCTCATCTTTCTTGTCTCTGAGATACTGTTAAAAATGTCATTCAAGAGCATAGCCAGGAGTAACCCCTGAGTGTCACTGGGTTTAGTCCCCCCCCAAAAAAAGTCTAATCATAATAATAACTTATTTTTAATTAAATTTCTTTATTTTAAATTTCATGCTTTACATAATTACATCTAATAGTGTTATTTCTGGAATTCAATATTCCTAGTTCATGAAATGATTTTATGTATTTTCAGTGATGATTAATGTCTCATAAATATTGAATGTTCTATACATTATCAGACATTTTTTAACATCCATAGAGAATTCTACTGCAATATCTTGTCTCCATTAGTAAATTTTAAGTATATATGATATAATATTTTTAATATAAAGCAAATGCTTCCAAAGCCTGAGAAATAGCAGAAGGATAGGGCATTTGCCTTGAATGTGGCCTATCTACAACAGATCTTGGTTTGATCCCCCCACTTCCTAGATGGCCCCACAAGCCAGGGCCTATTTCTGAGCATATAGCCAGGAGTAATAACCCCTGAGCATCACAGGATGTGACCCAAAAAGCAAAAACAAATGCCTCCTATCTTTATAAAATATATTTTAATTTATAAATCTATATAATATTTCTATTAAATTTTCCCAATACTCTTTAATCCTACTAAATATCACAGTGTAAGATTTATATTATATGTGAATTCCAAAATTGAAGGAGAAATAAAGACAGTTTTATTAGTGACAGAGAAAATATGAATACTATAATGAGATGCAAATACAAAATAAATCTTTATTCAATATATTTTAGATACCAGAGTTGATAGTTTGTCTGTGTAAATGACAATAATAATACACAGAGATTAAATAATTTTCTAAAACTTAAAATCATATAGCAATCAATAATCACAAATTTATTTTATAATTGTTTTCTGATAATTCTATTTACCCCTCCTTTAAGTTTTGTTGGAGCAAACTATATGAAATATTTTTTTTATGTACATATTTGAGGACACATTGGGAGGAACAGGCTGCTGAGGAAAAGTGACACTGGTGGTGCTATTTGTGTTGGAATATTATATGTGCAAAATAACTATTATGAATAACTTGATAAATCAAGATCTTTTTTGTTTTTGGGTCATACCAACTGTGCTAATGGGCTTCTCCTCTCTGTGCTCAGAAATTATTCCTGGCAGGCTTGGGGGACCAAATAGGACGCCAGGAATTGAAACATGGTCTGTCCTGGGCCAGCCGCATGCAACACAGATGCCTTACATCTGTGCTATCTCTCCAGCTCCTAAACCATGTTTTTCTAATAGATATAATTTAAGGAATAATTAAGGGACCTTAGACACAGCTCAGAAGAATGGAATAGTGTTTATATTGTGTATTCCTTTAGTTCCAAGTTTAATTGCAAAATGAAGAACAAACACATTGTTTTGCAGAAATTTGAAATAGAATATTTTGAAAAGTAAGAAAATAAATCAATATAAATATTGTATGTTACATAAAACCTCAGAAATATTTTACTCTATCAGTCTTACATCTTCTCTATTTCATATTTTTTCATCTATATATATTATTCTCACTTACACTTAGCATAGAGAGATACATGTGTATTTGTAAATATTTAAGCAACAACAGCAACTCTAGAATATGGGTATGACTACAGAATAATGAATGAAAGCTTTCATCACAAGACAATTTGAGATTCAGGAAGATTAGTATTCCACCTAATGTTAAGATTTTGCCACATGAATACTTTAAAAGGGTAATATCCTTTCACTGTTAAAGAGTTGATTCTGAAATCCTATTTTGATTTACAATTAAAAATTTAAAAATTATTTATAATTTAAAAATAAAAATATTGACAAAAAATAGAGACTTGGTCTACCAAATTAGCTATTACAGAGGGGGTGGGAAGCTATAAGAAAACCTTAAAACAAGGATGTAGGGAAATAAGTATTCTGGTGAGGTGTGTGGTGTTGCAACAAAGGATATATAGAAGTCTCATTAACTGTATTGTAAATCATGATCCTGAAATAAAAATAACAGTATTAAAAAAAGAAATACCACTAAATTAAAAATTGGAGTTTTTTCTTTTATTTTTACCAAGCCCTTTGTCTGTGATCTATTGTACAAAATACTCAAAATATTTAAAATGAAAATTTTGTTTAGATTACTTATCTAAATGATGGTAGAGCTGTATAAGATTGTGGGAGGGAGCAAAGGAGTAAGTGAGGGAGGGAAGGCGTGAGGAAGGAAGGAAGAAAATAGGAAAGATGGAAGGAATAAAGAAGGGAGAAAGAAAAAGAATAGAAAGGAGTGAATGATGATTAGGAAGGAAAAGAAAGAATAGGAAAGAAAAAATCAAGAAAGGAAGAAGGGAGGGAAAAAAGGAAGGAAGGAATGAGGGGAGGATGAGGGGTATGAAGGAAGAAGGGAAATAGGGAGAGAAGGATGGGAGGAAGGAATGAGGGGAGAAAGAAAGAGAAATGAAGAAGAGAGGAAAAAAGAAAGGAGGGAGAAAGAAAGGAGAGAAGGAAAGGAGGGAAGGAATTAGGGAAGAAAGTAAGAGGAAGTAAGAGGAAAGAAGAGAGGAAGTAAGGAAAATAAGAGAGGAAAGGAGGTAGGAAGAGAGGAGAATAAAGGAAGGAGGAATGTGAGAGGGAGGGAGAGTTTAAGGGACATTAAGAGCCTGAAAATGGCACAAATGAGTTTGGATATGTAGGTATGTGTAATTATTGAGTAGTTAATAAATTAATCATTTGGTGATATATCAAAATAAAATTTTAACTCATAAATTTGTTTTTAAGATTCAATGAGTTATATAATAAAATTTAAAGCCCTATAATTTGTGAAGGGGGAAGAGTGTTACTCTGATACATAAAATGAGCATTTATTCTAGACTAGAATCTTTAAATTAGAATAATCAACCCCTCTCTGTTCTTTCTCCTCTCTCCTTCCTTCTCTCAAATAAGTTATTTATGGACTCATTCACAAGAAGCAAGGACATTCTCTAAGAAATTCTTCCACAATATTCTTTAGTGTAATTCCCTTCATATTACCTTGTGTTGATTCGGACTTCCAAGATCCTGCAACAGTTTCTCTGATTGCTCGTGTAGAAACAGTCTATTTAATATTGCTTTATACTCATTTACATTTCTAATATTTACTTATAATGATTAATTTGAAGAAGTTTTTTACATCAAGATAATATTGCAACTCCCATTTAGTTTTGAGTTCAACACGGAATTTATTAAGGGAAAGAGAAGTTGTACCAAAGCTATAAAAGCTGAAGTGTCATATTGTTTTCAGCCTAAAAAATTAATCAGCTGTGGTCTCTTGATTTATTTTTTATTTATTTATTTTATTTGTGGGGGTGCACACCGGTGACTCTCAAGGTTTACTCCTGGCTTTGCACTTAAAAATTGCTCCTGGCTCAGGGGACCATATGAGATACAGGGGAATCGAACCACAATCTGTCCTAGGTTAGCGCATGCAAGGCAAATGTCCTACCGCTGTGCTACCCTTCTGGCCCAGCTATGGTTTCTTGGATACTGGTAAGATACACAAGACTCCTGATTAAGGAACTAAGAATTTTTTATTTCCATTATATAGAACAGTTTCTGTTCTCCAAGAATCAATTTCCAAAGACTTAATGTAGAAAGCCAGACTAAAGATGGGGCCAGAGAGATAGCATGGAGGTAGGGCGTTTGCCTTGCATGCAGAAGGACGGTGGTTCAAATCCCGGCATCCCATATGGTGCCCTGAGCCTGCCAGGAGTGATTTCTGAGCATAGAGCCCAGAGTAAACTCTGAGTTCTGCTGGGTATGACCCAAAAACCAAAAAAAAGGGGGAAAAAAAGAAATATCAAGTTAAAGTTTTCCAGATGATTTTTAACTGAGAGGAGATATCTTGCCCTCTGCTTCAGTGGAATATATTAATTCTGTTTTTAACATAAACATCACAAACATGATCATAAACACATCTTTTTGCTATGCCAAGTAATCTGAAAAGAGATCAGCTGTCTCTCTGTTTGTAAGATAAGTGTTTTGCAAAGAAACAGGTAGGACAATTTTTAAAAGGTAAATGAAGTTTGTAAAAAGAACATACCTTTAATTTTTCCACTATTTTAAAAAGTTAAACATAGGAATGATGTCTGATTATTGACAATTTGAGGAATAGAACTGATAACATAGGAATCTCCTTCTAATTTGATGTTTGCTTTCAGTTTACTAGTTTAATTTGGTCTTTAGGTCACATGAATTTCACAATTCTGTAATTCTGGGTTTGGGAGTTAATATAAAACTTAAGCAACCTGCCTTTTGTATGTCTCACTTTGGCTCTATATCTGGCACTACAAAAGCCTCCAACATCTTTTGTAACCCTGATGTCCACTCACACCCCAGATATGACTTAAAGACCCAAATCATTGCTAGAACTACCTTGATGTGACCATTAGGCCGGACAAAAACTATCTTTTTATAGGGCCCTGCACTGGTGTGAGATGGTTGGCTGAGAGCCAACATTAGAGGTCACTGGGCCACCTGAATACATTTTGGGAGGCCCTCCCCACAACTCATAATTCATTCTCCCAGGTAACTATGATAAACTATAGTTTATAAAATAACTATGATAAAAGGACGATATGGAACATTTAAATATAACTAAGAAAAATGTAAGTGTATTATTCTAGATTAAGCAAATAAAATTTTAGTAATCACATATATTATTATTTTATTATACATAATTTATTATAATAAATTTATTTATTATATTATATAATGTGTTTTCTGCTCCTTTAATAAAACTGCATTAAATAATATAGGAATAAGTGATGTGGTTCAGTAGCAAATAACTTACTTTGACTATACGAATCCTTGTGTGCAATTCACAGTAGAAAGGCATTTGTCTTGAATGTGTGATCAACAACCAAAATAAAATTCACACAAATCTTCTTTTGAGTGCCCAAGACATTAGATGAGGTAAGATGCATCCTTACCCTCACACTCTGTGTCCAGCCTTTGTGCCTTGTATTATGTACTATATCAAAATGCCAATTGTATCTTCTAGCAATCATTTATTTAATGCTTTTGAGATTATTAGATTCTATAAGGTCATTAGATCTTTTTCTCTTGGTCACATTAAAGAAATGTCTGCTATTATGAATATATTTGTTCAATAGTGCATTGCATTTTCATAGTTTTAAAACAATTGTATCGTTTGCTGCCAGGCAACAGAGTGTTTCTATAGCAGAAAACTTTCCAGTTATTATATTAGTCTTTCCAGTTATTGTCTTCTACAACCTCTAGAGAATATAGAATTTTAATAAAGAAAATACACAAGGTATTTTTCTAAAGTGCATAACAGACATATATTTTATTTCTATTAGCGTCTTCATCTAAATTAAACTGTTAGCTATTGGGAAAAATGGAGCTGAAAATACGAGGTATAATTTTGTTGTTCTCGTATTTGGATTCATTTTTATGCTCAAGGTGTCTTTTTTGCCCCTTTATTATTACTTGAGGAAATTACACAAGTGTGTTCGTGCTTTTTGGAATTAAAATTTTTCAACTAATACTATTAGTAGTCCAGAGAGTAGGAAGTAAGTGAAGGTCATGTTTCTATTTCCTATTTCCTTTTGGTGAATGTAGCTACTTGCCCCTTTGATTAAATGTTAAGGCTTTTACATAATAATTTTTCTTGCTCAGACATTTTTGGTGCACTCTTGTAACATTTATTTTTTCCTTTGCTCTTTAATTTAGACTCTATATTATTTTTTTCTATTAGAGTATCTAAATGTATTTTTCTTACAAACTCTAGCTAATTCTTTCTGTATAGCTACTTAAACCAGTAGTTATACCTGTTATCAGATAAAATAAAAATATCTTCCTTCCTTCCTTCCTTCCTTCCTTCCTTCCTTCCTTCCTTCCTTCCTTCCTTCCTTCCTTCCTTCCTTCCTTCCTTCCTTCCTTGCTTCCTTCCTTCCTTCCTTCCTTCTTTTCTCTCAATACCTAAAAGACTATGTAGAATGCTCTTCAGATTTTTTTCATTGAAGTTTGGGGAACTTAGATAATTACATAGACCTCCAAGTCAGTCTGTAGCTTCCTGGATTTTTTTTTTTTTTTTACCATTTACTTCCATTTGTTTCTCTGCATATGTTTCTTTAGACCAGGAAATTGTGGAATCAAAGTTAAATGATATTTAGAATATACAATATATATTTTGTGAATATGAATATAGGGACAAGAGTTGACTCCAGAAACTACATGATTTTCAAAATACCACGGGAGGTCTAAGATCATGAGTATTATTGCAGTTATTTCCTAACACTGCACTCCAAAAGCAGCAATGCAATTATTAGCTGGTGTCACTAGACTAGACTTGAGAATTACGGGAAGTGATCCCTAGAATCCCTAAGAGCATCTTAGGAGTCAACCCCCTCCTTCTCAACAAACAAAAATTAAAATCACATGTAAAGAAAAGTAAGCACACACTATACATAGTCTCTCTACTATATATATATATATATATATATATATATATATATATATATATATATATATATTTAAACAGTAGCCATATTAATTTCTAGAATTTCTAGAATTACCCTAATCAATTATATTCTGTTTTCTACCAGTATTTCATTGTCAAAGAAGATTAAGTCATGCAATTTATCACTGACAAATACTCATCAGTTGAGTCACCTTTGTTTGCCCTTTTTTTTTTGTTTATTGAACAACACTCAGTGATCTAGTCCAATCACTAAGTAAACTACTGAGAGAAAAATGGGTGGATTACATTTAAGTAAACCCATTTGTCAGGTATGTGCAAACTAAAAATGTGACAGCATTGAACTGAGAAAAAAAAGTCCTTAGTAGTCTGCAATTTTTAAGCAATTTTTATGGAGATAAGGGACTTGCAATACAGTTAATTATGTTTTTCATTTATACATAAATTTCATACCACAGCCATGACCAGAATATCTGCTTCCATTCACCAGTGTTTTAAGAACCCTATCAAAACTCTCCTTCTATGTAAAATCAGTTCTATAGACAAAAATCTCCTGTTGGGGCCAGAGCAGTGGTGCGGAACGGTAAGCATCTGTCTTGCCTGCACTAGCCTAGGATGGACCCCCAGCATCCCATATATTCCCCCAAGCCTGGAGCGATTTCTGAGCACATAGATAGGAGTAACCATAAGTGTCACTGGGTGTGCCCCCCAAAATAAAAAAAAAATAACAAACAACAAAGCAAAACAAAAAATCTCCTGGCAATGACTTTGGTAAATTTTTATTCCCCTACTATGTTTTATTTTTATCCCGCATGAAAGATTTTCTAATTAATTATTGAGATGGTGATTATAATAAGCAAAAATATTTCTATATTTCAAGTGGATTATAAAAGTCAGAGATACAAATTTTGTAAAAACTCTGTTACAAAGAAGCTTTGAGACATTACATTGAAAATAATTACTTTCCCTGATATTTTTATATTTGTCGTGCTAGATTAGTACTGCTCAGTAATAATGTAATATATTTTCTATCAATTGATTGGTCTGGGTTAAAAGCATGATTTATTTGTAATTTTTGCAAATAAGAACAGGAATATTCACTATCTACGTATATTTTTTCTTTAGAATAGAAAAGGCCAGGAAGCAATAACTATTAATATAGTAGGGATGCGGGCCCGGAGAGATAGCACAGCGGTGTTTGCCTTGCAAGGAGCAGATCCAGGACCAAAGGTGGTTGGTTTGAATCCCGGTGTCCCATATGGTCCCCCGTGCCTGTCAGGAGCTATTTCTGAACAAACAGCCAGGAGTAACTCCTGAGCACCACTGGGTGTGGCCAAAAACCAAAGAAAAAAAAATATAGTAGGGATACAGTCATTATCAACATGATTAAAATGACAAAGTTGAGAATTATACTTTTATCTCTTTGAATTACATTTGAGCTTCATTTTTTTTTCTTTAAATGAATTTGTAGCACAAGTTTTGGTGTTTAAGTAATAATTAAAAATGAACCTGAATACTAAGAAAGAAATAGCATTGGTAATCAAATAAGCATAGTCATTTATTTCCATTCATATTTAATTTAAATATAACACATAGAATATGATAATGCTTACTATAAAAATAGTAACTATGGATGGGGCAAATGCTGCTGTCAGTTAAGGAGAAAAAGTAGGATAAAGTTGTTGATGTATTATCAATTAAATATGTTAGAATTATATTCTCAATGATCAAAATTTAGAGATAGATGTTAAAAAAGATTGCACATTTGTGAATGTTTATTATGTGTTTTTATACAAATTACATTTTCTGATAGACTAAATCTTTTTTACTTTAAAAATATTGTATAAGATAATGAAATTTACATTTTTAAAAGATATTTCCCAGTACTACTACAAACTGTTTGGTGGAACTGATAGAGGCCAATGAAGAATACATTTTCATCATCTACAATAAGCATACACGCAGAAAGAAAATTTGAACAATATTGAATTTAATCCATAACTTATAAGTAAAATCATAAAAATCTAAATATTAAACTAATAAATATTTAAATAATACTTAAATATAATAGATAAGTTAATATTGTTAGTGTTGTTTATGTTTTCAGTTTGTAGACAATAAACCTTATTTTCTCAACTTATGAGGAAAGAACATTTGAAACTTAATTTTTAGAAGCTAATAGAATTAGCTTATGAAATTATATATTTAATATTTGATATATTTGGCTTAAAGCAATCTTAATCTTGAAAATAAATCCCCAAAATATATTGGTCCTTACTTAAAACTTTAAATAGATATGAACTAATTTAATGTATTCAGAAAAATACACTTATGAGTTTATTAGTATGTGCAGATTTTTCTTTGAAGGAAATCTTGAGAAAGGACAAAGACATTTTACATTGTTAATTGAGATATATAATTACTGTAGATAGCTCTATTTTTTGTATTTTATTTTTAATAGTTTTAGGAAGAAGTTTGCAAAATAACAGAGTTAGGTCAGATGCACTGTATTAAATCTGCAGCTCAATTATTAACACTTTTGGTATTACTGTGATAAAACTCAGCCTCCTTCAGACAGCTTTCGGAGTACCTCCCTAATCTAAACCTTTCCTCCCCCCACATTGTTAGGGCAAAGATTTGATGTTTCATAAATCCTATCTCAGTTTGAGGAGTTTTTTTTTCTTCTTGCTAGAATACTTGCTACTAGTATGAATCATGAGAGAACTCTTTACCAAGATCAGGAAAGGTCATATGCAATCTTCATAACTGATGGTTATAGTAGTCTGATGGTTTTTAGGAGTTTCAGGATTCATGACTTTCACTCAAGTATGCTTTTAAAAAAATACATAACGGATTGCAAGCTCAAATGACAAGATGAATAGTATCAACTCATTTTATAGTAGCTAGATATATTTAAAATGGGGTTTTTGTTCTCACTTGATTGCTTGTTATTTGCATATGATGCTATATGTCATAGATCAGATGACATTGTACAGTGACTTGTCTTTGGAATATTACAGTTGTTGCAAATGCAAAGCTGACTCACAAATGTGAAAATGGATACTTGTTCACAAGGACTAGATATTTTTTTTAGATTATAGAGAAGGAAAAATTTGGAATATTTAGAAGAAATAATACTTTTTCCCAAAAGAATATCAGGTCTTTTAAAGACATGTGGAGAAAAAAAACCTGAATAATACAATGATCTCTTAAGAAAGGATGCAGTATGGGGCCACAGAGGTGGTGCAATGGTAGGGCATTTGCCTTGCTGACCCAGGACAGACTGAGGTTCTATCCAGAACGTCCCATATAGTCCCCCAAGCCAGGAGCAATTTATGAGCACATAGCCAGGAGTAACCCCTGAGCATCACCAGGGGTGTCCCCCCCAAATGAGTCTTTGTTCTTACTTGTTTGCTTGTTATTTGAATATGATGCTATAAGTCAAAAATCAGATGACATTTTACAGTGACTTGACTTTGGAATACTACAGTTGTTGGAAATGCAAAGCTGACTCACAACTGTAAAATGGGATAGCTATTTACAAGGGCTAGATTTCTTTCATTAGATTATAGAAGAAAAGCAATTTTGGAATATTTAGAAAATATACTTATTTTTCCAAAAGAATATCAGGTCTTTAAAAGACAATTCAGTGGAGGTAAAAACAGAATAATCTCATGATATTTTTGAAAATGATACAAATAAAGATCTTGAACTCTAATTGCTCATCAAAGGTAATTCTTTTTTTTTTATAATGATTTTTATTTTGACTAAAGTGGATTACATTTCTTTCACAGTAATATTTTAGGTACATATAGACATTGGATCAGGGGAATTCCCACCACCAAAGTTGTCTTCCCTCTACCCCTGTTCCCAGCATGCATCCCATATTCCTCACCCTTAACCACCGGGCTGCTAGTATAAGGGGTCTCCTCTGTGTCTATCTTGTTATAGATTGGGTATCAATTCTGTTGTCTTTGTCTTTGGGTTTTATGTTTAAGTCTGATCATTTTTATTACTACGTAGTGATTATACAACTGTTTGGTTTTGGTGCCCTCCATTATTTCCCCCTCAAATTGAAAGGCAGAACAAGTTGGTTCCAGTTACGTAGTTCTGTTTGAGGAAAAGAAAAAAAATGGCAGTAAGTATTCAATTGCTAATCACATTTTTGATTTATAGCCAGTGTTAAATATCATATGGTGAAGCATGTTTCAAAGAAATTTATTTATAAAAAAAATTCATATGTTAATGGAATACACCGGCCTTGATTATGTTAATTTTAAATAATATAAAAAGGTATGCAAGGTGTCAATTACATTTAATTTATAATAGGTGTTCTTATTCCATCATAGTGACAAACAAAAGTATTTTTGTTGCTGAAAATCATACTTCTTGATTTTTAGATTGATTAGATGAGAAATAATAGCTATTTTCTTCACATCAAGGTAAAATTATTCTATTCAATTAAAAGTTCCACAAATTTTGATACAGTTTCATTTTCTATTGCTATCTCCTTTTCAATTTTTTCTCTTTCTCACTCTTTCAACCATTCCCAGCTGTTGTCAAGCATATTCATATTAGGCATTATATTTGACTTATTTTTTATTTCTCATTTACTGTAACAATAAAGATCCTTAAGATATGGTGATGCCCAATTCCTATCAACTTTTTCTTACCATACTAGTTATATTTTTCTCAAACCATTCCTGAAATTTACATTATTGTTTCAGTTGTGACTAGTTTTCAAATCAAGAGAAAATTCTGAATTTTATTGAACATTTCAACTTAAAGTTTTGAAAATAATCACTTTTCTTCTTAAAATACTATTTTCTATAGTCTAAGTATGCCAGGGTAACTTTCTATGTTGGTGATAAAGATTTTCTTTTCTTTTTTTTTTTTCTTTTAGTTTTGGGACACATGGCGGTGTCAAGGGTTACTTTTGACAGGCTCGGGAAATACAGAAGATTTAACCTGGGCAGTCCTAGGTTGGCAGCATGCAATGCAAATATCATACTTCTGAGCTATCACTCTGGCTTCAAAGATTTAATTTTCTATAAAGCATTGAATATTAAAATTCATAGTTTCTTTTCTGGGCTAATATTTTATTGTCTTATTCTGGTATTTCTTTGTTCCTGTTGAAACATTGACATTTCACACAAACATACTTATATACTATTTTATTGATTAGATGTTTCATTATTTTTATCCTCTAAGAATAAACTCTTGGCAAACATTAAATATTTATCTCATTATAGTATATCTTATGTACACTGAGTGTCATTGCACATTACAGTCTTCTGGTTGTTAGACAGTTGTAAGATTCTTTTTTGAGGCAGTTTTTGTATTTGCCTCAGTTCAAAAAAAAAACAAAATAAGAAATTTATTGATCCACAACAGAGTTTTAAAAACTGTATTTACAATTTAGAAACTTGAGATTCAAACTTCATTCTCTGGAGTGAAATGGACATGGGAATCATCTGCAGACAGAAATACTTTATACATAATTTCCACATGCTTACTTGAACAAACAACCACAACTATTCAAGAGTTTGTTTCACAAAAGTAAAAGAACTGCCAGTCATTACATTTGACATTCTTTAGTAGATCATTTAGTTTATATTTATGAAAGGTTGGTGAAATACATCAGCATTGTTCATTCTCCTAAAAGTAAACAATTAAACATGCATGCAATATTAGAAAAAACACTTCAATTGCCTATTTATTAAAATATACTTTGTAAATGAAGCATATAGAACTATTATACTCTTTTAAGAATGATTGGAAATATGCAACATTAATCTCATAGTAATGAAAAAAACACAGGCCAGAAACTAGAGAATTTCTCTTCTGATTTAGCCATCGTTTAATAAGGTCTTGGACCCTAAGTGTATGAAATGAGTAATTGGTTGAAATTTTTAGAAAATATTCAACTTCGGGGCTAGATAGATAGCACAGAGGTATGGGGTTTGCCTTTCAAGCAGCCAATCCAGGAGGGACAGTGGTTTGAATCCAGCATCCCATATGGTCCCCAGAGTCTGCCAGGAATGATTTCTGAGCACAGATTCAGGAATAACCCGAGTACCTCCAGGTGTGACCCAAAATTCCCCCCAAAATTCAATTTCAATTTATATGTCTAATTGTATTTTATTGGTCTATGAAACTAAAATGTTACTATTTATTACATATAAATATAGTATATTAATAAATTATATTAATGTATTTATATTATATATTGTAGTAATATATAGTAATAAATATGGTTGGCCTTTTTATACAATGTGACCTGATTCTAAGGTTCAGAAACAAAGTTTTCTTCAATAGCTTACCTGTTTATTCAATGAGTAAAATGCCATTTTTACATAAATGCATTATCATTTTCTTATGAATGTTATTGAAGTTAAATCACAGCCATTTGTTGATAATAATATGCAGGTGTAATAATATAGCAATATTAGGATAAGAATATCCATGGCTAGTGATTAAACAATACATTTACAAGTAATCATCATGTTAAGCTTACATTCATGAATAAATACCTTCTAAATTTTGTTCAATGGTATTTTAAAAGAAATATATGTAACAGTAAATAGGAACTCCAAAGGAAAAAATAGAAACACTCAAAAATTATGAAGCTTTATAATTTCAAAATGATTACTAGAAGTTTATTATATTTTTAAAAGTCATTTTAAAAGTTTTGAATTGACATAATAACTTCAATAAAACAACTAAAATTACATGATGTTCTTTTTATAATTGTCATAAAAGAAGCAAAACAATACATCTATCTGTAGGAAATTTTATTTCCTTCTATTTAGCATGTAGATTTACTAATTTGTCATTTTCCTGCATGGGATGCAAAAGTAAGTCGATAAAACTTTAAAAATAGTATTTGACAAACCAGATACACAGAGATAAATATACAATCAATATAAAATTATTGGTTAGTACAGTATCACAAAAATAATTTAATTTATTTATAAACAAAAGTTTAAGACATAAAGTATTGAAATAATGGATCAATAATTTAAAAAATTGTCATTACAAAATTTGAAAACATCAGAAAAATCACAAAGACAATTTGAGATGCATATCAAGGTTATAATATGACTCACTTCACATTTTAGAGAATAGCTACACACATATAAAAACAAATGAGAATGTGGTTATACCACACTGGTATGAATATCAACAGGTACTATCATTATTAAAAATAATGGAAGTACCCTCAAATATTGCAATAGTAAAATATTTGAAAATGCTATACTAATTATATAGCATCCGACAATAGTTATTTGGCCATTCTTAGCTTAAAACTGAGAAATAATGAGAAATCTTTAAAAAAAAAAAAACTAGCAAAACTAAACACAATAGTGACAGATTTTTAGACAGATTCTACATTATTTGGGGAGGGGGTTGGTTCACACCCGGTGGCGTTCAGGGGTCACAACTGGCTCTACACTCAGAAGTCACTCCTGGCAGGCTCGGGGACCATATGGGATGCTGGGATTCGAACCACCATCCATCCTGTGTTGGCTGCATGCAAGGCAAATGCCTTATCACTAGTCACTCTGGCCCAGATTCTACATTTTTTGAAAGGTGGCAAAAGGTTCAGAAGGCAAGTTATTTTGGTTGGTGCGATGCAAGAATCAGAACCTACCTGAGCAGTCCTTAGGTGCCATAAGAGCCACAAGAATTAGTATTCGAGGTGCATGTACTGCCATGGACAGTACCCTGGACTATTTATCAGAAAGTCAGACAATCTTTCACTTGAGCTAAATCTTTGGCCCCTAATATTTTAAATTATATTTAAATTAACTGTTTAATCTAGTCACATACATATATATACCTATGCATATAGACTGTCATTACTATAACTATTTCAATTATGTGAATAAATTTCTAAGTCTATTGATGTATGCATAATATACATATTAATATACAGACATATAAATATTTTGAGGAAATAATTTATTTTCTAATGTTTATGAGGATGTTAAGTGTTATAATTTGAACTTAATTGTTTTAGTGAGAAGTAAGCTATAGATTGTCAACTTTGCTCTTTTTAATTTTTACGTTTCTTTACCAAAAGTTACTCTTGTGGCTACTCCTGGCTCTGTACTCATAAATTAATGCTGGCAGGCTTGGGGGACCATATGGATGTTGGATATCAAACTTGGTTTGCTGTTTATAAGGCAAATGCCTTACCCAGTGTGCTATCAGTGTGCTATCACTTGAGCCCCCCAAATTTACTTATTATCCATATAATTTTAACTTCATATATCTTTCCACATAATTAATCTGATCAATAAACCCTCATATATTGAATAAGATAGATCATATTTATTTAATGATTTATGAACTCAGAATTAGTGATGAATCAATGACCACATAAAATATTCAAATCAGAATACTGAGATATCATCTTACACCAGTGAGGACGTCACATATCAAAAATAATGGAAACAATCTCTGTTGACGGTGATTTGGTAAGAAAGGGACTCTAATCCACTGCTGTTGGGAAAACTGCCTGATCCAATCTGTATGGAAAACACTATGGAGGGTTCTCACTAAAGTCAAATATTGAACTTCCATATGAACAATAAATCCCACTTTTGGGTATCTACTCTCAGGACAAAAAAAAAGTTCATCCAAAAGGATATATGCATACCATTATTAATTGCATCACTCAATACAAGAGTACAAAGACTTGGAATCAACTTAGATGTCCAACAACAGATGAATGGTTCATGAAGATGTGGTACATAAATACAATGGAATATAACATAGCTGTAGGAATGATACGATCATTCCTTTACAATCATTCTTATTGCAATTTTGCTGCAATGTTGATGGAACTGGAGGATATTATGTTAAATGAAGTAAGCCAGAAGGATAAATGCAAAATAATATCACTTAAATGATATATTTAGAATAACTATAGGAAGAAAAACAGTAATCTAATTGTTAATTGTTTTAAGCACCATTGGTTCCAGAGTATTGCCTTCTCTTTAGAAGGAAAGCAACTGAGTAGAAGAGGAGAAATACAAATATGAAAGGATATGTTTCAAGAACCAAGTGGTCTCAGATGCATTGGTATTGTTAAAGAAAACAAACAGAACTAAATATCCAAGTCAAAAAAAATGATATCAAAGACTCAAACTTTAACATTCTAAACTTAAAATGGGCTTGTTATACAGGAAGGCTGTGGGGAAAGGGGTGGTATGGTATGCACTTGGGATCATTGATGGAGGGAAATTAACAGTGTTGATTCATTATATGTTAAAATACCAACTATGAAGGATTTTGTAAATCACAAGGTTTTCAATAATATAAATGAATAAAATTCAAATCAAAATTTATTCCTATTTTTATTAATTTTGTCTACTGAGAACATTCAGTGTTGGATGAAAGTATCATACTAGACTTAAATAATATGCTCCCATATTTTCCTTTGGAATAGAATTTTGAAATATATAAATTTTTTTTACTTTTTACTCAATAATGTGTTCCTGATGAATTTTTTTCTTTATATTACCCTTGTGAACATCTACATTTCTAAAGTTTTGTCTGTATACTTATCTGACTTAGTAAAAAAAAAAAAAAAAAAAAAAAGAAAACAAAAATACATTTCTTTGAGTTCATGAGTTCATAAGAGCAAAGATATTCCCAAAACACTTTCCCCAGATGTCTTCTTTGGATTGAATTAAAGAAGAGTATTTTTTCAAGGTTGTGGTTCTTTAAAATAAAACTTAGAGGACATTATTTGTACACAAAAGAAAAAACATATTCTGCCAAATATTTTCTTTCTAATTGCCAAACTGCAAAGAAAGAAAAAGAATACAGAAAGTATTTTTAAAATAATCCTTTATTTCAAACCACAGACTGAACTTTGTATTTTTTCAATTAAATATTTTTATGTTCTAATGTTATCAAATATTTAATATTATTGATAATATCAAATATTATCAAATACTATCAAGCTTTAATATTGTATTCAAATAAAATATGCTTTATAACTGGTGATATTCTCTTTGTTGCAGCATTATTATGTGATTGATAGATCTACTATATACTAAATTTACATATTCTATATTTTATTTTGGTTATACTTCTCTGTATCTCTGTGTTTCTGTCTCTTTTTCTCCTGTATCTTGTGATTTTTGAAACATCTTGTGATGTTTTCAGGCACTGATTTTGCATTAAGTCTTGCTCTGGTACTAGAACCCAAGCAGTTTAGCCTCTTAAAAAGTAACTAGCTTTTAAATGGTTTATTAATGCCACAATTTATTGAATAAATAGAATTATTCATTGCAAGTCCAAAATTATATACCAATCAAATAGGAAAAGCTTATGAATATCAAGTTTTATCATTAGAAATATGATCTCACATTTGCAACTTATGTTGCTTTACCCTAATAATATACAGTTATAGTATTATTGGTAAAAAAAATTTATGCCAGTCAACACATCATTTTCCTATTAGAAAAATCTTTAAAAAATTTTTGGGAGGGGCCCGGAGAGATAGCACAGCGGCGTTTGCCTTGCAAGCAGCAGATCCAGGACCAAAGGTGGTTGGTTCAAATCCTGGTGTCCCATATGGTCCCCCGTGCCTGCCAGGAGCTATTTCTGAGCAGACAGCCAGGAGTAACCCCTGACACTGCCAGGTGTGACCCATAAACCAAAAAAAAAAAAAAATTGGGGGAGAAGTTGGGTTATACCTAGCTGTGTTCAAGGCTTACTATTCCCATGGGCTCAGAGATCATTCCTGATGGGCTATGGGACCTTAACCTTATGTATGACAGGAATTAAACCATAGAATTCCACATTCAAAGCAAACACCTTATCTTCTATACTAACTTTCCAGCCCCACCAATGTTTTCTATAAATATTTTAATATATTTAATATTTCTTCTTTTATCCACTTTCTACTAAGAAAATTCTCATTCTTCAGTCCTTGAACTTCCAGAATATCAAAAATATATAAACTCACTTATGTAAACTATTTTGGAACACCTGATCACATTTTTAATCTCTCTAAAAATGAACTAAGGAAAGAATAGAGAATTATAGAAGACTCTACATGGGAGACCTTTAACTAGAAAATAATATTTTCTTCATATTATAATACAACTGAGATGCATATTGATATGAATAACAAATTTCACAATGAAGCTTGCAATAAATTCAAACTCCATTGTGAGAAGTGTCTCAGAGTAGAAATTGAATTTTTCAAAACAACCCTTGATTATTTTTTTCTATTCATCTCTGGGTATAATAATAACGTTGCTTTTGATTTACAAATACTCAACTAATCTTATGTGTTATAAATAAATAAATCCCTATTTGTTATAAATATGAAGTATAGTGAATTATATAATTCTTTATTATTATAAATAATAAATCTATATCAGAATCTTTTCAGATATGTTCCTGTAGAATTTCTCACATTTTTAAATCTTTATATGGTGTTTAAAGTTTGACTTAGAATTTATCGATCATGTATAATAAAAGGCAAGATCCTTCTAAAAAGTTTCTTATAATAATTTTAAGATTTTCTGACTAAATTTTATACTAAGGCTATAATCTATTTTCTTTTATTGCTCCTTTTGTTCTGCAACATACCCTGTGTTATTGCAAATAATTCCTCCCCTGTATTCTAGAGTTATTCCTTGAGATACAAGGGAGAGACGATGAACTTGTCATTTTGAGCTGATAATGTTATTTTAAAATAAGAAATATATAACATAACATTTGTGATAATTGAATTAATCTTGTAATGTCATTTAATAGTGATCAAATACTTATATTTATAGTACTTAAATTAAAATTAAGTGATTTAATAAAGTCCTGCTGTGTACTATTTAATATGCTTAGTTAAATAACTTTATTGTAGAGCTTCTATTTTTAGACTAGACTATGAATGTTTGAGCCTTCATAACTTTTAGAGCTGTGATTTACAAAGTTATCAATAGTGTTAGGCATACAGTATCCTAATGTCAGTCCTAACACCAGTGACAAATTCTTTCATTCATTGTTCCATGATCTCTCAGCTCTGAACCTCCACAATAACTAACACGCCTGTCACTTTGACAGGCACATTTCAGAGTTCAATGGTTGCAGTTTAGAGCTCATGTTTTCAGAGTTTTTAAGTCTTTGCTTTGACTATAGAGCCACAATATTTTTTCCTATCATAATATAACTCAAACCCCAACTCATATTCACCCATTACTTTCCTTTCTCTTCCCAACTGCTTGATCTATTTCTTTCTCTGTCGTTCTTCCAATACTCTGTGGGCAATGATGATTTTTACAGCATTATATTTCCTTGTCCAGGTATTCTATATCAAACAGATAATTGAGATTATCCTGTTTGTCCTTCTTCTGATTGACTTAACACAGATATCTTCTGCTTCCAGTTTTCAACAACTTGCGTTATTTCATTCTTCTTTGAAGCTGCGGATCTCCATTTTGCATACATACCACACAGTCAGAATCCAATTATTTGTCATTAGACATCTAGGTTTTTTTTTTAGACATCTAGGTTGGTTCCTTATCTAAGAATTACACTGAAGGCATCAACATAGTAATTGATGCATACTTTTAAGAAAATACATTTTTCATTAAAATCTTCCCTTCATTCGCTCAAATTTTCAGAATCCCTTCATATATGCTTATCATTAAATTGTGAATGTCTCACCAAAGCAGTAAGTATCCCAAATATCAATTCAAGAGACAATTTGAATTCCAGTAAGCCTCAGAATATTAGTAAGTTACATTCTTCTCTCTGTGTGCATGTGTTTTTGTTTGTTTGTTTTTACATCTGGTGGTTCTCAGGCTTTATTCTTGACTCTACTCAGGGCAGAAATCTGGCAGGTGTGGGAATCATATGTGGTGGCCCTATTCAAACTTGGATTCCAAGTGGAAGACAAGACCCCTTCCTATTTTTCTATATCTCTGATGTGAATTGATTCTATTCTTTTCAAATTTATTTATTTTGAATCCTACCTATACAAGTAATAACTATTCCTCAAAGTTTAATTCAAGTGAAAAGTTTTTAATATGTAACTTGATTCACATACTTGGCATAGACTTTTAATTTCTATTACTTTAGAGCTACTTGATTTTTATAAACTCAGCTTTATTAAATGTTGCTAGTTGTTTAATTTTAAAAATATTGCTTTACAGTGTTCTAACTGTATAATTTGTCTAAAATAACATTAAATTTTAAATATAACCTTGCTCACAAAAAATAGAATACCAAATTGGTGTAGCAAAATTTCTTCTATAAAAATAGTCTACCAAAACAAATAAAAAAGATTCACAATGACAATATATACATGCCTTACATGTGATGTAACTAGTATGTAAGCTCATAATAAATATAGTAGGTCCAACACAAAGTTAAAAGAAAGACAGAAAGTTATTTAAGCATATATTTAGAAAAATATAAGCTGCCCATTATCAAATAAAAGAAACAGAATGAAAATGCAAATTTTCATTTACTAAAATTTAATTCAAATGTAAATTTTCAACTTAAAGTTAGTGATTCATTATTGAAGCATACCTCCCACATTCATATTATATGTTTATTTGAATGGAATTAAAATAATGGGAAAGTAATCTAAATAAAATCTGAATCTCACTACATTTTATTGTTTAGAAATTTCTGTGAAGGAGAGTCTACTGACACATAAATATTACTTGTATCTAGATACCAATATATGTCATTAACTTATATTAAAATATTCCTGTTTCAGCATATAAAACTAGATGAATTCCTGGTTGTGTTTTTTTTTTTCAGGTATATTTTTACAGAATTTTACAAATTAGTGAACATTATTTGTCAAATTATCCATGAAGTATGGAAGTGTGCATAATCACTGTAAAATATGTAACGAATATGATTATAGATGAGTGGATATGATATAGGTGAAATATGATATAAGTGAGTTGTCATAATAAGTGACAAGAAAATTTTAACTGGTGAACAAACTTGTCTATATAGGGATTCATATTGATAGTGATAAACCACAAATGGGAGATTTTATATTTATATTTTTATATATTTTATATATTTATATTTTTATGAAAAATACGTTTCAAGACCTACAAATTGGATATAGTAAGAGATCCATATTCCATTTCACATTTAAAATAACTCATTTTGTTTATATGCACAGATAGTTAAGTTTTTACTCATTTGAGTATATGATCCTATTACTATGGAAATTTTCTCATACCTTTCATAAAATGACTAATAGAAATTTAAAATTTTACTCTTAGTTAAATTTTCCATTAGAATTATTAGAATTTCCATTAGCATTGCATATAATAAAAAACTTAAATTCAACAAGTCTAACAGATGACTAAATATAGCCCATTTATTAGAATTATTCTCCTGTTCAAACCCCTATTTAATAGATGATGATTCAGCAATGCTGGTTATAGTCCTGAATACACACAACACTGGGACTGATCTTGGAAGCACCCATCATCACAAAGCCTGAGCAGCTTATCAAATATTTGGAGCTAAAGATTCATATTTCTGGTCTGGTGGGCAAATGATGACAGGGATTATTCCCAATCACCTCTATCCATGGTAGATCATTTGCCCTGAATATAAAAAATTTCTTCCTCCAAAATCAAGTCTAAGAGAAACAAATAAGGAACTACAATGATAATTGATATACATGCCTTAAGTATTATGATGAAATGAACATGTGAGCTCATAAAAGCTATAGTAGGTCCAGCACATAGTTGAAAGGCAAAGAGACAGTTAATTATCCATATATCTAGAGAAAAAAATAAGCTGTTCATTATCAAATAAAAGAAACAGAAGGGAATGAAAATGCAAAGCATTGGGAAAATTGTTTTTTGTTTAGAGAAATTTATGTGATTCAATATTGGTAAAATAATAAAAAAATAAATAGATAATTTTACGTGGTATTGTTTTATAGAAAAGAGAGAACATAGATTTTTTTTAAAATCTTCATTAGCAGAATTTAAAGTGCATGTGCTAAAATAAGATGTAGATGTATGCAAATATTTCACTTAGCATGCTAATTGGCTATTTGGACACATACATGTCCTTTATAAAATGAATTGCATGTTGGTATTAATATTCCAGATTCATAATGGAGACCCCTAATCATTGTCCATTTAGGGGGTAAGGAGGATAATTACAGATAGCCACAAATTTAAATACAGTAGAAAATATTGCAGCTAATTTGAAGATGCATTTATCTACACTTTATCAATTGAAATTTGAGATTCTCAGGTTTTATGTGCCATCAACCAAAACCTGTCCTAGACTGCTTTTATTGGTGTTAAAAATATACTTCCTTTGTATCCTAAATTCTTCTTTTAGTCATATAAATAAGTCTAGTCAATTTCACAGGGCAGTTATTCAGAAGTCAAAACTAGTCTTCATTTACTTCAGTAATTTTCTGTCTGTTTTTCATATATCAGTTCCTCTTTGTAGAATTAATGCTAATACCAATTATTCCTTAATTTATCATTCTCTTTACTTTTTAGGATACTACATATTATTTAGGAATTTAGGAGCCAGAAAGGTAGCACAATCAGTAAGACGTCTGCCTTGCAAGAGCTAGCTAGGACTGACCAAGGTTCGATTCCTCAGGGTCCCAAATGGTCCCCCAAACCAGGAGCCATTTCTGAGAGCATGGCCAGGACTAAGCCTTGAGTGTTACCGGGTGTGACCCCCCCCCGAAAAAGAATCTATGTAAAGTATTTATAACAGTGTGATAAGGGGATGTTATTTAACCTCTTTTTTCTTATTTTCTCAATTCTAAAATGGGGTCATAACGATGACATACCTCAAAAAGTTTTTTGTGCTTGAAGAATAGTTGGTAAAAGTAATTCAAAGGACTCAATAACATAGGAAGATGTTGATAGTATACACATCCCCCAAACTTGTAAAGATAAAATTGGTTAATGTTTCTATACTTTTGGGAGTATTGGGCACTATAGTTAGCATTATTCAAAGATATAATTATATTCACCATTACTTTAAATACTTAGATTATCATATAATTGTTTTTAGTAAAAGACACTATCAACCCATTAACAATGAAGTCAGTATATTTCAAAAAAAAATTAAAAACAGACAAAAGCAACAGAAATCTGAGCTCAGGCTATGGTTGGCAGAAGCCCTGGTAAAGAGGAAAGAGTGCCTGAAAGGATAAATTTAAACTGAAAGATGAAGCCCTTCTAGTTGAGGCAATACAGACTTCACCTACATTAAGGCAATATAAGCAGAGGAGCTTATCCCCTAATCAAGATACACCGCACACAATAAAAAATAAATAAATAAATAAATAAAATAAACACTATGCAAAAGATATTATGGGAAAGCATCACAGAATACATCCATGCTTAGAGTAAAAGCTGATGGATCTAAAGACCAAACAAGTATCAGTCACTTACATAGCCTTTCTGAGAAAGACTTTAGAGAGGAAATTGGAGGATGTTCAAGGAACTCAAAGAATCCATAAAATAAACCATTCAAATCATATGCAAGAATTCAAGAGGACATGAATGTAGAAACAAGAAAACTCCAAATTGAAATATCAGTGCTAAAAAACTTGGTAGCTGAAATGAAAACCTTACTGGAAAACTTCACCAAAAGATTAACTACTTCTGAAGACATGCAGTGAACTGGAAGGAAGATGAGAGGTGTAAAAATCCATACAACAGGAGATTCTGAAAAAGAGCCTTAAAACAAATTATCAGAAGATAGATAAAAGTCCTCAAATATGTGAAAAGATAAAAATAGAAGTTGGCAATAAACTCAATAGAAACAATATAAGAATCATTGAAGAAAATTCCCGTAAAAATTAATAGGGACATCATTGCATTAAAAGTCCCAGAGATAAAGAATGCATGAAACCAAATTCTACATGCTTAAAAGAGTACTAGCTAAAAGAGATCCAAAGAAAAACACTCCAAGGTATATCCTAGTCACAATGATGAATCCACAGATACTGAAGGCAAATAGATCAAAAAGGAAAATTATGTACAAAGTGGAATCCTGAGGTTTATAGCACATTTGTCTAAAGCAAACCTCAAGGCCTAAAGGCAATCGTAGGATTCAGTGACAAAACACAATGAAATGAATGCTTTGTCAAGAATACTTCATCCTGCCAGATTTTGAAAAAAAAAAATACAGTTTTACAGATAGACAACAGCTGAGCAACTTTACACCCTCAAAAGTGACCTTAAAAGAACTGAAAGGTCTCTTATATAGAAAACCAACTCAAACAACACACCAAACTCTTACAAAAAGATTACAGTACATGATCTGGCAATCATTTTTCTCAATGTCAATTGACTAAATGCACCAGTTAAGAGAGACAAAGTGGCAAATAGTTTAATTCAGTGTTTTGATGCATCCAAAAAAAAAAAACTGAATAATCAGAGCATAGACTCAAAATGAAAGTTTAGAAAATACATTGCAGCAATTAAAAGGTTAATCTGATTAATTTGAAAAACTTTATTTCACAAAACATGAGAATCTGAAAGAAATGGATAAATTCTTGGATTCATAACTTCCCAGGCTAAGCCAAATGATCTACCATATGTGAACAGACTTATAACTATATGGGACATCAAAATGGTAATCAATATCCTTCCCTAAATCAAAAGCCCAGGCACAGATGGATTAACTAGCCTCTGCTTATATTCAATAAAATAGTGAGATTGGTGCTAACAAATAATTTTAAAATATATGAGAATTATATTTGCTGATAGGTTATACTAATATATAATAGAGCTTCAAAACACATTAAATTTTTCTATAAATCCAAATAAAAAGAAAATATAAAAACATATCCATTTGAGACTACTTCACAATCTCGAAGTATTTGATACTATCACTGGGCAATATGAACCCAGTGAAATTGTTAAATGATGGCTTCTTCTGAGGACCCTGAGGACCTGAAGGGAACTCTGTCCTGTGATTCTCTGTCTTTCCTGAATTCTTGAAGCTCTCCTCAGAGCCTTGGGATGCGAACCCCCAAAAATCTGCATTCTGAAGCTGCCCAGCAAGAGAGTGAGTAAGATCTGGCTGACTGTGGGGTTGCCAGGCAGAGTGCTGATTGCTCTACCTGCGGAGACTCCGCCCTGCTGTGCTTCTTCTGAGGACCTGAAGGGAACTCTGCCCTATGTTTCTCTGTTTTTCCTGAATTCTTGAAGTTTTTCTCAGAGCCCTGGGAAGCAAAACCCCCAAAACTGTCACCTAGAACCCCCAGGAGAGTGCTGCAGCTCCGCTTCGCTTCATGGCCGCATAGTCTTTCTAACCAATAAACCCCACCACAACATGGAGAAAAAAAATCACACTACAAGCTTGACAATGGGGAAACCTCGCAGGCAAACACCATGCACAGAGAATAGAGATGATAGCTCGGATGATCCAAAATATCCAACCATCTGATTAACCTCTTGGATTAGGAGAGAGAATAAAAATATGAAAGATGTTTGTAGAACTCAAAGAAAGCATGGATCGATTGGAACAGAACACAAAGTTAGAAATCAGAAAACTCCAAACTGAAAAAACAGATCTGAAAAACACGGTAGCTCAACTGAAGAACTCAGTGGATAGCCTTTCCAACAGATTAACAGCAGCTGAGGACAGAACCAACATGCTTGAAGATGAGATGCAGAAACACTCAACAGCAGAAGAAATTGGAAAAGAACCTTAAAACAAGTGATCAGGCAATGGAAAAAGTACTATAGGAATGTGAACAGATGAAAATAGAAGTCTTTGATAAACTCAACAGAAACAACATAAGAATTATTGAAGTCTCGAGGCCCAGGAAGGAGATCCCCAGGAAGAATCAACTGTCAAAGACATCATCAAAGAGATACTCTCAGAGTTAAACACCACATGACATAAAATTCTGCATGCCCGAAGAGTACCAGCTAAAAGAGACCCGAAGAAAAACACCCCAAGATACATCCTTGTTACAATGACAAGTCCCACAGATAGAGATAGAATACTGAAAGCAGCAAGATCAGAAAGAAAAATTACATTCAAAGGAGCATCCCTAAGACTCACAGCAGAAATGTCACAAGAAACTATTAAGGCCAGAAAACAATGTGGGAATATTGTGACATGACTGAATGAAATGGATGCCACACCGAGAATACTGCACCCAGCCCGACTCACGATCAGGTTTGAAGGAAGGATACATAGCTTCATAGATAAACAACAGCTCAGAAACTTCACAGATAAAAAAACAGCCTTAAAGGAAAAACTTACTGGTCTACTTTAAGACAAGAGAAACTAATAACCATAGCAAATTTATCTACAAAGATGACATTAAATCCTATGACAATCATCTCCCTCAATGTAAATAGACTAAATTCACCAATTAAAAGACACAGAGTGGCAAAATGGGTCAAAAAGATTAATCTACCCTTCTGCTGCCTACAAGAAACACACCTGAATAATCAGAACAAACATAGACTCAAAATCAAAGGCTGGAGGAAAATCATCCAAGCAAACAACACCCTCAAAAAAGCTGGGGTGGCCAAATTAATATCTGATGACACCAACTTTATACTCAGAAAGGTGGCAAGGGGCAAAGATGGACACTTTGTACTAATCAAGGTATATGTACAACAAGAAGAAATAAGACTATTAAACATATATGCACCCAATGAGAGACCAGCAAACTATCTAATACAATTATTGACAAATCTGAAAGAAGACATCAATTATATCACAATAATTGTGGGAGACCTCAACACGGCCCTGTCAACACTTGATTGGTCAACCAGAATAAAACCCAACAAAAATATACTAGCCCTGAAAAGAGAAACAGAAGAAAGAGGACCAGTAGATATATAAAGAACACTCCACCCCCAAAAAACTGGATACACATTCTTCTCCAATGTACATGGGTCATTCTCCAGGATAGACCACATGCTGACATATGAAACATACCTTCATAAACTCAAGAGGATAGAAATCTTGCAGGCTACCTTTGCTGACCACAAGGCTCTGAAATTAGATGTGAACTACAAAGGGACACAGAAGAAAAACTTTAACAATTGGAAATTAAACAGCCTGCTACTGAACAACCAGTGGGTCGAGATGAAATCAAAAAGGAAATCAAAACTTTCCTGGAAACAAATGATAATGAAGACATAAACTGCCAGAATTTATGGGACACAACAAAAGCTTTCCTGAGAGGAAAATGTATAGCTTTGCAAGCACACATCAGGAAAGAAGAAGGGGCATATCTGAATAACTTAATGACGCAGCTCATAAAATTAGAAAATGACCAACAAAAGAACCAAATATAGGGAGACAAAAGGAAATAACAAAGCAGAAAGCAAAAATCAATGAAGTGGAAAACCAAAAAACAATCCAAAAGATCAACGAAAGCAGAAGTTGGTTCTTTGAAAAAATAAACAAGATTGATAGACTATTGGCAAAATTCACAAAGAAAGAAAGAGAGAAACCTGATAACTCATATTAGAAATAAAAAGGGGGATATCACGACAGATATTGCAGAGATCCAAAGGGTAATCAGAGACTACTTTGAGAAGCTTTATGCTACTAAACATGAGAAGCTAGAAGAAATGGATAAATTCTTGGACACTTAGAACCTTCCACGGTTAAGTAAGGAGGATGTAGCATATCTAAACACCCCCATCACTATGGAGTAAATTGCAACTGTAATCAAACGTCTGCCTAAAAAGAAAAGCCCAGGCCCAGATGAATTTACTAATGAATATTTTTAAACCTTTCAAGAAAAGCTACTACCAATTCTAGCCAGGCTCTTCCATGAAATTGAATAAACTGGAACATTCCCAAACAGCTTTTATGAAGCCAACATCACCTTGATACCAAAACCAGACAGAGATGCTGCCAAAAAAGAAAATTACAGATAAATATCTGTAATGCAGATGCAAAGATCTTCAACATAATTCTGGCAAATAGAATCCAATGCATCATCAAGAAGATCATACACTACGACCAAGTAGGTTTCATCCCAGGAATGCAAGGATGGTTTAACATCCGTAAATCTATCAACATCATATACAACATCAACAACAAGAAAAACAAAAATCACATGATCATATCAATAGACGCAGAGAAAGCATTTGATAAGGTCCAACACCCATTCTTGATCAAAACTCTCTGCAAGATGGAAATAAAAGGAACCTTTCTCAATCTAGTTGAAGCCACCTACTACAAGCCAATGGCAAATATTATCCTCAATGGAGAAAAACTAAAAGCCTTTCCTCCAAATTCTGGTACAAGACAAGGCTGTCCACTCTCACCACTCCTCTTCAACATAAAAATGGAAGTACTTGTTATAGCAATCAGGCAAGAAAAATATATCAAGGGAATCCAGAGAGGAAAGGAAGAAGTCAAGCTCTCACTGTTTGCAGATGGCATGATACTCTAATTAGAAAACCCTAAAGACTCTAGCAAAAAGCTTCTAGAAACAATAGATTCATATAGCAAGGTGGTAGGTTACAAAATTAACACACAGAAATAAATGGCCTTTTTATACACAATTAAAGATAGGGAAGAAATGAAGTTAAGAAGGCAATCCCATTCACATTAGTGCCACACAAACTCAAATATCTTGAAGTCAACTTGACCAAAGACGTGAAGGATCTATACAAAGAAAACTTCAAAACCCTGATCCAAGAAATAAGAGAAGACACACGGAAGTGGAAACACATATCCTGCTCATGGATTGGCAGGATTAACATCATTAAAATGCAATACTCCCCAAAGCATTATACAGATTTAATGTGATCCCTCTAAAGATACCCTTGACATTCTTCAAAGAAGTGGATCAAACACTTATGAAGTTCATCTGGAACAATAAACACCCTCAAATAGATAAAGCTCTCCTAAAGAAAATGAATATGGGAGACATTACTTTCCCCAAATTCAAACTGTACTACAAAGCAATAGTTATCAAAACAGCATGGTATTGGAATAAAGACAGACCCTCAGATCAGTGGAATAGGTTGGTGTGGGAGTTGATCTCAGGCCTTGTCCCCTAGACATACAATTGCCTAATTTTTGACAAAGGAGCAAGAAATCCTAAGTAGAGCAGGGAAAACATCTTCAACAAGTGGTGCTGGCAGAACTGGTTAACTACTTGCAAAAAAAATCGAACATAGACCCCCAGTTAACATCATTTACTAAGGTAAAGTCCAAATGGATTAAAGACCTTGATATCAGACCTGATACCATAAGGGATACAAACAACACGTAGGTAAAACACTTCATGACATTGAGACTAAAGGCATCTTCAGGGAGGAAACTGCAATTTCCAAACAAGTGGAAACAGACGGGAATACAGTAAGCTGAGAAGCTTCTGCACCTCAAAAGCAATAGTGACCAGAATACAAGAGCCACCCACCTTGTGGCAGAAATTGTTCACCCAATATCCATCAGATAAGGGACTAATATCCAAAATATACAAGGCACTGACACAACTTTACAAGAAAAAAACATCTAATCCCATCAAAAAATGGGGAGAAGAAATGAACAGACACTTTGATAAAAAAAATACAAATGGCCAAAAGGTATATGAAAAAATGCTCCTCATCATTAATCATCAGGGAGATGCAAATAAAAAACAACGATGAGATACTATCTCACATCACAGAGATTGGCAAACATCACAAAGAATGAGAACGATCAATGTTGGAGGGGATGTGGAGAGAAAGGAACTCTTATCCACTGCTGGTGGGAATGCCATCTAGTCCAACCTCTATGAAAAGCCATATGGAGATTCCTCCAAAAATTGGAAATTGAGCTTCCATTCGACCCAGCTATTCCACTCCTAGGGATATACCCTAAAAACACAAGAGTACAATAAAAAATTCCCTTCCTCACATCTATATTTATTGCAGCACTATTCACAATAGCCAGACGCTGGAAACAACCAAGACGCCCTTCCACAGACGAATGGCTAAAGAAACTGTGGTACATATACACAATGGAATATTATGCAGTCGTCAGGAGAGATGAAGTCATGAAATTTTCCTATACATGGAGGTATATGGAATCTATCATGCTGAGTGAAATATGTCAGAGGGAGGGAGAGAGAGATGCAGAATAGTCTCACTCATCTATGGGTTTTAAGAAAAATAAAAGTTATTTTTGCAACAATCCTCAGAGACACTGAGAGGAGGGCTGGAACTTCCAGCTCACTTCAAGAAGCTCACCACAAAGAGTGGTGAGTGAAGTTATAGAAATAACTACACTGAGAACTACCATAACCATGTGAATGAATGAGGGAACTTGAAAGCCTGTCTAGAGTACATGTGGGAGTATGGTAGGATGGAGGAAGACTTGCCACATTGGTGGTGGGAATGTTGCACTGGTGAAGGGAGTGTTCTTTACATGACTGAAATCTAATAACAATCATATTTGTAATCAATATGTTTAAGTAAAGATATTAAAAAAAGAAATTGTTAAATGATATGAAAGATTTAATTTATAACTTAACAATTACTTTAAAGATTAAACACATATCCTTCAATCTGGTCACTTTATTTTTAGATATATAACATCTATGAAAATAAAGATCATGCCCACATATACATGAGTGGTGTGAATCAAATTGTGATCATAATTCCCCAGAATTCAGATAGCAAATCCTTAGCTGCTAGTGTTCCCTAATTTCTGAACTTGGAAAATGGGACTGTAAATGTATGATTTCGTTCAAAGGAACTCATTAGTGTAAGTATTCCAGTCTATTGGTGTCTTTTAGAGAAAGAAAATTCTAAAGTATAAGAAAAAAATGGAAATTGAGGTTTTGCACAAGAAGATGCTTCATGTGAGAATTAACCAAAGCCTTTAAGCCTCGGCCTTGAGTTCTTCAGCCTTCCAAAAGTAAATTACTATTGTAATTAAGAAACTTAATTACCATTGTAAAACAAAATAGTATGGCTTTAAATCCAATGAATTTATGGAGATTTCCTTTGCTAGTCTAGCTAAAAGCTTATGGATGATAGTTCATAGTATTATTTTTTAGTATATTTATTTATTTATTTAAACATCTTGATTACAAATATGATTGGGATTAGGTTTCAGTCATGTAAAGAGAACCCCCCTTCACCAGTGCAACATTCCCACCATTATTTTTACAAAGCTAGAAAATAAAAAAAAAATTAAAATATCTGCCATAAGATAAATGCATAACAAGATTAGGATAATGATGATATGATAATAATTTATTTGGTGTGGGAGTTGATCTCAGAACCTCATACATTCAAGATGTGTGCTCTATGGATGAGCCTATTACTGACTATGAATTACCACTCAAGAAAATAAATAATATACATACTAATAACACACACAACAGCATAAATGAATCTAGAAATGAATGTGTTAAGTGAAAGAAATAAAGAAAATTGTTGTATGCTTTTACATATAGTTAAAAATATGAATTGCTTTGAATTGACAGAGATAAGATAGGGTACATTGCATTAGGAAATAGTTGGTTCTGGGTTTGACTTAAATGGTTAGGAAATAAAACAAGAATTTAGAAAGGAATACACAAAAACTTTTTATGTGATTACAATATTTACCCATTTTATTATATTTATGGTTTCATGGCCATATGCATATACATCAACATTTATCAAGAGGTAGGTAACATTTAAATAAGTGAGCTTTATCACATCAGTTATATATTTACAAAGCTATAAAAAGTACAAAAGAAAACCAACCAAATCCATAGAATGTGTATTATCCCCAAGTAAATATTTTGGCTTACTATTATCCTTTTACATAAAAAGAGACTTTTAAAAAGCTGATGTATTTTTGTAATTCAGTTTTGCTTAACCTTCAATTCCATTTTAGCAAAACATATGACAAAATTATTCAAATGCTTCTTCTGACTATACAAAATAGATTCCCCTGCTCAGGATTACAATTCCGTCTAAGAAAAAAAGACAATCTGAGTACAGGGAAATACCCTATTCAAATAAGCTACCATACTCAAACTTTCTCAAATATACAAATGGAAAAGGACTCACAATGCTACCCAATGCGACACTGAATTGTTTGTGGAGACAGAGATACTTTCACAGTTTGGATTGTTTCCGCACTCTACAAGGAGGGAGCCCTTTACCCACTTGCTCAGCCTATCAAGACTTTGCTATCAAATGTGCCTACATTCTACTTACTTGTTCTAATTTCATCTTGTCAGTTTATATTATACATGTATAATAAACTTCACAGTATAACAATTATAAGCAATTTTTATTAAAAATGTACATCCAGGGACCAGAGTGATAGTACAGTGGTAGGGTGTTTGCCTTGAACAGGGCCAACCTGGGTCGGAACCTGGTTCCATTCCTGATTCCCATATGATCCCCAGTGTTTGCCAGGAATGATTTCTGAGCTCAGAGCCGGTAGTAATCCCTGAGCGCTGCAGGGTGTATCCCAGGGAAAAAAATATACACATTATGTATGCATATCTTTGTATCTATTATCCCATGTGGACAAACTAAAGATGCAGATGTATATCAATAATTATGACATTGTTTTACATACATTATTTAAAGACTTAATATGGCATATTCCTGTGCAGAACTAGCACATGTTTTTTGCCCAAAACTTTTCGTGTGAAAAATTGTGGTACAAACATTACCTAGTACAATTAAAATTTTATGTGTCAGTATTACTGAAAAGCACTGGGCTTGACCTTGTATGTTGAAATATAACATTAAAATGATAATTAGATATTTTTTACTGTGGTTTCACTGGTGTGAGTATGATGTGGTATGGTATGATGCATCCATGAAAAATATAATTAACAGAATTGTATATCACCATACCTTGACAAAAATAATTACAAAATAACAGATTTTTCTTTTTAATTTTGCCTCCTTACTCCAGTGAGTGAGAAAAGCTAAATGTGTTTGTGTTATGGAATTACACATGTTATATTTTAAAAACAAAGCAAACCAAAATCATATAAACATGCATATTTAAGTTAAACAAAGCTTCACAATAACATGTTCTGGGAGATGCATGATAATAATTTTAATTTTTTGTTAATAGTAATTATTTATAATGTAAAAAGTTTATTTCTTGCCACTGATAGGTCTATAACCTATAGTTATAGTTAGCATTTTTGTTTATTTGAATATGACTTGTATGCGCATTATATCTAATATTCTCCTGTGCCCGAAAACCAGCAAAACTTGATTTTTATTAAATCTAGTTGAAATAGTACTTCAAATACTCCTAATCCAAAAATTAACAATAGTTTTCCCATGTGTTTGAATAAGCTACAGCCATTATAACACATTGCCTCAGAGTTGGCTGCTCTTTCTGACTGCTGGGAATAAATTATCATTCATTAGTGCTTTCCTAGTAGTCTCTGAGGTTGTTAAAACTTTTCTCACCTCATGATTAAGGGAAATTGGTTTTAAAGGCTTTCTTGGCTTTCAGATTTTGACCCCAACAGAAAAATAACATAATTTTAAACCCCAGAGGAAATGACTCATGTGTTCCAGAGTTTCCTTACAAGCTCTATCAATTCTATAAATGCTATGGTTTATCTTTTAAAATATCCTATTGACTTTTGAATACCTATAGAATGATACATTAGATAGGGAACAGCCCTTCATTTTTAGAGTTTTGTGTAGACATTGGGAGGCTACATAGCTAAATTATTTTTAGAAAATGTATCTTAATAATGGGAATAAAAAGTCATAAATACACAGCTATGAAAAACCTGTCATAATTTTCTAGATAAAAAGCATTTTGTGTAAAATGAGCAAGACTACTCCTAACAAATTTAAAAAAAAATTGGTTTTTGGTTTTGGGGCTACACCTGGTGACGCTCAGGGGTTATTCCTGGATAGGCACTCAGAAATCACTCCTGGCTCGGGGGACCATATGGGATGCCTGGGATCGAACTGAGGTCCCTCCTGGGTCAGCCTCATGCAAGGCAAGAACCCTACCAATGCGCTACAGTTCCGGGTTCAAATTAAAATATTTAAAAAAAAAATAAAGTAACTGATAATTTTTAAGTTTTTGGCAGGGTCAGAAGTAAAGATCATTCAATGTTTTAATTTTTTTTTGCAAGTTATTCTCTGCTACTAAGCTTTTGATTATAGCATTATATAGGTTGACTTATAAACATTTTAATGGATTTTCAGATCCTAAAGAGTTCAGTGTATAAAAACACGCTGTTTTGTATAGAAATATTGGAAGACATCATATCAGAGAGTGTAATTCAAACAACCCAAATAATTTAGGATATGTAGCAGATGACAATCTTGATTTGATACTTGAGGGGACCGGAGTGATAGCATATCAGTGTGGTGTTTGCTTAGCACACTGCTGATCCAGGACACACATGGGTTAAGTCCCTGGCATCCCCTAGGGTCCCCTAAGCCAGCAAGGAGCGATTTCGAGCCAATAGCCAGAAGTAACACTTGAGCACTGCTGTATGTGGCCCTCCTCCAAAAACAAAAAACAAAACAAAATAAAAACTCTATCTCCACAATAGAACTAAGATACTAATTAAACTGCTTGGTAAGGATTGACTAGTAATCACTGACAATGAAAAAACAGAGTAAACATATGTTCATGGGAGTTACAATTACAGAATGGTGAGTCATTCATTTCATACAGTTAATAGAAGATAGAACTTGATCCATATCCAGCAGTACTCAGAGTTTCTTCCTGACTTGGAACACTTCTGTATACTCCTAACGGTGCTTAGTACCATAAGCAATATTGGGATGCAAGCCTGAAACAGTTGTGTGCAAGAAAAGTATCTTAACCTCTGAACTATAGCTACAACTCTAAAAATAAGTAAATGTAAGGATAGAGTATTTTTAAAGAAAATGAGAGCAAATTTCTCCTTAGCCATAGAATAATATGCTATGAAACTTAGATTAGATTATCTAAAAATTTTATTTTTAAAGACAAAACAATAATTATCACTATCCTGATGCTCTGTTACCAAAAAGAGTTTTGCTTTACAGATTATTCATACTAATACTTATCATGTTTTTTAGAAATCAATTAATACATTGTCGCTTTCCTTTTTGTGTAGTTTGTTGTAAAAATCATTACTTTCCTGTGAGATTGCTGCAAGACAAACTAAAATTTTTTCTTAATGACATTTTAAAATTTTGTCTAAAATTTCTCTCTTTTTATCCTTGTTATTTTGCGTCTTTTCTATAAAATTAAATATATCTCTATAGGTTGGATTAGATTCAGTTCGAAGAACTTGTATGTATTATTGTATAAATAATATTGGGAAGTTTATGAATCAGATCATTAATGAATATCAAAAAGTTTTTAAAGAATACATTATTTGAATTTTAAAAAGTGCTTAAAATTTTGATTTTTGAAGAACTTGCTTTTTCTCTTTTAATATTGAATCATTGTGAATTCCAAAGACATTGTATAGCGCTCAGGCCTAAATTGGTCAACACCAATCTCTTCTTTAATGTCCACAACCCTTCACCAATCCCATTTTTCCTTCTGTCCCCAAGTCTGCTTCTTTTGCAGGCACTTTTTTGCTTTCCACGGTCATAGTATTCCCTTTACCCACTTATCCATTTCCACAAATCAGTGGTAATCTTTTTACTGAAGTCCACTTTTCTTGCTATTTATTTTTATTTCCCATTATATGTAATATTTTCTATTCGTTTTCTTTATATTGCATGAACATGGGATATCATTCTATGTATATCCATCTCTTCTCACTGACTTAACCTGATATTCTCCATATCCATCCAATTACAGCAACATAACTTCATCTTTTTTATGACTGAGTACTATTCCATTGACATAGCATTCCATAACATAATTATTTTACCTGGCAATAGATACGTGAGGTTATTTCTCATATTTTACTTATTGTATATATTGCTGCAGAGAATACAGGAATGTAGATTTCAATCCTGTATTGTTTTTGTGAGCTCTTGGGGGTAAATTCCCAGGAGTGGAATTTCTTGGTAATCTGTGAGCTCAATTTCTACTTTTCTTTTTTTGAGAAATGCCCATATTGTCTTCCAAAAATGTTGAACTAGTTCACATTCTCACAGACAGTGAATAAGTGTCCCTTTTCCCCACATTCTTGCCAAACCTGGTTGTTCTTTTTAATGAGTGTTAGTCTGTGATGTGAGGTGATAAATTATTGCTTTGATTTGTGTTTCCCTGATAACTAGTGATATAGAGTATTTTTGCATTTGCTTTTTGAATATTTGTTTTTATCCTTTTAATAAGTCCTATTTGTCCTTTCTCTACAATTTTTGATTGGGTTGTATAATATATTTTTGTAGAGTTTCATCAGGGCTTCTGTATCTTGGATATTGACCTTTTGTCAGATGAGTGCAGGGCAATTTATTTTTTTAAGTTTATGGGCTGTCTGTATGCTAGTCATAGTTTTCTTTGAATTCAATGCTTTTTAGTTTAATGTTACCACATTTGCTTCTACTTATTTGATCAGTGGTATTTTATCCTTAATGATGCTCTAGTATCAAAATTTTGGAGAATTCTGCTTATTTTTTTCTGCAACTTATAGATTCAGGTTTGATATATAGGTGTTTAACCTATTTTGATTTGACGTTTTTTGCTTGAGGTTAGAAATAAGTCTGAGTTCATATTTTACATGAGGCTGACCAGTTTTTCCAACATCACTTGTTAAAGAGGCTTTGTTTTATACTGATTTTAGAAAAGTATTTCCTTAGGTATTAGTATGTGTGTTGCTTATGATTTTATTTTGCTTCCTCATAATTACTTTTTGCCAAAATTTAATATGTTTATTATTCATTTTTGGTTCTTCCTCGAATCAATATTTTTATTGGTAGTTACATAATGAAATTTCAATTCTAAATAAGTTAGTGGACATATTTCTGAGAAACACGTTTTAATTTATCGATGGGTAATTCTCTTACTATAAAATAAATTCTCATAATAGTTAATATTGATTTATATAACATTTTTAGAATAACAGTATAATTATAATAATGACAAATTTGGGTTGTTTTCTTTCTCACCTCTCACCCTCTCTTCCTATAGAACATGATTTTATATTTTCACTGAGAACTGGTATTTATCATGTGCAATGTATCATGTATTGTAATTTGATATATAAAGTTCTATTGCTTTATACTCATTTACAGTTAACATTTTTGTTTAAGCTTTTCCAGTACTCTTCATTGAACACAATGCTTCTGTTCCATAAATGTGACTTTAGTTGACTTTCTAAGCAGATTGGAATGTGCAACTTTTAATAATTTGTTTTTGTTTTTGTATTTTTGGGTCACACTCGGCAGCGCTCAGAGGTTACTCCTGGCTCTATGCTCAGAAATTGCTCCCGGCAGGCTTGAGAGACCATATGGGATGCTGGGATTTGAACCAATGACCTTCTGCATGAAAGGCAAACACCTTACCTCCATGCTATCTCTCCGGCCCCAACTTTTAATAATTTAATGTTCATTCACTCCCCCATAACTACATATACTTTGTCTATATACTCTATTCTAGATCTGTTATTCTAAACATTATTAAATTGTTATATAGTAGATAGAGAAATATATTATATACACTATATATTATATAGTCAGTCATTAAAGTATGACAAATATATTATTATAATATACATTTGGAGAGCATTTTTATGTAATGAAATCTTCTGGAATTTTAGTTAGAAAGCTCTTTTGGTAGGGGGTTGTATAACTTTATTTGAATGTCTTTTTCTCTGGTCTTTAACTTTGATTTTATATTTTATGTATTCTTGAAGAAGCCTTCCAAACAGTATAAGGAAATTTAGGAACCCTGCCCATGCATTCACAGTTAACTGGGACTAGGATCAATGGGCAGTGGAATATTAACTGTTTTCTAGATGAATAGTGGCAATTAAATTCTCCCATTATATAGAATGTCTGTGTAATTTGGACAAACTTACTTTGTTAGTGTATTCTCATTAGAATATATTTGCTTCTACTATGAAGGCATTCTGATACATTTTAGAGATAAAGAAATCAGAAAGAGAAGTTTTCCACATTTCAATACTCCTTTTGGTCTAATCAGTCAAATTAATAGCATACAAATGTTTAGGAAAACATGTTTACACATGGGAAGTATTAAGGCATGAAAATGAGAAAACTTTAAGGAAATAATATTAACGGTTTGAAGAAAAAATGAAATGAGTTATATGCCTTTAGTTAACAAATAGGATATGAATTTGGAACATCAAGGAGAGAGGGAGACATTCTCCTTACAATGACATGGCAACTCACATAACTAAAAGATACCTCAATAATTAGAAATTTTCCCTCTCAAAAGAATATTATTTATATAAAAAGTTTATGTCTGGTAATAACACTTTATTGTAGATATGATCTCAATAGTATATGTATATGCATATGATCTCAATCTCTATATGTAGATTTGTGAAAATAAAAAATTTCCTATGATTTTACATAACTTTTATTTATTTCAGTTTGAAATAATTTGCAATATATTCAAATTGGTTTATTTGGGGGAAGAATGTCCATAGAGTCAAAGTAAACCCTTTCCTTCAATGTAATTTTCATCCTAATGATTCTATCTATTCACCAGTTTTCTAATGTTTATATCCAATTTTAATACTTTTGGCCAAATTTCTATTATGCATACATTCTTTTTATTATCTTTTCCCTGAATTTTTAAAAGTGTGTTTAAATGTGTTATCCAGTTTTCTCATTATTGCTTCACTTATGCAACATTGATAATACATTATTCTTTATTTCAGATTTGAATTTCACTTCAGCAGTGTACAGGGCTAACTCCTGACTCTTAGGCTGGGTTCATTGTTGTTCATATTCAGAATATTTTATGTCTTGCTAGAAATCTGTGTAAAACAGGTGCTTTAAACCCTGCACTATTGCTCTGGCTTGCAAATATCTTTTTAATTATACTAATTAATCTGGGACAATCCTGGGACTATTTTCAATGAAATGTTCACTTTTTATTTTCTCCTTTCTTTTTCTCGTTGCCATGCATATATTTGCCTTGACAGACTCTATTTGCATTGATATTTTTCCTAGAATGTTATGATAGCATATAAATAACACAAATAAGTATGTTTTATTTATTCAAGTTTGAAGTAACTTGTTTGCTGCAGATGACCTCTAACCAATTAGAATACATTTCCTATTTTTATATTTGTTTTCTTGCCTTTCTTGTCATATTATAGAAAGAAGCCCCTACTCCATGACTATTTTATCAGACCTGTTTTTGACAGTTGCATAATTATTTCTTAGTCCTGTGTTTTAACAATATATATTGCAATACTACCTCTACTAATGCGACTTCAGTTTTTTTTTTTTCCTCCTTATTTATTTCCCCTTACATGATTCTCAGCCACTTATTTATTGCTTTTAAGCTGCTAGGTTGAAATAGAGAAGAAAATCTTTTATGCTACTAAGCATTTTTTTTTAAAATACTCTCTTTTATATTGAACTCAGAAAAGTTCAAGCCTTCTGCTCTCCAAATCTCAAATAAATTGTTATATACAAACATGTCTTTCGATTTCTGCTTATGTTTTTCTCAGAGGGATTTTACTGAATTCTAAACATTAGCCCATTTCTGTACTACTTATCCTCTTTCTGCCAAAGCTTTTTCCTCCCTTTCTGCTCATTTATTTTGTATACTGATGGAAAGTGCTTCACTTTGAAGTCATAGGCTCATTTTCATATTTATATGACTGTGAAGTAGAGAACATTAGTGTTATCATCTCTTCATTATAATTAAGAATTGAAAATATGAAGATTAAATTACTTTTGTAAATGATAATTTTGTCCAGAATTCAGAACTGTAATAAGATTTTATGATTATTTTTATGGAGATTCTTTTTCTTTTATTCTATTTGATTCATTTAATTATTGAAGTATAATATAATAAATAGTCATTAATTGGGCAATCCTAGGCTCTGTTTTAAACTGTTCAATTTTCTATTATGTCTTCAATATATGCCATATTTCTATTATGTCTTAAATATATTTTATATTTATGTAATTTTAGGATATAGTTGTAATAGAATCTGAAATAATAATATGACTGTCAAAATTTCATAAAATTTAACATATATTAATGTCAAATTTATTTGGAATATTCAATATTAAGTATTTTATCATCTAATAAAACTAGGTCTAATTCATTGAGTATACAGTTAGTGCAACTTTTAACAATTTTTAATCTCTATAAACAGGAAGAACTATTAGAAACTGGAATGTGAGTTTTAATATCACAAACTACACTTCAGTTTTTGCTCATTATTACTAAATACCTTCCTTAAACAGGTACAATTTTCTATTTTTAATTTTAACCATAAAATTATAAATGTGATAATTGAGGATATTTTAATGATTTTACCTTTTATCATTTTTTCATGATTTTAAATTTTGGGCCACTACATCTCTGCTTAAGACTTAATCATGGCTCCATGCTGAGGGATCAATCCTGGCTGTGCTCAGTGACTGTATCTGGTGTCAGGGAACAAGCCTAAGCTATGCATGTGCAAATTTCCTCTGTCCTTTCTCTCCAGTTTCCTCTAGTGTTTCCAATAGTATTTCATTTAAATTTATTTATATGTGACTTAAATACAAATATATGTATTTAAATACCTAATTGAATCCAATTATTGAAAGGGAATTTGAAAGTATTATTTCTCAAATATATATTATATAAATCTATGATGACTCAGGAAAATCAGAAATATAGCATTTCTTGTTCTAAAATATTGTTCTGTATTGGTACTCTGTTTACAGAAAACAAATATGAATTTGACAAAACTTGTTCCCCCAAACCATTTCTATATATAGATATATAACTATTCAATGTATTCTATATAGATATACACATACATTATATAAGCTATATATGTGAATATATAAAGATAACTCATATATTTATTTATAATGAGTTTATTTATAGCACGGATTCCTATATTAGAAACAACAAAAGATTCTTTTCCATAAAATGACAAAGGTTAATAAAGGTTCAGAAGGTTAAGACATATTATATGTGTCATCGTATACATAGACAAAATTCACAGCAATATTTAAAATAATTGTTGGGGTGCAATATCCACTGGCCCAAATGTACAAATAATGATTATTAATTTAACTTTTGTGAAAGTGCTACTATTTTTTGTAAATTTTTGAATGATAATTTTTGTTCTTATTGCTCATTTAATTTAGTTTATAATGAAGTTTATATATTATATATCCACTTATTATGAATATAAGAATATGATTATTTTCTATACGGCAGTATATTATCTTTTGTGTTTGGTTTAAATTTCCTTTTCTATGAAACACATTTTATTGATTTATTTTTTTAATTTTATTTTGGAACTTTTTGGTGATGATTAGAGTCTACTACTTTGTGATATATTTTTTCAACAGTACTTAGAAAAACATGAATGAGGCTACGAATGAAATTAGGCCTCCAAGTAAAGCATGCACTTAACATTTATAGCTAACTTTCTACAACATAACATTGCTTCAACTTAATGAAATAACAAATCTTTAATTTGAATTTATTAACCTGGCTCTTGGATTCCATTTTCTTAACACAGCATTAACACTAATGTTTTAGTATTTAATTTTGACCATCTTCATGAGCTTAATGGATTCTGGTCTAATATAGGTCTATATTCCATTTTTATTTTATTGATTTTATTATTATAACTATTATTAATGTTATATTTTTGATTTGTGGGTCACATATGGATGCCGGGATTCAAATGACCATCTGTTCTGGGTTGGCTGCATGCAAGGTAAAATGCCCTATCACTGCCCTATCTCTCTTGCTCCTTTATTCCATTTTAAATTTAGTGGGTTTTTTTGTCTTTAAGAGAAGTTAAGATTTATTATATTTATGGACTGTCAAGTTTCCACAATAGCATTACTTGAAGAGACACTTCTTTCATAATTAAATGACATTAGAACATTTATCATGACTGAAATGCTTAAAAGTATAAGATATGGGGATATATTTATTCCAATATCACTTTACTTTGTAGTATAGATAAAATTTAATTATTTTACAGTATGATATTAAGTAGGTAATAAAAAATTATCTATGCTACACATATGGTCCATCTGTGGTGTAAACAGGGCCATACTTGGTGCGAAGGATAATAGCAATTTGTTAAGACAAGCATTTTATAGTTGTACCGCTTTCCCAGATCCTTATACTTTTTCTTTTCTTTTTCTTTTTTTTTGCTTTCTTGAGGTTTATAGTTAATTTTATAGTTATAAATAAACTGCTTTTTTAATTTATTCTTCTTGCACACTATACATTTAGAAATGCAATCAACATTAGTATATTGATTTGATGACCAGACACTATATGAGACTGTGGCTTTTTTGGTGTCTTGATTTTATGTAAATTTATGTGGACTATATTTTTTCTTTTTTTCTAATCTTTACATTGACTTAGAATCTTATATGAACTTGTTTTGGTTTTATAAAACCTCTTAATAATAAACCTCTTGAATATCTCATGTTGATAAAAGATTCTTATCTTTTTTTTTTTTTGTCATAATCAGTCAAGCTCAGGAGTTACTCCTGGCTATGTGCTCAGAAATCGGTCCTGGCTTGGGGGAACCAGATAGGAAGCCTGGGGATCGAACTGAGGTCTGACCTAGGTCAGACACGTGCAAGGAAAACACCCTACTGCTACAACAACACTCCGCCCCCTGATTCCTTATCTTTTTAAAAATGATTTAGGGCATTTTATCCTTCCTTAATAATATATTATACCATATATACATATCATATAAACAATAATATGGTAATACAAAAAATTCATTATTAAGATTAGTTCTCTTGGTGTCAGAGTGATAAAACAGCTGTAGGTCATTTGCCTCTCACAAAGCCAATCCATGATGATGGATCCCAATGCGTCCCAAATGGTCCTCAAGGCTGGCAGAAGCAACTTCTGAGTACTGAGCTAGGAGTAACCTCTGAGCACAGCAGGGTATGACCCAAAAAAGTAAAAAAAATTTCCCATAAGAATTTTGAATACATTATGCCATCTTCTAAATTTTCTGGTTTCTGTGGTAAAGAAAAAATAAACTTGCAGAGAAATTATTCATATAGAATGACTTTTTCTTAGATGCTTTCTATATTTAGGTGTTTTTATATTTTACAATAACATGCTGTTGCGGTATAAATGTTTGAAATTGTTTGGAACACTAAGCAGTTTTGTGTTATTAATTTATTTTACATTTCCCCAAATGGGCTTGCTTTCTTCTTTCTTTTTCTTCTTCTTCTTTCTTTCTTCTCTCTTTCTTTCTTTCTTTCTTTCTTTCTTTCTTTCTTTCTTTCCTTTCTTTCTTTCTTTCTTTCTTTCTTTCTTTCTTTCTTTCTTTCTTTCTTTCTTTTCTTTCTTTCTTTCTTTCTTTCTTTCTTTCTTTCTTTCTTTCTTTCTTTCTTTTTTCTTTCTTTCTTTCTTTCTTTCTTTCTTTCTTTCTTTCTTTCTTTCTTTCTTTCTTTCTTTCTTTCTCTCTCTCTCTCTCTCTTCCTTCCTTCCTCCTTCCCTTCCCTTCCCTTCCCTTCCCTTCCCTTCCCTTCCCTTCCTTTCCCTTCCCTTCCCTTCCCTTCCCTTCCCTTCCCCTTCCCTTCCCTTCCCTTCCCTTCTATTCCCTTCCCTTCCCTTCCCTTCTATTCCCGTCCCTTCCCTTCCCTTCCCTCCCCCTCCCTTCCCTTCCATTCCCTTCCCTTCCATTCCCTTCCCTTCCCTTCCCTTCCCTTCCCTTCCCTTCCCTTCCCTTCTTTCCTTTCCTTATCCTCAATATCCCTATCCCACTTCTTCCTTTGTCTTTATAACTTTTCTATTCTCTTCACTTCTTTTTTCTTCTCTTCCCTTCCCTGTCCCTCTCTGTCACTTCCATACTCTTGTTGTTTTCCTGTCCTCCCTACCAAACCAGACACACCTTTACCTTTCTTGCTCCACCCTTCCCTTCTTATCTCTTCCCTTGTATCTGTCTAGACCTTTATAAAATTCTATCAACCTCCTTTACATAAATTGTTCTTCCCCACTCAAAACAAAAGCAGAGCTGGCATCCAGAGGCACTTCCAATTGCTTTTAGATATTCATAGTTCACACAAGGTTTGGGATATCTTCCCAGAACTGGCATCTCCTGCCTCCTGACTTCCTGTGCAGTATTATATATATATTATTTATGTAATTTATATTTATATTATATAATATATTTATATATAAATGCTTATATATTTTTACAATATATATCATAATAATAGTTATACTGATATATTGTATATAAATATATCAATTGTATATCAATGTATATTGCATATTACATAATTATATATTATGTAACATATTATATAATTGCATATTTATGATTGTACCTAAATTATACGTTGATTAATAAGCTATTTGTCTATAATAATTGACTTTAAAATACTGAGTCTGTGAGCAAAAATAAAGTTCCAGAATTAACAATTTATTTGATATTTAGAAGAGTTTACCAATAATTGTAACTAGAGTATTACTAATAGAGATTTACCTAATCTATGCAGCAGATGATGTTCTAAATTGTGCTTTATTCATTATTTATGAATCAAATCATATTTCTCTTGCCTCTGTTACAGGAGTATAAATGTCCAAAATGATTTGGGACTATCAATTAACAGTGATTTACACTAAAAGCTTTTAGAATTTATCTTATTCTATTGTCTCAACAAACATTATATTCATGTATAAATGATTAAATTTATATCAGAAAAGTGACCATTTAAAGGTACTCTAAATTAAAGTATGATTGAAATTTAAGAATAAATTTTATGTGTAAGCATGTAGCCAATAATCTAGTCATTCATTTTTATTTTTAGTGCTTGATGTAACTCATCTAATGGCACTAAGGAGCTACTCTCAACTTGGTGATTGGGAATGATACCTGGTTGTAGTTGGCTGACTATGTGCAATGCTATATAAAATACAAGGTAAAAAAATACCATGTAAATCCTTTCCACCTGTATATAATGCAGGCACCATAGAAACTCCAAGGCTTAATGTTTTTACTTTTTGTTTTGAGTCACACCAAGCTGTACTTAGGGGATATGTTCTGATGGAAATCACATTTAGGGTTTCAATATGTAAAGCATGTAAACTATCATCTTGGGCTTTTTCTATGCAGTGCTACTTAGCAGTTCTTAAAAATTGGTGGGTACATATCTATATTTTATGACTGGTGGCCAGTCCGAGTTTCTAAAATGAATAAGAAATAATAGTATCTAGCTACTAAGCATTTTTAGTATGTGTTACAAATATAAAAATGCAATTCTATGGGGCCAGAGCAGTGGTGCAAGCCATAAGGCATCTGCCTTGCACGCATTAGCCTAGGAGAGACCATGGTTTGATTCTCAGGTGTCTAATATGGTCCCCCAAGCTAGGAGCGATTTCTGAGCAGGAGTAATTTCTGAGCATCACTGGGTGTGGCTGAAAAACAACAACAACAACAACAACAACAAAAGTGCAATTCTAGAGCATCACACTTTTTGGATTGTCACATATAGCCCATTAAGTCCAATAAATAACGAGGAAACTTCTGCTGTTAGATCATTTTTTATGAGAAAAACAAAATCCAAACACATCAATATAAAAGCATTGCATCTAGAAGAAGACATCTAACTCTACCCTACCATATCTCAATTATACACTCTTTATTTAGGGGTGGGGTTTAGGCCACACATAGTAGTTCTCAAGACTTACTCCTTGTTCTTCACTCAGGTCACTCCTTGCAGGTACAGGGGGCCATATAGATGTTGAGGTTATCAATCCCAGTTAAGCTACATGCAAAGCAAATGCCATCCTCAGTGAATACTATTGTTCCAACACTCAATTATTGCAAACATTCTTGTTGACAGAAGAAGATAATTTTTTTCTATTTATATCCTAAGGGGTACTATGGAGGCACCGACACCTTTCTTGCACTTCCAGCAAATTACTGTGCTTTATTTTTCTGTAACATCCTAAGGACATGATACTATTTAATCTTTGGGGTGCTGAGGATACATCCTTGGGTAGATGGAGATTTAAGATTACACTGTTATGCTTAGGAAACCATGTGGCTTGATCCAGGATTGGTCACATGTGAAGAATATGCCTTAAAGTCTGTTCTATCTCTGTCCAAAAGTCACTTTGGGGAGTATTCGTTAAACTTTATGATACCATTAGGATGATGCCAATACTTACTTTTATTTAAGTCTAGATAATAAAAAAGTAAGCTTTATAAGTGGATGCAAAAATATTTCTGTTAAGTTGAAGCTCTAACGACTGTTTAAATGGATTTTTTTTATTTCTTAAAAGTTATCTTTCTCTCCTTTCTGTTATTTTTTATTAATTAAACCTTTGTGATTTGCAAAATTATTCATAGTTGGATATGAGGCATACAATAATCAGCACCAATTTCACCATCAATGTCAACCACACATAGTCCATAAATGCCACAATTTTCTGTCCCAGTATGCATTATCCTTTTATCTGTTAAAATTTGAATTTTTGTTATTTGACTTCGTGAATATGGCTTGGATAATTAGTTCTTTGTTAATATCACCAATGGACCTGAGACTACTTGGCTTCTGTCCCCAAGTCTTTCATATCTGTTCTTCTCCTACTACTGTTAATTTATTTATTTCTCCTCAATATGCTCTTAAACCTTGAGATTTCTGGACAATCCCATTTAAACTGTTGCATTTCTTCATGTAGTTATTCTAAGTACCGCATAAAGGGTAAATTGTATTCATCCTTTTCTGCCTTGCTTTATTAACATAATATCTTCTAGTTCCATCCATGTTGAAGCAAATAATATGATTGTATTAATCCTTATAGCTACCTAGTACTTTATTGTATATATGTACCACATATTCATCTGTTGTTGCATATCTAGATTGAATCCAACTCTTAGCTATTGTACAGAGTGCTGCGATATTCTTATATCCATCTAGATGGCTATTTTTGTTCTGTTTTGTTTTGAGGCCACACCAGTTGATGCTCAGGGGTTACGTCTGGCTATGCGCTTAGAAATCACTCCTGGCTTGGGGACTATATGGGACGCCGGGGGATTGAAAAGTGGTCTATCCTACACTAGCACGGGGCAAGGCAGAGATGCTTTGCACTTGTGCCACTGCTCCAGCCCCTAGATGTGTAATTTTTTTGACCTGAGGATAGATACCCAAAAGAGAGATAATTAGATCACATGACAGTTAGATTCTGAGTTTTGAATTGTTTTCCACAGGGGTTGGACCAAGGTGCTTTAAAACCACATAAGCAGAAGGACAGTGGTTCTAATCTCAGAATCCCATATGGTCCTCTGAACCTGCCACACTTGGCAATCTTCCGGCTCTGCATTCATAAATTATACCTGGTAGAACTTGGAGATTCATATGCGATACTGGGAAATGAATCTGTGACAACTGATTTAAGCTGGCACCTTTCCCACAGTACTGTTGCTTTGGCCTTCTATATATTTATATTATTGTCCAATAGTAATGAATAAAATTTCCAAACCGTTTTCTAAAACAGCAGAACAAATGCAACTTTAAAATCTCAAGCAGAGAAAGTCTCCAGAAATTTTGAAATATGTCTTTGTTTAGGTTTTTCTTATTCTCTTTTGCCACAATATTTTCCTTTCTTTAGCAATTTCTTTCCCTCTCCTCTTACATTAAATCCTGAGAAAATTGAAAAGATAATGTTTTATTTTTCTCTTTGTACTTTTTTTTTGTTTTCTTGGGCCACACCCGTTTAATGCTCAGGGGTTACTTCTGGCTAAGCGCTCAGAAATCGCCCCTGGCTTGGGGGGGCCTTATGGGACGCCGGGGGATCGGACTGCAGTCCTTCCTTGGCTAGCGCCTGCAAGGCAGACACCTTACCTCTAGCGCCACCTCACCGGCCCCGTTCTCTTTGTATCTTTTAAAATTATTAATTTATTTTTAACATCGGGGTACAAACTGGTTGAAAATTTGAGTTCTAGAGCAAAGTTGGAGTCCTTGGAACCCATGCAATGCCAGAAATTTTATCTAGAGACTCTAATGTATAGACAGGTGTTGTTTCATTATCACACTTTTCTGGAAATAGAGAAATATAGGGAAACATCGTTTTATTCATGCTTTTAAAAACAAAATGCAGTGTAACTTGGTACTGCAAGGAAATTATAAGAGGTACTTCAAGGAAGCTTCCATTGTGTACACTATATTAAAGGGATCATCTTTATTCAGCAAAGACTTATAAAGATACAGAAAAATCACCATTTTTTGATGAAGCTTATCTATCTTTCATGTTCCCAGATTAGTTTACCAGTGTAAAGAATACTGAATTCTAATCTTCCCTTTCAAGTTACCACAGTGGTTTCAAGTTTAACATGGACGTTGAAAGATTAAGTCAAACTCATGTTGATATCTCAGGCTTCTAAGGTTTGTTTTTTATAATCTCCTCTGTCATAACACATCCCTCATACACCCCCCACATAACACAACCTACAAAAACTGTGTTAAAAAATTGTTATCCTATTTGATGGCTTATATGCTAGAAGGATGCTCACTTTATAACTTGAACTATGTAAACTCCTTTGTCAATTTTTGATAAAGAGAATTTGTATTATAAATTATATAGGCTTGTTGTATGCAATATTAAATTTCTCTGCATGTTCTATATTAAGTTCACCACTAGACATTCAATTCTTTTTTTTTTTTTTAGCACAGTTCCTTTGGTTTACTTTTTTTTATTCTTTTACTTTCTGGTAACTTCTGGTTACTAATCAGTTCTAGTTACTTCTAGTAACTTCTGGTAACTTCTAATTAAGTTCATATAATTATTTGATTTATCTATAACATAGAATAGAACAGTATTTATTTTCCATTTGATTTTATTCACAGACCATAATGACTTCTAGTTTCATATATATTGTTGCAAGTGTAAGGGCTTCATCTATTAATAGCTGTATGATATTCCATTATATACATATATGTATTGACATGCATATGTCTATGTGTGTATATATCTATGTTAATATTTTCTTTTTTATTTTTAGACCATATTTTTTAGAACTGTGGCACCATTGCTGACTCTATGATCAGGAGTGACCCAACTTAATTCTTGGGGGACCATAAATGGTGCTGGGGATTTAAACCAGGGCCCAGCCATTGTGACCTTGTTAGGCAAATACCTTGGGTCTTGCACAACCTCTCTGGTTCTATTACACATAGTATTTAGACAATTATCTTTAGAGGATAGCTTAGATTGGAAAATAAATTTATATTGATATAATTGCTGACCTCTGATTGGAATGTTTATTATCTTTTGTCAATAATTTCTGTATTCGTGGATTAGCTACTGAAAGTCACTGGATGCATAAACTGCATGTACTAAGCTTAGATAATACAGATATTATTCATAATAATAAAAATTTCCTCTGATTACTCCTTAATTGATCTTGCTGATTCTATGCATCTCTAATATGTCCTTCCCCTTACTATGGGTTTTTACCAACACACAGGAACTCTCAGCAAAGCTCTTGGCCTATACTCTATAGTCGTATGCTGGAAAAGTTCCCAGTAACACTTGATATCTGATTCTACACTATACAAAAAGCTTATATTTTCAGTTTCTGTACCAGGGTAAAAAATGACATATTTCTGAGATAAAATTTTATCAATGGTTACATGCACATAAAAATAATGTCTATCTCATATGTTTTATGTTAAATAACACTTAAAACATGTTATTTTTTATCATTATCCTAAACAAAATGTTTATTTTAGAATTGACCTAATTTTATTTTAAATTTTAAATTTAAATTTTTTAACTTTAGGATTGACCTTTTAGTAAAGGGTTATGGCACAGATTGCCAATCCTAATTTGATCCCTTGCACCACTAGGTCCCTCAAGCTTATATAGGAGGTCTGGCATGTGTGCTCCAGCATGTAAAAGCAGAATAGCACCTCATTCTTGTCCCTTGAACTAAATCACTTGCCAAGTTGGCTGTTCAGGGCCCTGAGCAGTTGCCCTCTTCCCTGATTAAAGAGCTCTTGCCCTGGTCCATTGTAGTAGAAGTTTCTTTACTGGCTAATAGTGATGGTAAAGTTAACTATGCTCATGGCAATGTTATAATTAAATTTCATTTTATAATCAAAGTCATATACAATAAAGTGGTTTAATTAATTCGTGGAGAAAAAGTCCAACGATTGACTCTTGGTACAAAATTTAGAAAATGCTTCAAGGGCAGAGAAACACTGTATCTCTTAGGCCAAGGGATTTTCCCAATATTTACCATTCCTATGCAGAAAGAAAAAGAAGCAACACAAAATAATTTTGTTTTGGTTTTGTTATTGTTGTTGGTTTTATATTTTTGTGCTCTGTTTTGTTTTTATTTCAGGACCATGGTTATTGTGTGGTGCTTGTCTTTATTGCGACAAATGTCATAGTAAAGCACTATAAAGAGAAGACTGAAGGGTGGGGTACTTGTCTTGCAAATGGTTAACTCAGGTTCAGTCCAACCCAGCACACCATATCTGTTTTGATCTGTTCAATTTTTCTTTTTGTATCATGGTGATGTTTCTCTTATTTTTTCCTTTTCCTCTCTCAAATTGATGTTTAGAGCCTCTAGAAGGACTCAGCCCATTTTTTGCTTGTTTGATTTTTACCCCATTTTATTTCTTTTCTTCACATAACTTGAACCTCTTGTTCTGCCTCTCAAATTGAGGGGAAATAATGGAGGGTACCAAGACCAAGCAGTTGTATGATCACTAAGTTGTAATTAGAATGATCGGACTTAAATACCAAATCCAAAGTCAATGACAACAGAATCAATACCCAATCTACAACAAGCTAGACACAGAGGGGACCACTTATACTAGCATCCTGGGGAGTAAGGGAGGAGAATATGTGATACATGCTGGGAACAGGGGTGGAGGAAGGACAACTTTGGTGGTGGGAATTCCCCTGATTCAATGTCAATATGTACTGAAAATATTACTGTGAAAGATATATAATCCACTTTGGCCAAAATAAAAAATATTATATATATATTAAAAAAAGAAGCAAGAAATGCCAAAATTAATTAATTAATTAAAAAAGACAAATATAAAATGCAAGTTTACCACTCTTAATTTAAATGGGTTAACAACTTTAAATATTCAACTGAAAATATTCATTAAATTAAAATTAAAGACAATTAAAATCTCCCAGGAACTATATACCTCATTTAATAATTATTACTAGAGTTAAGAGAACTTGCTGGTATTTATAATCTCTCTCAAAAGAACTCTTATGGTAAGAATAACTTAGTACAATTTTTTAAATATAAAGATGAAACTTACTGTCTGGGAAAAATTATTTTTTGAACATGATTATGATGAATTATATTTAACATAAAAAGCTAAAGTATTATATTTGTAATAGGAAGAATAACCTTTTGTGATGTCCTTGCTCTAATTCCTGGAAACCATGAATATGTTATCATATAAAATAAATGAAAATTCATCTTACAGATAGAATTACTGTTACTGATTATCCAACCTTAAAGTATATAAATTGCCATAAATTTTCCAGGTAGATCCAATGTAAATCTCTGATGTAAAAGGATTTATGTGTGAAACAAAGAACCTGAAGATAGTGTTTGAATAATGTGATATATTGACAATTTAATCTAAGATTACTTTCTTTAACATTGTTGGCCAAAAGTAGTAATTGCCATAAAGCAAATTTTCTTTGAGAGAATCCAGAAAGAAAACAACCTTCTATATGGGCAGTGTAACACTTGTCTCTGACATTTAACAAATAGAATTATAGTATATTGATATATTTTAAACCTTTAAATTTGTGATATTTCTTACAGAAGAAATGGGACATTAATAAAGTATCCAACTATGGAAATTCAGTAAATGTTTTTCTTCCTACACATATTATTTTATTCTCTATAGTTAGAGAATCACTTTGATACATGATAATAAACGATATGTCATGAATGAGTACATATGGCTATAGAATGTTTACTTTTGAATGAAGATAATGTTAAAAACTGATTATAATGATAGATGCAAAATTTGACTAAATAATAATTTAATTTTGCACTGTACCTTGCAAAGTATATTGCAGATTATAAATGTATTAGTGCTTACAATTATTTGAGAAAGTTGGAAACGTTTCATTTCTTTGTGTGCTTGTTTTACAATTAGGCAAAGAAAGTAAAAAATAACTTTTTAATATTTTTAATTCTTTTTTAAATAATTAAGCAAACATTCAAGTGATAGACAGTTTGCAATTCCAGTGAAGAAAATTTAGAAAAAGAAAAAAATGTGAGAGAAATATAAGCATAGGAAGTTAATATGTGACAATTTCCATTGTAAAATTACCAATGTCAGAGGGCTTATTTTGTGTATGATTTGTAGAAGAAAATCTTTTGATCAGAAAAACTGTGGATGAAAAACTGAAAAAAAAACTATAAAAAGTCAGGATACTTTTTTGTTTTTTTTTTGTTTGTTTTTTTTGGGTCAAACCCGGCATCACTCAGGGGTTCCTCCTGGCTCTATGCTCAGAAATCTATCCTAGCAGGCTCGGGGGACCATATGGGATGCCGGAATTCGAACCACCAACCTTCTGCACGCTATCTCACTGGCCCTCCAAAAGTCAGGATTCTTGTACCTGAAAAATATGGTTTGAGTAAATCAACTCTTACAAAGTCTTTATTATAAAATGCTGCTCTAGAAATACAAGACATTGTATATGGGACACAATAAAAAAAATGGTCGTTCAAATCCTGACATAAAGATAATTTGCTGTAATTGCAAAGTTATTGGTAAATTTGTGGTGATAAGTTTAGCATAGCCTATAATATTATTTAAAATTCTACCTTTCAGAAAATTGTCACCCTATCAATAACATTGAGCAATTAATTTATAATTTATATATTTATACCACTATTTTAATGTCCTTGTGATGTAATTTAAAATAGATTTTAAAAGCACAGGGAAGAGATGACTAAGACAATAATTGAAAATGATCACTATGGAAAAGAACTGAGCAATAAAAGGAGATAAAGTGAATATGCATGATACTCTTCAGTAAGAATATTACAAATCACTTGCCTAAAAAGAAATGTAAGAGAAAGAGAGGGAGAGGGAGAAGGAGGGGAAGAGTGAAGGGTGAGAGAAAGATAGAGAGAAAGAAGCAGGAAGGGGAGAAAATAACAGGATTGCGAGGAAATGGGTTATTGGTGGTAGTAAATTTGCACTAGTTAGGGGTATTGGACTTGTATGACTCAAATTCAATCATGAGCAAATTTGTAGCTGTGTATTTCACAATTATTCAACTAAACTATTTATAAAAAACAATACATTCAGTAGAACAGAAGATATAAATCCTTACATAAAATAGGTATCAAATAATAATCTTATTAATGGAAAATGGATAGCCTCCAACACTGATTTTCAATTTCTATATAAGAAATTAGTCTTAGAAATTTGTCATTGATCTTTGCCAATATGATTATATTTTGGTAAACTCTACATATCAGTTTTGGGGTTCAGGCTACATTGATGTCAGAATGCAAAGAAATGGACCTTTTAATTTATATTTATAATATAATTATATCAAGATAACTTCAATACTCATTGAAAACAAAAACAAGTTTTAAGCAAGTATTTATAAACTTGAATTAAATTGTATTTTGTATAGTTTTAAGAGTTATTATAGAGATCACTTAAAAGTAAGAGAGTTAAAATAAAATACTTCTTTTTCACTAATGAATCTTGCACATAGAATCCCAATCAAAACAACCAATTAATATTACTCTCTTGTGTTACCTGTTTGTATTTAATCCAAATTGGAATTTTCTTTGTGCTAAAAAATCTTTAACTAGCATTATTTTATTACCATAAATTTTTGTAAGATTCATCTAGCATATAAAGGTTGTAACTAAGAGAATTGAGTAGATTTATTAAGTATCAAGCTGACAATAGACTTAATGCTGATGAATTTTCTATAGTAGCAAAAATTTCAAGGGCAGAATAGTGAGATACTGTTTTCTTTTTTGTTCTTACTTCCCTCTGAGTTTGTGTCATGCTGTGGTGGATGAACTTGAATCTCTCTAATGTAAATGTCAAATATAATAAACGTTTTCTATTTTCTTCCCAGTACTTTTTTTTTTTTTCTTTGCAATTTAGAAGAAGAAATGGTGGAATATCAGTATCTTGAAGCAACATTAAATTCTACATTTATCTCCGAGTATCAACCAAGTTATATCCTGGAATTGTCTCTCTTTTTCTACAAAGGAGAAAGAAACTACATCTTTATTTGACTTTATTCCTTAAAGAAAAGATGGACTGTGGGCCAGAGAAATAAGATAGCAGCAAGGGCACTGACGTAATGTAGCCAATTCAATTTTAAGCCCCAGCATACCATATTGTTCCCCAAGTCTGCCAGGAGTAATTCTTGAATGCAAAAACAGGTGTAACTCCTGAGTACCACAAGAAGTGGCAGAAGTATTTTATGGAAATGACTACTAATACCAAAGGAGTAGTAAATAATAGATAATTGAAAAGGAAAGAGAAAGGACTTTTGAGGAACCTCTTAGGGAGTAACGTTCTTGTTATGACTGAAACTCAATTACAATTTGTTTGTAATCATGGTGTTTAAATAATTTAGTTTAAAATCAAAAAAATTTTTTTCATCTTTTTGAATCAAAAGTTTTACTTCTGCACTAAGTGTCCCAACATTTTCTATGGACACCTGCACCTGATAGAGACAGAAATAGCACAATCAGTTGAAAAATGGAAAAGGATAAACTATAAATCTGTACGACAGAGGGAATCAGTTTGGTGAAAATGCTACTCAGTGAATAAAAGATTTGAAAATTAGCTAAATCTAGAAAGTCAACCAAAAGGAAAGGCTAGATGGATGTTGGCCCCTTAGTGAGAGAAGAATGACCTTGGCACTTCACCTAGGTTTACCTTTGCGGGGGATGCACCAGCCAATAGTGTCTATATTTATGTTGAAAGCTATGGACTATGGAAGAGTCAGTTTACCACACTTGACGACTTCAGTCACGTCAATTGCTCAAACTGTGACTTGTGGGATTGTTCAGGGTTTTCTTTTGGCTTCTGGTCGGGGACCTCGGAAACCATATATGGTACTGGTAATGACATTCAGGTGTTCTGAATGTAAGGCTAGAGCCTTAACTATCATATTATCTTTGAGGCCCAGGAATATGCAATTCAAAGTATTATTCCATGCATCTTAATTTACAATCTAAGAAGATGTATAGGCTCACATAGCTATTTCTCTTCAACTAAATGAGCAACAAATAATAAAGCAAATCGTTTACTGAGCAAATGGTTACTGATCATTATTGAGAAGAGTAATTAGTCGAGGTTGGCTTGAAATTTTAAAATAAGAATCAAAAGACAAGATCAGGAGAGATATTTGGATACATCGTCTATTAAGAGGCAATATTATTATTGATTCATTTTGTCATTGTTATAGCATATGATTAGGAATGCAGAAGTAATTTGTTATTTGTATTTTGATTTTTATTTTAAAGCATCTTCTATGTTATGCAACAGCTCATTTGAAATATATTACTTGTTTCTGCTCAACAGAGTATTTTTAAGAAAACATTTGTGAAATTAAGAGCAAAAATTTGTCAGAAAAATTATACTCAGGAATAAAAAGTTCATCATTATAATTCCTTTGAGCAATTTTTAAATTCTGATAAATGTGTTTTTCAAAATGTATATATCTAAATTAAAAATTAAATTTTTCTTCATAAACTAGACTTACAATTTAAAAATAAGATGCTCCAAGATTAATGCAATTTAAGCTTGCAAATTTATTGCTAACTTATAATTCTGAGAGAAATACATTGCAATGCTTTCATAGGAAGAACATTTGTTAAAAACTTTTAATAGTCAGTTATGAGTCTATACAGATTTGCCCACACTATTTATCAGATTTTTTCAGTGCGTGGGAGTTTTATATTTTATTTATCCAATGAAAATTAAAGAAATTTTAATTATGTACTTAATGTACAAAAAGGTACTAGGTTAGGGATATATAAAATATAACTATATATTGATGCAATTTAATAGAACAAAATTAATTGTAAATATTTTATATAATTATGTACATATGGTGTCATAATGTGAACATTTTACAGATTATCATTTGTTTGACAGTTATATAGTGGATGATTCAGTAATTAGAACAAACAAATGAAAGTGTCATGTCTTGCAAGGTACTCTTGCCAAAGATATTCTACTAATATTGAACTCAGCATTTTAACAAAAGAAATACCAAGAATGGAAAATGTATAACCTGGATAATGGGACAAGCTAACTTTTAATGAGAAGATAAAAACACATCAGTATAAGTTATTAATGTAATATATTATGCTATAAATATTTCAATGAGTTTATAAACATTTTTTATTTTTATTTATTTACTTTTTTTTGCCAAACCCAGTGATGCTCAGTGATTACTTTTGGCTCTTCACTCAGAAATAGCTCCTGGCTTGGGGGACCATATGGGACACTGGTGGATGGAACTATGGTTCATCCTATGCTAGTGTGCTCAAGGCAGACGCCTTACCGCTATGCGCCACAGCTCTGGCATGAATTTTGTGAACTTTTAAATATTATTCTTTTTGCTTTTAATTTTTCATCTGTCCCAGTAGAAATTAATATCTGTTATAATAGTGTTATAATACTAAATATTGGATTTTATTATATATTACTATATTATGAAGACTTCAAAGAGTTTACAAACATTTCAATAATATTCCTCTTTTTTCCTGTTGTTTTATTTTTTCCTTTTGAGTTTACTTTTTCTCAGTTAATTTTAGTTTTGTGCCACTCCCAAAAAACTTAGCAGTCATTCCTGGCTCAGAAGACCACAACTGGTTTTGCTCAGGAATATATGATGCCAGGTATAAACCTGAGGCTTACATTAGCAAGGTGTCCACTTGAGCCCTTTAAGTAGTAATAACAGCCCTCAATGATCTCTATTTTGGCCAATTTTTATGCAAATTGATCTGTAGAAGAAACTCACACTCAATAATATACAACAATGCTGCATTTAAATTCAAATCATCGGGTTGCTAACAGTTGAAGTGTAATATAAACATAATTTTAGCCTAAAGTAATATTCAAACTACTTAAAATGCATACATTTAATACTTTGTATGTAACAAAATAATAATAATAAAATACTGGTGCTACAGAGTGACAAGAGAAAAGATGGGTACTTAAAAAAGAAATTTTTGTAAGAATTGTAGAGATTTATATTTCAGTTTCCTGAGAGGCAACCTGAAGATAGTTGCTAAAATTTGTACTTAAGAAACAGAATTATAAAAAAAGACAAGTTAAGTTATCCAAAAGTAAAAAAAAAAAATATGTCAAAAGAAGTGAACATTTTCTATCTTATCGCCTGGATGAAACTTTAGGATTTTAGTTATAGATTTTTTTCATGATAATATTTTTCTACCTATAAAACTAACAGAAAACAATTTAATTATATGGATGCTAATATGAAAAAGATAACTTTTGATAATATTATACCTCTTATCTATTTCCTTATATAAAATTAAACAAACAAAATCTAAAAGTAACAAAAATTTTAGGGACATAAATTTTAGAGAACGGAGTATTCACACTGAAATATTTGAAAATATTGACAGAAATGAAAATGTCTGATTTATATAACTTCTGAGAGAATACCAGGCATTTTATTTTTATAAGTTTTCATAAAAAGGGAAATATTGGGATATAAGAAGTATATATGCTATTATGTTTGTAAGGCAATAGCCAGAATTTATTTATTAAGCATAAACTTGTTTAATAAGCCATACCCAGACTCTGGATATATTCTATGTGCCTGCCAAAAGATGTGTGTCTAAAGAAATGATGGCAAATGTACACTGTGGAATATTATATAGTCATTATAAAAAGTCATGAAATGTACTTATCCATGGATGAACATGGAGACTATTATGCTGAGTAAAATGATCCATAATAAAAAGGAAAGACATAGAATAATCTCACTCATCTGTGGGCTATAAAAAAAAAGAAGATTGTATGGTAATACTACACAGAAACAACAGAGACAGGGTTAGGGGGTCCATTTCAGGGTAGTGACTTTTTTTTGTTTTGTTTTGTTTTGTTTTTGGATCAGACCTGGCAGCACTCAGGTGTTATTCATGGCTCTATCCTCAGAAATCGCTCCTGGAAGGCTCAGGGGACCATATGGGATGCGGAGATTCGAACCTCCATCCTGTATTCAAGACAAATGCCTTACCTCCATGCTATCTCTCTGGGCCTCAGGATAGTGATCTTGACACTAAGAGCAATGAGTGATGCTACAGTAGAGTAGGGTCCTCTAGGAAAATGATAGTTTTAAACAATTACTAGGCTTTAAAAATGGAAAAGCTAACAGGCAAGGCACACCTAGGTTAAAATTGTTAAAACAATACCTAAAAGAAAAGAGATAGAGAGAAGGAAAAGAGAGAAACAGAGAATGGATAAGAGAAAGAGAGAGAAGCAAATTACCAGACCTAGAGTCAGGTGAAGTAGAGATATAGGGAGAAATAAAATGGGAGCAAAAACTAAATTGGAAAATGTATATGTTTAAAGATGGAATGTATATTAATTACAATACCTTAAAGAATAAAATTGGCTCATTAGGATTTAAATAGGAATTCGGAAATTTATAAAATTTTACCTCAAAGATGAAATATTACTATTTGATTTTGAAGCATGGTGTCTATGGTATACATGATATAAAATATTAGAATTAACTTTTATGTATATTTTTTGATTTTCATTTATTGCTTACATATATTTTACAAGTTAATGTTACGTTCTAGTAGATTACCATGTGTTTCTCAAAAGGAGCATTCTGAAAATAATATGAATTACAAAATTCCTGACACCAATACATTTTTCATAGATTTATGCTTCACTCATTGTGGATTTTCTATTTTTATTGGAAATTCATAAATTTCTGAGTAATATTTTTTAATAGTCTCAAAAAAGAACCTCAAAAATTTGCATAATAAACATTGAATGACTTTTTGTCTCATATATATACACCCAGAACTAGTTATAGTTTTAAAGATTTATTTTAATGTATATTTCCATTATTAGATTTGAAAATAGTTTAATCCATGAAGTGTTGTTAAATATAGAAGTAAATTATAGTGAAATCAGAATTAAAACACATCTACTTAATAGTTAACTTTGAAAATTATGTGAAAAAATGTTAATTTGTCAAATTCATCATCTTTAACAACCTGCACTTTTTCAGAATTCTAATAAATTATTTTCTTCCCTTTTCTTCAGTTCTCTTAAAATGTTCCTTGCAACTTAACTAGAAATACATTTCTATTGTAGAAGTTGTCTGTTAACATTTATCATCATTAGAGTTAGTTTAAATTTACTGCACACCTACTAAATTTCTTCTGTAGAGTAACACAACATTTTCTGTCTTTTGACAATATTTCTATTATTTGAACACACTTGTTGGGAGTTTCCACATAACTCTCTTCATTGATATAACCAGGTAATCTTAATATATTTACCAAATAAAAGTCTTAAATATGATATACTTATACATATGACTAGGCTTAGAAATGATTGACTGTAATTTGGCCACTAAGTATAACTAGGTAACAAAATATAAGAGAAAAACCCAAGATTATTTTAAGGTAATGATGAAAATAAATAAGAGAAGATAATAATTAAAATGTCTTTACTATCATTGAGTTAGAACTTGCTGACATTGGCTATAGCTCAATAAAAGCTCAACAGCACCAAGTGTAGCCCAAGTGGTACCTTGGTGAGATGATCTTCTAGTCACCATTAAAATGAGGGCTCAGACGTACTCATAGTTTTAACACTGAGTGATCAAACTGGTTGGGCCAAGTATTATAAGGAAGAGCCCCTGGAACCCTTAGCACTGCACAAAGGTAACATCTGTAAGTAATGTGTATGAAAATGAAATAGTTGTCATAGGGCCTTAAAATCTGGGAAAAATCCTTTTCTGTAAACAAATTCAGAGATGTTTCATATATATATATTGGAAGGCAGGGATTTTGATTGCCAATCTCTTCTACTCAAGACTTATTTCTGGATCTTTATTTTGGAATTATGTCTAGTACTGTTCATGGGACATATGTGGTATCAATGACCAAGCTGAGGGTGTGTAATATAAAAGAAATGAGCTCCTTCTACCTCCCTTTGACTCCTTTTTTTCTAATTATGTATTTAGCATATGTCTGTAAATAAGGTCAAGTCTGTTTTTAGTTTGTTTTATATTTCTCAGATAATTTAATTTTAGAGATATTTAATACATTCCTAATGCTCTACAGTGATTAACTAAAATGGTTAATTTTGACCAGTGAGATACATTATTTTATATAATGGTTTACAAAGTTCTATGAAAACTTATCAACTTCATAGACAAAATATTTATTCATAATATGATTTTCAATATATTAATTGCTTTGGTTTCAGTAAAATATTTCTGCTTATGAGTATTTTTAATCTATTACATCAATAACCTAATTGATAAATGTATATTTTCAAATTTAGTTATATCACTCACCATTTATACCAAATTAATTTGCTTAAACAATTAATTACCAATTTTTAATATCTGCTCTAAAATATTTTATTCAATTTTATATCTAGAATTTGGGCAGTTACTAATTTAATAAGTTGACACCATATTCACACCTGATATAATTCAATGAAAAGAAATTATGTTCTTTATGCACTATCACAGAAAAACAATATTTTGTAATTGAATATATTGTTAAAATCTAAAATGTACTATTAAAATGATTTATCTGCATCTGTAGAGCTAATTCTACAGATTAAAACTATATGTGTAAAGGAAAAATTACTTACTGTTATTTCAGCATAGTCATTCAAATGGAATACTCCAAGTTTCTGCCCCTATTCTTATCTGTGATTAGTGGAAGAAATCTGAAATAAATGCCTCAGAGATCTGACACTGATAATTTTCTGGTTAATAAATTTTATTTTCATTGCTTACTTTTGATCTTCTGTGAACAGCAGGGTCCTCCAACCTTCTCAATTTTGGTCATTAATTTCTAGTCATAAAACATAAAATTAGTACAAAAGATAGTATTGCATGTTTTTTGTGTCCAAAATTTTGTGATTTTTCCCACCAGATTATGCTCCTGAGAAATTTAATTATAATGTTACTTAATTGATACATTCATTTAAGAACGACATAAAATGTAAAAAAATAAGTTAAGAGAGGATTAATTAGATTAAATTAATATAGTGTATACAATTTTTTCTCTTGCACATAATGTGTTTCTTTGACTACATGTTAGAATACATTAAAATACAGATATTTTACACAAATACATTTTCTAGTAAAGATCATAACTAAAATCATTCAAAAGTAAATTGAAATATTCTATTTGGATTAGGAAAATCAAAAAGGACTCATTTCAAGGACACAATTTATCTAGCCTGCAATGCATTCTTAAATATTTTATCTCTCTCTTGATATTTATTCCCTCAAGAACACAGACACCCTCCCACATACACTCACACTAATGCCAAGAAAACAGAAATAAACAAAAGAGTTTGGCTTCAAATGTTTTATGGAATAAGATTTTAAGAATTAGTAGATGATAAGACTTAAGTAGTAGAACATATGCCTAGCATGTATCAGGCCCAGAGTTCTATCACTCATGAAACAAGAAACAAACCATAAAATATGTAACATTATTCTCAGGATAATAATCTAACAACCAAAAAATAATGATTGCTTTGTTGGCAAAATAGATTTTTGATGGAATAAAACACAATAAATCACAAAAAAAAATAAAACATAAAACAAAATGAAACGCCTATTTATTACTGGTTGGAGAAATAGAACAGTGTTTAAGGAACTTATATGTGGTCAACATTAGTTCAACCTTTGGCAAGCCATAAAGCAGGAGTCTCAAACTCGGGGCCCACGGGCCATTTGTGGCCCTCCATACAACATGTTGTGGCCCGCGGCCGGCCTTCAAATATCGCAGTATTCGCGATTATTCGCTTACCTAATAATTGCAATAAAAATCGCATTAGTAAGAAAAAATATCATTAAACATTCGCATACCCCAAGCAGTTCCGTTCGGGGTATGCAAATGTTTAATGCGATTTTTTTTTCTTACTAATGTGATTTTTTATTGCGAATATTCAGTAAGCGAAATCCCTTATGCGGCCCTGCCTCACCCGGACTTTGCCTCCTGCGGCCCCCAGGTAAACTGAGTTTGAGACCCGGCCATAAAGTATCTTGCGCCATCTCAGTACTGATCAGTTAGCAAAGAACCAGAATTAAATACATAGCACGACTGAGTTTGGAATTACTTCCAGCCCAAACCCTCTTATTTTTTTAGATATGGATCTCATATTTTAAAACTTTCAGGCCATTTCATGTCCATAATCATTTATATAATTTGTTTGTTTGTTTGGGGCCCACTTCCAGGGTTTCTCAGATGTGACTTCTGGTTCTGTGCTCAGAAATCACTCTAAGGCTGGGAGAAAATATGGGATGCCAGGAATCAAACTGGCGTCTATCCAGGTTGGCCATGTGCAAGGCAAATGCCCTACCACTGCACTATCATCTCGGCCCCAACTTTATCTAATCTTAACAATGTACTAATGTAGGCATTTTACTTTACTTATCCTTAATTAATGTTGCACTTCCTTTTCTGTGTTATGCCTTCCAAACAGGCATTAAAAATATCTTTAGCATTGTTCTAACTCTGAAGTACCATTGCGTTTAGTCTTTGGACTAGTCTGATTTACTTTTCCTTAATTGCAGTCTGTTAATTATGCAAACCAGTATCACCCATATACTACAAAGATAATTAAGCTTGATTACATAATACTGCCTTATTTAATATGGAAGGATAATATTCAAGACTTTTTTTTCTGCTACTACTGTTAGTTGCATTTTTGTTTATTTATTTCTTTCAAATATATTTAAAGTAATTTCATCATTTTTTCATACTATATGAAAAAATGCTACAAATTGGGAATATAACAGCTATATATTGGAAATATAATAGCAGAAATTAGTATGGTATCTACTGTCAAGGGACTTTTAGAAAAGGAGAGAGATGATAAGCTAAAATTTTATCATGATTAGTTATTCTCATAGGTCCCCATCTTGGCATAATCGAATATCTGTATACTTATTCAATCTAAAAGGTTAGGGTAGAAATATCAAAAATAACATTTCTTTAGTTAGTTGAAAAAGGAATTTGTTACTTTTAAGTGGTAAAATGAGAAAATTTAGCTCTTTATTTTTTTTAAAGAAATTAGACCTTTTTTGACCAAGAGATTAACTAGTTTTAGTTTTCTTTGCTTTAAAATTATTTTTCACATTAACAGATTCTTTAGTTGAATTACCATGAGATAGTTATAACTTGTTCATGGTATGGGTTTCAGTCATATCATGTATGTATAATTCACCACTGCACACTTACTACCACCAATGCCCCCAGTTGTTTCCCTCCCACTGTTTCCTTCCATGCCTGCCACTGTGGGAGATATTTTACTTCTCTACTTCTCTTCTCTCTCTCTCTCTCTCTCTCTCTCTCTCTCTCTCTCTCTCTCTCTCTCTCTCTCTCTCTCTCTCTCTCTCTCTCCCTCCTTTTCACTTTTCCTTTTAGACATTGTGGTTTGCACTATTGTTCCTGAAGTGGGTGCTTAAAGGGATCATTTCCAACTTGTTGTCAGAGTGGTAACTTCTCCGCTGTAACTGCATTTTCTCACTATTTAACCTAGTTTTATTTTATTTATTTATTTTTTTTTGGTGCGGGGAGCACACTTGATTATATTCAGGAGTTACTCTTGGCTATGCATTCAGAAATCGCTCCTGGCGTGGGAGACCTAATGGGACACCAGGGATCAAACCAAGTCGTCCTGGGTCAGCCATGTGCAAAAACAAATGCCTAAGGCTGCACTACTGCTCCTACCCTAAGGCAAGTTTGTCTATTGTCTCTGGATATGATTATAATATCATTATGATATTATTGTTATAATATCATATGATTATAGGACCATAGGACCTATGTTTATTTTCCATATATGAGTGCAATAATTCTCTGCCTATCACTCTCCCTCTGACTCATTTCACTCAGTATAATATTCTTCATATTCAATCATGTATATATGACATATAAACAAATTTTATGACTTCATTTTCCTAACAGCTGCATAGTATTCTATTGTTTACATATACCACAGTTCATTTATCCAGGTATATTCTTAGACATGTGGGTTGTTTCCATATTCTGGCTCTTGTCAATACTGCGTAAAAGAATATAGGACTGTAGAGGCCTTTTTTGACTTGTGATTTTGGACCTGAAGAGTATATTTCTGGGATTGATATTGATAAATTATATAGATGACTAATGTTTAGATTTCTGAGGAATACCTATATTGTTTCAAAAAAAGTTGGACCAGTAAGTATCTCCACCAGCATTGAATCCCTTTCTCTTTGTATCCATGCCAACACTGGTTGTTCTTTTTTTTTTGTGATATTTGGCAGTCTCTGTGGTGTGATAAATGATAAAAGATAGTATCACTTTGTTGTTTTGATGTGCATCTCTTTTATGATTAAGGATATAGAGCATTTTTTCCTGTAGCATTTTTTGGCCATCTGTATTTCTTCCTTGAGGAGTATTCAGTTTATATCTTCTTCACATTTTTGTATGGGGGTAGACTTTTTTTTTGTTATACTGTAAATGTCTTATATATTTATTAGGTATTAACACCTTATCTGAGGGATGTTTTATATATATTAATTATTCACCACTTATCAGAGAGATGTTGGTTGGATAATTTTCCCAATCTGTGGGCAGTCTTTGTATACTAGTCATAATTTCCTTAAAAATGAAGACGTTTTTCAGTTTAATATAGTTCCATTTGCTTATATTTTCTTCTGCTTGCAAGGCAATTGCCTTCCATAGCTCCATTGTTTTTAATTTATCTGAGAAATTTCCCCTTTTTTAACAAAATATACCATAGTTATATACTTTTCTTACAATTACCTTGCCCACAGATTATTTAAAATTGTCATTATAATCTAAGATAAGTTATAGTACAAAACTTCCTATATAATATGGCTAAATAATTAAATATTTTCATAGTTTTGTTTGCTGTTGATCTCATAAACATAACAGTTAAGAGACAATTTGGAAAGCAAAAACAAAATTTTGCAGAAAATACCAAACCTATCGAACAAAGTATTCCTTGGGAGCCTTAAGATTAATGTAAGCAATAACCAATTGTTAAGCTTTTTTTGGCCAAAAGGGTAGAGCTAAAAAAAAAAAGTGAAAAGAAACACATAAAGACAAAGTACAGATACAGCATGTGAATAAAAATGACATGAGAGTACATGATGGCAAAAATAAATGTGACAAAGCTATGAAATTTTTAAAGGTGACTTATTATTTTGGATAATAAATAGAAGGACTGCTTTCTAATTAGTTGTTTTGCTATTTTCCATCAACATATTTTAGAGAAATAAACAAAAATTTAGTCTAGCATTCTTAATATTTCCAAATTTTGTAAAATGCTTAAAATATATGTTTAATATCATATATACATAAATTAAAGTAAAGCAGTAAAACTTCTCTGTGACATTTTAATTATAAAGAGGGAATGCAAAGAAGTTGATTACAAATAGCTAAAGATGCAAGTCTAACATCTTCCTAATGGACCCAATGGATTCAAGATTATACTTATTAGATGTTTGTTGTTTCTCACACAATATACTCACTTAAAATATGGTGACTATTTTAGTGAAAAACTTCTAGTACTTCATTACCTAGAAAAGTAACATATTTCTGTATCTTGTAGATTATTTCTGGAAGTATTAGCTAACTAGATTTCTATAGTATTTCTGATATAAATATAATTGATTATAGTCTACTGATATTGTTCAGCAAAAAAAGAAGGCCCTTGATTTATACCTTATCTTATATCAAAAGTGAGTTTCATTCTCAGAACATTAACAAAGTACAACAATTCAAAGAAATTTGTTAATAAATAATACTTGCTGTGAGTTATATATAAAAGCAAACATGTTTAATCAATATTATTTATATTTTAGTAATTCCGATTTTCTTCCAGTTTATTATATAATCAATTGGTATGGGAATAATGCGGAAGATAGTCATTGAATACATGTTAAGGCTTAGCATTTTGCTAATTGTTTTGCACTTTAACTTTTGCAAGTCTTTTGTAAATGCAGATTTCTTTATTATGCAGTTAATTAGAATAAATAATACAACTTAAAGTATTTCATTATTTTTAATTTTACATGCATGCTTTTATTTACATTAATTTGAGTTTTATAAAATTATTGTGTTGAGGTGGGAGCAAATTTTAATAGTTACAATTCAAATGGAAATTAAAAAAAATGTAAGGGGGCCGGGTGGTGGCGCTGGAGGTAAGGTGCCTGCCTTGCCTGCGCTAGCCTAGGACGGACCGCGGTTCGATCCCCCGGCGTCCCATATGGTCCCCCAAGAAGCCAGGAGCAACTTCTGAGCACATAGCCAGGAGTAATCCCTGAGCGTCACAGGGTGTGCCCCCCCCCAAAAAAAATGTAAGAAAGTCAGAAGAAGGATAACAACAAAATGATACTAACTATATGTGTTATTTGAACTAATTAGATAAGGAAATGCAATAGTTTAAAGGGGGATGATGCCTACATCACTTTGATCCCAGAGTACAGAGAGGAAGAAAGAAATTGATGGGAGAAAGATACTTGGGAAATAATGGGAACAGGGAACAAGAATATTCAGGTACATGAATAGTGTTAAGTAACGATAGAGCTAAATATCAAAACAATCAACTGCACTTAAGTCACGAGACCCAAACTCTAACAATCAAACTTATAAAGGTTCCTGTGAAGATTGTAGTTGGCAGTCAGGTATTGGCGGGAATCTAGATGAAGGTTGATAATGTTAGTAGTTTCAATTCGGAATATTTTATACATAAATTATAACATTGCATGAATAACTTTGTGCCTCACAGTACATTAGTACATTTCAAAAATAATTTTTATTGAGACCAATATGATTTACAAGTCTTTCACAATTATATTTAAGGTACACAGTGGGAGTGAATTAGGTCCATTCCCACCACCAGTGTTGACCTCTCTCCACCACATTTCCCAGTATGCATCACGTAACTCTACACAGAGCCCGCTGGAATGCTAAGGGTAACAGATTCCTTTTGTGTATAGCTCGTTGCAGCTTGGATCTCTTGATTCTATTATTGCTGACATTGGGTTGGGTTTTATTTCTGAACATTAGTACAATTTTTAAATAACAGTTATTATGATATGGGTGTAACACCTTCCTTTCAAAAAATGTTATAACAAAAGTTAAAAAAAAAGCCTAATCAGTTTCTCCCTCTTTTATAATAAGATTGCATTTCTTACAAATGGAGAATAATGAATGCCCAGATGAACGAATACCTTGATTTTCACTGTTATTTTTACTGATAAAATTTTCATAATTGAGAAATATTCTAGCATCATTCAGTTAGAAATAGAGAATTGTTGTCTCTACTACCTGGGAAACTCCTAAACAACCAGTGTTTGATTTGTTTCTCTTGTTGCTTTGGGGCTATCATGCAATTTAATGTTAATCAAAATCATACACAGTCCTGGGGTGATAAGAATTACTGTGTCTCTCATTCTTCGATTTTTCATGAACTTTCTTCTGTATCGTCTTTTGGACTCCAATATTACCCCATGTGAGGCTCAATAGAATTAACCAAATTGGCTTAATCGGGGTAAATTTAGAAAGTAAATCTGACTATATTTAAAAAGCAAATCTGTTAATCTACTGCATTAAAACAGCTTATTACATTCCAAATGAGTTAGGAAGGAGGCAATTCTGTATTTATTCAACAAACTTTGACAGAACAGGTTCTCACAAATCAGAGTTCTTTATCAGTGCTACCAGAAGGCATAATTGAATCCATATTCATATCAGAAAAGACAACAGTATCTAGCTTTTTTAGAATTATAGCAGAATTATAGGTCTTTTATGACCTAGTTTTCTTGAAAAGCCTTTCCACTATTAGACTTGCTAGAACTGTCCGAAAACCTTTTAGGAGATGTTTTTTGACACTTAACTAACATTGTCTGAATCATATAAACTTTTAAAAATGATCATTTAAAATGATAGAATAAAAAATAAATTAAAATTTAAAATGATAAATTCAAATACATTTTAAATGAGTAGTCACAATGATAAAATATCATTTAAAATAATGCTACACTGTTCTATTAGAAAAACATGGCCGTGCAGAGAAATTATAAAAGATTTATATTATTTGTTGGCAGAACTTTGAAATCGCATTAAATAGGTTGTTTGTATAATTTTTAATACATTAGTTTGGTTTACATTTATTTTATGCATTTTATTCAGATATAAACATTACTTATTTGCAGCCAATATTTTATAATATTAAATATTATGTACAATTTTTGAATTTAGCTTTTGCTAATTTGTCGCATCATAAAGAATAATCAAAATCAAAATCCACCTTTTGTACCAATAAAATTATGAATGCTGAAATCTTTATAGAATTAAAAATAACACAAGGCAACAAGCACAAGAATACTGGGGGGGTGGATAACAATATGTGAATCCTGACTTCAATTTATAAAACAATGATAAAGTAACCTAGTATTAAAAGTAATACATACAAGAATCAATGAGATAGAGTGTTATGAGTTCAGACTATACAGATAGATTTAATTTATGATAAAAATACAAATAAATAAAATGGAGGTAGCAAAGATACTTAAGAATATGATATTGGGAAAACTGAAAAACAATTTGAAAATAAATGAATTTGATCATTAATTAAGATTAATTGAATAAAAATAAAAATTAAAATTAAAAAATTAAAATTAAATAATTAAATAAATAATTAAACATTAATTAAGATTAAATAAGCATACAATAAAAATTTGGAATTAGACTGAAAATCATAAAATTTATTTAAGACAATTAGGCAAAAATCATTCATAATATAGACTATTTTTGTGCAAAAAAAAAGTAAAAATAAACATACAGTTGAGTCCCACTTAAAATTTCTGTACCCTAGTAGACATAATTTTTAAAACAAAAATATATCTACTGAAAAAGAAATAATTCACACAAAAAACTATCAAGTGCTCGCTTCCGCAGCACATATACTAAAATTGGAATGATACAGAGAAGGATACCATGGCCCCTGTGCAAGGATGACATGCAAATTCATGAAGCGTTCCATATAAAAAAAAAAAAACCACACAAAAAAACTAACAAAAGCTATCAAAAGTCCAATAGCCATTATATATAAAGAAGTCACAGAACTCAAGAACAATGCTCAGTAAAAAAAAAATAAGAAGCAGATAGTTCACCCAGGATGATATCAAATAAGCCAATACATAAAATAAGTTAATTTTCTCATACAATTAAATACATAAAATTAAAAATAAAGTGCCACACTATACCTGAGAATATGGATCATATAAATACCTCCAGAGACGGGGCCGGAGAGATAGCACAGCGATGTTTGCCTTGCAAGCAGGGGATCCAGGACCTAAGGTGGTTGGTTCAAATCCCGGCATCCCATATATCCCCGTGTCTGCCAGTAGCTATTTCTAAGCAGATAGCCAGGAGTAACCAGGGTGTGGCCCAAAACCAAAACAAAACAACAAAACAAAACAAAAAAACCCAAAAACTCCCGAGAAAAGTAAACTTGGTAGTTTGAATGTAAGTTAGAATCTTAGTAAAGTGTTATTAACAAATATAAATGGTATTTCTGTTATGCATATAATATAAATTTGTATAGATAAAGTAATATATAACAGATGTATACTAAACCCACTGATTTTTATGTAAATATTTGAGGTGTATTTTATTTTTTATATATTACAAACCTACAATCAAACCTGAAATGCTATATTTTGTGACTAAATGGATGGAACTATGAAGTCATATTAATTGAGGAAAGAAAGAAAAAGTATTATACCAATGTCTGACTCATATTTAGGATATAGATATAGTTATTTATGGCACTAAAATAAAACAGAATCAGAAAATATTTCAAGAACCCAGGCTCCAGAGACATGGTACCAGAGTGGAGGGAAACAGGAGGTAAAGACAAAAAACAAACAAACAAACAAAAAAAACAATAAAACAAGGTTCAGTGAACAATGGTGGAAGCAGAAAATGACTTATGTGATGACTATGGGCTACTAAAATATAAAGTAAATGTGAATTGTACTCCTAAAACCCATGCTATCATTTAAACTAATATATTACAACAGAAATAGCAATAAAAATTCTATTAGATACATTTTCTAAATTAACACTTTTATATAAAAGCAAAAGAAGGTCAATAAGTATTCTGAGAAATCATTTTCTCTTAAAATTTGAGCTTGTTATTTAAAATTAAATAGAATATGTGAAATAAAATCATTTCATTTTCTTGCATAACACCTGAATAAATTTGGTAAAGTCATCCCAAAGTACAGTTACAAAGCTCAAGAATTTCTAAATTTGCTATTTTTAATTTTTTTTTATTTCAGAACATCAGATCACTTCCTTCAATATATAAAGTGTAATAAAAGTGTTAAAGAAAGTTCGCACCTCTCCTTAGAAGAATTCTAACAAGTTCATTTTAAACATAGGACAAGGCATGAACTCCAGAAAAAGAACCTAATATCAATAGTAATAATATTTTATTGGTGGAGATTTAGTATTTTAAAATGGGTCTGATGTTGTAATTATGTACCTTGGATTAGGCACTTCTGTTCAATTGTTCTTTGGGGAAGAATCAATTTCTTCATAGTATATCATCAAATGAACAGCTGTTCTAACTTAACTGCTAGAAGAGTGTAATAAAATTATAAAGAATGTGTTTATGCAAAAATAACTGCCCTTTGGGGAGTGAGCCATAGCACAGAGGTAGGGCATTTACCTAGCACACAACTGACCCAGGAGGACCAAACTGGGTTTCATTCCCAACATCCCATATGGTTCTCCGAGCCTGCCAGCAGCAATTTCTGAGTACAGAGCCATGAGTAAACTCTGAGCGCTGCAAGGTGTGTCCCCCAAATTACCCAAATTGAAACAAACCAAAAGTAAATAACCCCCTAAAGACTATTTTTATATTTTTATTTTTGTGTTGATTTCTTCTTTCTTTGGGTTGTTTTGGTCAAATCCAAGATACTCGGGGCGACTCATGAATCTGCATTGAGGAATTGTATATGGAATATGGCCCCGGCACATGGGATGCATATCTACCATGAGGCTGTAGACACAGGCAAGGCCAAGGATTTGCCCACTGTAATCAATGTAATTTCACTTGAAAACACAATTTCACACGTATGAGCTGTTTAAGAAAATTAGAAAACTAAGGTAATGCTTTGTTCCTAGCTATCATATTTAGATTTCTATACCAACATTTTCCTTAATAAATAATGTGGTTAGCTTCAGCTTTCATAGAGGTGCTAGCAATGTTAGAATCACTTTTAAAACTCAAAATATTATATATATATATTACTTTTATAATATAATATATATATCTGTTTTTTTACTTTTACAAGAGTTGTTTGATGTAAGTTCTTTCTGCCCAAGGTACACTATTTGTCCATCTTTTTGTCATAAAGATATTTATTTTTAGATACAATCTTCTTTATCATCTCTGCCAACTTCTTTAGAAAGATCTCTAATCCCTTTGTATTCATAAAAGTTGGACAACTGTAATGCTTACAGGAACATTATTTTTATTTAGGGTTGTTTCTGTGTACTTGTTTGATTTTATTTTGCTACACCTGTGTTATTCTTTCTTAGTTAAATAAAGCAAATTACTATTTGTTGAAAGGTCTAGAATGCTGTCTGTGTTTTCCATGCCCATACAACATAATATGGAAAAGGGAAGCTTTTTACTCAATAAAACATGACATAAAAACCTCACAGAATTTCACAAATCTCTGAGGCTGTACAATGCATTACACTAAAGTGTACCTTTGTGGCTATCTGAAGATCCACTTTACCTATCTCTCCTTTCAGTCAATAGCTAGTGAAAAATTGAAGTCAGAACTCAGGAAGGCAAATAATTTTATTTTCACTGAAGAACAACAGGCACCATTTTATTGTTGGTGGTGATTATTTATTGAGGACTCTTCTTTCTTGACAAAATTTAATATTTAAGTCTGAAAATTTTGAATCTCCTGCTTTATGTCAGTGTATTCTTTAGAGAGGATAAAGAGAACATTTCTATTAGTTTATTTTTTACCATCAGGATGATTTATGAAAACAGATAATACATTTATTGATGAAGCTCAGCAATTCAACATCAAGAGTAAATATGATTTTATTCTGGGTTAGATGTGTTAGATAATATTTGCATCTTTCAGTTAAAAAAGTGCTATTGGTGTAAATGTGACTGGTATTTTTATCAACTTTATGAAGAAAGTGTGGTATTATATTTTCAATTTTCTGTCTGGATATACAAATAAGAACATATAGTAAATTTTAATAAGCACTGTTTTTATTCATAATCTTTGGAATTTTATTAAATATTTATTTTATTTTATTTTATTTTATTTTTATTTTTTGGCCTCACCCGGCAGCTCTTGAGGGTCACTCCTGGCTCTGTACTCAGAAATTGCTCCTAGCCAGCTCAGCAGACCATATGGGATGCTGGGAACTGAACCTGCATCTGTGCTGGATCAGCCATTTGCAAGGCAAATTCCCCACCACTGTGCTACCACTCTGGCTCCAATAAACATGTGTTATAGGGGTTGGAGCTGTGGCTCAGCGGTAGGGCATATACCTTGCACGTGGCTGACTCAGGATGAACCTGGGTTTGATCCCCGGCGTCTCATATGTTCCCCCAAAGCCAAAAACAATTTCTGAGTGCACAGCCAGGTGTAACCCCTGAGTGTCACACAGGGTGATCCAAAAACCAAATAATAAACAAAAACATGTTTTATAAAATTATCTAGTAAAATTATAAATGTTGCTTCTTAAAAGAAAAATATTATTTTAGTGAAATACTCTTAAAGTGTATGTTATATCATTCGTTATAACTTTATTTTATAAAATTTTTGATATAGGGCTGGAGCAATAGCACAGTGGTAAGGTATTTGCCATGCACGCTGCTTACCCAGGATGGACAGCAGTTAGATTCTTGGCATCCCATATTATCCCCTGAGCCAGGAGCAATTTCTGAGCTCAGAGCCAGGAGTAATCCCTGAGTGTTACAGGGTGTGGCCCAAGAAGTAAAAAATATGGTTTTTGATATAAAATGCTTGACTTAAATATGAATAGAGATGTTTCACATTTATTAATATATTTATTTTTGGTTTTTGGCTAGAGCTCACAAGGCAGATGCTTTACCGCTTGTGCCACAGCTCCAACCCCATTTCACATTTATTTTATTTAAATGTATTAATTAGACATGGTGAGAGAGGGATGGTTGATGTATCCAGATGTAAACTATATAATAACAGCATAATAGAATTAATAAAAGTTTTAAATAGCCTACTAGGTAAATAATATTGACAAAATAACACAAATATGGCATTTATCTGGAAGAAAACCTCTTAGATTATAAGCCAATTAAATATATAATACATTAGTGTATGTCAGGGGTCTCAAACTCAATTTACCTGGGGGCTGCAGGAGACAAAGTCGGGGTGAGGCAGGGCCGCATAAGGGATTTTGCTTACCGAATATTCGCAATAAAGAATCGCATTAGTAAGAAACAAATCGCAAAAGATCGCATTAAACATTTGCATATCCCTAACGGAACTGCTCGGGGTATGCGAATGTTTAATGCGGATTTTTTTCTTACTAATGCGATTTTTATTGCGATTATTCGGTAAGTGAATAATCGCGAATACTGCGATATTTGAAGGCCGGCTGCGGGCCACAAAATGTTGTATGGAGGGCCGCAAACAGCCCATGGGCCGCGAGTTTGAGACTCCTGGTGTATGTAAATGTTGATTACTTATAATCCACATTTAAAATATGATATACCTACATATTATTATCAAAAGTCATCAAATTCTACTTGTAATAAATGAAATTTAAGTTTTGAAGCAACACTAAACTTTATAGAAATGTTATGCTAATGGATAAGGTTTTGGAAACACACTTTTTAAAGTAAGTAATAACATTGATATCTTAATATCTTTGTTTTATTCTCTATTTTGATTAGTTTTTTTGCTTTCGGGTCTCACATTTCAATGTTCAAAAACCACTAATTTTTGTTTGTGTCTAGGTTGTTCCTGTAGTTCTTAGGGTACCTTACAACGTTGTCTAACAAATATGAGCCTTTTATAGCAAGGGATGTCATTCTTTAGTCCCATGATTCGCTTTCTGTTCCTTTGTTTCCTATGATACATATTTGATGGCTGTAATTACAAGAATTAGAGCCTGGGCCAGACAGATATTACAGCAGTTAAACTGCTTTCCTTACTCACATCTAATCCAGTTTTCATCTGGATATACTTTATGACCCCATGTGCCTGCTTTCGAGTGATCCCCGAGCACAGACACATCTGTCATTCCAAAACAACAACTAAAATCCCTTTGCCTTGTACAGGGTTAAAGCGAAATTTATATCTTTATGTATGTCAAATCTAGTGTATCATATTTTCATCATTAATAATTAAAACAACCATAATACTACGTGGTACAAAATAGTATTCTAGTATTCTCATTTACACACTATAGGGAAGTGTTGCTTTTTTTTTTATGAAGTTTAGTTTAATTATTCTAAAAGTAAAATGCTTTGTGAGTGAAAATGCACGTGGCCCTGAACCAGGAATAGCTCATAAATTCTTCCAGGTGTGGCTGCAAATAATAGTATTAAAATGTTTAAATTGATAGTAGCAAAACAAGAAATCAAAGTTTTATATTAATATGTTCATTTTTAAGGCTGCTTCTTTAATAAAAGAATGCAAGAACACAATAGATATTAAATACATTTTAAGTATATGTTATGAGTAGAGCATTGCCAATAACATAATCTTTTCACATGCAGTTAAAAATATACTATGAGTAAGCCATGCATGAATATTTTCAGTTCTTATGATAAATAATTAAGGTTGAATATGAAGCTGAAAATAAATTTTGGATATCTGAAGAGAGAAAAGTTTTAACCTCATATTTAGCATTATATGTAAAATTATGCTAAACATAGTTTAATTTGGTATGTATCTTATTTTAATTGATCAAATTTTAATTGATAAACCTCTTCTATAGTTATAGGTAGAGTATACAGAAATAGGACCAACAAAGAGTTGTACTTTCTTAATGTAACATTTTAATTTTTAATTAAAATATTTTTGTTGTAAAAAAGCAACTTGTTTCAATAGTATCTACAATAATAGTTTTGCTATATGATTACTCACCTCACCACAAATGATTCAAGAACATCCTTTGAAGCTCATCTTTAGAGAAGTTTAGGTTTTTTTGGTCAAACCCATCAGTGATTTCAGGAGTTTTTTTTTTTTTTTTTTTTTTTTATTTCCTTCAGAGGATCTCTTGGCAGTGCTTGCGTGTACATATGAGGTGTTGAGAATAAAACATGGGTCATCTGTAAACATGACAACTGTGATATTTCCTATGCTGCATATCTAGACTTTAGCTTCAGATTTTATATTTTCTTCAGATGCTTATTATTTTAGAGAGTGCATAAGCCAAAGCTCCTCTGTTCATTTATCTTTTTGTACATTTTATGTTGCTTTCATAACAAAACTGTTGACTAAATACTGCAATCAACATAGGGTCATAGTCATCTTTTAAATTAATGTTTATGTGTAATTGGTATAGAAGTCAAAAGTGGACATTTTCATAGAGGATGAACTATCTAGACAAGATTCAAACAATGAATGAGTGTTCCTTTTTTTTTTACCATTTTCTTAACATTTTTGTTCTTTATCATTTTTTTTCATATATGTCATTCTCACTGATCTGACAGAATATGTCATTGTCACTTTGATTTGTTTACCCCCTATAATAAGTGACACTGTGGCATAAAAAACAGCTTTTCATGCATCTGACTATACAAATGTTATCTTTGGAAAGTGTCTGTTAATCATCTTTCCATTTTTGATGAGTTGTTAGTCTTTTAATCACCGAACTTCGTGTGAATTCTTTACATATTTGAATATTAGTTACTTAAGTGATGTATGCTGTGCATATATTTCTCCTGTTTAACAGTGTTTTTCATAGATTCTGTTAATTAAGTTTTGCCATGTTAAAGCTTTTATTATATTTTTGTTTTGATATCTTTGACAAAGAATCAAATCAATCAACAACTCTGTAGTCCATATCATGGAAAATTCTATGTCTTACTCAATGAGGACTTTAGTTCAATTTGACTTTAATTAATTACAAAATATAAATTCTTTATTTTATAGTAATATCTTTAAAAATATATCACTTTGACCACACCAGTGGTGCTCAGCTCTTACTCCTGGATCTACACTAGGGTCTTTTTTGAAATTGATCAGGAAAATATAGGGGGTGCTCATGATCAAACTTGTTTTGAACATAAGTAAGACAATTTTATCTTTTATTTTTATTTACACGTGATATCCAGTTTTCCAATACCATTTATTAAAGATGCTCTCTTTAATATCAATTGATGAAGAAAACTCCTTTGTCATAGGTTAACCTTCTACACAATTAATAATTTCTCAATGGGATCTGTATGTTTAAGATTCTGTATTTATTTCTTTTTTTTTTTTTTTTTTGGTTTTTGGGACACACCCGGTGACGCTCAGGGGTTACTCCTGGCTATGCGCTCAGAAGTCGCTCCTGGCTTGGGGGACCATATGGGATGCCGGGGGATCGAACCGCGGTCCATCCGAGGCTAGCGCAGTCAAGGCAGGCACCTTACCTTTAGCGCCACTGCCCGGCCCCCTGTATTTATTTCTATACTCTTAGGTTATCGATCCCTTATTGAATACTGAAATATCAATTCCTATCTTTATTTTTCATTTTTAGCTTGATGTAATTTGCTCTGATGCAAGTGATACCTGATCGTACTTATTTAAGCCAACAATGGACTATATCACAATTATTTAACTCATAGACTTTATTTATTCCCAGCTTCAAATTTGATTACTTTAAGTCTCAGAAGGTATGATTTTGTTTCCTGACTCATGTATCACTTTGGCTTTTGACAGGAGAGTTCAGTCATTTATTATAAATCTGTTTAAATTTAGAGAATTTCTCAATACAGTGATGTATATTGACATTTTTTCATTAAGAATACAGTTACAACCTTCCAGGTTAATGACACTAGTGCTTATATTAGTATTTATTTTCCTGTTGTAAAAGTACTGTATGACCTTAAATAGGACTGTATGCCATAGATTTATTTTATATCCTCCAGAACATATAATTTAATAAGGTTTACCATAACTCATGCTATTCATCATATTTAAGTTCAATTTTATGTCAAAAACCATGTTATTAAGAAATATACCTCAATTTATTTACAAATAATTATTTATTTAAAAAGGAACATCAGGGGCCTGAGAGATAGCATGGAGGAAAGGCGTTTGTCTTGCATGCAGAAGTACGGTGGTTTGAATCCCAGCATCCCATATGGGCCCCCTAGCCTGCCAGGAGCAATTTCTGAGATAGAGCCAGGGACTAACCCCTGAGGACTGCAGGGGTGTGACCCAAAAACCAAAAAAGAAAAAAAAAAGGAACATATATATTTTAAAATCGTTTTAGAACTAGAATCCCTTAGGCTATAAATTACCTTTATTATATATGCACTGTATGTAATGCATAGTCTATATTAAAATCTTCTTTAAATATATTTATATTTCTAAATTATATAAAATTTAGAAGAAAATCCTGTGATTTTTTTTGGAACACTATTTACAAAAACATTGAAGCACCATGGTTTAACAGATATTGATAGTTCAGTTTTAGCCTATCATAAATTCAACTTTTCTCCACCAATGTCCCTGTTTCCAAAACTGCTACCATGCCAAACACTTCTTTAGCTTCATTGTTCTAGTTTATTGCTTTTTGTTTTGTTGCTTCTGTGGTTCGGGTATATAGATATACCACCACTTTATGCAAACAATGTGACTCCTCTAAGGAGTCACAACCAATGAGGCTCCTACCCCTCATTTGTCATCTCATATCTACCATTTCTTGCTTCCCTTCTTCAGTTTTTTTCTTTTCTATCTATACATTAAATAAAAGAATTCTTAGGCATTATTAGAGCAACTAATAAACATCATCACTAATTTACAGAGGAAATGAGTTGTCAAAACTATTGTTTCATGACAAAATGGTATTAATATTGTGATGCAAACCTAATTTTCTTTTCCAAAATACTTACAGTATTTGATTACAAAAACATTCCAATTTTCTAAAGATACATAATAAATGGTTAAAACCTTATTAATCTATCAATTATTTGGTGCAAAAGTTTATACCAACATTCTCCATTGCTAAATAGATAGAATATATGTATATTGCCATGATATGTATGTATATTGCCATGGCAATTTCTAAAGAGTGAACATGAAAATAATAGGTATAAGACACATTTTCATTTTATTCTTCAGGTATAATCATTGTACTATGTCTACAAAATATATTTAAATATATTCATTTATTAGTTTTCATTAAATTATTTATCAAATATAACAATGTATTGTTTCAATATGTACAAAGTACATTGTCTAAATATTTTCAGTGACATTTGGAGAATTTGTTTCTAAAATCAACATGCCCATGCCTGAACATTAGCAAGTGGGTAGGGCATTTGCCTTGAACATGCCCAACCTGCTTCAAACACCAGCATTGCATATTGTACCTTGACCTGCCAGGAGTAATTTCTGAGCACAGAGCCAGGAGTAACCTCTGAGTGCCACTGGGTGTGGCCTAAAAACAAACCAAAAAATAAAATAAAAAATTATCACGTGCCCAAAACACATGAAATATTTCTAATTATAAAATAATTCTGATACTTTTGAATAATCTGATGGATATTATGTTATTTCTGTTTATAATTTACTTTGAGTAGTTTATGAAAATTATTTTAAAATCAGAAGGTACAGAGATGTTTAACAATGAATAAGATTTATCTTCTTAAGTATATATTCAACTGCTTAGTCATATAATTATATTTGTGCTACAATTAACTGGAAAAATTATTTTTTTTATTTTAGGAATTTGCACTGTCATGTTTCTGAATACCATGAACAAGACATAAAAATAAGGTATAGTATACTTATTTAATATTGAAGTTTATATTAAAACCCATCCCAGTATTTTATTGACTGTGTTGCATCCATAATAAATCATGAATAAATTATTTGTATATTGGTCCAAATTAAAATTATCATTGGTGAACAAAAATATGATTATTTGGTTGTGTTCATGAAAATCTTATTGAATAGACGTAACATTGGCTCTTCTTCACAAATGTCAGTAAATTTAAAAAAATATATAAATGACTTATTGACTTCCTTGTCAATCCAACAAAGAATTTCTGACTAAATATAATGCAACTATGCTATGGCACTAAATCTTTGACAGGAATGGATGTTGATATATTTTCATCAGATACATCAGTGACAAGGAAAAGGTCTTACATAAAAAGAGTATAAATGTCATCATGATCATCATATCATCATTTTGGCTTTTGGTTTGGGGACTATGCCTGATAGTGCTCAGGATTTGCTACTGGTTCTGTACTGATGGGGCTCAGGGACCCATGGGATGCTGGAGATCAAATCTAGGTCAATAGCATGCACACAAATGTATATTTGATTTATACTTTTGATCCTCTGCAACATTATTTGTATTTTTATTTTTTCATTTTTTAATTGCTTCCTTTTCTTCCTTCTTCCTTAGTGGTCAGAGAATTAGGTCACTGGGTCCCCAGCACAGCATTTAGTCCTCCCAAATTTGCAAGAATTATCCTTCAATAGTAAGGAGTAAATCTTTTGTACAATTTAGTCTAGTCCCAAAACTAAGAAAAAGTCTCTGCAGCCTGAAATTACGTTATCTGATCTTAAGAATTAAAAATATTTCTTGTTACATAATATGTTCAAGAGGAATACAATATATTTAACAACAAAACATATTTATACACAAAAACATTTACTTGCCTGTTTTTCTCCTAAAAGATCATCTTCATTGTCAGTTCTACTTGACTGCTTGTTGAAAGGAGGGTTCACTTGTAGCAGTGCTCAGGGGACCACATGATCTTCAGGGTTCTAGCACAGATAGATGTCAATAAGACAAGTACCCAATCAGTTGTGCTATCTCTCTGATACATCTATCTATTTTCAGATACGTTCCATATTTAAAAGATGAAGCATTACATGTCATGTATTCTCATATAAGTTTTTGTTGTTGACTATCCTGAAAGTGATGAATATGTATAAATAGGCACATAACAACTGCAAATGATATAGAGAAGAAAATACTTTTAGTAGCAGATAAAAGAAAAGAAAATGAACAACATTTGGTGTTGTTATATTACAGAACTAGAAGGGCAGATTTATAAACATTTTAGGATATTTGAAATTTTGCTACTTCTGTCTAACATTCCAAAAGAGACTAAGAAAGCAGTAGATGATGTTTTTGGCAAGTACACTCAAGATTTTATAAAGTTTTATTATAAACAGTCTTGATTCAAGTAACATGTTTTATTTCCTTATAGACTTTGGAAAGAGTTGACTATTGAGTTAAGTAGATCTTTAACCTAGAAAGAAAACCATTCTTCTTATGAAGAGTTATGTTTAATATATAGTTTAATATATTTATATATTATATATGTTTATATATATTTATAAATATATTTATATGTTTATTATAAATTTTAATGTATATAAAGCATATATTATATAATATAATTTATATTATATACATTTATTATAAATATATTTATATTTAGATATAACATACTTATATATTTATATATATTATATATGTTTAATATATAGTCGACAACTAGATATAAGTACTAAATTCTATATGTCTAGAAACGTAAGTTTCAAATTAATGTAATTTTTTTAAATTTGTGTTTCCTTGTTGCTCTTATATTATCTAATTTAGCTTTGATTCCATTGCATTTTATTTTTATTTATGATGTTTATAAATTAATTTTACATCGCCTTTCTTAACCATAGTGTCTATAGAAAGTCTAATACTCATACATTTTTGAAATATTACAGTCTTGCTAACAAAAAACAAATTTAGTGTTATCAAACGTATTCTATTGACTATTTTGCAGGGTCTTTTTCATATGTTTGTGTAAGTACTATTTCTGCATCATGGTTTCTAGACCTAAAAATCCATCAAGTGAGCCCAATTCTAGCAATATGTTCAATATAAGTCTCAAAGACTTCCGGGTTCCAATGCCCAATATCTTCTGATCCTTCTTCAAACAGGTCTTTAAGGGAGTGATCTAAGAAAGTCTCATTTAGCATGAGAAATTATCAAGAGGGGAGGGAGGTTGTACCATGCATTCTGGCTCAGGTTGGATGTTTTCCATTTTCATGAGGCAAATAAGCACCAATTGATCTGTAGCTAATAATGAAAATGTATCTGGCGTCTGCTTTGCCCGCTAGCCTAGGACAGACAGCGGTTTGATCCACCAATATCCCATATGGTCCCTCAAGCCAGGAGCAATTTCTGAGAGCATAGCCAGGAGTAACCCTTGAGTTTCACCGAGCATGGCCAAAAACAAACAAACAAACAAACAAAAATTATCATAAATCTATGCTCTTATAACTGTAATAATATATTGCTTCATAAATATACATTATTGAACATTTGCATTGTCATGTATCTAAGTCACATCTCAGCTTGACATGTTTTTGGTAAAAATGGCATGTTTCAAAATGAACAGATGACAAAAATACTTCTGAATCCAAATAATACAAATGGCAAATGCAAAAAAAATCAAAATGGCAATATAAAAAATATGTTCTATGCAAATGTAGTTAGCAGCTTAATAAATTACTAAAATGAGTCTGCTCTTATGAGAAATAAGCAATAAAACTTTGTTAAAACTTTTATTTTTAATAGTAAAAGTTATTGAATTTAAAGGTAAAGAAATTTTGGATATGCCCAAGAAAAATAATGTACCTAGCTTTTGTAAACTGGTTTTCTTCTCCACAAAATAGCAGTTAAGCATTTGTCAAAAAACTTATTTTATTTGCCAACTCATTTGGATTGCAAAGTTTTGAAAACTTTTTTATCTGTCAAAACATTGATGATTATATTTTAATAAAGCAAGGACAATTTTACAAAATACTACTCATAAAAATAGAATGGGACTAGAGCAATAGTACAGTAGGTAGAGAGCATGTGCCTTGCAGGGGCTCAGCTGATTTCGATCCCTGGCACCATAAATGGTTCTCTAATTTCACCGGGAATAATTATCAAATGTAGTACCTAGTGTGTAACCTAAGAATAGCCAAGAGTGACCCAAAATAAATATATAAAAATATAAAATAGAGAGACAGGAGGCACAGTTGTAAAAGGTTATGCTCATATGTGTCTGCCCAGGTTTATCTCCCAGCACCACGTGGTCCTAAGGAACCAATGAGGTGTTTGTTGAGTTCCCTATTGTGGGTGTCTGGTTTAGTCCATGGCTCTACAGAATGCAAGCATCCTTAGGTCCTTCTATTTTTTTTTTATACCTGAGAACTGCAGGTGGGTCGCCCAAGATTCCTGGGCACCATATCAGAGGTCCAAAAACGATTAACTAAGATCTTAGAACATATTATTGCTGTTTTGTTTGCTTATCACTTTTAGACTTAAAGACCCCAAAATCAAAGCTGTGATCTCAGAACACAAAATGATATGTCCTATATAACTCACATTTTAAATCGTCTTTTCAGCCATGTTTTGAGTTTTATTTTAAAGATGAATCTCGTAATTCCTTTTAAATGCAAAAAGTGTTATAGCCATACATTAAATAGAACAATTGACATATTTTTTTCTGATTTTGTAGAAGTACCCAAGGGTATTTGGGGCTCACCAAGCTTGTTGTTTTTGGCTATTCTCAGAAGGTCATAAGCACCATAAGGGTACAAACCTGGACTACTTCATACAATGCATGTACTCCAGCCAGTTTAATAAAGCCAATTCTCATGGCCTTATTCTATTTAATTTAATTCAAAAATGGAATAACATATTTATAGGTAATAAATTAAGTCTAACACAAATAGGTCCTTTTTATACACTTTTCACTTATATAAAAATCATACTGCTTAAAACAATTTTTATTTGTGTTTTTTTAGAATCTAAAATATTAAGGATTATTCTACAATTTACAATATAATTGCATTATTATAATATTCTATAATTTAATTTTTTTAATAAATTTAGCATTAAACCACTGAATACATTCTCTTTCTTCATTTAGAAACTTTATACTAGGAGGTCAGGATAACATAATAAATTGTTGGAATCCATACACCATGCATATATTTTTTTACAGAATGTAATTTTTTCATATTTATGTTTGGTAAAATATATAAATATGTAAGTTAATACTTTTTAGATCGTTATTTTTTCCAAGTTACCTACTGTCACCCAAATGTGTTTCATATTTGCTACTAGAGTATCTTCTACCTTTGTCAAAAATTAGATAATTGTATGTCTGGGGAACATTGTCTGAGAACTCCAGCCTATTCCACTGATCTGAGGGTCTGTCTTTATACCAATATCATGCTGTTTTGATAACTATTGCTATTCTAAGTGGAGCAGGAAAAACCTCTTCAACAAGTGGAGCTGGCAGAACTGGTTTGCCACTTGCAAAAAAGTGAACATAGACACCCAGTTAACATCATGTACTAAGGTAAAATCCAAATGGATTAAAGACCTTGATATCAGACCTGATACCATAAGGTATATAGAACAACACATCAGTAAAACACTCCAGGACATTGAGACTAAAGGTATCTTCAAAGAGGAAACTGCACTCTCCAAGCAAGTGAAAGCAGAGATTAACAGATGGGAATACATTACACTTAGAAGCTTCTTCACCTCAAAAGAAATAGTGCCCAGGATACAAGAGTTACCCACCGAGTGGGAGAAACTATTCACCCAACATCCATCAGATAAGGGGCAAATATCCAAATTATACTGGGCACTGACAGAACTTTACAAGAAAAAAACATCTAATCACATTTAAAAATGGGGAGAAGAAATGAACAGACACTTTGACAAATAAATACAAATGGCCAAAAGGCACATGAAAAAATGCTCCTCGTCACTAATCATCAGGGAGATGCAAATCAAAACAAAGATGAGATACCACCTCACACCACAGAGATTGACGCACATCACAAAGTATGAGAACAATCAGTGCTGGCGGGGATGTGGAGAGAAAGGAACTCTTATCCACTGCTGGTGGGAATGACGTCTAGTCCAAACTCTTGGAAAGCAATATGGAGATTCCTACAAAATCTGGAAATTGAGCTCCCATTCGACCCAGCTATTCCACTCCTAGGAATATACTCTAAGAACACAAGAACACAATACAAAAATCCCTTCCTCACACCTATATTTATTGCAGCACTATTCACAATAGCCAGGCTCTGGAAACAACCAAGAGGCCCTTTAACAGACAAATGGATAAAGAAATGGTGGTACATATACCCAATGGAATATTATGCAGCCATCAGAAGAGATGAAGTCATGAAATTTTCCTATACATGGATGTACATGGAATCTATCATGCTGAGTGAAATAAGTCAAAGGGAGAGACGCAGAATAGTCCCACTCATCTATGGGTTTTAAGAAATATAAAAGTCATTTTTGCAACAATCCTCAGAGACAATGAGAGGAGGGCTGGAACACCAGCTCACTTCAAGAAGCTCACCACAAAGAGTGGTGAGTGAAGTTATAGAAATAACTACACTGAGATCTACCATAACCATGTGAATGAATAAGGGAACTGGAAAGTACAGGTGGGAGTAGGGTGGGAATGAGGGAGACTTGTTACATTGGTGGTGGGAATGTTGCACTAGTGAAGGGGGGTGTTCTTTACATGACTGAAACCTAATCACAACCATGTTTGTAATCAACGTGTTTAAATAAAGAAAAACATTTTCAAAAAAAAAGAATATCTTCCAAATTTAAGTAAATTGGATTTCAGAATGTATTCTTAAATTCATACATAGGGTTTTATACCCATACAAGTATCACTTATAAATTCATTGTAAACTATTTTTAAAATAGCAAAAATGTGTAAGGTATAAAAATAAAATATTATTTTGTTTATGTTTGAAAAAAATTTAGGATATTTATTTTTATTACAATGTTTTTCATCAAATGAAGTACAGATACTCTTTAGCTTTGTTTCTGGGTAACACCTGGCTGTATTCAGAACTTTCTTTTGGCTCTATTGGCAAAGGTAACTATAGTGGGATTGAATGCTGGGATAGACCCAGAATGTCACATGCAATTAAAGCACCTTCCTTGTTTTATTCTTTCTTTTTGATTTAAAACAAGCGACCTCTATTTGATTTATAAAGCCCTATTTTACCCTCCTGCCTTGAGCACAGAATCAAGAGTAATTCCTGAGCATCATCAAATAAGACCCTAAAACTAAACACATTTCAGAGGTTAGATGTAAAATTATGTTTTCTGTGATTGATTTTTTGAATAGGTAGATAGAAAGCCAGATACAGATGAACAACATATATTCACACAGCTTTCGTTGTGGCCCTGAAGTATAACTTCTGAAGTTAAAATATAATATGAAGAAAATTCCCCTTCAGAGTTATGTATTAGTATTCAATCTTTATGTCTCCTTGCATCTCATTGAACTAAAATACAAATAAAATCAAGTTGGCATAAACTTTGCTCTGTAGACATAAAAGTCTGATAAATCCCCATCTCTGGCTAACAGATAAAAATTTATTCTTCAAGGCTTTATTGAAAATACAAACATTCTCATTATGAACAATACAATATATTCATTTTAATTTGTCTGTTTTTACTTTTAAATTGTTCTATTTTCTTTCTTCTTTTCTGTGGCAGAGAAGTACATCTGTCTTTACTCCTGCCTTACACTTGTAATTTTTGCTCAGGGATCCTTTCTGCAGATCTAGATAAACCATATAAAATTTCAGGAATTGTATCTAGAATAGCCTCAACAAAAGTATGCACTCTGCTTCTGTACTATCCTTCAAACTCTTTCTCTTTATTCCTTCTTTCTTTATCTCCTTCACACTCAGCTCAGATTTTATTTTACCCTACTCTGGACTAAGAAATCACACCTTGTATAGATGGGAAATTATATGAAGTGTTTAAGGTTTCAACTGGTTCGCCATGAGAGCTTTACCTCCTGTACTTACTCCAGCTTCCCCATAATCTTACATCATTGATTCCTAATATTATTTTTTAAAATAGCTTTATTTAAGCACCATGCTTACAAACATTGTGGTTGGGTTTTAGTTACAAAAAAAAAAGAACACCCCCTTCACCAGTGAAACATTCTCACCACCAATATCCTAATCAAGGAAATAAGAATTCTCTTTTTTTGCCCATGCTTTTTATGGCAGACAACAACTATTATGAACAACTTCATTTTGAGCTTTTAGTTCCAATTAAATATAAAGATATGTAGTTAATGCTAATAGAGATTTTAGGCGCATTCAATGTTAATTTTGATTTTGAATAATGTTATTTAAAATGATTGAATGTGTAACTGCTGAAAAAATGTCTTTAGAATAATTATTCATAATACAAGAAGATATATAAAATATATTCACTGAGAGAGAGGGAAAAGAGAGAGAAGAAAATGGCTGCTATAGAGGCATTTGTGGAAGGGAGAGTAGGAGGGACATTTTAACAGGAAATATGCAGTGTTGAAGAAATGTTGTATGACTGAAACTTAATCATGAATAACTTTGTAGCTGTGAGAAAATGTATTTATTTTTAAATCTGGTGTGATGGAATTTTCTTTTATTCAATGTCCTCTTGAGGCATTAGTGGAAATTCAATTAAGTTTTGCAGCTTTTTACTTTTTAATGAGAACTTGTTTGATCCTTTGGTGGAATCAGAAAAATATCACTGCGGTAAGTGGATATTTTTTCTATTTTCTATTACTATGAGGAAAATTAAATTTTATAGTCAAGACTTATAATTATGATGATAAAATAAGAAACTAGAGTGATATAAATTTCACACTCATAAATATGTGGGCCTGGGTTCAAACACCAAAGGAAAAAAAATGTAAGAAAAAAAAGGCAAATACCTGGGCTGATCACTTAGTCCAGGCGAGCCTGATTCCCCCCACACCAGGCGGGTCTTCAGGGCCACACCTGCTTAATCGGGCCCTGGGGGGAGGGGTTGAGAAATTCCTCCCTAGGCATCCAAAAACTACAGAGGCTCAGCTGGGCTCAGAACACTCCACATGCCAGGATTTCGTGTGCCTTTGACTGGTATGATGGGGGCTCTGGGCAGGACAGCTAGCCATAGGACCCCTGGGCTGACCACTTAGTCCAGGCGAGCATGATTCCCTCCACACCAGGCGGGTCTTCAGGGCCACGCCTGGTTAATCGGGCCCTGGGGGAAGGGGGTGAGAAATTCCTCCCTAGGCATCCAAAAACTACAGAACCGCGTGGGGGCTCATGCCCCCGCGCGTACTTCATGTATTCAGAATATTCCTTATTCTTATGTTATGTTTTGCGTATACAGAATGTTCATTTTGTATTCTGCCCTTTCCCACACCCCTACAAAGCTCTTTTTTTACTCCTTAACTTTCTAACCCCCTCTCAAACATCACTAACCTACATTACTCTTTTTAACTTCAGTAGTGTACAATCCTAATCACAGTCCAAAGCTGTGCATTGTGTGTGACAACCCCAAACTGTTTCAAGATATATAAAATGGACACGTATTTCTTTAGAATATTTTGTGTTTTTTCTCTGACAGCTATAATTCTTACTAAATGTTGTCTTATACAGTGATGATTCTAACCACTTTTTATCTTCTCTTTTTGAGCTGTTTAACAAGGAATTTTGGTGGAAGAGTACCCCAGTTTAATGCTTATAATTGTACCATGTCATGGGAATCATTGGAATTGTTCTTATGGCCCCCCAGATGCGCCAATAACACCACGTGGCATTGCTTCTTATTTGCATAGGCACATTAAAATGGGAAAATACTATACATACACATAAGACAATATCTGATAGCGATTGGAACACACAAATCTTGTAGTGCAAAGGGACCTTACACCCTGAACATTGACATAACGACCTGGCACAGACCTCAGAAGAAAGGGCATAATTCAATCTCCCCTGAACCAGGGAAGCCATCCACGAAACATCCAGGCTGGTCTATAACATCACCTGGAAGCAATCCTCTACCACAGAAGACCTACAATGCTCAGACTTCGACCTGCTCAAAAGAGACTTCCCTTAACACTGAGAAAACTTAACAACAACAACGACCTGCTTACAGGACAGGGCTCCCTGCATTGCCCTTTGATTGTGAGGTAAAAGGAGAGGATGCTCCACATCCTGACTTCAATGTAAGATATGCAGATTCCAGGATCTTTAATACAGAAACATGATACCAACAACAGAGACTCTGTGAAAAATAAAAGTGTGTTGGCACTACAGACAATGTATTGGATTGGACGATCTAACTTGCCTGGAGCCTAGACTTGGTCTTGTGCCAGGAAACTTCAGGGGTCTGGTCTCTTTGCACTTAGGCCAAGGTTATTTCTTTCCATGTCCCTCATATTTTGGTGGGCCTATGCAAACAACAATTGCCACTCTAACACCACTTTTACTGTGCTCCTTTGACTCTAATCCTTAAAAAGAACTCACTTAAAATTTGAAGTTAACTTAAGCTCATATGCATGTATATGGAAATGTAAGAAAATACTATGTCTGTAATGTTTAAGGAGTTACGTAAGTTTTATGGCTTTAGATTGCCTTGTGTACTGTTAAGAAATATTATAATGTGTTACAATCTGGGTACTTGAGGGACAAAGTATTTGTACATGAATTCTGTCTTATTTATCTTAAAGTTCTTTGGCTGAAATTTCAAAGTTAAGATATCAGCAAGGGGACTTCTGAGAATTATGTTATGGGTGATTGTCCTTCCACTGTAACTTTACCTTGTCCTCTTTCTTTGCACCCTTGTTCTCATAATAAATAAATAAAAAAATAAAAAAAGGCAAATAAAAAACTGTAGAATGCATACTAAACAACTTTTAGTTTTAACTGAGATAAAAATAATTTTCCAGTATATGTATTTTATATTATTCACATAATTAAAATGTAGATGCCTTAGTTAATTTTAAATATTGGTTAATATATAAATAATAGTGCTTGTTGTATTAACTTTTGAGCTAAGACTAATATATAGTAGACATGATCCATAGTATTTTTTCCTTACTTTAGTGAATCTACTACAGTTTTTGCATCAACAATCCAAATTTTGCATATTAAAGATGAGTGTAAAATAATCAAAGTAACTTTGTTTTATATTGGATAATTTTTTTCCTATTTCTATGTACTAACGTGTCAAAGTACCAAATTATTGTTTTAGAAAAAAATTCTACACTATAGTTCAGTAAACAATATTCATGTTTTGGATCTAATACAGAAAATGAATTAATTTTTATTCTTAAAACATGTATAAGAGAACATATTCATATATCTTAAGACATAGGCAAGGCCAACCTCTTCTTGATATTCATTTTCCCAGAGGTGACACGAGTTTCATTTGTCACTCCTCTTTAATTTCTACAAACTATTTTGAGTTCAGTTGTTCCTCGAAGGATCCCTGTTATGAAGCTTATGAGACTGCATGGCAATCAAACTAAATTCTCCTTTAGCCTGGATGATAATCAAATGTATCAAAGACTTGTAAAATATTTACAAATCAGGCACCATCCCTCTTCATTTTTCAATTCCGAAAAGATGCTGGAAGTCAATTTTGTATTTAAATTCAAACCTGACTATGTATTGCTACTAAAATCCCAGAAGGATTTTTAACAGACACAGAATGTTCTCAATTATAGTTAACATTTTTCCTCTTATATATAATTTACTTTAATACTGTAGAGAAAAACGCAATTTTGTTGCATCAATGGGAAGTTAACCAAATATTACCAAAGTATTTTTTAAAAATAATATTTTATTTAGACTCAAATGTTTTTAGATGGTAACTTCACAAATACTCTAGTCTACCGATATGTCTTTTAAATTCTTTATCCAGATAAGAATAAAAAGAATTTTCTTATTCATTAATGGATGACATTACAAATTTTATCATTGTGCCCAATATAATCTTTGAGATAAAACAAAGTTTAATATCAGTTTATATTTCAATAAATAATGTGTGAATTTTGAACACTGTACTTTTAACCTTAATGAAAATTATAAATTGTTCTCTTTTCACTATCTTGCAGACATTTAATAGATATATTTACTTTCTTAATTATTTGACAAGGCATTATTTTAGAGTTTTTAAAAATGTAATAATGAGTATTCTTCATTTTTCTCTTGTAAACTGTTGTTACCACAGTCAAAATCACAAGGAGAAATAAAAAAAGGAAAAATACTGAAACTAGAAATTCTGAAAAGTGTGACAATGCATTACATTACAATTATACTCATCTAAATAAAAGTGCCCAAGTTGCTTTAGACCTAAAAATAACTACATATATATTTTTTCTCTTTAACTCACATACCTTCAATGTGGGATTTATTTTTAGACTTTTTGAAAAGAATAAAAAAAAAAAAAAAACGAAGCAGTGAACAATGTGTCGAAGTAATTTCCCCAAAGTCACACTGTACTTCTAAAGTCTTTACTATATTTATCCCCTCTAAAGGGAAACAATGAAATGAACTAGGATAAATAGAAACAGAGATTCATCCTAGGTTAATCATGTAATTTAGGTTCTGACAAGCTACTTCTATGAAAAATCTTTGTCCTTGTAAATAGCAAGAGGTACAAATAAGTGATAAAGGAAAAATGTGTCTAGATGTAAAAATTTTGCAAATTATTTTGCCCTTTCAATTGCCTGAGTGCAATCTCTTCAATATAGATATTCAAAATCCATGTCACTGTCTTCTTTCTTAATAAATATATAATGCTATTTACTTTATTTTGTTCTGATGAGGCTTAAAACTATTACTGTTATTCACAAGAAACTATTATGGTAAAATTTAAGGAGGTACTAGATATGAACAATTTGCTCTATTAGTCAAAATAAAGATGGTCTTGCCAATAAATCTATATTGTATGCATAGAAAATATTTATTCAATAAATATATATAAATTATATATAACACATATAATATATATAAATTACACTGTAGTATATTTACTATTACTCTAATGGGATAAATATTTAATAGTGCTGGTAACAACATTGTTGAAATTTCAAAGCATAATTTGACTTCAGAAATAAACAAAGTTGTTCTTTAGAAACAAGACTACTTATTAGAAAAAAGCAACAAACTTGGACCAGTATTATAAAATTTATATAGTATCAATGTTATTATCCATGTTTCTTATTTTTAAGTAATTTATTAAGATTTATAAGAGTTTAATTGTTTATTTTTAAATTAAGGTAGTAACAAAGCCATAGTAATAGCCCTGTAATTGCTTTTTGGCTCTGTTAAATTTGAATACCAATAATTATAATCAAATAATCTGTAGTTAAGCATAGTCATTAAGGATTGAACTTAAAAACATACATTCTATAAATCATTGTTATTACTAATTATACATTATCGTTAAATGACAATATATACTCATCTAGCTACATCACATTGATTAACAAGGAACTTTCAAGTCTCAACAAACAATAAAATGTGTTACAGCTACTATTTTATTACTTTAATAAACTTAAGTTATATGAATGGTTTGATTCAAAATGAGTATTAGTCGCTGTGAATAACTTCTTTAAAGAAATACATCAGAGACTTCTGATGAGAGTTATTGATTCGAAATTAGAAGTATTAGGTACTACTTAATAATTGATCACCATGAGGAGCATGGCTCAAGCAGTAGAGCACATTTCTAAACACATGTGAACCACTGACTATGTAATCTGTCACTTAAACAAGATGGCCTCGAGATCTTGGCAGTCTGAGAAACTTCTGCCAGAGCCCTGCATTCCAGAGCTGAATTCCTGTGTCTGAGCATTGCACGTGTTTTTCCCCCAACCTTTGTTCCTAGCTCCTTTCAGGTGTGGTTCCTATAAATAATAACAAGTCCACCAAAAACAAATTTTCAAAAACAATACTTTCTATAAGATAAAGATAGATTTTGTTAAGGGAATCAGAGCTTGTACCATTTTAAGAGACTAAAATAAGGTGACCATTAATCTCCTGCAAAATCTGCTTCGTACTTTATAAATAGAAGATATTGAATCAAAACGTCTCTATAAAGCTAAGTGAAGTAATGATAATTCAATAATTAGTGAATTGAAGGTTATATTAAAATATAAAATTATATTATATCCTAGTATTTCATATATATTTAGAGTACCTATTTACTAATATATGACTTATCAATTAATTAGCTTTATAATAAATTAATGAGGTTCTCTGGGAAAATTTTATCTGAGATATCTGTTTCTATGTAATAATATAGATCTAGTACTTATTGATAAATTCCTTCTTTTTGTTTATAATCAAGAAACTTTGAAAGCATCAGGTAACTAATTTCTCCATTACTTACTCATGCTAGTATGTAAACATCTACTGATTTTGTGTAAAAAGTAAAATTTGTGAGAATGATGAATGCCAAGATAGACAAAACATTCATAAAATTTAAAATTTCAAGAATTCTGAAGCATTATCACAGTTTTGAATAGATTTCAGTATGATAAAAAAAAAAAGCAAAATGGCATTGTCTTCATTCCTTGTCATGTTTTGTCAGACAAAAATTTTGCCTGAGACCTTGTTTTTATTCATTGCAAGCTCTAATAAAAGTTGACAGCAAGCAATGTTTTTCTTTTGGTAAATGTTTGGCAGTAAATAGATATTTGTAACAAATTCCAAGTTGTTCATTTTGTGCCATCAAAACTATTGTCTTTACATTGTTTTCATTTTTTTCTGTTAAGAAATTTTTAATGTATCAATTTTGTGTCCATCAGCAAAGAAAAAATGACAATATATCTGGGATGCATTTAGCATGCTTATAAAGAATTAGTGAAAAATAAGAAAATAAAAAATTAGCTATATTATGATAAATTAAGAATCAGTGAAGTATTTTATTTTATAGTTAGCTTAATATGGAATTATTATTCCTAGAAGAGGTTCATCATACTTTGTGTGGACATCTTTCTTTAACTAATAACAAACTATTTTTATAATACGCCTATCTGATCAAATTCCACATACAGAACAGGTTTCTGTTTTCATCGTTCATTTCTAGGAAAGAAAATTTCTGTTCAAATGAAGTTAATAGATAGCTCTCAAGTTATTCTCTAAAAATGAATCATGACTCAGCCTTGAGCTAATAACAATGGTGTTAGGAGATTTAATCAATGTTTTAAAATTAATAACTAGAATAATAATAGGTATCGGGAAGTTGGAATAAAATGTCTTCTCAAATAAATCTACTTTAAATTAATGTTCTAATTAAAAGAAGATTAATCAAATATTAAAACATATCCAGGACCCAATGAGTTGCTGATAGTCTTAGAGTATTATGAAATTTCTAAATATACTATTGGAAGTTGATTGTTCTAATTGTTAGTTTATTTTCAGATTTTATATTTTAATTCATATCTTGAGAAGAAATTTTTATACCAGTATTTTGGTTCACTTGTTGTTGCTGTTGTTTTTGAACCACATTTGGTGCAGCATAGAATTTACTCCTTGATCTGCACTCAGAAATTACTCCTGCGTGCTGGGGGGACCCTATGGGAAGTCAGATAGTGAACCAATTGGCAAGGCAAATGCCATACCTACTCTGGTATCACTTAATTCGTTTATGTTTTTATTGTATACAGTCAATAATACAATTTCTTGTAGTTAACCACTTGTTTCTTTCTTTCTTTTTTTTTTTTTTTGGTTTTGGGGTCACACCCGTTTGATGCTCAGGGGTTACTCCCGGCTAAGCACTCAGAAACTGCCCCTGGCTTGGAGGGACCATATGGGACGCTGGGGGATCGAACCACGGTCCTTCTTGGCTAGCGCTTGCAAGGCACCTTACTTCTAGCGCCACCTCGCCAGCCCCGTTAACCACTTATTTCTAAGAACTTTTTGCCATTATACAGACATATTATTCTGTCAAAGTCATCTACCTTAACTAATTACATTATACAATGAAAGTATCCTCATCAGTTATTACTAAATATAAATATTCTCTCTTTAATCTAAGTCCCCAAACTGTATATTATTGGAGGAATTTTTGGTTTGTTTCTTTTATAAAAGATAACTTTGGGGCCAGAGTGATAGCTCAGTGGGTAGGAAGTTTGCCTTGATGCTGCTAAAGCAGTTTTAATATCCAGCGTCTTATATGGTCCCAGGGAGCCTGTCACGGGCTGATTTCTGAGCGCAAGAACCTGGGGGTGTGTTTTCTCCAAACAAAACAAAACAAAACAAAACAAAAAGTTTTAACTAATATAAGAATGATTAGAGTTCATACAAATGTCTTGAGATGGTGTGAATTAGAGTCTAATTTCATTATTTTGCTTGAAGGTCAAGTTTTGCACCACCGTCTGTGAGAGACTTTCTTTTATCAAAATGATTGCTTTTTCTTTTATTAAAAGTTTTACTTACAAACCTTCTACTATTCTGTTCTCTGTGTCTACTTTGATTCCAATAGTATTATCATTTGGTCATATTAGTTTTATATTCTATTTTCAAACCAAGAAATTTATGCTTATCATCTACTTTCTGTATCATTTTGGCTATTCAATAATTTTGTGATTATTTTCAAAATCAGTAATATAGTACAAGAGTATAAAACTCTATACCCTTGGAACTTTGTTAGAGCTTGCCTTAAACTTCTTTAACATATTTTAGAGATACTCAACCATGCTGCCCTCAACTCCATCAACATGATTTTTTTCTTAATTTTTTTCGTTTCTTTAAAAATGGAATTAATATCACCATTTTGATACATTGTTACTAGGATCTTACTATTTTGTGATAAATTTTGAAATTATTTTCTTTATTTTTTTTCTTTTTTTCAGCCTCCACACACCATCTTTAATTTTTCTATTGGTATATTTTAAATATAGAAGTATTCTAGATTTTCTATATGTTTAATCCTGATACACCATTAGGTTGATTTTATGTTCATAATAGATTCTTGGGGCTCCCCATACATATATAGATAAAATATCACCTGCAAAATATGATTACTCTTTTTTAAAGATGTTAATATGATATTTCTTGTCTAATTTCATTACTGGGAATCTAAGTACTGCTTTGATTAATAGTAGTGTGAGGAGATATTCTTGACTGGTGCCTAATAATAGAATGAACGTTTTCAAGAAGCTAAGTTAATTATGTTCAAAATATAACTTTTATCTCCTTTTTAAATAATTTTATCAAAATTGTATCTTAATTCCTGTAAAATATTTGCATTTTATATATTTTTATTAATTTTAATTACTTTTAAATTTGTTTAAAATTTAATGTCTTTTTATACAAATTGAGATGAATGATTCTTATACAAGTGGTGAATATCTCACTTGCTCATGATATATAACTCCCAATTGTTTTGCTGTTTGATTTACTAATGGAATTTTACTAATTATTTTCCTATATTCATCCAAAATTTTGGTCTATAATGTTACTATTTGAGTGTGATGTTTCTATGTGTTTTACTAGTAGTTCTGGTATTTCTGGTCCCATAGAAATTAGAAAAATAACTTTCTTAGCAAATAATTTGCCTTTTATATGTGACTTGCAACAACATATCACATGGAAGATTCTATTTTCAATTATTTGACAACTAGTCATATTTTTTATTTAGCAGAACTTATAAAACATGTTGAGGGGACTATACAGTTAGATATTACAGGGATTAAGGCACTTGACTTATTATATTGCCATCAAACTCAGTTTAGTGCATGATACCACATATGGACCTGAAAACCTACCAGGAATGATCCCAGTACACAGACAGGAATATCACCTGAAAATTTACAGATATGGCTCAACCTTGTTCCCAACTACCCCTAATAAATAAATCTATTTCTATTGTGCTTTTGATTGAGAGAAAAAACACTTTTGATAACTGACTCAATCATTCACCTTATTAACATGACTATATTTTTGGCCCATACACATTCACTATAGATTGGAACAATAATATCTTAGATTTAATAATGAAAGCATACACTTGAATCAATGTCCCACTTTTATCACTTATCAGCCATCCATAATCGTTTGGAGATCAATATAAAAAAGGAAATTTTTACAATAAGTCATGACTAAATATATAGTTTGCAAAATATAGAGCTGAGTGAGTTAAGCATAGCTTGGATTTTTCCTTTCATGTAGTCCTAAATGATGAGTGTCTACCAGATTATTCTGTTTTGTTTGATGATGATGTCTGAGTTTCGCTTTCATACTGCAACTAGTTATATGACCTCAGATTTCTTGGTGTCAAAACATATCACTATGTTAGGTGACTTGCAACATTCAAGATTTATTGAGCATCTCTAATGTATAAAGCCCAACAATTCCTTGAGGAAAAACAGCATTTCATATTGATTTTTCAGTGCTTTCAAAGTACTTTTTGTGAGATATTGAAAATGTTATTGTGTTTTTTTTTTTTAAGGGGTGGACTCTCTAGTGGTTCTTGGAGACCCAGAGGTCAATTCTAGAGTTACTAAGCCTCCTGCATATATGATCGAATGCTAGTCAGACTACATGGGGCAGCCTGGGACCAGCAGTGCTTAGGACTCTGAATAGACCCAGCACTATTCAACAGGTATTGTGGTAACAGAGATAGAATTTGAGCACTTGTTCAACCATGATTTGTTTTCCAGTTATTTTTTCATCTTTTCTCTCTGGCCATTTAAAAATTTATAACTCAATAAGTAAACAATAAGTGATTTTGAACTGTATTGCTATCCATTATAACTTTTAATTAAATATCTTATCTGATATTCATTCGTCTCCAGTCTGTTTAATAATATATATTACTGTCATATTCTGAAACTTAAGTAACTAAAATACAAAGGAAGCCATAATAAATAAGGTCAATTCTTAAAAATACGGGCCCTCTAAATATAGGGCAGTCTCCAGGATTGGCTGTTGTGTGTGACTAAAAATCCATTTACCAGTTTGTTTGTTTGTTTGTTTTGGATTTTGGGTCACACCTGGCAACATTCAAGGGTTACTCTGGCTCTGTCCTCAGAAATCGCTCCTGGTAGGCACGGGGGTCCATATGGGATGCTGGATTCGAACTACCGTCCTTCCTTTGTTGGTCGCATGCACAGCAAATGCCCTACTGCTGTGCTATCTTTTGTGCCCCTACCATTTCTTTTACTTTTTTTTTGCTATCAACAGTAATGTTCTCATCCACATTCGATATGAAAATAAATAGAATCAACTCTGTTGTGAATCAAAATACATTTATTTTTATATTTATTATTTGAAAATGCTTTCATTAATATCTGCTTTCCATATAAATTGCTCTTCTATCTCCATGCTAGTGTGTATTTAGTAGATATTTAGCTTTATTACCTGAAATTATGTTTATTAGCTATAGAGAGTGTTCTATTGTAATAATCTTTTAAATGGAAAAAAATTCTATAATAAAAAATTTAGTGGGATTTTTACTATTGCTCCATTTTCTGTTAATTTGATGGTCACACCTTCTTCAGGATTTAGGTATTATTCCTGGTTGTGCTTACTTAAGAAGCATTTTGTTGCTAGAAACCAAACCTTATTTGACCCTATGAAAGTCATATACACTATCTGCTATAATCAGTAACATACCTTCACAATTTTATTGTAAATAATATAGCACAATTTTTTAATTTATTTAACTTTTAGTATACAATCTAGCTAATTGGTGAAAAATGGTCTTTATATAATCTTGATCTTTGAGTATTTAAGAAAAACTATAATAATTAGATAATAGAGAAATTATGTTTTAATATTTACTGAGAACCTTCTATTCTTTTTATATATGGTATCTTCACTACAATAAACTTCTATTCTTTAGTTCTGATTTTCTCTGAGAAGGAATGGTTTTTAGATTACATATAATTTATAGGTATTATTAACATATATATATATATACTTATATATATATATATATGAGATGACAACAATTGCTTCCTAAGATTGATTTTTTGTATAAGTACCATGTGTAATTCCATTTTTAAATCACATTAATTGGGCAAGATGAATTAAATTTTATGAACAAAATAGGACCTGAGTGAATTATTGATTTATATTACCTCTGGAATTAGACCCTTTTTGTCTTAAAATATTTTGAAATTTTGATCCGGCTCATAGAATATTTTCCTGGTTTTAGAATTTCACTTATGAGAAAAATATGGCTTCTGTCTTGGGAAGATCTGTAACTTACATGTTTGTTCTTAAATTGTTAATCCCGGAAGAAGCTACTGCATAATGCCAACAGTGAAGCCCATGTGACAAGAGACTGACAGTAAGGAAAGAGTTGGATGTATCTGAAACCACCCTCATTTGCCACCATTACCACCTGTAGTCCAGCCTTCAAATAAAACAACCACCATTTTCCAAAACAGGACTGCAACCTTCAGAGTAAATCCAATGAATAATTGTCTGAAGTTCCTGAAAAAAAAAGTAACATAAACATTGTTTTTCATTCTTTGTTTTGAGCATGTGTCTGTGTGTTTTGAGGAGTGTCTGACTGTGTGTAGGGATGAGAGCAGGTACCAACTGATACAGTGTCTACTTTCAGTATTAAATATCAAACCATTGCTAGTAGCATGTAAAGCAAGCAACCTTATTCCTGCACTGTCTTTTAATTCTAATTTTAACCTACTTATTTTGTTTCCATTGTGCACATCCTAGAGTTGAATATCACATCCTAGCTTTATCCAAATTTTAATTTTGTATGAAATTTTTTATTATACATGTCAGTGAGTCTTGAGGGTGGAGATGTAGTAAAGAGAGTAGGATGATTGCTTGACCGGCTTCTGATCCAAGTTCTATCCCTAACATCCTCTCTGGATCCACAAAAATGACAGGAGTCATCCCTTACTGCAGTCAGGAGTAAGTCCTGGTTAGTTCCTAATGTGGCCCCAAATAAACAAAATCTAAGTTGTTCTACAGCCCTTAATTTCTGCCTCATAATTAGTCCTTTGTCTTCTATTTGTATAGTGACTAATTTTGTGTCCTATCTTCATCTTTCATTCTATTTTGTTTTAAGAATAGTCATGCTTGTGAAAGTGCCTTGTATAAGAAACATTATCTGTTTTAAAGTACATTCATATATAATGATGATTTTTGGGGGGACTTTCATTTATTAGATTGAAATAAAGTTGCCTTGCTCTATGAAAATTTTATATTGATTTACATATGGGTGTGATGTATTTTAAAATAAATTTAATTTAAAGATCCTTTAAAATTGATAGATTTCTTTAATGAAAAAGAGAAAAGATAAGTATTAAAATAAATACTATTTATTTTTACATTAAATTTTCTCCAGATCCTAGAACCTATCTTTCAAAACTAGTTTAATTCAGCCTATACCCTCTAAAAATGTCTAGTTTTCTTATTAATTTAAGGATTTTTTGAGAAGTCAACTCACAGCACTGGTTTTGAAATAGTGCATAAAAATGATAATGCAGCATTGTAAATATAGTTTTAACTATTTCTGTTATTTCACACTATGTATACCCTAGATGCAGCATTATCCTCTGTTGTAAACTGGATTTCATTTTTATACTCTATTTATGTAGTAGTTATATTGATTAAGAAATTGTATATCCTAAACATATGAATAAATAAGCATATATATATATATTTCCAAAATGTAAGCCCTGTTTAATGCACCTATCAATAATGTGTAGTAAAATAGAATAGTGTAAAATTAATAAAATATTAGATTTGTCCTTTACAAAATATTAATACAATACAGAGTTATCATAAGTATGTAACTAGGTATATTGTTGAAAATTATTAATAAAAAATAAGAAATTGACCCTTTGCCTTCGCCCCTCCCCCTGTCGCATCTGTGAAGTCTTTAGAGGCGGCACCAGGTATCTACCCTCAAGTCAGAGGGACATTCATCCCAAAGTATGTGTGCACCCCACTATTTATCGCAGCACTCAGTATAATAGCCAAGTCTTGGAACCAATCTCGATGTGCAACAACAGATGAGTGGATCATTAAGATGTGGTATCTATACACAATGGAATACTACGTAGCAATCAGAAATGATACAATCACAGACTTTGCAGCAACATGGATGGACCTAGAACATGTTACGTTAAACGAAGTAAGTCAGAAGACAAAAGATAAACACAGAATGGTAGCACTATTCTGAAGTACCTAGAATATACACCAGATATACACCCAATACCCCACGATTAAATAATAGGGTGTAACAGGATAGGAACCTCAAACACAGTAATAATCACCATATACTGGGGAGTATAGCCCAAAACAAAGGGGAGAGAAACAACACAAAGCCCGACTACACATTATATCATAAAGAAATGAGCAACAACAGAAACAGCCTCATAGAGAGAACAGGTATTATTATATAAATTACATTATATGTTATGTTATGTCACTATTTGTCTCTTGAATAAATTCTTACAATAAAAAAATAAGAAATTGAAAAATGAGACATCAGCAAAAATAATTCAGTTATTTTACAATACACATTACTATAATTGATAATGGCTTCTTATTTTTCTCAATAAATGCCTATAATTATAATTGACATCTGAATTACTCATAGTTACTTCTCATCTAAAATAAAAGTTTTCTCATTACTTTTCCCCTTTTCCCATTGACATATCATTTGAGCATGAAGATTTTATTGTATTTTACATTTTACTTTCAGGCTCTCCCAATGTTTGTTATAAATGTTTAAATTTTTTATATATTTTATAATCTCACTTAATTAAAAATGAACAAACTGAGTCAACAATGTTTGCAAAAATGTTTGGTTATTTATCCAAGTATTTGCATTGAAAATACATTTTTATCGTCTTTGTAACCAAACTCAAGTCCATCTTTACACACGGCATAAATTATATAATGAACTATTACTAGATATACTGTCATATGTATTTGATTTCTAGAGATTCTTTAGAAGGAGTTGCAGATATAAGTTCTGCTGTAAATTATTTCCAAAGCAGCCTGGTATTCAACTATCAGAATGTTAATATAGTTATTTTTATCAAAGTTAATTTTGAAGATAATTTAGAGTTTCTTTTAGTTGCAGATCAGCTCTGATCAAACAAAAAGCCCTATATTATCCAGGGATATCATATTTTGTAAGGTTTACAGATAAAGAGAAAAATATAATTAAGAGTATGACAAGTTAACAAAAAGTATTCAATAATCATACTGGTTAGATTACAATAAAGACTTCCTATATGTAGCAAGAAATATCAAACCATATAACTTCACAGCATTATATTTGAAATATGATTTTTTGATTTTGTGAACATAAACAAAACTTTATTGTTCTCAATTCTTGATTTTTTTTGAGCCACACCCGGTGACACTCAGGGTGGCTATGCGCTCAGAAATTGCTCCTGGCTCGAGGGACCATATGGGATGCCGGGGATCAAACCATGGTCCATCCTAGGCTAGTTAGGGCAAGGAAGACACCTTATTACTTGAGCCATTGCTCCGGTTTCTACTACTCTCACTTCTTACTTATTTTTCAAAAACTATATATGAAGGATACAATTATAATCCCATGCATTTTTGCATACCTGGAGGTGCTTCCTAGTTAATCTTGACTCTGTACTGTGCTCAGGGAAACTCATGGTAGTGCTTGAGGAAGCATATCTTCATGCAAGTCAAGCAAAATGCTTGTTGTGATATCATTCTAGTCCTAATAGCACTATAAATTCTACTTTCTCTATATTTTACTTAACAGAATAAAACTATTGTCTAAGAATATGAAAAAAGATTTTAGACGATAGATTTGTTTTATTTCCAATTAGACGATACTACAAAGATAAAACCATAAATACTGTAAGTCAATCAACAAATCAAGATGAATTTTAAGTAAGATATTTTATGGAAAATGTTAAATTTCACAGTACGGTGTTTTTCACAAAAAAAAAGCACAAGATTTATAGAAAGAAATTTAAACTAGAGTAACATACAGCAGAAATGGAAAGAAGAAATTAGAGATGCAAAGAGCAGACATGGAGATGTAAAGAAATATTATACTGATTTTAATGAAAATGAACTATTACTCAGTAATATTGCAGATTTATGAACCTTAATTTAGAGAAAATTAAGATAACCAAATGAAATATGTGGGTGTTTTCGCAAATAGAAACATCTCCATATTTCTTACAATGTAACAAAAATGAGAAGGGCAAAGAGACCCATAAAGTGAAAATGTGATGAAATCAATTCATTTACGATCTAGCTAGAAGAAGATAATAAAAAATAGTTCTTTGCTCTTAGGAATAATTATACACTTCTATCTTATGAATATGCAGGCATAACTACTGTCGTAGATCACACACTGTACAAGTTTACATGTACACATATTTTTATATCTAAAAGTAAATACTAAAGGAAAATGACTCCATTATTATGTTCTGTAGATAATGTCATAACATTCCTCACAAAATATATTGCCAGTCATTGTAAATTAAATAAGTATGCATAGACTAATTATTTAGGTCAGGTCAAGACTTAAACATGAAATGAAATACAATAAAATAATTTAAATGCATTTTATATATTAAAATAATAGCAATATTATATATAGCAGTATTATATATGTATATGTCCTAGTAACTGTGATGATCCAATCTTAGGAACTGTAATATAATAGTAAAAAACATTTATATAATAGATCTTTAAAAATAATCTCTAGAAGGACTATGCCCATTTTCGGCTTATTTGATTTTTACCCCACTTTTTTGCTTTTCTTTTCTTCAAACAAAACCACATAACTTGAACGATCTAGTTCTGCCTCTCAAATAGAGGGGGAAATAAGGAAGGGTACCAGGACCAAATAGATATATGATCACTAAGTGGTAAGCTAGACACAGAGGGGACCATTTATTCTGGCAGCCCTGGGGGTGAGGGTGGGGGATATGGGATGCAGGATGGGAATGGGGTGGAGGGAGGATAAACTTGGTGATGGGAATTCCCCTGATGTTAATATTTACCTAAAATACTACTGTGAAAGATATATAAGCCAATATGGTCAAAATAAAAATTATATATAACAATAAAATAATAATTTTTTTAGAGTCCATTACATTAACAACTTATTTTTATTTTGGGGCTACACATAGTGCTGCTCACTGTATATAGAACTAGTGATTTTTCCAGGATAGTTTACTATTAGACAAATGCTTTAACCTCCAACTTTTTTTTTAAATGAACTTTCAGGGAAAATAACTGTGCAATGAATTAATACACCATTCACAAAGCACTGAGGATCAAGGAGACTTGAAAGTAAAGACATAGATTTCCATATAATTTTTAATATATCATGAAGCCACGTAAAGTCCATATGGGCATAAATCTTTGAGATATTCCCTTTGAGTTTCATATTGATGAATTCTTTTTACTGTCATTTGAACATTATTGCTTATATCATTATATTAATAATTTCCCTGTCCCGCTTTTGAGAAAAAATAGTGACACTGCTTATTTTTTATAAAAATGCTGATGTTATATTTCCAATGTTAATTGTAAAATGGCAAAAATAAGAAAATATTGGCGATAAAGGAAATCTGTCTAGAGTACAGGCCTGTGTGGGGTGGGGAGGAAGGACACTTGGGATATTGGTCATGGGAATGTTGCACTGGTGAAAAATTTTTTTTGTGTGTATATATATATATATATATATATATATATATATAAAGAAAAGTTAAGGCCTCCCAATTCTTACCACAGGCTGTGTTCCTTACACTGACTGTATAGAAAGAGCAGGTACAGTAAATGTAACCCATATACACCTCAACCCAGGCCCTTTGCTTGGTCTGTATTTTAAATTGGGGGACAAAAAAAAAAAAAAGAAATCTGTGTAGTTAAGTAAATTTCTAGTGCTATATGAATGGATAAATAAATTAAATCATAATACATGATGAGATACTATTAAGGAATGAGAAGATAAATTAATTTTATTTTTATAACTAGGTGAAATTAAAGGGTGTCATGATAAGTGGAAATAAGTCAAAGAGAAAAGAACAAATGCTAAATGATTTTACACATGTGTAGTGTATGACAATAGCATTGAAAGTACTTAATTAATAGACTGTGACAGCATAACTGATGCTACAAAGCTTGTAGGAGGAGAAGAGTGATAAGGCAGATTAGAGGTGGTATAAGGATGGTGGCAGAAGGCTTGGGGGTAATTTGCCAGTAGTGGAGATGTTGTAACCTTGTAAACATCAGAAATATAAATTAATTTACTTCAATTATAATAAAATATATAGGTCATTAAATTAAATGATGGAAGAGAATAAATACCTGCACACAATAGAGCTAACAAAGAACTAACCTCTAATATATGTGAGAGCTCATAAAACTCAACAAGAAAACAATCAACTCTATTTTTTACAGGGAGAGATAGGTGATTGAACAGTAGATAAGGAACTTTCTTTGCATATGGTCAATTCAATTTGACTTTGGCAACATATTTAGACCTCAGCTGTGACATATGTGATCACTGAATGCAGCAAAGAAAAATATATGTTTATATTATATATATGTATTTTCGGGAGAAATATTGAACAGACACTTTAATATAGAAGAAATAGAGATATTAAAAGTAAATAAAATATATATCAATATTACTTTAAGGAAATGCACGCAAAAAAATGAGACAATACCTTACACTTCTGAAAAAGACCTTGAATAAGGAGCCAGAAATAAGTGTTGATAAAAGTATAGAAAAATAAATATTCAAACTCTGCTGGTGAGAATTTAAATAAGTCTAGAAGATTTTTTTTAAAAAAATGAATAGTATATTTTTTACTAACAGTATATTGATTTTTTTCAAAACGTGAAAAAGCAATCTAGCATGATACAGCAGTTCCATTCTCAAGTCTTTATACAAGGAATACAAAAACAGTACTCTAAAAAAAGCAAACAGTGCTCTAAAAAACAGTACTCTAAAAGTGATATTTACACATCTATTATTTTTGCAATACTTTTTACAATAGCCAAGAAATAGAAATCCCAAGAGCTCGATGAAATTTGGACTTAGAAAACATGGCCATACGTTTTCTGAAAACTACTTTTAACCATACAAGAAGAAGAAATATTGATTTTTTGCAATAAATTGGATGGGATTTGAGGAACTAGGATGAGTAAAATAAATCAGAAGAGGAAATACAAATATCGAATGATATGATTTATAAAGAAACAAAATAGGTAGCAATCAAAGCCAAAGGAAAACAAACCCTTGAGTTTTGTACAAGCTGAAGCGTCCTGAGTGGGGATCAACGGAAAAGGACTGTGTCCAATCAACATTACTAGAGATAAATTGTGTTCTCAAAATATATTTTGAACAGGGATAGAATTTTATTTTTAAAATATCAATAAACTTTCATCTCAATTGTATATCAATTAAAAGATAAATTCCCTTCTCATTGTGACTCTCAATTGAATCATACTGTAAAGAGAAATATGTTTATGTGCTAAAATAATTAGTGAACCCCAAGTATAACTGTTTTTATTAAGCCTTTCTACATGGTTCTGTGTGTATCCTGTGTTACTCTTTTTCATAAGGTTCTTCTAACCCCTGAGACACTTTCTACCTTCCATTCTGGCTGGGTCATACAATTTATATCATACCAGATTGTGTGATAGAATTGAGCAAATGCCATATCATTCGGTTAACATTATGGCTACTATTCAACAAGATATAGCATTTACCAACAATTTACTTATAAAATGTTGTGCTTTTTTGTGTTGTTTTTTATTTTGGTCCATACCTTGCCAACTCGGGTTTTACTCTTGTCTGTGCATAGGGATCACTAGTCAAGGAGTCTGGGTAAACAGATGAGTTACGAGGAATCAAATCTGGGTTGGATGCATACTTTGCAATAACTCTACCTGTTGCACAACTGTAATATCTATCTCTTCAGCTATGCAATATCTTATAATTCGTAACTCATAACCAAACAAAAATAGTTCAGTTATGTTCAAAAAATAGTTCACTAGTGTCTTATAGTGCCATAGAAGCTTGTATAATAGAGGCATGAAAAAGAATAAATTTTATCACCACCTTCGGTCATACTAATGTATTTTATGTAGGCCTAGTTATAGTTTACAACAAAAAGTATAAATTTTTTAGTGTAAGAAAAGATTAATTTACAAAAAGAAACTTTACTAGTTTCAACAGACTATTACTTTAACTTATGCATTCATTTTAATACAGTTTATATTGAATAGTATGTAATAGAAAAATAAATCATAATTTATAGTGAAAATTTCAGAGCATCGTAAAGAAATTTACAAAGTTAAATTAATTATTCTCAAATCTATGTACAGCTTCTAAAGTCTCTTACCTACAATTTTTCCAAATTAATTTCCCAACTCATAATTTATGTTGATTTTAGAGTGTATTAATTTGCATGTTTTTAGCAAAACTCAATATGTGTAGCATATTAAATTCTGGATCATTTAGAGTAAGATTTTATATGGATTTTACTATACGATTTTCTATGGATCAAATTGAAACTAAGATAATAATCATATCTGACTAATACTTTCTGGTTGTTCTCACTTTCAGATTTTTGTTTTGTTCATATTTTTATAACACTAGAAGTTTCTGAAGCCAGATAATAATGTAATATATTCTAATTGTTGAAAATAATTTTAAGCTTTTTTTTGGATTATTTCAGCTATTTCTGTTTTCTTCATATTTTTAAAAATATTTTGTTGGACTTAAACATAAACTAATTTTATATTTTTAAATCTTCATGCAGTGAATCAGTAAAATTTAAAGTTCTAGTAATGAATAGCAAAATCTTTAATATTTTAATTTCATGTGGTTATATAAAAGTATTACTCTTTAAGTTTTCATATTTTTTATATTCATTTTGTTGAATTTTTTATTTTGCTGACATTTTGCTCTTCTGATCTTGATGACTCTCTCTATGACCACTGCAGTATTTTGTACTATGATTCAAACTAAACATGACTCCCCTTTTTATTAAGATCTTTTTCTGGAGTTTTATCTTCTGTTTGAGCACATTCTTTATTTACCTTAACTATGTTGGTTTAGGTGCATGAGATAATTACCTCTCTTTCTTCTACATTTCTCATAGGAAATAAACCTTGTGATTTAGTCTATCCTAGCTCTTGGTTGTTTTTCAAGCCATTTTAATTGTCATTTATTACTTTTGGTTGTTGTTAATGGTTCCCAGTAAGTCAATGTGGCTCAGATTTACCAAAGAAAACTTTATTTTAGGAGAATTTGAAGCTAATTGGTGACTAATGAGTTTGGTTGAACTAAATGTGCATGAATATCAAAGAAAGACTAGAAATTGGGCATTTCTTGCTGTTCTTATTTAATGAATTTTGGGGGATGGGGCAGGCATAACCAGTTGACTTTTTGCTACACTCCTGTGGAATCTGTGGTCTTCTACTCCAGCAACTAGCAAGCCAGGTGATCAAAGAGGACATTTAGAAACCAGGGTTCTAAATCTATGTGTAACATTCTTTCAGGGAGACATTGATGATATTGAATGGGCTTTGGTGAGACATGAAAAGGATAATGCTCCCTATTTCTCTGGAATTACGTCAGTTTGCCTCTAGATATTTTATAAATTAGAATATGAACCTCAAGAGACAACTTTACACATGAACTTCACATATGCATACATTCACACATGTCAGCAAACAAAGCTAGGCTTATATCAGGGGGGGGAATGAAGCCATTCTCTCTGCTATCCTCACACTTAGAATAGGGTGTCAAAAAAAGTAAAGCAAGTCTTCTGAAGCCGATTTAGAATGGTTTTCATGCTGTAATTTGTGCCTCTCATAGAACCCCTATCCATCAGCTTTCAGAGGTAACTATGGTAGATTCTGATGGATGGGAATTTTAATTTATAGCTTACATTCTGCACGTTAGAGACAAACTATGCCCTCCCAGGTATAATCTGGGATTGGGGTGTTCCCTCACAACTGAATTAACACTGTCAGTAGTTTTTGATGACAATTTTCAGTCTTCCATAACCAATTGATTTGAGTCATTTCTTATTTTGTATAGATATATGAAAGTTTCTCAAACTAGATTTTGTATTTCTATCAGTGGGAAAGATTGAATTATAGATTCAGAGTCACTCTATCTTTGTGGGGGTTCAAAGCCTTCTCTGGAACAATTTTTAACTGAAAAAAACATTTTTAAAATTGTATGAATATATATACTTTTTGGATCACAGTCATCTCAAAGCTTACATCTTGTTCTGCCCTTGTTTATTCTTGACATTACATTGATTACGTTGAAAATATGAGGGTAGACTATTTATAATTATATCCTGGTTGGTTGAACATTGCTGTGGGTGTCCAGGATCAAAGTCACGTTATGTGTAAGACAATCTATTCCTGGCTATATGTCTCTGGCCCCCTATTTTATGAATATTTTGCATTCATTTTACTTGGAATACCACTATTGAGCACAGAATTTTGTAATTAGTGCATAAAAATATATATACCCCAAATTTCAAATATATTTAAATCATATTTAACCACTTAAAATTTAAATTATTCTAAAATTAGAATATTTTGAAAATACTGTTAGAGAAAGACAATAGAATTAATAAACAATACTATGTAGACAATAAATATATTCATACATGTTAGTAATAATAAAAACAATAACTTATAGATACTAAAACTAAAAGCATGTTTTGGATCATTTCTCAAGCTGTCAATATTAAATCGGATTTGACACAGCAATGTTCAATCAACCAGGATATAAATGGGTCTACCCTCATATTTTCAATGTAATGTTGCTTTGTCAGACTATGGTGGAGCTACTGGGCAAATATAATGTTGTCAGTATCTGATATACTAAATCGAACAGTAGGTGAGGGACCATGTAACTAAAATATAGCTCTTCCCAAGGAATGCCAGGGAAGTATGTAAACCTGACTGCTGAGTTAGTTCCACATCCCAAAATGTAAAGACTAGTTATGCCATACAATTGATTTACATTTTTAAATACTGTTAAAAAAATTTCAGAAACATAACAACTCTATAAAATTTAGGGAATTTAATATGGGCAACATTTTTTGTTGATAGACAGATGATCCCTATAATCATTTTCAAGTGATTTTCTTTAAATTTGGGGGCCAAAGAGATATTACAGTAGTTAGGTACTTGCTTTGCAAATGGCTGACCTGGATTTTATCCCTATTGTCCCATGTGTTCCTCTGAGTACCATTAAAAGTGAATCCTGAGCACAGCTGTGTGTGACCTCAAAACAAACAAAATTAATTATTTACAATATTTTGCTTTTCTGATTCTAACAATCTTTTTTACTCAAAGACCAATTTATTATGTATTCAATTGTAACTTGTCATTCAAATTTCAGAATCGTAATTTCCACTAAGGTGGAGACATTTCATTTATAGCACAAGTATCAAAAAATCCAATAGATTTATTAGAGAAAATCCTCATTATCAATAATATAAGCACACATTTAGCTGAATTTAAATTTTTAGTAAAAATGATATATAGTGAGTTTTAAGATGAGGTTTTAGATTCTATTGTGAGAAGAAGCTTATTCGGTCTCTGTACACTTTGTTTTGGTAGCTGATATTAAGGAGTTTTCTGCATTTTTGAGTCTCTATCTCTAGTTTCCTCTCTCTCTAACACACACACACACACACACACACACACAAACACACACAGAAAAGGCTTTGGAGACCTCAAAAGAAGATCTTCAGTCCAAAAATTTTCAAGGTAGTTTATATTGACTCTTAGATTTATACTACTTCAAAGATAAAATAAAATAGTCATTTACTAGTTTTGGAGGCTTCGTTTTCTGGTACTGCTGAAATTTTATATATCCTTCTTTCATGTGTCAGTTAATTAGAACATATAAAAGAGCAGTGTTTTAACTTTTAATTAACATGATGCATCATTTATGCTAGTGCCTTATTATTCAAAAGATACATCTAAGTATACATTCATATAAAGTTATAGAATGATATTAGCATAACCATTAGTAACAGACTTAAAAACAATATATCCAGCCACAAATAAATTATTTGATAAATATTAGAGATTAAAAGTACATGATATAACTCACTAATTTTGATACATTTATTATCTTTATTTTAATTGATTAACTTCATAAAATTGAATCACTGTGTGATAAACAGACACAAAGATGTTCATCATTAGTTTTCAGGCAGACGGTGTTCCAACATCTAACCCTTCACCAGTTTCTGCCACCAGTGCTCTCAGTTCCCTGTCCTGTCTCCAAGGCATTAAATTAAATTTTAACCCAATTTAATTTGTTTTGTGATATATAAATATATATTTCTTTAAATAAATTAACTTACTCTATCAAGGTAGAATTTAGAAATTAAATTTCCTTTCATATTATACACATAGAAAATGAATCAAAATATGCAACTGACCCTGCATATTTTGTGAAAATAGCTCATGGGAGAAAGAACATAAAGATATATGTGAGAATATTCAGCAGCTATATTGGCTATTACTAATTGCCTAAATTAAATTTCTCATTTGCTGAGAGTATTACAATCAAGAGTTTGGGAGCAGAATATAGAAATCAAAAAAAAAAAAGCTAGTAGATAAGATAATGAGGACATCATCTTATAAAAACATAATTCAAACAGTTAAGATGCCAGAGCTCAAAAATCAGCAGAAGACAGATAGGGCTTTATGAGATTTAAAACCTGCTGAAAGTAAGATGGGCAGAAATTTAACAAATGTACTAATTATGATTTGGAAAAGAAGGTAGTTTTTATGGTTTTATCACAAATTATACTGATCAATATATTATAAATAAGAAGCAAGCTTGAAGATACAAGGAAAAGGTAATTTTCAAGAACAAAATCAAACATTTTTGTACTTTTCCTCCATTCCAATTTTCAGATAACAACAAATTTAGGTTATATAGCACAATACAAATTGTTTACACATTGGCTATTTAAAAGCCATCAGATCAGTAAATAGTTCTACACAATAAAATTTTATTGGAACATATTTTATAATTTTCTCCTTTGAGTTAGTCTTAACTAAATTATATATAATATATATATTTATGTATATATTATATATAAACTTTTTTTTTTTGCTTTTTGGGTCATACCTGGTGATGCTCAGGGGTTACTCCTGGCTATGTGCTCAGAAATCGATCCTGGTTTGGGGTACCATATATAACGCCCTGGGATCGAACCACAGTTCATTCTAGGTTAGCATGTGCAAGGCAGACCCTCTACCATTTAGACCACTACTCTGGCCCTTAAATTATATATATATATATATATATATATATATATATATATATATATATATATATATATATATTTTAACATTCAGATTTAATATAGTGAAAAACTGTTAGTCTTCTCTCTAAGATCAGGTAAAAGACAAGGATTTATACTATTATCACATTATTTGATATAGTATTAGACGTCCTTTCCATAGCAAATAGACCTGAAAAATCTATCCTGGAAATTCATATCAGAAAAGAAATAAAAATATGACTATTTGTAGAAGAAATAATATGTTTAGAAAATCCCTAAAATACCTCCTAGATAATATAAACTATTATAGTAATGTGGCAGACTATTGAATCAATATTTAAAAATACTTGGCTTTTGATACATATAAAACAAGCTAAAGTAAGACTATATTTAGGTATTGGATATATTTAAGAATAAAATTAGGCATGATTTGTGTTATTCAATGTATAAAAAATTGAGGGTTTTAGTATAATCTAGTTATATTATAACCTGTCTTCAAGTTCTAACTACAAGAAATACATTTGAAAGGAGCATAATTTCACGAATAAAGAATAAAAATAAAATTTATATTTGACTTGAGAAGGCAGTAAAATATTAATAAAATTGGCAGCATAGTTTCTAGAAAACAACTGAAAATAATAGAATACCTGGGACAAATATAACACACTTGTGAAACAATAAATTGAGTAAAATGTTAAGAACAATGACATTAGTTTCTTTTTAAGACTGCGGTTAAAATGTGTGAAGTTGGGGCCGGAGAGATAGTGAAGCAATAGGGCATTTGCCTTAGACGCTGTAGGACGGTGGTTTGAATCGGCATCCCATATGGTCCCCCGAGCCTGCCAGGAGCAATTTCTGAGCGTAGAGCCAGGAGTAACCCCTGAGCATTGCCGAGTGTGACCCCCCAAAAAATGTGTGAAGTTTTGGTTCTTGTGATTTATCACAAACACTGTTAAGATTAAAGAATATATTGAGGAAACACAAACTGATTTATCTATTGTGGTTATTAATCATGAAGATCAGGCAGCTCTTTGCATTTTTAATATTAGGAAATAATGAGATGAAGGTAAGGAGCAGTTAATAAAAACCTTGAAAAAATGGATAAGTGACAAAAGCATTGTAGATTATGGATCACTAATTTTTTGTGGATTAATTGTGGATTGTGAATCACTAATTTTTAAATGAGAGCTGAAAACTGAAGAACAGTTTACAGATTATCTTACTGACGTGAATGATGATATATTATTAGTAGATAAAGTGATACAAAATTTAGGGAATTAGAACTGTGTGTATTATGTAATTTCTGAATACTATTAATACACAGAATTTAACCATGCCACTTAACAGACCATTTACCTAAAGCAGCCATAAACTTTTTCCACTTATGACCCTTAGACTGTATCCTGGGCAAATCAGTCAGAAATAATTCATAATCACTGCATGGTAGATTTTGAATTAGTTTTAGGTAATCTTTATTCTGAAAAAATTCACAGTTGCCAAGATTTTTTCAATTCCCACATAAGTTACATAATCTACAAGTGGTCATGAAGAAGCTAGAACTAAAGGCACTTGTGAGTTGGCAGAGAAGTTTTTGCAATTTTTTTTAATATCAAAAAGAATAAGTTTGCCATCATGCCATGTTGCTGAAGATTACTTTCTTGAATATATTTTTCTCCTTCCTAACTCAATATCCAACATCTCTTCCACGTCTTTCAAAATGTGGAAAATAATTTATTCAAATGTAAAGAACTTTACTGTACTCAAATTGAAACACTGATAGTCCTTTCTTTGAGAGTGGGAAAACAAAAAAGATGCTCAAGGGATATTCCTAGCTCTGCACTCAATATTGACTCCTGGTGGTCCTCAGGGGGACATATAATGTACTGAAAATTGAACCTAAAAAATTTAACCTGAAAAAATGTATATCTAAAAAAAATTGAGCTTATGTCTTCTCTTTACAATAGAAGTACCCTATACACTAGACTATATTTCCAGCTTTATGGAACTAAAATAATTTTTCATTCATTTCATCTAGCCCAAAATTCGCAAACTCTGAATCTACTATGAAAGAAGCAACAGCACACACGTTGGAATTATTAAAATTTCTTTTTATTGCTATTGAACTATTATACAATATTTTCACCATAAGATTTATGTATGATAGAAAGCATGATGTATTCAATAATAAATTTAATTATATTGAAGATATATTTCATCAAATGTCAGGTTAAGGAAGTGGTTGTGTTGTGATGCAATTAATATAAAGATATAAAAATCTAATTAAAGAATAATCTCAGCTCTTAACAAAGCTTTCCTTACTGAAAATGTATACAAGCAGAAAAATTAAATAATTAGAGACAATATAGAGCACCATGTAGAATATTTTTAAAAAATATATTATATTTAAATATATTAGAGTTACTTAATTCTAAATATGTTTAGGTAATATTTCTTTAATCAATAAGAATTTTTATTAATAATTTTTATTTTGACCAAAGTGAATTACAAATCATCCACAGTAGATTTTTCAGGTACATAGTGACATTGAATCAGGAGTATTCCCATCACCAATGTTGTCCTTCCTCCACCCCTGTTCCCAGCATGCATCCCATGCACCCTTCTTTGACCCTGGCCTGCTAGTATAAGTGGTCTCTTGTGTGTCTAGCCTGTTGTAGATTGGGTATCGATTCTGTTGTAGTTGGCTTTGGATTTGGTGTTCAAGTCTGATCATTTTTTATTTCTACTCAATTTTCATACAATTGTTCTTAGTGCCCTCCACTATTTGCCCCTCAATTTGATAACAGAACAAGATAGTTCAAGTTATGTGATTCTGTTATTTCAAGTTGCTAAAATGATAATTGGGTATTTGACATACAAAGTCATACCGAGTTAATTATTTCAGGCCAATTTCTAGTAATCTGGCTTCAAAAAAAAGTCTTATTAAGAACAGCAATATAGGGGCCGGAGAGATAGCATGGAGGTAAGGCGTTTGCCTTTCATGCAGGAGGTCATCGGTTCGAATCCCGGCGCCCCATATGGTCCCCCGTGCCTGCCAGGAGCAATTTCTGAGCCTGGAGCCAGGAAAAACCCCTGAGCGCTGCCGGGTGTGACCCAAAAAATCCAAAAAAAAAAAAAAAAAAAAAAAAAGAACAGCAATATAACAGCTTATGCAATTACATTATTAGTACAATTTTATCATTACTTATTTTTGTCATTATGTTGCATTCGTTTTTGCTGTACACATTACATTTTACCTTAACTAATTGTAAATTTCAGCAACATTGGAGTTCTCTATTAAATAAGGCATTCATGTGAGCCATATTACATTTCTTGATCCTGTTTGGACTCAAAATTCACAAAGCCCAATATGCGAAATTTTTACCACATCATCCTGTAGAGAAGTCAGCACTAAACACTCTTTCCTTTAAATACTGAAAGACAATCTTTGAATACATTAAAATGCAGTTTTCCATCTTGTACTTTAAATGAGACTAAATCCAAGGAGCATGACAAAGAGAGTGAATTCATCTGAATATATGTGTCTACTTATCTTTTATCCAGAGTCTTTCATGCAATGCCAAATTGTTCTACCATGTCAGAGAATCATTGGTTTCTTCAAAGGTGCAATCTGACAGTTTGAAAATAGTCAATTTTATTTTTCTATATTATTATTTTGCTAGAGTATGTAACCACATTTAAATTTACAGTTAGCAATATCCATTTTTAAGTAGTGCTTAAGAGGCTCAAAAGGTTTATTTATACCTCATCTAAAATTATAGCTTAACAAATTAATATTCATTTTGTTTCTAATTAAGCCCAATCTAATTGTAGTACCTTTTAGAAATAAATATAAAACATAGACAAAGAAAGTTAGAGAAAATTATTCCCTGGAAACTCTAAATCCTGTGAATATTAATACTGTATTTTGTTTACTTTCAAAAAATTATATATTGTAATTAATTTAAAATATGTTTATTTTAACCTAAGTTCTGGAAAATTAATTCAAAATTAGTCATTGATTTCTTATATATTGAAAAGTTCTCATAAAATTATAAATTATTATTAAAAACTTAACACAAATGCATTCAAATCAAACTATTTCTAATTTATTTGAGATAAAAGTATTATCAACAATAACTAGGAATGAATAGTTTTTTTCTATGGGAATTATTTAAAAAAAAATCTTAAAATAAAGCCTAAGGAAAGTCTCTAGCCATATCTTCCACAGAATCTGGAAAAGCAAAGTTACCTAAAAAATTACTGTGAAAGATTTGGTAAAAATAAAAATTAAAAAAAGCAAAGTTAAACATTATTATACAAATAATTTTCAAATTTCTATTTAAATAAGGTATTATTTTATCAATGATGAGTTTCCAGGACTCAAGAAATATTGAACTTTTATTTTATTATCTCCCAAACTGTATTGTAATACTTTTATTTTATTTTTAGGAGGACATACCTAATAGTGCTCAGGAACTATTGCTGGCTCTGCTTTCAGAAATTACTCCCAATTGGCCCAGGGGACTATAGGAATGCCAAGGATCTAACTCAGGTCTACCACAGGAAACTAAAATGCCCTACCCACTGTGCTATAGCTCATAGTTCTACTTCTTAATAATTTGCACCTGATACCTTTATTTAGATGAAAACTGTCAGTCTCTGTCAATGCATCCCATCTTTATCTGTATTACATAATCACACTTGCATACACAAATATCTTATACAATTAAGATTTATGTCAGATTAAGATTACATTACATTTCAACTAAATTATACACAAAGTACATTTTAACCTAATTCAATGTATATATTAAACGAGTTCAGCTAGCTTTTTAGATATCATTTATATCATGTCTCATTTTATTTTTTAGTGATTAACCATTATATGTTATTTTAAATATTTATTTATTTATTTATTTATTTATTTATTTATTTTGGTAGTTGGTTTTTGGGTCACAACGGTGGTACTCAGGGGCTCAGAGATTAACTTCTACCCTATGCTCATAAATCGCTCCTGGCAGGCACAGGGGACCATATGGGATGCAGGGATTCGAAACACCATCCGTCCTGAATCGGCTGCGTGCAAGGCAAACACCCTACCACTGTGCTTTGCTCTCCCGCCCCAAGTATTCATTTTTAAAACTATATAATTTACAAAGTAATTTGCTATCAGCCACTTGTATAAAATGCAATTCTTCTTATACTTGTATTTTATCATAAATTAAACATGCTGATTCCTATACTAAATCTACTTTCTTAATTTCTCATCACAAAGCACACTAAATATTTTTGCTCATCCTTGTTCTATATTATTTTATAAATGATGCACCAATAACCCCAATTTCCATATGTTGAATCTTTGGTACATAATGAAATATTTCTGAAACTTTTATCATCTAGATAAAATTTTCATTTATTTAATAATTTTTCCACTGACATATTCCCCAGTTTTGGAACCAAACATAGAAGAACTCTAATTTAGACTCTGTGTTTGGTGTCATTCTTGATGTTCAGGGAACAATGTTGTAACAGGAACTGAACTCAGAATTCTTTTCTGCACAGCTTGATTTTCAACCATTGAGATATCATTCATTGCTTTATTTATTTTATTCTTTTATTGTTGGTAAAGGTACATCTCAAGCAGTTCTCAAATGTTCTATAAGTCACTCCATTGAACCAGAAGGTGAATGTGAGGGACCCCAGATATGGTGCTGTGAAAGTCTGCAATGCAGATGATTCCCAGAGCAAATCTAGAGATAGTCAAGTACATTGGGCAAAATATGGCTGTGTTATGTTTTGCTGATTGTTCTTGGGAAATCATGTGATGCTGGAGGTATAAACAGGTCAGCTTTACAGAAGGAATTTGTCCTAATCCTTGTATCATCTCTTTGGTTTTTCATTTTACACTTCTTAACATAAGTTCATAAAATCTACTTTTTGGCATAGAATCTTATCATATGAGGATTGTGTAAGTGTAAGGACTGTCAGAGCATAGCTAAGAAATTATTAAAACATAAAGTCTTTCAGAAATCGCTCCTGGCAGGCTTAGGGGACCATATGGGACCAAATGGGATTCCAGAATTCGAACCACCGACCTTATGCATGCAAGGCAAACTCCTTACCTCCATGTTATCTCTCCGGACCCTCAAATAAGTATTTTCTGAAACATTTCTATATGACATTTTGCTGTAAAAATCTAAAATTATCACATCTACTGATGTATGAGAAATTACTTTCCAGAAAAGTCTTCACTTTTTCATACAGAACTGTTCATATAAGATGAGACCATATGAAGTATCTTAATTTTGCAATTAAATACAAACAAAATGGGAATGTTTTTGTAATAATATTAAATGTTTTTATGTTGTTAGCTTTCTATGATTTTAATAACATAATTTATATAGAGCATTTTATTTTTACTATGAATGTGGTGATACCTACACATTTACAGATGAATAGATCTAAAACTAAGATTTCACAAGAAAGTAAATCAATATAAATTGATAAATATTTTTAAAAAACTGCATTTTATTCTTTCTGAGTTATTTAAACTTAATATTGTTAATAATTATTATCAAAACATCTTGGAATTTACATTTTAAAGTACACAAATTCTATGTAAAATTTAGTTAATTTTGGATTGGCAATGATAGCACAGAGGATAGCATGTTTGCCTTGCATGCAGCCGACCTGGGTTTGATCCATGGCAACCTATGTTTTTCCCCAAACCTGCTAATGATGATTTCTGAGAGTAGAACAAGGAGTAAACCCTGAGACAGGTGGGTGTGTCCCACAACCCCAAAATAAGTGAATTTAGTGAAAAAAATAGTAATATTTAACAAGAAGAATCTGAATGTGACTACAAATGTGTAAAAGTGTGTTTTATTCTGAGAATGAGATTATTACAGCTATGTGAAGAAATAAATCATGGATACTGAGTAAGTATCAACATGAATAAGTGAAGATTAAAATAAAGCTATGTACATTTTAAATTCATAAACAAAAATGAGCAGACATACAGCATTTCAGATAAAATACTAAATCATTATTGAAAGTGTATGACATTTCTCAGCAAACTATGCACAACATATCTTTATTTATTAATTTAGTATAGGACAATCTTAAGCACAATTAGAGGATGCCATACTCAATCTGTATTGTCCTAAAAATAGGTCTATTAGGGGCTGGAGTAGTGGCTCAAGTAGTAGGGCATTTGGTCTGTACATGCTGACCTAGGACGGACTAAGGTTCGATTCCCTGAGTCCCATATGGTCCCCCAAGCTAGGAGAGATATCTGAGGATAGCCAGGAGTAACTCCTGATCATCACCGGTGTGTCCAGCCCAAATAAATAAATACAATAAAATCTCCGTTAAAGTTTCTTGCAAGATTGGTTTCAAGGCTATAAATTCTCATAATTTATTGCCTATCCCTGAAGCTTTGTCTTGTTCCTTCAAATATGAATGATAAGATAGATGAATGATTACTTTTGATGTTCTTTTTACTGAATCTTTTTCACTATTCTACTCCATTCTCTTCTAGCTCATAAAATTACATTTGATAATGCTGCTCTTAATCTTGTGAGATTTCCTTTGTATGTAAGTCGATTTTATCATCCTGTTGAATTTAATATTTTTCTTTGTTTTGAGATTTTTGTCATATCTTGTAAGATGTGTCTTGGAGATTTTCTATTTGAACCTCTTTTAACTAAAATCTTCAAGTCTCTTTTATCTGGGTATTTGTCTCCCCTCAACTGTTACTTCTTCAACTATTGGTTCATCATTGAATTTGGCTTTCTGTTCCTCAGAGACTCAATGGATTCTTATGTTTTTTTCTTTATAGTTCTCCTCATGAACTATGACTAGCACAGTGTTCATTTCTTTTGACTTTATTCTATTTTCTATTGTATTCTAGAAGCTTTCTACATCTCATTTTAGAGCTCTTAGATCTTTTTTAAGCCGCTGTAATTCTGCTGCTCAGAGCTTCACTTAAGTTTGTATATGGCCTATTATATTTTTATTCCTGGCATTTCTGATTATAACATCATCATTTAGAATCTCATACTTTCTTTTCTTTTGATAACTACCAGTGTCATAATCTCCCTAAACTCATTAAAAAGAAAACTTTGCAATGGTGTCACCAGAATAATTCTATGAGGAGTTTTAGAGCTGGTTGGTGTAAAATGAGATATCCAAGTTACTGTTTTTACTTATTGTACATGTTAGGCTTCTTTATATCTCCACCTTTAGGTATATTGTCGTATGAATGAATCTTTTTAGTTAGAGCCTAGGGTGTCTCCAATGAGTTAGGTTTAGATGACATTTTCTTTCTTTCTCTGCTCATCTTCACCATGGGAAGGAATATGTAACAGTGAGCAGCGTGAAATTTGATGAATTCAGGTGTCTGTGCATAGAGTCAATTGCTTCCAAAGATGTGAAGCTGCATTTGTTGATATGGCATATGGCAAAGGTCAAGCATGGAGGATGTTAGACCCAGGCAGAAGGGGAATGGAATTTGCCTCCTCAGACTCCATTTTTATACAATCAGTTGATTAGATAAAGCCATTCTTATTCAGGATAACCTACTTTAATCTTTTTTTTTTTTTACTTTTGGGGTCTTAACAAAAATGCTCAGGGGGTTCTTATGGTTCTGCACTCAGGAGTTACTCCTGCTGGCTCAGGGAATCATATGGATGCCAGGAATTGAATCTGAAGAGGCCACATACAAAGCAAGTACCTAACCCTTTCTACTATAGCTCCAGTCTTAGCTTTAATCTACTGATTGCAACTGACTATACAATTTAGGAGCATTAGTTATCCAAATTCATCCATAAAATTATGTATTATGTAGAATTGGCATTTTAATACTTATTTAGCCTTCAAATATTTTTCTATAAGTAATGTGATGATCCACATAAATTACGTTAAATGTCTCACAAACATATCATATATATATGTGTGTGTATGTACAATAAACCTTGCATCTTACTAATATTTTCTGGTATAAAGGTAAGAATCAAAATCTGTGTTAATTTTTTTATATTTTTAATTTTTGTGATTTGGGCCATCCTCGGTGCTCCTCAGGAGTTTATTACTGACTTGGCACACATTAATAGCTCCTGGCAGGCTGGGGTACCACATGGGATGCTGAGGATTAAAACCGGGTCTGTCCCAGGTTGGCCATGAGCATGGAAAACGCCCTACCACTGTGCATAACTCTGGTCTCTGTGATATTCTTTTTAATTATTATCTTGCTAATATTCAGCTTTCTAACCTACATCACTTATCTTATTGGAGTAGCTATCATTAAATCTCTTCTAGCTATAATGTTAAGTCTATGGTATCACAACTTCAGTTATATTTCATTTCTCTCATCTTTCATAAAACAACTACCCTCTGATATTATATGTTGAAAGCAAGATGTTACTATCCTAAGGTGCTTAGGATCAGACAAAAGTAGCCCTCGTTTTTTTATTAGTCAGAATAGTTTCAAGCACTATCATCTATGTTTTTCTCTCTGGTTGCCCTGGTGACCAAAATTATATCATACATTTTCATAACTGAGGTCAGTACCCAAGGAACATGATTTATTTCAGGGAAAACATGTTGTCGAGGATTATACTGTGTGGTATGTTCCCACATTAGGATGACTTTATCAAGACACAGAAATTTAGGTAAAACAAAAAAGTAAGCTGGATAGCTTATACTGAAAACTCTACTTTTTGACAATTTTGGTTTTATTTTTTCAGGCTAAAATACTGTCACATATCTATATTAGTATTCACATTAAAACATGGTATTCTAAATTTCAACTAATATCTAGTTTATATACCATTGAATTTTCCATCTAATAGTTAATTTAAGTCTGCTTGGTTATCTGTGGCTGATTACAAGGGGCAATAATATAAAATAGTTATCAAAATTTATCCAGGAGTTCCTTAGACTGCTACAAATTAGTCTCTTTATGGTAACAAGCAATAGGGACATCAATTGTGTGAACTGATTTTTCATGAGCCAAATTCGGCATCATGATTGAAAACTGGAGAAATGTAGCACTTACAAGAAAAAAAGAAATGAAAACAAGCTCATGTATCTTGAAGAGAATATACCTATTTAAAACCATCAAGTAAGCCATAGATTAAATGTTTATGTATAATAAGGTTAAAAGATGTCTAGTAGACGTTATTTGTTAAAGAAATCTGCTTGATGGCTTAATAAAATAGATTTTTTTCTTTTTTTGATTTGTAGTTTCTGGGAACATTCAGCAGTGCTTAGGGGTTACTCATGGCTCTGCACTCAGAAATAACTCCTGGCAGGCTCGAGTGAACAGTCTGCAGGAGTTTTTATCGAACCTAGGTTGGCCACACACAAGGCAAATACCATACTCACTCTGCATTGCACTGGTCCCTAAAGTAGATAATTTTATAATACATTTTATACACAAAGATAAAACTTTAACTAGAAAATAGTTAATATTATTTTCTCTTGCAAGTAACCTTTGGTTTATGATGACACATTCAGTGAAGCTAATTTGTTTCTTATCCAGCAATTCTAATTCTAACAGTATATATTTATTTACACAAGTATTGAGAATAAAAGTCGTGAGCTCCAAGTTTTTCTCTCAGAACAAATGTTAAATGTTTTCTTAATAATCAGCAAATGCCACCTTATAATAAAATGATACGATACAAAAACAGATGATTAAAAATCATAACTCTGGTGCAAAATAAAGTTGCTGCTACCCTAGATTTGGTCCCAAGCATAGCTAGGAAGTGCTTTCCTGTATCAAGCCAGGGGTAGCCTCAAATACTATTAGATGTGATATCCAAAGGAATAATGAATAATCCAAATCTATTGCACATTGATATATAATAAAAATACATTCTATTGTTTAAATATAACTGCACATAATTACATACAAATTTTATGTATGTATTGTAAATCTACGTTTTTTGAAAATTTTCCTTTTGCATATTTTTTAATATTAATGTATATTTTGAGGTACTGTTAGCACTTAAATTCATAGATTTTCTTTTTTTTTTTTTTTAAATTTTTTATTTGTAATTATGAGAACAAGGATGCAAAGAAAGAGGACAAGGTAAAGTTACAGTGGAAGGACAATACATAACATAATTTTCAGAAGTCCCCTTGCTGATATCCCAACTTTGAAATTTCATCCAAAGAACATTAAGATTGTAACACACTATAATATTTCTTAACAGCACACAAGGCAATCTAAAGCCATAAAACTTACATAACTCCTTAAACATTACAGGCATAGCATTTTTTTTACATTTCCATATTCATGCATATTAGCTTAAATTGACCTCAAATCTTAACTGGGTTCTTTTTAAGGATTAGAGTCAAAGGAGCACAGCAAAAATGGTGTTAGAGTGGCAATTGTTGTTTGCATAGGCCCACCAAAATATGAGGGACATGGAAAGAAATAACCTTGGCCTAAATACAAAAAGACCCGACCCCTGAAGGTTCCTGGCACAAGACCAACTCTAGGCTCCAGGCAAGCTAGATCGTCCAATCCAAGACATTGTCTGTAGTGCCAACACACTTATATTTTTCACACAGTCTCTGTTGTTGGTATCAAGCTTCTGTATTTAAGATCCTGGAATCTGTATATCCAACATTGAAGTCAGGATGTGGAGCGTCCTCTGGTTTCACCTTACAATCAAAGGGCAATGCAGGGAGCCCTGTCCTGTAAGCAAATCGTTGTTGTTGTTAAGTCTTCTCAGTGTTAATGGAAGTCTCTTTTGAGCAGGACAATGTCTGAGCAGTATAGAGTCTTCCTTGGTAGAGGATTGCTTCCAGGTGATGCTATAGACCAGCCTGGATGTTTTGTGGATGGCTTCCCTGGTTCAGGGGAATGCCAATTCTTCTGAGGTCTGTGCCAGGTCGTTATGTCAATGTTCAGGGTGTAAGGTCCCTTTGCACTATAAGATTAATCTGTACCAATCTCTATTAGATAGGATCTTATTTATATGTATAGTATTTTCCCATTTTAATGTGCCTATGCTAAAAAGGAGCAATGCCACGTGGTGTTCTTGGCCCATAAGGGGGTGATAAGAACAATTATGGTTCAATCATAAGCATTAATCTGGGGGACTCTTTCTCTAAGATTCCTTGTTAAACAGCTCAAAAAGAGAAGAAGAAAAGCGGTTAGAATCGTCACTATATAAGACAACATTTAGTAAGAATTATAGCTGTCAGAGAAAAAAAACCAAAATATTCTAAAGAAATACGTGTCCATTTTATGTATCTTGAAACAGTTTGGGGTTGTTACACACAATGCACGGCTTTGGTCTGTGATAACGCTTGTACACTACTGATTAAAAAGAGTAATGTAGATTAGATATGTTTGGGGGGGATAGAGAGTAAAGGAATAAAAAAGAGCTTTGTAGGGATGTGGGAAAGGGCACGATACATAATAAAGATTCTGGATACGTAAAAAGTAACATAACAGTAGGAATACACTTAATATATGAAGTACGCGCGGGGGCACTAGCCCCCGCGCGGTTCTGCAGTTTTGGGATGCAAAGGGCGGGATTTCTCCCCCGCCTCCCCCCAGGGCCCGATTGACCAGGCGTGGCCCTGAAGACCCACCAGGTTTGGGGGGATCTTGGCCCCCTGGACTAGGAGTTCAGCCCAGGGGACCTGTGGCTAGCTGCCCTGCCCAGAGCCCCCCACATACCAGTCAAACACCCAGAAATCCTGGCATGTGGAGTGGTCTGAGCCCAGCCGTGCCTCTGCAGTTTTGGGATGCAAAGGGCGGGATTTCTCCCCCGCCTCCCCCCAGGGCCCGATTAACCAGGCGTGGCCCTGAAGACCCACCAGGTTTGGGGGGATCTTGGCCCCCTGGACTAGGAGTTCAGCCCAGGGGACCTGTGGCTAGCTGCCCTGCCCAGAGCCCCCCACATACCAGTCAAACACTCAGAAATCCTGGCATGTGGAGTGGTCTGAGCCTAGCCGTGCCTCTGCAGTTTTGGGATGCAAAGGGCGGGATTTCTCCCCCGCCTCCCCCCAGGGCCCGATTAACCAGGCGTGGCCCTGATTTTCAATTCCCTCCTCTTAAGGAGTCAAGACACTTGCCTTAAATGTATTCTCAGCTAAATCCTTAGCACAACAAGAAGTGTCAGGAGTGAACCTCTAGTGTAGGTTTAACGTATTCTACAATCCATCCTCTCAACACAATTATAATAATAAAATCAACTTATATAGTTACATTTACATGTGCATTGATATATAATGTCAATAACCAAGCATCTTAAATTGAGTACGCATTTTTCTCTTAGTGTTTGTGGTGTTAAATTTGTATTCATGCTCTACTTATTTCAATAACATTTTTGCAGTAGGTTCCAGTGTTATGAAATGTAGAAAATAGCTAAAATGATAGTATATAAAATAGCATTTTATAACCATAAAATTTAGTTAATATTATTATAAAGTTGTACTTATTGTAAAATATAGTATATATAATTAAGTCTATTTAAATGTTTTGATAGCATAAATCATATAATGTTAAAAATTATGAGCCTATTTAGAAAAGCAGTATCATTTGAAATATTTTATATTTGAAAAGAATGAATTATTTCAAAGCCTGAAATATTTTGCCTTCTTAAAAGCAATCTTTCTTTTCTTAGCAGTATTCTTGCTAGTTCATGAAATGAAGTTTTTATACTCAATTATTTATATTTTATACTTATATTTTAAGAGTTAATATTGCTACTATGAGTTATTATAAGAATTTATATTCAGACCCCATATATATATTGTGATACTGTTTATCTTAACAATTTTACTTTCTATAGAAACTATTCTCTATTCATGAGTATTTATTATACAATACTTTTATTAATTTTGCTATTAAATAATTTATTTTTAGCCTTTGTCAAGTTTAAATTTATAATAGTTGGGAAATGGTAAACATAAATATTTGCTTTGTTTAGGTTATTAGTTAATATTTTCATGGGTATGTTAACATAAATAGCAAACTTGGATTTTTTTAAATATTTGATAGTAGTTTTATACTTTCTTTCCTTCTTTTTCAATTTTTTTTTTGCTTTTTGGGACACACTTGGTGATGCTCAGGGGTAACTCCTGGCTATGCTCTCAGAAAGCGCATCTGGCTTGGGGGATCGAATGGGATGCTGGGGGATTGAATGCCTTCTGGTCTAGGTTAATGCATGCAAACGCCCTACCCACTTGCAGCACCACCCCGGCCCATACTTTATTATTTATTTCATAAATCTATTTGTAAAATAATTTTTAAGAAAAATTATAACTAATAAGTAAAATAGATTACAGTGTTTTTTATTTCTGTTTTTTATTTTTTTATAGTTTTTATTTTGACCATATTGGCTTATATATCTTTCACAGTAGTATTTTACATACATATTAACATTGAATCAGGGGAATTCCCATCACCAAATTTGCCCTTCCTCCACCCTCATTCCCATTCCCATCTTGCATCCCATATCCCCCACCCTCACCCCCTGGGCTGCTAGAATAAGTATTCCCATCTGTGTCTAGCTTGCTACTTAGTGATCATATATCTGTTTGGTCCTGGTACCCTCCCTTATTTCCCCCTCTATTTGAGAGATGGAACTAGATATTTCTAGTTTTTGATGCTCAAAACTTAATCCTTACTTTCACTCAGAGAGCCTCTTGACAATGCTCAGGAAACCATACTGGTAAAAGGGATCTAATCTGCGTTAAATGCATGCAAGATAACAGCCACACTCACTACATTGCACTATCTCTCCAGCTCAATTTCAGTATTTAATAAATGTGAAAATAAATCAGTAGCCTATAGGTAGTGAACTAAGGAAACTGTATTTCCAATAAGCCTAAATTCATTGGACACAATAGATGCTCTTAAGAAAAGTGTGAAAAAAAGTACTTTTAAAGAAGTGAGATTTCTCCACCTACAAAGTCATGGATAGGAGAAATTTACATTATTAACATCAAGAACCTCCTAACAAAAGTTGATACGATGACTATAATATTAAGAACAGACAAATTTTTTTAATAAGCTAGTACTGTCTATTGAGTGTATATTGTTCTCTTCCTTTCAAATAAAAGTCAACACACATTTAGTTTATGAAAAGAGAGTATACCCAAACAATAGTTTTCCTGTTAAATGTAAACAAATTGTTTTACTGAAATTGAAACATCCTTTGCATAAAAAAACATTGGTCAAGTCATTTAATCTATTTATTCTTTAAAACTGTCTCTTCAACTTTGAATTTAACACATTTACTCTTTACATTTTTCCACTAGGAATATGTCTTTACTTCAAAACAACTAGAATTGACTTTGAAAACTTCATATGTTTAATCTGTTTATCTGTTAATTAGGAATTAATACCTAAGGCTTTAACTACAATGTATGTATTAAAATGTCTTTAGATATGTTCACTGACATTCATGATTTTTGTAGCTGAACTTCTTTTTCTAAAACAAGATTTTTTTTTTTTTACCGGATCTTTGTAGAATTCCTCACTGCAGTTATTACAGTAAGCTACAAGGTTGCCAGGCACCTGCAGGTTACTGCAGTCAGTTGCAAATCCTCCAGTTGCCTGTCTGCTGCATGGCTGCAGAGTCCCCAAACTGCAGGACTGCAGCGGCTGCAGACTGCAGAGACCCAAGGCTGCCAGGGCCCAGTGCTGCAAAGCTCTTGGGTGCTCTGTGGGGCCCAGCTGCCAGGTGGGGCCTCATGTCCAACCAGGAACAACAATTTGTATTGACAGTCACCACTAAACTGAGAGAGAGGAAAGAGAGAAGTAGAAACCAAGTATCCTTCTTTATTCCTCCTGGAGTTTGAGGCCTGCTATTGCTACCCAGTTTTCGGGGTGTGGGGTGAGAATTTACCAACCATAGGTGTCAGAAGAAAGCTCTGGTCACTATAATGGGCCCCTGCCCAAACTTCAAACTTATGGCAGGACTTTGTAGTTTTAAAATCCTTCATGAGAAATGGGGCCGGACAGATAGCATGGAGGTAGGCCTTGCATGCAGAAAGATGATGGTTTGAATCCCGGCATCCCATATGGTTCCCCAATCCTGCCAGCAGCGATTTCTGAGCATAGAGACAGGAGTAACCACTGAGCGCTGCCGGGTATGACCCAAAAAACTAACTAAATAAATAAATATATGAATAAATAAATAAATTAAATAAATTCCTTCATGAGAAATGATTTTCTTTTTTTCTTTTAAATTATTTTCATAACACCTCTTTGATCACTTTTTCCTTACCCTGATACATTGACATTTGAAATATTAATATAGCCATATTAGTAATAATTATGTAATTGGTAGCTGCAGTGATATCACAGAGGTAAAGTGCTTTTGTCTTGCATGCGGATGATCCAGAATGGACTCGGTTTCAATCCCTGGCATTCCATATGGTCCCCAGACCCAAGTGCTATTTGTGAGCACAGAGCCAGGAGTAACACCTGAAAGCAGCAGGATGTGTTTCCCCCCCACTCAACAAAAAAAAACAAAAAGAAAAAGAAAGAATTATTTATTCAAAAAGTTTCTTAAAATAATAAATTGACTGAATGAGTTAATATATTCATAAGACGAACTTATTTGAACAAACCTAATATAGACAATTAAGCAAAAATTATTATCTATAGGTTCATCTTTGAATTGTCTTCTGAATAAAATATACATATACACATACACCTATATAAATATATACACATAATTTTGCAACAACAGCAAGTAAATATGATAAAATTTTTTAGGCTACAATTAGTTAAACAACTTTTTAAAATAAGAATCTGTGATTAAAAATAAATAGTAAATAGAACTTGGGACTTTGATCTTAAGAGTGTAAGTCAAGCCAATGAAATGAATCTACAGAAATAATAAGCTGAATCACAATGAAATGTTTTTCTGTACAAATTATCAAGATCTAAATTCAAAGTATGAACCTATCATTACTTTTTTTGTTTTGTTTTTGGGTCACACACCCGGTGGCGCTCAGGGTTACTTCTTTCTCTGTGCTCAGGAGTTATTTCTGGAAGACTGGGGGGATCATATGGAATGTTGGGATTCAAGTGCTGGAGTCTGTTTGGTGTTTGCTGCATGCATGGCAAACACCCTACCATTGTGCTATAGCTCCAGCCCCTATCATTACTTTTTAATGTACCCAGGAGTGCTATCATATTTCTATATATTTTCAGCTATAGAATATTATCTTTGGATTTTTTTATTCTTTCAGTACTCTTCACTTTAACATGTTAATATAAGTTAACATAGCTTTGTTGTGTTATGCTTGCTTGTTATGTTATGTTTGTTAACAAAGTATTGATAGCATAGCTTTAAGTCAATAAATAATTTTTTTGTTTTGTTTTTAGTTTTATTTTGGGTTCATACCTGGTAACTCTCAGGGGTTACTCCTGGCTCTGCACTCAGAAATTGCTCCTAGCTTAGAGACCTTATGGGATGCCGGGGGATTGAAATGCAATCCATCCTAGGCTGGTGCTTGCAAGGCACACTCCTTACCACTTGTGCTTTGGCTCAAAATCAATAAATCATAAAAACATTTAATATACTATAATATTTTACTTATGATTAAATCTAAAGCATTTGTTTTCCTTTTGATCTCCGATATCTAATTCAAAAAATAAGTACTGAATATTTATTATAATGATGAGAGCCTATAGAAGGACTCTGCCCACTCTTGGAGTATTAGACTTTCACCCCAGTTTATTACTTTTCTCTTCTTCAGACCAAACCAAGCAAACTTAACTAGCTAGGCCTGCCTCCCGGTTAGAGGGGGAAATTAGGGAGACACCTAGACCAATTAGATGCAAGACTACTATGTGGTGGGATAGGTACATAGGGGACCACATATTCTAGCAGCCCTGGGGGTGAGGGAGGTGGATATGGGAGATAGGACAAAAACGGAGGTGAAAGGAGGACAATTTGGTGATGGGAATTCCCCGATGTTATGTAAATAATTAACTAAAATATTATTGTCAACATGTAAACCACTATAATCAAAATAAAAATTATAAAAAAAGTATTAAAAAATTATAGAAGTTCTGATGTATCCAAATTTCTTCCAATGTAACAAGTTTTATAAGTAATATCTTGATAAAATATATGATACATATTTATATAGCTTACTTAAGGTAAAATATATATTAATATTCAATTTAATTGGCTTATTTGTAGTATGTAAATTAGTTCATATTAAAGTGACTTATAACATCTAATGTAAAAGATTTTTGCAACACCATCTCAACTAAGATTAAAAATTTGCTTTCCCATATAATATTGAATAATATATTAGAAAACCTGGAGCCTTGTATATACAATAAATACCTGTTGTCTTTGACAAATAAATGAAAATGGCTCTTATCTCTATAATAATTTTAAAAGTTTCAATAAACATAGCTGGCAATTTAATAAGATGCAATTGTTTTCTGCCTGGTTTTCATGTTAAAAATCAGGACTCCGTTCCCAATGGATAAAGGCAATGAAATATTTGATCTAAAAGACAATGTGGTGGAAATTAGTTTCTTTTCTGTGTCTATCTTGCAGACTTAAGGGAAAAAATAATTGAAAGTAAAAATAAGCAAAAAATAATTAAAAAGAAAACAATGTGTGATACTGCAAATTTAGCAGAAGGAGGTCAATTTTTAGAACAAAAACCAGGAAGATAATTAAATGATTTCCAGTGGATTGTCTTTTCATCTCTGGTTAAAACATTTAGGAATATTGAATGTTGCCATCTGTTGTTTATTTGGCCATTTATAAAATTTGCAGAGCTCACTCCAATGTTTCTTGAGCAAACATTTGAAAACCATTCTAAATATTTGTATTTGGCTACTGGACTGCAAACATTTTAACACTTTTATACCAAGTAGCTATTTATTATTCAAACACTTGAGCCACTTCAATGACTGGTAGTGTAGACATCACTATCCTTCTAGAATACCTCAGTCATACAGAGGTGAACTAGCCATCTGGTCATCTGATATTATAAAACATTGCCTGGATTCTATTCTCTACAACAAATGTATTTCCATATGTACACTTGGAACACAGTTCTTGGCATGCCCAGAAGTCCAACCAGAGTATTGATAATGCTTTCAGTGAGAAAATCAAACAGTATTGATATTAGGAGACATCTCAGAATTGTTGCCCGTGGTTTTTATGTTATGCTATATCCAAAATACTGATTATTGCATCAAAGTTTAGTATTAAAGAATGCTAATTTAAGTATTGGATAGAGAGTGTAGTGGTTAAGCACTTACCTTGCATGCTGTTCATTCTAATTTTATTCCTGGAATCACAAGGTCTCCTGAGCACCACTGTTGATTGTTCTAAGAACAAAGCTAGAAATATCATCTTGAGCACTGCTGAATTTGAGTTGAACTCCCACAAAGGAATACAAGTTTAATTAGTCTTTTCTAGAATACTTTCATACATTTCCATGTAACATATAACTAGTATTTTGCTTTTTTGATTCAGCAAATGAGAGAATGAATATCATAACTGATTCTTAATTTTTGTGTGAATTTTTTAAAATGTGTGACTTGTCATTCTCAAAACAGTGTAATATATTTATAAACTACTATTAAATGTCATTAAACATTGATAGATTTTATTCCAAACAATTTTAAGCATAAAAAAATTTGGGGGGGTCACACCCGACAGTGCTCAGGGGTTACTCCTGGCTCTATGATCGGAAATCGCTCCTGGCAGGCTCAGGGTACCATATGAGATGCTGGAATTCGAACCATATGAGATGCCGGGATTCGAACCACCTTCCTTCTGCATGGAAGGCAAACGCCCTACCTCCCTGCTATCTCTCCGGCCCCAACAAAAACAAAATATTAATTTTCAATTCATATTCCCCAAATTCTGTTTTGAAATATTTAATTCATAATCTTTCTAATTGATTTACTTAAATATTTATTTTAAGGTGCGCTAATGTCATTTGAAACTGTCTTATTCAAGTTTTCTTTTCTTTTCCTTTTTTTTTTTTTTTGGTTTTTGGGCCACACCTGTTTGACTCTTCTCCTGGCTATGCGCTCAGAAATCGCCCCTGGCTTGGGTGGACCATATGGGACACCAGGGGATAGAACCAAGGTCCATCCTACCCTAGTGCTTGCAAGGCAGACACCTTACCTCTAGCGCCACCTTCCCGGCCCCTATTTAAGTTTTCTTATATTTATTTTTCTTGTACACATCCAGTTTAAGTATTTGTTGTACATTATTAGCATTAATTCAATAAGCAAAGCTCCTATTAAACGTCCTTAATGCTAAGAAGAATTTTTACAAAATAATATACTCTCTGAAGGTTAACACATATGGGACCTTTAAATTGACTGATTAGCTTAATCAGTAGACAAACATTAATTGAGTTTTTAATAAGAAAATTAGTCTCCTTGTTAATTTTCTGTGATATGAATATTAAAACATAAGTGTTTTTACATAAAGAGTAATGATATCAATAACTTAGTATATATGGTGTCTAGAATGATAGTAAAAGTGAATAGGGTACTTGCTTTTCACAGGGCTGAACCAAGTTCTATACTTGGCATTCTATGTATTTCTCAAAGACCTGCCAGGAGTTAACCCAGAGCATAAAGCTAATAGTAAAATCTGAATACTGTGATGTGTGACCCCCCAAAAATAAAAATAATTAGTATGTGCAAACAGAACCAGTAACTATCTATAGGCAATGGCCTGTTCTACTGAAGAATAATTTTCATATAATATACATTTTATTTAAAAATAAAAATTAATATTTGACTAAAATATTTAAATGGATACAACAAATTTGTATGTTAAAAATCACTGAAGATTTGAGTTCAATTATATAAACTAAATTATAAATTATTAAAATAATAACATACATTTCATCCAATGGTTGCCTTGATTGGCAATGGATTAACTCTCCCATCAAAAGACACAAAGTGGAGGGTTGGATCAGAAAAAAAAAGTCCATCAACTTCTGCTTACAGGAAACACATCTAAAATCTCAGGTTAGATACATGCTCAGAATAAAAATGACAAAACCCAACTATAAAAACAACTGGTGAAAAATAGTCTGGGACAGTCGCACTTCAAAATGAAAATAGAGACAATGATAGACAATTATTTATTGAAATGGGGAAAATAAAACATGAAGTACTAATTCTAAACAACATGAGTAAAAATATCAAATATCTAGGAATCAAGTACAAAATGAGATTATACCACGAAAACTGCAAGACATTTAGAGTGGTGAAGATTTTGTATGTTCATATAAAAAAATATATCAAATAAATCCAAACTCTGATTTCCTATGTGCAGATAATGAAATATGAGAGGAAGTGATTTTAAATATATAGCCCATTAAAAACTGATTAAAAACATCAAGAATCTAGGAATCAACTACAAAATGAGAGATTATACCATGAAAACTGCAAGTCATTTATCGTGGTGAAGATCTTATGTAATAGAAGAATATATATATATAATATGTAATATTAAAATATTATATATTTTATATATATAGATCTTTTCTCTTCTTAGGTCCAGTATCTTTTCTTTTTAATTTATTTTAGCCACACCTGGTTGCACTTAGGTTTTAATCCTGGCTTTATGCTCAGAAACCACTCCTGGTAGCCTTGGGGACCATATGGTTTGCCTGAGATTGAATGCAGGTACAATGCAGGTCAGTCAGGTACAAAACAAATGCCCTATTTCTGTGCTATCACTTCAGCCCTTTGTTTAATTTTAAAAGATATCAAAGAACATACTAGAAAAACTAAAAACTTTGAAATGGATTCTCTAATTTAGAAAACTCCAAATAAAGTTTAGTCTTCTTCTTCCCATATAGAGGAGGCATGATAGTTGTGTTTTCTTTAGGATACCATGTAAGTATACATATTAAAAAAAAAATAAGGGCTAACCATTAGACACACCTAAGAGGATGCCATTGTTTGTAATTGTTAGGTTACACCTTATTTTACCTAAAACAAAGATCATCACTGGTTCCTTTGTTTGTTTTCATTTTGGATTTACCCCCAAAATAGAGTGTCTTTCTTGTAAATCTGGGTGGGACTGGCTCAGAAAAGCCTGAGCTATCTGTCCGTTTTGCCCCACCCAGTGGTGGTCTCTGTACCCAATATAACAGGAGATCTGGTAGGCAATTGGATAGAGATGTAGTGTAGAAGACTGCCAAACTATATGTGTTTTATCCTCAGTCTGGTCTGGATTATTTCATGCATGAATCTGCTTTATAATCATTCACCTGGGCTGATTTTACAGTAATATTGGTACACTGCTGTTCTTTCCCTAACAAACTTGGAAAGATATAGTAAACTGGGCCAAACTTAAACATTTACCTGTATTGCTTTTATTATTCATTATATTAATCACAATTATTAGTTCCTCTCACAGTGATCATCAGTACATGCATATCTGCTCAAATATTTAAATCTTACAAAAATATTTTAGAAACCATAAAAACCTAGTTAAATTAGTCAGAGATGGAAAAAGAATGCTGAAAAGAAAAATAAAAACCAAGATACATGTTTTTTCCGTGTGGACACTTCGACAAGCATTTAGACAGAATATAAAAATTTGTCTTAGGAAACAAGATGAATAATAAAAAAGATTTTGATAGATTCATTTGGTACCAATAATATGACAGTGTTTGATAAGGAAGTAGAGAAAATTGTGTATAATTTCTTGCTAGAATAAAGTTTTCCAAAGCTATTTTTGTTTTGTACTTTTAGTTTCTGAGACATAACAAAATTATGTTAGATCTTTCTAATGTTAAACTATAAAATGAATCAATTATGAGAGGTGAGAGGTGGTATCTGGCAAATTAGTGTAATAATTTTTAAATTATCTTTATTTTTTTTACCAACAAGATTATTATTAGCAGTATAAAGCACATTAGTAGCTCTGATTTTAACATCAAAGAAAATTGTATTCAGGTCTAGTACTTAATACCTATAATTGTTCATTTCTATATGAATTATTTTATTTAACTTGGAAAATTATTATAAAAGTTTTTTATTTCACAGACTTTGTAGAAGTAGGTACAAATCAGTTATAAACTGCTTGGAACAATGTTGAAATAATCTTTTTTGTGTGATTATCTTTTACCAACGTTTAACTAGTCATTATCTACTTAATCAATTATAAAATGAATATAGTTTTATAATTTCTTCAATTTAAAAAAATTAACATGGGGGTGGAAGAACTAACATAGCAGGTATGTTATTTACTTTGCACCCAGCCAACATGGGTTTTATCCCTGCATTCCAAAATAATCCCCTGAGCCTGCAAAGAGTAATTTCTAAGTGATGAGCAAAAAGGAGACATGAATACTGCTAGTTCTAGCCCTATTGCCCCTATTTTTTAATTATAATGCTACCTTTAATAAAGTTTAAAATTATCTTACTTTATGCACATCTAAGCAATCAATATCAAGTTCTGTTACAAAATGAAACCATGTGCCACTGTTTATATATCTTATTCTTTTCAAATTATTTTATTAGCAATTATGTATCATATTATTTTCTTCATTAATAAATTTGAAATTAGTTTTGTGATTTAAAAATTATAATTGTACAACTCTGATCTTACAATTTTTGAGCTATCACTTATGAACATAAAAGATTAATTATATTAACTGGAGTTACGAATTGTCTTGTGCTTCACATTTTATTGAGCTACTATTGTTTATAATCTTCATGACTGCTTCATGCAAGTATTGTTCGGCAACAAACACCAGAGTGCTGATGGCCTTACATTCATGTACTGAAAGCCCCTGCCACATACAGAATTCAAAATAAACTCAATTCTGTGAGAAAGTTTTTATGAAGTTATCTTTTTCACCTCCTTACAAAGTTGTGACTTTTATTTTGAAGTGAACTCTCACTTTTGATCTCTAATTTGTTTTTTTTTTTTTCAGTTTCTCTCTTTCTCTTTCTTTTTGAGTTTTGCTTATGGTTTATCCATATTGTTTATTTTTTCCAAATACCAACTATTGCTTTTTTGATCTTTCAGATAGGTTTTGGATTTTCAATTCCTAATTTCTTCTCTAAGTTTATCATTTCCTTTAATTTTCCTATTTTTGGTTTATTTATAGCTCAACTTCCAATTTTATAAGCTCTGCCATTAATTATTTATGTAGGCACCTTCTTTCTTTCTGTTGAGTGCTTACAAATCTATAAATTTTTCTCATAATACTTCTTTTGCTGAGTCTCACATTTTCTGAAATTTGGTTCTTTGTTCTTGTTTCCAAGAATATTTTGATTTACTCTTTTATTTTATATCAACTCACTGGTTGTTTTGTAGTTCGTTGTTTAATTTTCATATGTTAAATTTTTTCTTCTTGTCTGTTTGTAAATCACTTATAATTTTATCTCATCATGATTTGAGAGGTAGTTTTTAAGATTCATATCATCTTTATTTCATGCAGTTGTGTTTCATTAGCCAGCATGGGTCTTTCTTGAAGAATGAGCCATTTGCATTGCAGAATCTATTTTTTTTCAGGATGAGAGCCATACATATATATAATATATATACAATATATATATATATATATATATATATATATATATACACACACAAATATACTAAGGTACTCTCTTCCATTTCTCCCTTCAGAATCAATATATTTGTGTAAGAATTTAGCCTGGTTGACCTAATAAGAGTGACAGGGTGGTATTGAAACCTCCCATTATCATTGTGTTGTTATTGATGTATGTTAATATAAAATTATCATTCAAAAATTAATGGCCTCCTTATACACAAGCAATCATAAAAAATAAATAAACCTAAAATTCATAATAGTATTACTGAATGTCTAGACATTGAGTAATTGAGATTTTACAATTCATGTTACTTAGTTATGTAGGCCCCTTCTTTCTTCCTAATGTGTTTTTTCAAAGCTATAAGTTTTTGTATTAATACTGCTTTTGCTGTATCACACAAAATCGGTTAATTTTTGTCTTAATTTACATTTGTTTCCTGGAATCCTTAGATTTCTTCTTTGATACTATCTTTGGCCTACTAGTTGTGCAGTACTGAGCTGTTTAATTTCCAGTTGTCAATGTTTTTCCTCTGTCCCTTTGTAGTTCACATCTAATTTATTGTGTATTGGAATCTAATAAGGTAGTTCATACAATTTCTATCCTCTTGGTTTTATGGAGGCATGTTTTATAAACAAGCATGTGGTCTCTCCTGGAGAATGACATGTGTGTATTGGAGAAGAATGTGTATCCAGTTTTCTGGAACTGGAGTGCAACTTTCTTCCATTTTTGCTTTTAGAGCTAGTATAGTTGGCCTAGAAAAGGTTGACAGGGTAGCATTGATGTCTTCAACTATTATTGTGTTACTGTTGATTTTTCCTTTCAGATTTGCCAACAATTTTGTTAAATATTTTGCTGGCCACTCATTGGGTACATATATGTTTAGGAATGCTATTTCTTCCTGTTGCACATATCCCTAGATTATTGCAAAATATACACCATTGTCTATTATAACTTTTTAATGTTATAAAGTTTGTGTAATCTGTTTTAATATGGCTACTCCAGCTTTTTTAAGGGCACACCTGGTGACTCTCAGGGGTTACTCCTGGCTTGGGGACCATATGGACACCGGAGGATGGAACTGCAGTCCATCCTAGGCTAGCACAGACAAGGCAGATGACTTATGGGTAGCGCCATGGCTCTGGCCCCTGTAATTTCCCTTTTTGATCTTGCTGCTTTCAGTAGTCTATCCCTATATCTAAAATTAGTCATTGTGACTAGGAAGTGTCTTGGGGTGCTTTTCTTTGAAAAGGCATGATAGATGCATGCAGTCTTTATCTCTGGGAGTTCCTCTGCAATAAAGTTGAGGACTGTTGATTCTTCCTGAAAATTTTCTTTCTCAGTCTCTGAGACTCCAATGATTTATACATGTTTCTGTTGAGTTTATAAAAGACTTCTATTTTCATCTGTTCACACCCTTGTTCATGTTGACTTAAGAAAATGGAGACACATACCCTTTTCATAAATTGGAAGGATTGCATTCATTAAAATGGAAATACTCCCCAAGGCATTGTACAGATTTAGTAAAATTCCTCTAAGGATACCCATGACATTCTTCTTCATAGAATGTAGATAATACACTCCTAAAAGACATTTGGTAAAATAAACACCCACGAATGGCTACTGCAATCTTTATTAAAAAAGATTTGGGAGGCATCACTTTCTGATACTTTCAATTGTATTACACTGAATTAGTCATTAAAACACATGGTATTGGAATAAAGACAGACCCTCAGATCAAAGAAATAGATTTGAGCATTCAGAGAATGTTCTCCAGACACAATCAATTAATCTTTTATAAAGGGGCAAGAAATGCAAAATGGATCAAGAAAAAGCTTCTTCACAAGTGTGTTTGGGACAACTGGTCAGTCGCATGTATTAAAAGACCTTGATATCAGACCTGGAACCATCAGGTATATAGAAGAACACGTAGGTGAAACACTCCATAATATTGTAATTCAAGGCATCTTCAAGGAGGAAACACCAAACAAGTGGAAAGAGGTATCAAAAATGTGTCTAGTTTAAACTGAGAAACATCTGTACTTCAAAGAAAACAGTGAGTAGGATACAAAAGATATCCACAAAATGGGAGAAACTTTTTACCCAAAACCCATCAAATAAGGGGCTAACTTCTAAGATATCCTAGGTTTTGACAGAACTTAACAAGAAAAAATTCTAAAGCCATCAAAAATGGGGAGTATAAAAGAATACCTTCCCTTAAAGAAAAAATACATATGGCCAAATGGCACATGAAAAAATGCTCCACATCATCAATCATTAGGGAGATGCAAATCAAAACAACTTGAGGTACCATCTCACTCCACAGAGAATAGCACAAAGAACAAGAACAATCAGTGCTAGCAGGGATGATAAAGGAAGGGACTCTGGTTGTTGACTGCTGGTGGGAATGTTGTTTAAATCAGACTTTATGGAAACAATATGCAGATTGGTAAAATAACTAGAACTTGAGCTCCCATATGATCTAGCTATACCACTCCTAAGGATATAAACTAGGAACACAAAAACATAATACAAAAATGCCCTCTGCACCCCTATGTTAAATGTAGTGCTATTTACTATAGCCATAATCTGGAAATAACCCAGATGGCTAAAAACAGATGAGAGGCTAAAGAATCTGCGGTACACAAAATAGAATACAATGCAGCTGTCCGGAAAAAGGAAATCATGAAATTTTCCGATATTTGGATGGACATGGAAGCTATTATGCTGAGTGAAATGTATGAGGGGAAGAGAGATAGAGAAGACTCTCACTCCTCCATGGGTTTTTAAAAAAAAGATAGTGTGGTAATAATACCCAGAAAACATAGAGATGAGGTTTTAAAGGACCAACCCATGATATGAAGCTTACCACAAAGATTGGTGACTGCAGTTAGAGAAATAACTACACCAACAACTATTATGGCAATGGTAGTGAGTGAGAGAAATAGAATGCCTGTCTAGAAGATAAGTAGGGGGTGAGGAGGAGGGAGACAGAGGGTATTGGTTGTGGGAAGGTTGCACTGGTAGAGGGGGTGTACATTTTTATGACTGAAACCCAACTACCAATATGTTTTTAACAATGGTGATTTAATAAAGATATTTATGAACAAACAAGAATAAAATAGTTTCCCTTTAAATTGTAATATTAAACTATAACATCTAATGTTGAAGTAAAATATAAAGATCAAAAGTATCTGTGATATTTTTAATAGTGGTTCAAACTGATTGGATACGTTTTTGCAATGGCTCATGTATATCACATTGAAGATAGTTAATATAAGTGATATTCTCCATAGTTTTCTTATACTCATATTTATTATGGTAATTTTGTTTTGATATGCATGTTTAAGATGATGAGTGATGTAGAGCATTATATTGTTATATGTTTTTTGGCCATCATTTCTTCTTAAAGAAATGTCTGTTCCTTTCTACTCCCCATTTTGATGTGGTCAGTTTTTTTTTCCTGCAAAGTTCTATCAGTAGTATGTATATCTTAAATACTGATGGGTATTGAGTAAATAATTTTACTATTCCGTGGAAGGCATCTGTATCCTATTTTCCTTTGAAGAGCAGAAGCTTCTCAATGTAATGCAGTCCCATTTATTTAACTTTGCTTCCACTCTCTTGTATAGTGACATCCTTTAGCTTCAGTTTCATGGAGTGTTCTCCTACATTTTTCTCTATGTACCTTATAGGTTTTAGGTCTAATATCATAGTCTTTAATTTTGGTTTGCTCTTTGTGCATACTGTTAAGGAGAAGTCTGAGCTCATAATTTTTGCATATAGTTTACCAGTTTTCTCAGCATTGTTTGTTGAAGAGACTTTACTTGCTCCACTTGTTTCTTGCTTCTTAATCAAAAATTAGTTGATCGTAAACTTGTAGATCCATCTCTGAATATTCATGTCTATTATCTATTTATCTGTGGGTCTGTATTTTTTTTAAGACTAGTTCTGTTTTTTTGTTGGGGCACACCAGCTGGCACTCAGGGGTTACTTATGGCTATGCACTCAGAAATCGCTCCTGGCAAGGGGGACCATATGGGATGCTGAGGGATAGAACCAGGGTTAGCAGAGTACAAGGCAAATGCCCTTCCACTGTGCTATTGTTCTGGCCCCAGGGACCACTTCTTTATAGTACAGCTTAATGTTTGGGAATGTGATTTATCCCATCATTTTTTTTTTTTTGCCAAAGATTGCTTTAGCTATTCATGATTGTTTACTGCTCCATATGCATTTCTGGAGATTCTGATCCAGTTCCTTGAAAAATATCATGGGTATTTTTATACAATGTGCATTAAATTTGTACATCGCTTTGGATGTAGATGTTTTAATAATAATAAACCTTCAAATCAATGTACAGGGTATACATTTCCATTTCCTCATGCCTTCTTTTTTTTCTTGAAACAATGTTCTGTCATTTTTAAAATATATATCTTTAGTATATCTTTAGTTAATTTGACTCCAAGTTACTTGATTTTTCTGAAGCACAAATATGAATGGGATTTTTCTTTAGTGTTTTTCTTCTTTTTCATTATATTTGCATAGAAAATTCATGGACTTTTGCATATGAACGTTTAGCCTACCATTTTACTATATAGGTCTAGTGTTTGTAGACATATTTTTGTGAAGTTTTTAGAATTTCCAGATACTATACCATGTCATCTATAACAACAACAACTTCACTTCTTCCTTTCCTATGTGGATCTCCTTGATGTTTTGTGTGTTATATGTTTTGCATAATTGCTATAGCATGTACTTCTAGTACTATAGTGAATAGAATTGGCAAGAGAGGGCAACCTTGCCTTGTGCCAGATCTTAGTAGAAAAAATTTTTTCTTAATCTACCTTTCCTGCTAGTTTTATTAGCCAGAGTTAACAGAACCAAGGCAATTTCCCCGAGAAGTAGTATTGACGTAGTTAAGTGTACTTATGTTTTTTTGTTAACTAACATCGGGGGTCTTTAATCAAGTCTGAGTGGGTGTTTAGAAATCAACAAGACTGTGAGGAGAAAAGGAAAAGCAGAGTGATCTAAGAATCAAATACAGATGTCTACAGTTTGTAATTACTAGTTTTATTGAAATACACTGTGTACATTAGGTAAATCACAGTGTTATAATACAAAAGAAGAAATAATGATATTTCAATTTTTACATGACCATTATTTAAGAACAGGCCTATAAAAGATTCACTCTGAACTATTCAAGTTGATTTACCATTAATTTATTGTTTTGTTTTGTTTTGTTTTTAGACCACTCATGGCTCTACTCTTAGGTGTTCAAGGATTACTTTGGCTCTTCTCTCAGGTAACACATCTAGTGTGATTCAGGACCCATATAACCTTTTGGGGATCAAACTCAGCTCAGGCACATACAAGACAAATGCCTTTTCTGATGTACTATCTCTCCAGTGCCTAATTTCATATATTTTATTCAATAAATTCAAAACTAATTAAGCTAAATTCCTTTACTTGTTATGTATCATAACACAATTGACCATAAAGACTGAAAATTCAAAATATTTTTGTGTGTACACATAAAAAGGATAAAACAACCTTAGTTTTCCATATCCCCTTGGGATAGCAGTCAGTCCAGAAACATAGTTGGTATTTTCACATGGTGATTTATGTTAGCCTTTTGGTGCTAAAAATTGTTGTTTCCTAAACAACTAATAAAATTCACTGAAATGCTTCTAACCTAATAATTGTGTCTTTCTCCCTTCCTCAGCATCTTACAAAACATCACATTATCTGCTATATTTCAGTTTATTCCTTACCAATAACTGTGTATGTACTGCAAAATCATAAGTGAAGAAAGAAGCATCTGACGTTGAGTATCAGCCATAATACCCATTTTACTAAATTCTACATTTATTAACATATTGTATCATATATATATACATATAGACATATATATGTTTGTCTGGCACCCCCTTCTATAGCAGAGATATAATATAGCAGAGATATAAATCTAAGTATTACCTTTTTTGATCCAGAAAATTGCAGTTTATGAAGGAGATAATTAAATATGTATTATGTACTGTTGTATATATTATAATATATAAATATTTAGTATACACTGATATATTTTAGGGAAATTATATACATTTGTTCTATTGGGAAACATTAAGAACATTTACTTGAAATGAAGGAAATGTGACGATTGTTTTAACTGAGACACAGACTATATAAAGGAGCTAATAAATTTTCTAATATTACGCAGGTGACATGAGGTTTAAGCTATAAAATGTATACAAGCTTGAGTTAGGCATATAGCTTAAGATATGGGCCTCATGCTTTGCAAGTGCAGGAAATCAAGTTTAATTTACAGTATTTTATTTTTCCAAATATTTCTTAATATGATCCCACTGCTTCCTGACATCACAGGACCTGAGAAGCACCACATCAGTCTGACCCAATATGCAGAGTAATATCAACATACATCAGTTTGATGCATGACCTGTAAACCCTGCTAGATATAAAACAAAAACAAGTCTCTCTGCAGACAAATATATAAATAAATAAAATAATTAAGTTTAATTTAAAACATAGCCAATGTTAATAATTCAGTGATGCTATATACAATTGATTATGCTTAATAACATATAATTATATTATATATGATAATCAGATATCCATAACATATTAAGGATATATTATACATTTTATTATGCATATATATTATATATTATAATAACTAGGATACTTGTGTATGATGATTCCATTAGTAATAGACAATAATCTTTACATTGACATGTATAAATGTACACACAAATATTGTATAGTCTATTTTTTTTATTACGCACAAAGAGAAAATATTTTCTTTTGAGGAAATGTTAGCTAGATCCAAAGGTAACTTATGCTCTTATAAACCTTTGTCACATATAATCTGTAAGGTTTTACAAGATTTTCACAGATTACTCTGACATTCTACCTTGCATGCGATCAATCAGGATAGGGTCTCTAGGAAGGTCCCCCATGCACTACTATAAGTAATTCTTTTTCTATGGTGTATTTTTATGGGAAAAAAAAAAACAAACTTAGACTACGACATTAAAAGGCCATAACAAATAGAAATCTGAAATAGTTATTTCACAATGCCTAACATTACATACTTATTTTTGATTGATAGTTTTAGATCTTGTTACTCAATCTAAAACCATTACTCACATTTAAATAACCATAATTATCAGTTATCTACTTTATGTAATTTTATTTTCTAAATGTTATGACAAAAATAATAGGGAATTTACTCTCTAATCTCATTAAGATCATTGCCATGCTAAGAAATCTAGCATGATAAACATATGTAGAGATCACATCATACAGGATTTTATGTAACAACATAAATTATCTCTGAACATTCACTTAATCTTTCAGAAGTTTGTAATATTTAAACGAGATTTTTATAACACAGGGAATTTGGGCACAAAGTATGTAACATTTAATTATGGGTGAATGGTATTCTGATACAAATAATTTCTTTCTAAAAATGTAGTCTTATTTCTATTAAAAGAGGAATTTATTTATTAAATTAAATTCAAACGAAAATTTTGTTTACCACAGGCCCTTACTATATTTTTCTTTTTTTATTGTGAAGACACACCTGAGGATTAGGTTCTTTTGAGTATATTGTACATGGCATCTTTGCATATGTTCTACTGCCAATATCAATCACCTGCCTTGGCACATTCTAGGCATCTAGAATCTAGTATCTAGCAAACAAATATAGAGAAATGCCATTTCAGGGAGAGTTTCTGGGTTGAGACAGTAAGAATTTTGAAGTTAACATATTAAAATTTACAAACATTCATATTTTACATAAAATTCTATAGTCAGTAATTTATAATTATTTACAATATTCCAAATATATTAATCTTCTGAGTTTATAATGTAACATTACGTGAATTTAATATAACAGAAAATAATTCAACTTTTACATTTTTCATTGCTTGCAGAGCATCTATTAAAAATTCCCTAGTATTTGTCTTCTCTGACTTTCTAAGGATAGTGTAAGAAGAATTCAGAAATTTAGTTCTGAAAATAGATCTAATTTCACATGAAAACTTAAGTAGAACACATCTAGCAATATATCACTAACAGAATATTGATAAGACCTTGGTTACTGAAGAAATCTCTAACACGTCTAAAATTTAACATCTTGCTAAACATGCTTGAATAAGAGACTCTGTGGTTAAGTAATTTTCTATTAGCATATAACCTTAAATATGCAAAGAATTTCTCACTATATAATGTATACTCTCTTACATGGTCAAAATTTAACAGTTTTATTATCTAAATTTATTAATGTGTATTGTTTTTTTGTGCTGTTAGTAATGGAATGTCTTTGAAAGGCAGTTTGTTTCTGATAACTCAATTTTCTTTACAGTTTAATCAACATATTGATACATATGTAAAATTACATATGACATGAGGAAGTTGCTGCTTCTGTTATTTTACATACTTCCATTAAATAGAGAACTATTCTGTTTTATCAGTTTCAATATGAATGTAATTTGAACTTGTTCCAAAAAATGTAATATGGAGATATCTTACAGTGGAAAGTTTGAGTCTCTTTTAAACAAAGCTACATCTAATACATTATATGTAATATCTCCTAAATAATCTATATTAGTTTAGTAGAATATAGATTTAAGGGTGAATATATACTTTGGAGATGACTGAGTAATTGCCAAGAAAGAAATCAACTATGTCTAATTATTTAAATCCAGGTGTTGTAGGGGACTCTAAAATGTGGCAATCAAAGCTAAATTGATGAAACTGAGTAATTGACTTGCTTGATAAAATGCACTGAGAAAAATTGATTGACTCCTTTTCATACTGTTGACTCCTTTTCAATCTGTACTGGCATTGAATAAGAAGCTCATGAAGCTAAGAATTTACCCAAGACTCCATGTTATTTTTGTATGTTGCAATCTCTTTGGAAAGTCTGACATACCCCTATTTTGGATGACAAATATTTTCTTAAACACAGTTATTGAAACAGGCAGAGAGCAGAAGTGTGTTTACCTTGTACACAATCAATGAAAGTTCAATCTTTGGGACCACATATGTTCTCATATACACTGCCAGGAGTGATCCCTGATTAGAACAGTAGGAGTAAGGCATGACACCTGATTGGTGTTCCCACAACCCAGTCAAATACACACACACACACACACACATACACACACATAATTACTTTAGTTGAAGATATACAGAATCATTTACAAAATTAGGAGACACATATGTCTTCCCAATTTTTTTCTCCAAAGTGAAAATAATATGGTTATTGAGTCAAACATAGGTATCTTTTATTTGAACACCTTTCATTTCTCTTTTAAAATTCAAAATAATTGCTATAATATTGATTCTGATAATAAAGAAAACACAAAATCATTTGATGAGATTGGGTTCCCACTAGATATAATATTTTCAAATATTAAATTTAGGAGTACATAACTAAGAGTGTTTTAAAGTTCTTAAATCTCTATGCTGAGGAAATGTTCACAGACCTTTAATGTAGCAAAGAAATAATGTGATTTGTAAAAGTTTTGGCTACAATTGTCTAATCATAAAACTGAAATAAATTGGAAACAACTTAGTTAACTGAGCATCTAGAAGAGTAGTCAGAAATATCAAACCTTGATGGCAATTTGTGAATATCGTGACTTGAACCTGTGACTTATAAAAAATATGGGATGATACCTGAGCAATGTTTTGAGACTGAAGACATAATAGGAAAAGTAGGGCCCTTGCCTTGCACACAACCTACTCTGATTCAATATCTTACACCCCATATAGACCTGAATACCTCTAAAATGAATTTCTGAGCACAGATCCAGAAATAAGCCCTTATCACAACTGGTATGGTTTGCAAACAAACATAAAATATATCTTCAATATTTTAATATGCTAAATGTATGATGATTCATTGTACATTAGTATAGTACTAATTAATTAAACCTTTAGTATTTGATATTGAGGACTATCATAAAAATTTCTTATTTCTCTTTGATCAAAGTATTTTGTATTGTTTTAATTCCTCCCTCTAAAAATAAAGGCCTTAAACAAATCTAGACCATACTAAAACATAAAACCATGTTTATTTTTTCCTTTTCTTTTATTTATTAAAACTTTTATTTTAATAAAAGAAATTATGCTTTGCAATTATCCTGAACAATCATAAGGTTTCATGTATATAATGTTATAAAACATCTATCCCTTCACCAGAGTGCTAGGATTAATTTTTTGATCTTATATATCCCAAGTACGTATTTTAGCTTTTGATTTTTTTTCTGGCAATTAAAAGAATCATTATAGCAATGCTAATTCTTCAAATATATGATCAAATATATTTTTCTTTATCTGTTTGTAAAGTGACATAGATTTTGACACGAGTTTTCTTTGTTAAACTCCCTCTAACTTAACTGAGTATTTTTTCACTGTAGTTACAATAGAATAAAAGGTATTGCTTTCTTTATTTGTTCTTTGTATATATAAATAAAACCGGTTTTTGTACATTTTATATAGCCTTCATTTCATGGTGTTAATTTGTTGTTTGTAATAGTTTTTCTGTAATCACTTATGTTTTTAATGTATACTAAGATTCAAGATCCTAACATTACAGCATATGTATGTGAAGATAGCTTTATCACTAGAATTCAACACCCCATAGTAATTGATATATTAAAATACAGTGTGAACAATTAAACTTCACATTTTCTTTGTTACATTTTATATGCATACATCTACACTTTTATAAAATTATAATTCCTTTGATGATCTTCCTCAAATTATAGCACTCATATCCCCTATTTTCTTCTAACTAGGATCCAACTGTTTAAAACTTTAACCAAGCTAAGTATAAAATGAGTCTTATATACTGATTCTTTTGCTCAGCTCGTTAAAGCTCCTGTTAACTCGTACATATTACATAGTTTTCTACCTTTAGAACTGTCCTTGGAAAGCATACATGTGCTGTTCTGAAATAATAACCAATCCATCAAATAATTTGCTGGTTAAAAACTCTGTTAATTACAGCCCTTTTGAATCCTTACAATAAAGAAATGCCAAGGGACACAATTTAGTAGAAATCACAAAGATTTATCAGTATGAATTCAAATTACTCCCAACCCCCAGACCCAAAATTGAGGTTTCAGTTTGTGGTTATATGCAGTAGCTTTGAAACTAAACACAAATGACCGTTGAGGATAATAAGCCTAGACCTGGCAACTTGGTGAGACACTGTTTGTAATGAGCAAAGCTGCTTTGATAATACCATGGAAGCTTTTGTTCACAAAAGCTTTAATCTGGGTAAAAAATAAATAGTGTCTTCTCTGCTTTACTTTGCAGGTTTTATTGACTCAAGGACTCAGTCCTCATTCTAGAAGGAGAGGCAAATGCTTTTATGTTCTGTTTTCTCAATGAGATATATTTGAGAGTAATACACAAATTAGGATAGTTTTCTTTAACTTTAATAAGATACTCTCAAAGAACTCTACAAGCATATTGGATTTGTAAACCTAGAAGATACATTTTATTCTGTTCATTGATCACATTTCCAGTGCTAGGGAATAGATTATCTTTTTATATCTCTTAATATCAAGAAATTTAGGTTTGCATTACATAATATAAACCCACTGACTTTAGGAGTAATATAGTCCAAAAATTAATCTCAGATTACTAAAGACAGATAGTATTTTTTATTCTTAAGACAATTAAATTATACAATATATTATCTAGAAAATAAAATTGTATCTATGACCAATTATTGTCTTTTGTTCAGATGTTTGCTTATTTGGGGGCCATACAGTAGTCTTCAGGACTTAATATTGGTTCTGTTCTCACAAATCACCCTGGTTTAGCTTGGGAAAACCACATAATCTGTTGGTGATCCCACCTCAGTCGACTTCATTCAAGGCAAGCTTCCTACTTCTTGTACTTTCTCTCCAATAATTTGGTCTTTTATGCCATAAAATAATAGTGCACAGATGAACTGCTTTCATAAATACAAAAGTTTATTATGGTAAATTTCAGAGCATATACAACATGAAACAGATATTTGGCATACTGCTATATATTATTTATTTCTAACACATCACATTATAAAAGGTGCAAAATGCAAATTTATGAAATAGTTGAATGCTATTATGTTAGTTTATGAATTTTAGAATATAACATACAATTCGCAAATATTAACATTAATTATTAATATTATTAATTAATACATACTTATAATTATTAGTTTATTATTATTAATTATTAATTATAGGAAATTATTATATATGGATGAGAAGTGAATAAGAAAAAGAGATACTTAAAATTATTTTATTTTATTTTGTTTTATTTTTGGGGTTTTTTTGAGACACACCCGGCAGCACTCAGGGGTTACTCCTGGCCTACGCTCAGAAATCGCATGTGGCCCGGGGGACCATATGGGATGCCGGGATTTGAACCACCATCCTGATGTATGCAGGGCAAACGCCCTAACTCCATGCTATTTCTCCGGCCCCCTAATATAATTTAGAAGGACAAATAATCATAAAAAATTTGAAGAGTGGAAAAATCTAAAATGCTCTATCTGCGATGATAATCACCAAATATATTTCAACCTCTTTTGTCAGTACATGCAATATTTATATCTATATGGAATTTGCAGATTTAATCAGTGTATTATTTAACTTTATAAAGATAACTTTATTTGCCACATTTTCACAAATTTAATGATTATTATTGAAAGACTATGTAGATAAATGTATTCAATATAACTTATAGATCAATTTCTACATGACAAATTTATTTTACATTTGATGATTCATATTAATCACGTTCTGATTTTTATTTTCTAAAATAAAATATCTCAACAGATAAATATTTTAATTCACTAATTGTTAGTTTTAGGGAATATGGTTTTATACTAATTAATATTTTAATGTTTATTATAATTGATATTTTATATAAAAATTAATGCACCACACCCATCTCTAAATGCCATATATTTCCACTATTCCAAATTTCTTATAATTCTCATTTCCCCTCATCATTCACTTCCTGATATACTCAAATATTTTGAGAAAGTCTAGAAATATGTTTTATTGGACACTTTAATTTTCTTCTTTTATTATTTATGTTCCAAATGAGTGAATTAAACAGTATTCATTTGTACTTCTGACTTATTTAATTCAGCATGATACCTTGGATTATTAAAGGCTGTAGAGAAGCACAATATGTCAAATTTTATCTGAGAAAAATTGTATTGTTTGCATATATATGCATATATCGTTATCTACATATCTAACACTAGTAGTTTTTTATCTTGATTACTTTCAGTTGTAATTTAATAAACTTGGGTAAGAACTTACATGCTGTAATTACTGTTTTTAGTGTTCTTGGAATAGAGACCCAAGACTAGAATTACTGTATCAGATAATAGTTCACTTTTAAACATTTTGAAAAGCCCCCATCCTTTTTTCCACAGATTCTAAACCAATTTATATATATGCTAACTGTAAATGAGGATTCCTTTCAACAGCTTCTCCACCAGCATTAGTGTTATATGTGTTTATAAATATATCTATTTAGGTCATTCTCACTTGTGAGTGGTGATTACTCACTGTTCTTTGAATTTGCATTTCTTAAAAATCAGTAAAGTGAAATACCTTTTCACATTTCCTTTCTTCTATGTCATTATTGAGAATTATATTTTCAACTATTGTTGTTGGTTTTGATACTTCAAGTGATGTTCTTTTTGAGGGGAAAGGAGTCACAAATAGTGTGCTCAGGGCTTATTGATGGCTCTGTGTGCAGGGCTAATTTCCTATTTTAATATTATTTAAAATCAAACACTTAGATAGGCAAATAAATTAATTGAAAACAGAAAGATCATAAAGCCATTAGATTCAGGTACATGCATATTTTCTCTTTGAAGTTAATATGTCTTCCATATTACAGAGATAAGTACAGAAGCATGAGAAAAGAGAGGTATATATACTAGAAAGTTTGTCAGTATCATACTAAAATAGTTTTTTTTTAATTTTCTATGATATTTTATTCACTATATGAAAGAAGACAGACTCTTACAAAATTAAACCAGATTACTGACCCAGGCCATTAGCTAGTTAGAAGAAGCAAAGCCAGAAGTTAAATCACATTCCTAATCCTAAACCGTTGCAGTTTTTAGCCTCTCTCTTGCATGTGGTTAACAAATCCACTTAATCTGTTTCTGGAACACTCCCATTTGAAGTAGTTATATATCTATATTGTGTGTGTCAAATTAGATATCTGTGCTAAATCAGACCTTGACTGTAAATATGTCCAAAATAGAGCTACTGCCCTAGTAGATGAAATTATCTTAAGTATTAATATGTCAGTTTTCCTGAAAAGTTCTGCTTTTATGTGCATTTCTCTTCATTTTCAAACACAATCTTAATTTCTATTTTGATATGTATTGAATTTTGTGATGTTGATTTCCTGGATTTATTTCTGGTGTTTTTATATTGACTCCCTAAATGTAGCTATTTATTTAAAAAAGATGATTTCTTAACAAGAAATATTAAGCAAAATATTTGTACCTGACAATGGAAAGACTTGGGCAAGGGGTAGGAAACTGGTACAATGGTGACAGGAATGTTACTTAGGATTTGATGAGATTTGTGTTGGAACATTTGATGTCAGAAATAACGATTATAAGCAACTTTGTAAAACACAATGCTTAAAAGAAAATAATGTGATGTAAAGGAAAGAAAAATATGAATATTACCTATGATATCTTCATAAATAATCTAATTTCTCAAGTATTTGATGTCATTTTAAAAGTAAATGTTTTATATTATACGTTTTTTGTTTTGTTTTTGTTTTTGGGCCACACCTGTTTGACGCTCAGGGGTTACTCCTGGCTATGCGCTCAGAAATCGCCTCTGGCTTGGGAGACCATATGGGACGCGGGGGGATCGAACCGCGGTCCGTCCTATGCTAGCGCTTGCAAGGCAGACACCTTATCTCTAGCGCCACCTTCCCGGCCTCTATATTATACTTTTTAAGTATCAAAAAGTCATAATTTAAAAACCAGAAATTAGGCTGACTCTCATCAATAAAAACTATATTAATGATTAATACCATTAATTATTACTGTTAATAGCACAATATTCATAATATCAGCTAAGTTATTTAACCAATGAGGGATAGACTTTCCCAGTCAGTCCAGGTAAACTCACATAATATGTCTAGAAGAGACATTCCCAGGATATAGAATTTGGCATTGGTGGTTTTGAGCAAAGGTCAAGTGGTTCAACAGAAAAGAAGGTTGCTTCTTTCTTAACTTTATTTTTGTAGAAATAAAAATTGAAGAAACCATGGATGTCTAGGCTTATCTCTATAAAACTGTGACCTGTTAGAGTTCCTTCCTTTCTTTTCCTTCAAAATATAATTTATATTTTGTTAATATAATGCAACTAGTGGTCAATTTGTGTATAATTCATTTCAGAACAGATGAATGTACCTTTTCCCTCCATCAGTGTCTCACGATGTCTCCTTGCCATCACCACTTAGGATATCTCAGTTCTCTAGACCAGCTCTCAAGAACTGTTGTCTTTGGCTACTTATTATGTTATTACTTAAGTTTATTTATAACTAACATATGAAGGAGATAATTCTGTATCTGTCCAAGTCTTAGTGACTGAAAATTTCAGCATTCTATCTGCTAGTTCCATTAACGTAGTAGCAAATTGCATGCTTTCACCTTTTTAATAGCTGAGTAGTCTTTCATTGTGTACATATATTTTCCATTTCTGTTTTATTCCTCCACTCTTGGGCACTTTGATTCTTTCCAAAATTTGGTTGTTCTGAATGGCGCTACAATAAATATGGGCACAAATATCTTTTCATTTTAATTTTTATTCCTCTATGTAGGTTCCAGTAAGTGGAATAGCTGTATTATTGGAATCTTATTTGTTAGATTTTATTTGTTTTTACAATGCAGACACTTCTCAGACAACTAAGAATAGAACCCCATACAGTAAAATACCACAATCACACTTCTTAGTTCTGTGTTATGATGCTACAGCTTTATCTTTAATTTGTTAATGACTAAACCATACAGTTTTATATTTAAACATGTGATATATATGGGGCTGGAATAATAGTACAGCAATAGGGCATCTGTCTTGCACATGGTTAACCCAGAAAGGGTACAGTTTCTATCCCCAGTATCCCATATACACCCCTGAGACTGCCAGGAGCAATTTCTGATTGCAGGGCCAAGAGTAACCCCTGAGTACTGCTGGATGTGGCAAAAAAAAAGTGACATTTAAATTGCATAATACATTATTGCTTCAGATCAATAGGAAAAATCATACAAATACTCCAGAAGGATTTGTGCTTTTCATTTAATATGGGCTTGTATATTATCACATTAAATAATCCACCTTGTTGTTCTGTATAAAAACGTGTAATCTGGAAACTTTTTTTCTAAATAGCTTTCACTTGGTAATTTGGGGGGGGGCTATGAACATTGATTATACCTATATTTATCTACTTAAGGAGTGCTCCTGGTGGGGCTCAGGGAACCATATGGGATCCTGGGGACCAAAGCCATAGGCCAGGTGCAAGGCAAGTGCCCTACTGCTATACTATTTCTCACTGTATCATTTTAACCTAACCTAAAATTTTTCACTCGGATAGTACCCTATTAAAATATATTCTAGACTTCTCTTATTATAGATGTTTCATTTTCAAAAATACCAGGTGAAAACATTTTAATAGGAAGTTGAATAAATCATGATGATTGAAGATACCTTTAGAAAGAATCCTCTATCTGATATAGATATGTGTAGTCTTAATATTTTAAAATGATTTACAGTTCCATTTTCAAAAAATTATAAAGATCTCATGTGTCAATATTGATTTAATAAATTACCATTTCTCATATTATGTTTACCCATGTCACACTTACATGAAGATAACATGCCTATATAAGACACGATTTCTTTTCTAAGTTATCATAGACTTAATAATAGGTATTATTCATTGGTATTAATAACTTAGTAATTTATAATAATTTCTCTTATCCCAATTATATGGAGGACATGCTATATAGAAGGACTCTCTCTGTGTAAAAGAGAGAGAAGAATGATCAAAGAAGCTTAACAGATTACTTTGACATGTCTATAGAGTCCCTTAATGTACACTGCTAAATTATCTTGTGCTGATGAGGTGTAAATAATGAAAACATCCTACAAAAGAGACCAGAGAATCAACATAGGCTAACAGGACACAGTATAATAAAGCAGTCAACACCGAGGATCAGCGAGGTGTCAATTTGTCTTTGGGGCTGTAGCACCTGTTACTAATTGGTGCAAAGAGCACAACAGTCACTGTGTGGTTTAGCTCACTCAGCTCTCCTGTGTGTGCTGCGAAAAGCAGGACAACTAATTGCTGTGGCTTCAGTCACTGAATCAACGTGCTGAGCTAATAGCGACAGATAGAGGGCAGACAGATTCCTGCTAGCCGCTTGAGTTAGTCGCTTGTGATAAGTAAGGCAGTTGGCATACATCAGAACGGAGAGAGAGAGAGAGAGATGATACACCTTCTGGATTAATATGTTGAAGGTATTCTTTTATAAGGCTCTGATAACGTTTTCTTGATGGTATGAGCCTGGAACATGAAGTACAATATGTGAACGAGGTTTTCTGCACCTAGATTATGAGCCCCGGTTATTTTGAAAGGAATGTGCAGAAGTCAGCCTTGGCAAGAAAACTTGCTGCATAATCTTGCACGGTCTGAAGATGAAACTTTAAACCGACAAGTAAGTTATTTATTTTTTACTTTCCCTTTAGCTTTTAATAGTAAGACAACTATTAAGTCAAAGAAAGGTATGACTTGGCTTCAGTATGATGGGTCCCGGTCAGGATATCACTTTCTGTTTTCTTTTTTATTTTAATAGTAAGTAGAAATGATGTGAAGGTGACCATTATTACAAGAAAAATAGCTCTGTGTTATTATAATTCCTAATTATTGTGATTAGCTATTATAACTTTATTTAGATGTAAAGGCACATACTTTCATTGCGGTCGTGTGGTTGGCCATTAAGTATATAACCAACCACTTTTAAAATTTTTTCCTCTAAAAATTATGAAAACATCTGTACTTACATGCCTCGTTTAGTTTTTTGTGTGTAAATGTAAATACATGTTTTTTATGATGTTGTTCCTGGAGGTTCTAATTTGTGTGCAAATTGTGGAATGTGATTAACAGTATTTACCTGTTTGTGTTTAGCAGTAATATAGAATATTCTGGTGTTTTCCTAATAAATGTTTTATTGTATTAGAATGTAAATTGTTGTATTTTGCAGTACGATCCATTTAAAATTTGAGTCCAGATGAACTTTATCTCTATTAGAAAACGTTAATACTAGATAGAATTTTTTCCACTTTATGTTATAATCTTTAACTGTAAAAACATACTCAGGTAGCTATAGAAAGATTGAGTGCTGAGTAATGTTTTAGGTTTGGTCATCTTGGTACAATAATACTGTAGTCTGTATAGATAGTCAACTGTTTGTTGAAGTTTTAGTCCATATACCAAAAGCTATTGTTAAACAGAATGTAATGGCCTCATGTAAGATTAACTCTAAGTCTATCCTCATTTGCTGTCACAAATAAAGCTAATTGTTAAATGCTGTAATCAGATACTTAAGAGATAGAGTTATTGCCTTGCTTAACATGTAAGAAACAATTTGTGTAAGGCATGTTTTAATCATAGAATAGTTTCCTATAGTTTTTCACAGTAAGTTTTTAACTTCTTATAAAATCTCACATGGGTTTACTTTTTTCACTGAATACTACCTATTTTATTGGTCTCTTTAGTTTTCTTTAGTTGTAGTTGAGTCAGTAAATTTATCTCTACATGTGAATCTTCAAATTTCAGCAACTTGATCCCTTCTCCCTGTAGACCTGTTTTCCTATAAAATAGATGTGAATCTTACTGTGTTTGTTGTTGTAGAAAAAAAAAAAAAAGAAACATGCTCACCTCTCAGCTACTGATCTGTTTAAAAGGGTTGTGAATCTCCATTACAAATGAAACTAAACATAACTACTAAGGGACTGAGACTTTTTGAAGGACTTACTAGCTTGCTACTTATGGTTAACTGGTATATTATAGTATATATATATATATATATATATATATATATATATATAATATCCTACTTTTTTTGTTTTTTAGGGATTTTGGGGGGGGGGAGGTCATACCCGGCAGCGCTCAGGGCTCTACTCTCAGAAATTGCTCCTGGCAGGCTTGGGGGACCATTTGGGGTGCCAGGATTCCAACCACCATCCTTCTGCATGCAAGGCAAACACCCTACCTCCATGCTATCTCTCAGGCCCCGGATATAATATTATACTTTTAAGAAAATTTCAAATCCTTTAAGTTCTAGGAAATTTTTAAAATAATTATCTATTAGTAAGATCATTTATAAACTTTATGAGTATCAGAACTATAAAAGTGATAGAAAGTGGTTCTGGAAAAGCCCTTTGCAGTTAAATTTTTACTGGAAACTTATTTTTTTCAATATTTTAATTTTATACGCTATTTTCTTGATTTAATCAAATTTTATTGGAGATAGAATAAATTAAACATTTCTTAAAAATGTAAAAGTATTTTTGGATACAGCCAAAGGATATCTGTTTTTCCTCTATGTGTCCAGCTATAAAAATTAAAGTTATTTGTTTTATAATCATTTGTTCAGTGGGATTTTACTTTCTGAATAAGTAATAAATTTGTATAATAGTAGTAAGAGTAAAACAAAGTCATAAATTCTAAACTTAGATAACTTAAGGGTAGTTTGTTCCATACAAGAGGCATTTGTTCTTACTTAATTGATATTAAATAATATAAATTGTGCTACATACTATCTACTATCACAACTTACTTTCTATTACTGTAGCTGCATTAATTTAGATTTTATTGTAGCTTTAACAGTGACAAGACATGTGGGGAGGGTGTTTGTTTATTTTTGTCTTCTTTTAGTAATATTTTTAATTAACTCATCATCCTAAACATATCCCAACTTTGATTAAATACTAGTTGGCAAAATTAATAATTTCAGAAAAAAAACTATATTGTTTTTAAATGCAGCACATAGGTTTATCACCTAAAAGTTTAACTTTAGGAAGAAACTAAATACTAAAAATAGATTTTGGTTATAGTCATATTTTTAAATACCCACTCAAATAAAAAGAGTGTCCTTATTATTAGAATTTCAAAAGTACTAGAATTATTTTATTATAAACTATAATATAGAATATAAACTTTATGCCTAAAATTGTTTTGCTTTGTGGGGGGGTTGCAAAGTGTATTGACACTCCAAATAAAAGTTTATTTTGATGAAGATATGATTTTATGCTGACCTAAATTTGTTTCCACATTGTAATACAGTGAGAACCATCATCTAGGCTACTGATATCATAATACATTGTTTTTATGCTCAAATATTATGGGAGATAATTAAAGCAATAGTTTGTGTCGATATATCAATTCTAAGTGGGGGCAAACAACTAGAGTTTATAAAAACATGTTCTTTGTAGAGTTCCTATACAAATTACTAAGGCCCAAAGCAATTAGAAACCAAATTAACAATAACTTTTATTTAAATTGAGTATTTGTGGCACATGTTTTGACCAGGGGAATAGACACAGAAATTGTAAATACATATATTTGTTTCTTAAACACCTAGATTGGGAGCTGAAGAAGGGATTTTGAATGTCAATATTATGCCCTTGAAGTGAAATCCCTACCTACAATCTAGTCTCAGAAGCAACATGCACTAATGACTGAAACACACACACAATTTTTAATTGGTATAAGGTAAATTGAAAATTTTAAATACGGCACTAAAATAAGAAGTATTTCTCTTATAAGCCTCAGTATATTACCTTCATGCTACTTTAGTGCCTACATCTATGAATTCAGATTATCAGAAATTTTATAAATCAGTCAAGATAGTGAGAAAAAAAATTTGAAAATTGGCTCATAATCAAGTACTGTTATTTTAATCTTCTAGCAATTACTTTTCAAGATGATCATGTTTGTATTAAATACCAAGACCATTTCATTTTTAAGATTAAAGTTTCCATCTGACCACTCTTAACAAACTAATTTCTTTTTTTGTCTAAATGTGGTACTCAACCTTAATACCAACCATGGCCATCAAGTTTATAAATGTCAAACTTAAAATCAGTCATGATTTCAATAAACAAAAAAACACAGTCAAAGCAATTCACTGTGTTCTTTGATGGATGTATTATTGACAGTAGGTGTAACTCTCTTTATGGTTTTCAGAGTGCAAGCATTCTCAGGCCATAGCAGATGTGTAGCTGCTATTACTTTAAAAAGTCATTCATTCTAATGCCCAGTGAAAGGGCGGGTTTCAGACAGCATTAAACCCTCTTTCCTGAATGGGGAGGACATTGGTGTGTGCGATGAAGTGCATCATTCAAAAGGGAGCCCAGCTAATGAATACTCTCCCTGTTGTTTCTCAGAGGTGTCAGAATGAGCCTTTTCTGATTCTGCATCACTGAATCCTTATGGAAATGCAAATTGTTTATCCAAGGACAGTGACTTTCCTTTTTGCTTTTTCATTTAGGGCACTGATGTGTTTTTATTTTTTTTCTCAACTTTGCAGCAAACCACCATAATCAGAGAAATTTCATTAAGTGTGGATGAGAGATAGCTATTTCTTTAGAAACTCTGCTCAAATGTCCTGAGAAACAGAAGTCACAAAGGCTTATAACAGAGCTAAAATACCAAAGGAAGACATGGAGATAGCCACATAGAAAAGAAGTAGAAGACATACAGATATATCAAGTTATACACAGTGAAATATGACTAAAATAAGAAGAAAGAATCAGAGGATATTAGAGAAACAGGGACAGACAGATAGACCCACAGAGACAAATATGAAACTAAATCTTTATTCTAGTCCAGGCACTAGAGGACAGTATGGACCTCACTTACTCCAGTTTTTTCCTATAAAGTATTGACATAGATCTGACTTGCATATATTAAACATCCAGACAGACACACACATGAAGACAAACCTTTTCTCAGTAAGTAGATGTTGATATTTATAAAAAATCAGCATTATGATTTAGGTGGGCTCCAATGATTTTGAAAAAGGAGCTTTAGAGTAAAAAAGCTTTGGAAGCTTGGGCATTTTGGGCATATCTAGTATTTTCTATGTGATACTACTAGTCACTACTCAGGATTTCCTACTAGTGTGTCTAAGAGTCCCTTAAATAACAGGATTTGAACCCAAACATTCATGACAAATAGGTGGATCTCCCTGGACACGTGAGCCAAATTCTTGACTAATCCTTTATTCTTATAGGATAAGTGGAATATAGTAATAGTTCTGAATGTCTTTGTCTTGTTTTGGGGCTACACCTGGCTGTGCCCAGGAGTTACTCATGGCTCTAAATTCATAAATAGCTCATCGCAAGCTCAGAAGAGCATATGGGATGCTGGGGGTTGAATCCTGTTTAGCTGCATGCAAGGCAAGTGCCCTACTTGGAGTGCTATCATTCAGGCTCAAGTAAATAAGACGTTTAAGTCACACTTGCTTTGTGTAAAGCTAGATTTCTTTTTAATCCCATGATTGTGCTCTAGGAATTTAAAACAAAGCATCTAAATTTTGGGCTTTGCACACTATATTTCTGTTGTTTCACTAAGTAGTTCACCATTCATAATTAATCAATCAATATTTAATCAATATGTGGTATTTTCTCTAAAATTATTAGTTTCAGTTGAATAAGAAAAAGCTTAAATGCTATTGATGAGTTTTCCTATAAAATACTGCATGAATAGTTTCCAAAATCACCATTGATAACAGACTTCCAGAATTGCCATAGCACTAATAACCCTGGTTTACATATTACTTTCTTAAAAACAATTTAAAATAAGAATTGCAGCCATGAAAATGTGTTCATCCTGTAGAGACTCTTGGGATAGTTATTCATTTAAGCATTACATTTTCATGATCTTCATTTGCTTAATATTTGTTTTTTTTATTAGAAGAAAATTTAAAGAAAGGGAATGTCTGTAGTAGAAAGAGTGAAGATGTGTTAGGCATAAATATAAGCTAGAGAAAAAGGTAAAACTTGTTTCCTTTTTTAACTTTTAAATAAAATAAGTGAGAAGGGACTGTAAAAATTGTTATTATTCATGAATGAAAATGCATATCCTAAAAGCAATGACCTTATTCCAGATAGCATCTAATATAGAAAGCCAATAATCATGCCAGAAAATAACTGAAGTGCTTAAATTTTTAATTTTCTAATTTCTTTCAAATTATTGAAAATTATAAGCTTTCCTCCTGTATTTGGATGGAAATGCTCCAAAAATTTATGCAAGAGTTTACTTTTAAATATGTAATGTTTTCATTGATATGTTATTGAATTTGTTTGATACATGAATAAAGAATGAATATTGAGTATGTATTATGATTCAGGAACAACTTGGCGTATTTTAAATTTAATTTTGCAAGATTTTGATGGGCTGTGTAACAAGTTCTAAGTATCTCTATTGGAGCCACTTTCTCAGAGATATGCTGGCAGTATATTGAAAAACCTTACTTTCGATTGTTACTATGGGAATAAATGAAGATAGAATGTTCTAATTTAGAACAGTACCTACATTGGTGTGCTGATACTTTATCAAAAATAAGAGGAAATAACTTAGTTATCTTTATAAAAGTTATTTAAAAATCACTAAGTATACACGAAGTTATAGAACATACTTTGTTATGTTTTGTATTCATAATTTAAAAAACAAAAGTCAGTTGCTAAAATGCAATAAATCTACATAAAATAAGATTTTATTATAATTGTAAAATTAGATATAAAAGGTAGTTCAGAGTAAGTTGTTATAATGCAGATTATCATAGATGGTTTTATTGTGGAAATTAGTAAATATAGACTCAAAATAAAATTATGCATTTGAAATATATTTGAGGTGATTTCAATCATTGGATTCTTTGCTAACTTGGAGAACCCTAAGATACTTTTAATAGAAAATAAAGTCTTTTTTTTTTTTTTTTTTTGTGGTTTTTGGGTCACACCCGGCAGTGCTCAGGGGTTATTCCTGGCTCCAGGCTCAGAAATTGCTCCTGGCAGGCACGGGGACCATATGGGGCGCCCGGGGATTTCGAACCGATGACCTCCTGCATGAAAGGCAAACGCCTTACATCCATGCTATCTCTCCGGCCCCAGAAAATAAAGTCTTTATGCTTTTTAATATGCTGTTTTTAGAACTAAATTTAACATGCATAAATTAGATTATTTTATTTTATTTTATTTTATTTTATTTTATTTTATTTTATTTTGTTTGTTTTTTGGATCACACCCAGCAGCGCTCAGGGGTTACTCCTGGCTCTATGCTCAGAAATTGCTCCTGGCAGGCTCAGGGAACCATATGGGATGCCGGGATTCGAACCACCATCCTTCTGCATGAAAGGCAAATGCCTTACCTCCATGCCATCTCTCCAGCCCCAGATTACTTTAAATGTTCAGAGACTAAAAGACTGTTAAGTATTTAGCCAAATTAAAAAAAAAATACAATCCAGAAATTAAAAACTTTAGGTTTTACAGCAAGACTTGAACTGGGAAATAATCATTAGATTCAACTATTTTGTTGTTGTTGTTGTTGTTTTTTGGGGGGGTTTTGGGTCACACCCAGCGGTGCTCAGGGGTTACTCCTAACTATCTCCTGGCAGGCACGGGGGACCATATGGGACACCGGGATTCGCACCAACCACCTTTGGTCCTGGATCAGCTGCTTGCAAGGCAAACACCGCTGTGCTATCTCTCCAGGCCAGCTTCAACTTTTTTTTTTTTAATTATTTTTATTCTATTGAAACCACTGTTGGTTTTTGTTTTGTTTTTGTCTTTTGGGCCACACCCAGAGGTGCACAAGGGTTACTCCTGGATCTGCTTTCAGATCATTCCTGGTAGGTTTGGGAACCATATGGGATGCTGGAAATAGAATACAGGTCTATCTCGGGTTGACAGAAAGCAAGGTGAATGTCGTACTTCTGTGATATCACTCTGGCCCCCAGATTCAACATTTGAATTGAATAGTAATCACCACAAACAATTGATATATTATATTCCTGAATAAATTATACTTGACCTAAAATATTTTGATCATGTTATTTGTTTTGTATCTGCTTAATTATTTTTCACTTTCAAGTATTGTTTGTTGTTTTATGATTCCTTTCAATTTATCCTTTTGTTTGTTAGAATATTAATGACAGTCAACTTTATGAATTTGATGGTTTCCATTTGTTTCTCTCTGTACTATTTTCTTTTCCATCTTCATCATTTCCAGGTTTGAGGTTTCCTCACAGATTAGTTGGGTGTGTGTGACTCTTTACTCACTTTTTGTTTGTTTGTTTGTTTGTTCTTTGGGCCACACCTGGTGATGCTCAGGGTTTACTCCTGGCTATGCACTCAGAAATTTCTCCTGGCTTGGGGGACCATATAGGGACACCATAGGATCAAACCTGGGTCCTTCCTAGGTCAGCACATGCAAGGCAAACACCATACCTATGCACCACCGCTCTGGCCCCTCTCTACTCACTTTCTATGTGGCTCTAAATAAAAGATATTTTAAGTTGACTGTAAGAAAAATACATCCTCAAATACAATTTCCAATATTCATATTTTATTCAATTGTCTCCTCAAAGTGTTCTCATGTCAATATAGTATTGGGGATATATTTCTGATGTTCAACATATGGCTTCAAATTTTCCAATGAGTTTTGTTATTTAGAAATATGATAAAATACAAGAAATATTCAAATAGGTTTACATGAATCAATACTATAACCAAAAGGTTCATGTAATACTTCTCAGTTTTCTTTGTTCTACAACTCAGTGATATGATAGTTTTAATTCTAATGATTGCTTAAGTATTCATTTTTCTGTGTATAAAGACAAACTATAAATATGTTTGGTTGTGTTTTATTATTTAACACAGGTATACTTGATAATATTTTGTTTAAGAACAAGAATTATCTTTAATTAGATGTTATTTTACTTGTAAAACAGAGATTACTTTCTATTGATGGTTGGAAAGTCTGGGGTCTCATATATTGTTTTCAGAAAATATTCAGTTAAAAGGAGTTTTAAAAATATTTCACAGAAATTAATATGGGTGATGAAAATATAAGTGATACCCCATTTAAATACTCTTATATCTCTAACTCTCTCTACTTTTATTGGTTAAATTGTTTTTCATCTATATATTTTCCCTTCAATTCAATAACTTTGGCATTTGTGGTGTATTTTTCTCTTATCAGTTAATTATGTTCTGCTATTTCACTTTCAAACTGTCACAAACTTTTGAAATCACACATATCTTTCTATTTATTTGTTTTTATACCTAACACATTTCTGAATGTCTATAGTAAGTTGATTTTATGAAAGAAAACAGACAAATATTTTATTAATTTGCATCTTAATATCACACGATTGCCTCACAAAGTTAAATTATTCTATTTATTTTGGAATGTGCATAGTTTATAGGGAGCTGCATTTAATTTCGAAAGAAAATCTAAAATGTAAAATGTTCATTAAACATTTTTCTTAAAAACATAAATTACTTATTTTCAGTAAAATTTGATTATAATCATTGCTTACTTGGAAAATTTGGGATTAGAACATACTAAGTATGAGCTAATTACACATTAGTAATTTATATTTATACAAATTTATCTTAAAATTTAGTTCTTAAACACATACTGATACACAAACAAAATATGTAGTTGCTTAACCACAAGATTTATTTCTACTCTAGTGTAATTTCATGTTGAAATTGAATCTTCTTTACCATGGCAAAAAGAAAAATAAATAGTTCTACAACTCATCGGGAAATTCTCTCACCTGTAGCTTCTCAGCAAGTTGTATACTTGGAATAGATGGAGCAAAACTAGAAACAAGATTTTTGTGAAGCATACAATTTCCTATTAAAAAAAGTGTCTTAACGTATGTTTCAGACATACTTAAGAAATCCATATACATGTTAAAATAGTGTATATTCCAGATCAGTTTTGCTACATTTTTTAAGGAACTTACTATTGCCTACTTGTCTAGTTCATCATGTAGATAAAACTAGTCAAAACAGTCTAGTTTTGAATGTTTTTAAGACACTCACTTAGTTCACTATAGAGGTAAAAAATTAGCCACAATTTCCTGAGACGTTGTGATCTGTCATTCTGTGGAGTTTCTTATTTTTTCCCTTTCATTCTTTCTTTCTATTATTTATGTAAATAGGAAATAAATATTTTTCTTATGAGAGGTATTTTTATTTTTTAAATATCTTTATTTAAGCACCAGGATTAGAAGCATGTTTGTAGTTGGGTTTTAGTTATAAAAATCAACCAAACAACCAAACAAACAAATAAAAAAAAACTGGGCTGGAGCTTTGGTGCTGCAGTAGGGCTTTTGCCTTGTACACAGCTGACCTAGGATAGACCCTGCTTCCCATATGGTCCTTCTATGAAACTTATTGGAAATGTGACGAACATTTGTTATTTTTATACCTTTACAAATCAGGATTACTACTCAGATATGAAAACTCAGTACATGACACATATACCAAACATATAACTGAAATAGTTTTGTGTAAAAAAAAACACCTCAGATCCTCAGTGACATAAAAAATAATGAACTAATCCTCAGGAATCTGACATAGTTACTGATACTTCTGTTGACTGATTTCTCTCTCATCTGTGTATTGATCATTTGTTGACTATACTAGACTAGTGTCAAGCTGAGAGTATTGAAATTGCTTGGTTGTGCATATTATTTAATCCTCCATGACGTATTGAGATAGTTATTATGTTGATAAAAAAGGCATCAAAGATAAGGTAAGCTCAAATGCTCCAATGAATTCCAAGCTTTTTATCTATTAAAGTATATCACAATACTGAACACAGACTTAAAATGAGAAGATACCACAAATTTCAAAATAATATTTATATCACACAGGAAAATATGGTGAAATTAATCACTTGAACACATTTTAAGGCACCATTCTATAGATCTAGTAACTTCAACTATTTTACTAAACCTATTAGGAAAAAAGTCAAATATTTTTAAACAATTGTTTATACAATTGTTTTCTCAGTAATTGAAATTGATGAGACATGTAAATAACAGTTTATACTGCAGTATTAGGTATTAAGCATATACAATAAAGTACCCATGAATAAAAAGAAACCAATAGATGTTTAAAAGAGCTATTATGAAGGCCAGAAAGATAGCACAGAGGGTAGGGTATTTGCTTTCATGCAGCAGACCTGGGTTTGATCCCCAGCATCCCATATGGTCCCCCGAGCCTGCCAGTAGTAACTTCTGAGTCCAAAGCCAGGAGTAAACCCTGAGTGTCACCGGGTTTGCCCCCACTCAAAAAAAAAGAAATAACGATAAATAAATAAATAAAAAGAGCTGTTATTGCTTCTATGGGAATTAAGGATAAGTCATACTATTTCTCCTTCTTAGGCTCTAAAATATAAATAACATAGAAAAGTAAGTAGGTTGTAAAAGGTCACTCAAATTATTAGTGCATGAGATCCAACATCAGACAGAATTAAGAGAAAATTAAATGTGTTTTCATTGTGATTCAGCCTCAGCCATCATAATTTAGAAAGATTAGGGTATTTATTTCAAAGCCCTGGAAAATGAGGGAACTTATCTTACTGTTTCTGATTCTGATAAAGTAGATAACCAAGATCATTTAATATTTCTTTTTAAACTAGAAATGTTCTTGGAAGGAGAAAAGAATACATATTCAATCTGCAGAAAGAGCTTGCCTTTATGGTGGTCAGCTATTCCTATCTCTACAATCTTCAGAGGAAAATACATTTATCCCTTAAGAGACATGTAGAGATTAGTCTTTGCCTTAATATTGGTATTTATGATTCCTCCAGAAACAGATGTAGATGTGCAAATATACTCTTGTTTTTTTTTTATATTAGCCTAACCTTACAAAGAATCTTGGAATAGGAACTCCTATAAATAGTATGGAGCTAAACAAGTTGGTGACATAAAACCTAGTAAAATTCACTGTGAAATTTAAACCTGTTGAGAACTAATGCCCCACAATTTTTTTGTTGTTGTTTGCTGTTTTTGTCTATTGCCTGGATTACCTAGAATTTTCTATTGGCTCTGGTGCTCAGGTTACAGTCCTGGCAGTTTTAGAGTGCCTTACTAGGATCTGGTGATTGAACCTGTGCTTGACCTGTACAAGGCAGGAACCTTATCTGCTGTACTTCAGCCCCAGAACTAATATTACCTTATAAATATTTGTTCAGCCTTAAGAGAAATCAGTAAAACATGTCACAAGTGTTCAAGCAGTAGTAAATGTAATTTGTTTATTCCATAGTTTTTCAGGAAAAGTATACAAAGTTTATTATTACCCAATCTGGGAACTTATTAAAAGCTTTGAAAATTAAAAGTGAAAGCAGGTAGTGCTGTGGGAGAAACACAAAACATATGTATTCAAGCATTCAATTGGATTTAGGTATGAGCAGAGCAATAAAGCCATTGAGGTGGACTCAATTACTCAAAAGCTGTTTTTCTGAGTGAACAGGATTTTAGAATAGTAATTATATCCTGAAGAAAATGACCAGGAAAAAAATGTCTGCCTTCACCAAACTATTAACATTATATCTAATATAAAAGTAAATTTATTCACATATATTCAGCTTCTAATTGTGTAAGACAAAATAAGTTAAAAGGATACCATAATATCAGCATAATTCACAAATAACCTAAGAAAATTTAAAAGTGATAAAATATTGTGTATATTTATACAAATCCATAACATATAATAACTACCATTTTTACATCAACTATTACTTTTGGTAATAGGATCAATATTTTCCTTTTACATACTCCCAATCTTTGATTTTTATCAATATATTTGATTCTATTCTTATTTTTTATTTTATTATTCTTAACGAGTATTTGTAGTTTAATTCTATTTTTTGTGTGAATACAGAAACAAGCAAGATAAAGTCAGAAGCACATTTTATGGCTGAAACCCTATTTAAAAATACATATATACATATATATTGCTTTTTTGGGCCATACTGTTGATTTTTGATTAAATTTCACTCTGATTAAATTTCATTCCTAAATCCAGGCCAGTGAGATAGCACAGTGGTAGGGCATTTGCCTTCCACAAGGCTGACCTAGAATAGACCCGGCTTGGACAAGGGTTCTATCCCCAGCATCCCATATGGTCCCCCGAGGAAGCCAAGAATGATTTTTGAGTACAGAACCAGAAGTAACCCCTGAGCACTGCCAATTGTGATCCCCCAAAACAAAGCAAAACAAAATAAAAGAAGCACAGTGATAGGTAAATACCAGGCTAAATAGAGCCCATGTATATCATATATGGTAACTTTGCTATAACTTTCAGAAAAAAAATGTCATTTTATTTTATTGAAATAAATTCATGCTTTAGTGTCATTTAAGAGTAAGTAGTTTAGGGGTTGGATCAATGGTGCAGCGGTAGGAAGTTTGCCTTTCACATGGCTGACCCATGACAGATGGACCGCAGTTTCATCCCCTGGTGTCCCATATGGTCCCCCAAGCCAGAGTGATTTCTAAGCGTATAACCAGCAGGGTTAAAGAATTATGGGTGACCCACTTCTAGAGATGCTCAGAACTTACTCATAATTCCCTGCTCTAAATCATACTCATTAATATTTAAGGAATCATATAGAGTGCTGGAGAATTAATACGGGTTTTCTAAAGGAGAGAGAATCTCCCTGCACTGTATATTATATATGTTAACTATTTGATTTGAGTATATATATATATATATATGAAGGTTAATATTGTGAATTCACAGTACTTTATTACATTTATATTTGTTTATATATATATTACTTTTGCTATTTGTCCTATATCCAATGGTATGAATCAGATTCCATAGTTTGACTGCATTTTATTCCAGATCTCTTGAGAGATGTCCTTAAATATGACTCAATCCCAAAGATTCTTTTTGAATATATAATTGTGAAGTCTAACAGAGGATACACCCATATACACACACATACACACATCACATGCAACATCTTAGAGAAAATTCTCCTTAAACAACAGAGAAAACTGAATTTCTTTCCAATGAAATTGATGGCATGCATCTCTGAAAACTAACCATTATTTGGGTATGGTGGAAGTTAGAGTGATGTTATTGTGCTTTCTTTTTTTTTTTTTTGGTCTCAGGTTGATATTTTTAATCAGATAAATTCTTCATTATGGTTTGAACCATGTTTTTAGGGGCCGGAGTGGTGGCACAAGCAGTAGGGCATTTGCCTTGCACATGCTAACCAAGGATGAACCGCGTTTCGATCCCCTGGAGTCCCATATAGTCCCCCAAGCCAGGAGTGATTTCTGAGCTCATAGTCAGGGGTAGCCCCTGAGCATCACTAGGTATGGTCCAAAAATCAAATATATCTGTAATTATTAATAGGGTTTCAGCCATAAACTGTATACCCACCCATTCCACAAAGCCAATTTTCTGCAACCTACTTTTCTCTTTTTTATCCTCCAAAACCCTTGCCTGTCTTCTAGAGAAGCATTGTATTTCTCTATCAGTTTCATGGTAGTTGTTAGTGTATTTATTTCTCTAACTGATCTTACCAGTCATTTGGCTAAGCATCATATCATGGGCTGATCTTTCTGGCCTTCATCTCTATTGTCTATGGGTATTATTACTATAAAGTCTTTTATTTTTCTTAAATACCACATATGAGTGAGACTATTCTGTGTGAATATATACCTCTCTGACACTTCATTCATTCTGCATGATAGTCTGCATATACATCCAGGTATAGGCAAATTTCATAACATAATTTTTCCTTACAGCTGCAGAGCATTCCATTGTGTATATATGAAAGATGATTTTTTTAACAGTTTATCTATTGTAGGAAATCTGGGTTTTTTTTTAGATTCTGGCTATTGTAAATAGTATGTGATGAACATAGGCATGCAGAGGGTATTATTGTATTGTGTTTTTGTGTTTCAAGAAAAATATTTTATTGGGCATATGTCAATATTTTACCAGATAATAAGGAAACAGAATCAATTTGTAGCTTACATTTCAGCAAATATACATGACATTATTAGGCTATATTAAATAAGTGAAATACCACAAATTCATACCACAAATTCATTTTAGATTTTAAAATTCGATCTTTTTACCGATTGTATATTGATTCTTGAATATTACTAGTAATGCTAGTTGATTCTGGTTTATTGGCTTGTTCCAGAGTCTGACTGATTAAATATAAAGATAGATTTTTATTTTTTAAAGCCCCTCCTTCTGAAAATATTCAAGCTTATTTCAATTATTTGTAAATGTGGTTTCCCTGCACAGTTACAAATCTAAATTATTTGAAGTTGCACAGTATGTTTCTGTAAGGTTTTCTCTGTCTAAATGTAAACACACAATACCAGCTGTTGAGGTAATTGGAAGTCGAAATCTTGTGGTTGAAACATTTTTTTATACTGGCATTATTTCAAAGTATTATCTTACTTTCAGAATAAAGGAAATGTTTAGAGAAAACAGATGGCACAGCATTTTAGCAACATACCCTATATTCAACGTAGAAAAGTGATATGTAATGATTCAAATAAAAAATAAATTTTATTTGGAAAATTATAATTTGCTTAAAATATTTGTTAAAATGGAATAGTTATGTAATTATTTAAAATATTATGTAATTGTTCCATAAGTTCTTTAATAATTAATTATATAGGCTGTAAAATGAAACCTCTACTTAATATTTTTAGAAATAAAATAAACTTGCTCTGACTTTTTATAATAATCATGCAATATCAAAGTTGTTAAACTATTAAAATGGTACATAACATTAAAGAACTTGCAGTAAGTTCATTGTTTTATAGTCAGCAACTATATATATAGATGTGTTAAATTTTGTTAGTATTCTGTGTATCCTATAAAATATTTTTGACATTCCTCATATAGTCTAGCTCCAAAGATTTAATGTTGTAAGCTATTGATTTTGTTTATTTTAAAGAAGGCTGCTTTAGAGGTTTTGATAAAGAAGGGATCTTTATTAACTTTTCAATATTGCAGCTGTCATTATTCTTTACTATAGGTAAAACATGTCAAGTTTTCCTTTACATGTTTCTTTATTTGAAGCTGTTACAATATGTAATAATACATAGTTTTGATATATGATATATTGATTGGATGCATTTGTCTATTGGAAATTATCAAAACCATACAGTCAACTAATACTTCTTTAGTATTACATAATTACCAGTTTTTCCTGGTTGTGAGTAAATTTAAGATATTTTTATACCTTATCAACTTTAATAGAAGTACAGTAATATGTTTTAGCTATTGTTACAATATATGTTATGTCTGAACTTAAAGTATTATAACCCTTTCACAAATATCTCTTCATATGTACCACATATGAAAAAAACACATATTTTGTTCCTTAGTAACTAGTACTCTTCTGTTTTTATGAAATTTCTTTTACATGTAAGTTTTATATATACATATAAATACACGCATATTTTTCTATCTTGTTATTTTCACTTAGCATTATGACCTTAGGGTTCATCCATTTTTTTCACAATGACATTTATTTCTTTTTTTAGAGCTGAATCCTGGTTTCATGTAATTCTTTTATCTCACATATCTCTCTTAGCAGAGGAATTAATGTACTTTACAAAAATATCTTTCCTCCAATTGTTTCCAAAAATATGTTGATATTGTCAGCATCTCCTCTTCATCCATTAGTATTAGTTTATATAGTTCATTATATATTATTAGTTTATATAGTTTACATATTTATTAGTATTACTATTATAATTTATATAGTTTACTATAGGAGTAAATAAAATTCATTAAAATAATCAAGGAAATATGTATTACTTTATATCTTCTTTTGAAATAATATAGATTTATTTTCTCCAAGGCTTTTAAATTTTGCAGCAAACAATTGGCATGTCCTATGATAAAGATAAATTCTCATTTTATCTATAAACATTTATGTTTATATTATAAATTGATCAATAATGTTTAGAGCACTCAAGCTAATAAAAATCTATATCACATTTCTATGTTGTATTATCTTTTGGTAAGAATATTTTTCGTACCTTGAAAAAGTTCAAATACTAAACTTTCATAGCTCTAGTTTGTCACTAGTTTGACACTAATGAATGATTTTTTTTTACCTTAGTGGATGACAATAAGCTTATTGAAAAACTAAATTAAGAAACAGCATCAGGGCCGGCAAGGTGGCACTATAGGTAAGGTGTCTGCCTTGCAAGCGCTAGCCAAGGAAAGATCGCGACGGTGGTTCCATCCCCCGCGTCCCATATGGTCCCCCCAAGCCAGAGGCAATTTCTGAGCACTTAGCCAGGAGTAACCCCTGAGCATCAAACGGGTGTGGTCCGAAAAATCAAAAACAAAACAACAACAACAACAAAAATAAAACAACACAAGATTCCTAAGAATGACTTATGGCATTTTCTAAATAAAGTTTACTACAAAAAAAAAAGAAAAAGAAACAGCATCAAAATCCCAGAAAAAAAATGCAAAGAGCTAAATAATTTAGTATTTTATGTATTAAATAATTTTCATATACTTCACATACTTTATTGATTATATCTTTTTGAGTCACTAACAGAAACTAAAATGACTTGTGTCATTTTAATAATAATTATAATAATAATAATAATAATAATAAACATACCTAGAAGGCATGTTAGAGAGACCTCAAAATGAGACTAGTATATTAACATAGTATAAAATAAAATCTTAGAAGTCTAAATTGCAAAATTAATCAACAATGCTGAACAACAGCACAAATTAACCAAATGGCATTTATCAATTTGTTTCAACTTTTTATATCACTTTAATTAAATTCAAGAATAATACCCAGAATCTCACACATGTCAAGTCAAACACACTACTACTGAAATGTGGTCTATTACAAAGAGGTATGCTGTTGTATAAATAAAAATGAATATAAATAATAGCTATAGCTAAACATACTTAGGAGTAAGCCCTAATACTAATAAATACCAAACCTTGTAGATATAATTATAAATTATTCAATTTTGCCCCTACTATAGATCCTTGACTCCTTAATTTAGAACAGATCTGAAACCCCGTGCTACTCACTGACATGGTTTAAAAATATTCAACCATCCTTCCTTTTTCTTATGCTATAAATTGTATTTAATTTCTGTTGGAAAGTAGTGATCACAATTTATATTTTTTAGTTTTAGTAATAATTAAAATAGTTACACAAATAAAAGGACATTTAATATTATAAACCTTAAAAGATTATACTGATATAAACAAGAACAGGATAATAAAATATTGACACTTCAGAAAAATCAGCCCAATTAGATTTTAAGAAAGCTAAAAAGGTAACAACTTGAGGGTTCTATAAGATTCTACTCACGTCATTTTATTATTGTTAAGAGAGATCCATTATATTAGAAATGCTATATAATCCATTATATGTTATTCTTAGCTATTGCTTCAAGGTTTTTATGCTTCTACATCATTATTGGTAATAGAAACCATGAAGATTGTTCCTTTTCAAAAATAATAGATTTTGATATATAACAGTAAGTTTTAATATATTAAATTTTTCAACTTGGTAAAGAGATTACACATTTAGTATAATATTAATTTAATAATCAGTTGATACAATTACCATAATCTATTCTTATCACTTATATTTTTGATAGGGATAAGTTCTAGTCTTTGATAAGATTTCGCTTATATTACTGTTGCCTATATAAATCATTATGTTTTTAAGACTTACCTATTGGATTTAAGTTTGTACATTTATTTAGTGAGAACTCCCAGTTGGCTTTGCTGCCTGGATTGTTGTACTGGTTAAGGGGGAATGCTTTTTTTTATGACTGAAACCCAACTACAGATATGTTTGTAACCATGGTGTTTAAATAAAGATATTTAAAAAAATAACTCCCAGTCAATGCTCAGGAAGCCCAGGTCCCCATCAATGATTATTGACTGTATCAACAATCCAATGAAAGAGACTTAGGATTTTGTACTATCTTGTCCTGAAATGCTAGACCTGCTCACACAGGTTGTGCTTGTGACCTCCAGAGCCCCACTCCGTGGTACTAGACTCAATGATGCTATGGAACCTTGAGACTGAAACGGAGTTGAGTACTTAGCATGAGTCCTGCTTTCATTACTGTATCTCACGTACTCTGTTTGGCTTGGTTTGGTTTGGGGCTCACACCCAGCAAAGCTCAGTATTTTCTCTTGTATCAGTATTCAAGGATCATTCCAGGCAGCACTCAGGATACCATATGCAGTGCCAAATATTGAATCCATGTCAATGATTAGCAGAGGATAGCAAAACACAGTACCATCTTCAACCCCCTGTTTGTGTTATTAATAGAGGCTACACCCTCTATTGTGTATCAGTAGAGACACACCTGGAGGTCTTCTGAATGTCACACAATGTCATACATTAATTCAAGGTGTATGCTCTCCCCATTTCTCCATTTGACCTCTCCACATTTCATAAGTTGTATCTTAAAAACTAATGTGATTTTTTGATTCCTTACCTCCAAATCCTGAGTAACCATCATTTTACTATGTGTTTCAAGAGTTTAACTTTATTTTGTTCCATAAATAAATGATTTCTTATAGCTTCTGAATTAGATTCATCTTCTTAAAGATATCCATTCAAAATTAATCCAGGAACCATTATAGGGCTTTTCTTTATTGCATTACAGGAAATATTTTATTGAGTGTGCATGTTTTTGTGTGTATTGAGATAGGACATATATTTTGTCCAGTAATTCATTAATGTACATTTATGATGTTTAATAAACTGTAGGCTAGTTTTTGGTTAACTGTAGTTGAGGCTGCAAACAAAATTTTAACAGATTATTTCTTCCCTGAATTAAAATGTCACTAATCAAAATTATTTCAGTATGAGAAAATGCATCAGATAGAATTTCAACAACACCACAGTATTTTTAAAAAGTCTTCAGTTGTTTATGATATAACAATAATGAATCAATTATTTCTTGGACAACTTTTCTGCCTAATACTTTTAGTAATCTACCTATCAATAGGTTTTTGTGGTATTTCTTTCATCTAGGTCCCTGACAGATTTATTTGTATAAAAGATTTATATTTGAGAATACAGTAACATCTGTATATTTTCTACATAATTAGATTGTACCTTTGTTCTATAAAATTGCATTTAGGATTTCATATTACTCTGATGAAATATAGTTCAACTAATTTAGAAGCTATATTCCAAAGGTGATGTTTGTATTTAAGTAAGCCTCAAAGAAAAACACATTCTTTTTCTCCTTTATTAAATGGATTATCGTTAAAGCAGGCAGATATTTAATAATAAAGGAAACTAATATAATAAGAAGAAGTAAATGTCAGATTCTGAAAGCAGTAAGTCCCTAATAATGACATACCTAAGATTTTAAGAGCCGTGGTTTCTGATATTTATCTATTCATTAAACTCTTTGCTAAGTTTTGACATTTAGATTTTGCCCACTAGTAGAGTTTGAAAGAAAAAAAAATATTGTCTCTGAGGCTTACTAGGTAATACTGCTTGAAATAGTTAAGCACTGGTAAATTTAAACATGAGGTCTTATTAAAACAGTTTTATTTTAACAACATTTGTGTGTGTATAAAAATAGGGCTCTGCATATTTATTTTTAGATAAATTTGCATTTAAATTTTATTATGTTGTTTTTTTCTCTCTTCGGATTTATGACAATATTAGATTCAAATAAATGCACACATTTTAATTTTAAATCTATCAGTTTATAGTACACTCTCATTGCCTTTTACAGTTTTTTTACTGATATGACAGTAGTATATTTATAGGACTATGAATAATACCAGTTTACTATACTTCACTTTCAAAAAGTCTTAAGCATCTGGTGGTATGGTACAGATTGTCAGAGAGAAAAACTGGATTTTACACAGTTGCAAAGCTAACCTACTAAGGTTATTTTTATTGTATGTTGCTCTTGCATTTTTCTCATACATTATTTTTGACCACATTTCATGTATCTTCATGGTAATTTAAATGCGATAAAAATAGTGGAAACAGGGGCCGGGAAGGTGGCGCTAGAGATAAGGTGTCTGCCTTGTAAGCGCTACCAAGGAACGGACGGCGGTTCGATCCCCGGCATCCCATATGGTCCCCCCAAGCCAGGGGCGATTTCTGAGCACATAGCCAGGAGTAACCCCTGAGCGTCAAACGGGTGTGGCCCAAAAACCAAAAAAAAAAAAAATAGTGGAAACAAATTAATATGCTAAGTAGAACATAAGTTATTGACTTACTAGTAATGACATAATCTGTTTGTAGAAAAATAAAGATATATTTTAAGACACAAGTCTGATAGATGGCTCTGTCTTTAAGATATCATCATATGACATTTTCTCTTTCATTTACAGCCAGCTAAAATAATTAAATGGACCTCCCATTTTCTAATTTTCCCACTGAAAATCATATATTTGAGAACACATATGCAACTATATTATATTAATAACTGAATATACTTAAGAACTATTAGAAGCGTGTCAGGGACATGATTTCTGAACGTGGGTGCTAGGCATGGATGTTAAATATTGATGCTCTGTGAAGGTGGAAACTTGAAATATTCATTTATATTTTTTCACCATCTTTCATGCTGATGATCATCACTGATATCATTAAATAAATTAAATATGTGTACTTAATTATTATAAAAATCATGGCTCATTTTTCTTTAAAATTATATATATATGTTATATAATAATATATATTCTGAACAAACATGAAATCCAACTATCTCTATTTATATTAGATGTTGAATATTGAATTGATATAAAATATGCTCAAAAATGTCCTCTTCAAAGAGTAGAATTTGCTTAAGAATGTCTTTAAAGATCATCTAAAAAAGTTTTCTTCAGGGCCAGAGCAATAGTGCAGTAGTTATGCTACTACCTTTGCACCCAAATGAGCCAGAACAGACCTGAGTTCTATCCCTGGCGTCTCACATGGTCACTCAAGCCAGGAGTGATTAGTGAGCGAAGAGCCAGGAGTAATCCCTGAACATCACAGGGTGGGGCCCAAAAACCCAAACAAAGACAAACAAACAAAAGTTTTCTTAAGCTTTGAAAAGTGACTGAAAAGTCTATAAATTAAAATTCTGAACTTAGCAAGAAGCTATTAAATATTTTCATTAATTATCAATGTTTCAATTATATATGGGTATCTTGGAAAATATCTTAACAAAAAAAGTGTTGTATGACACCTAAGTGCATATATACCTCCCATAAGGTATTCTTTTCAGGCACCAATGAAACAAAATGAACACTCAAGCAGAAGTTCTATATATTTTCCTAAATGGATCTTTTTGTGTTTCATATTTAGTGTTTTCTAATAGAGTTTAATATAATTCATGAGGTTGTAGTTGAAAGGAAGTGTTCAATGTTTGATGATGAGTGATAATGAGATTTGATTTTTGTTACTCTAAAATGAACTGAGCTCTGTATCTAATTTGATCACACGTAACCTTTTGAGCAAAATCAAATTGAATAATGAGCACAAGATGAATATATTATCACATGATATCAAGGTTATAACTTGAAACTGTTAACAGAATCAATGACCCACTAAGCTATTTCTCTAAACACTGGCATATGTATATATTAGCCAAATTGTCTATTGTTCAATAGCACGCTTTACAATTATGGGTGTATATCTGTGTTGTCAAATATCATAGCTAAAGATTAACATAGTTTTAATAGTCTTATTTCCACTATGAACAAAGATATTAATTGTAACCAACATAAGTTAAATAGCTACATATGTGCTTTACTATAATATTTGACTGTACAAAAATGGATTATTTTATTAATAAAAGGTAAACATATCCAAACCGTGTATTTTTTTTGTTTGTTTTGTTTTGGGTCACACCCAGCAGCGCTCAGGGATTACTCCTGGCTCCACACTCAGAAATCGCTCCTGGCAGGCTTGGGGGACCATATGGGAGGCCGGGTTTCGAATGAATGACCTGCATGAAAGGCAAATGCCTTACCTCCATGCTATCTCTCTGGCTCCCCAAACCGAGTATTTTCTAAAGAATTAAAACACATATTATTGGAGACATTTAAAGTCCCTTGGGAACCTAAGGCTAAACAGAATTTTTTTTAATCTAGTAGATTTAAAAAGCACTCAGAGTGAATGCCATATCTAATGGTAAAGTGCTGAGAAATTTGTCTTGTGTTTAAAGTTTCAATGCTTCTTGCAAAGCTGATTTTGAGGATTACAAACCCCTAAATTACTCTCCATAAGGCACTGTATTCTCCTTCAAGATTAAATAATAACTAGCTAGATAGAGTGTTCTTGGTGACATATTCATTTCAATGTCTTTGTTTTTATTTTTTAAATTATAACGCATCATTATTTTCTGATTTATTGAGTTTCAACTTATAGATAGATGTGAAACTTATATGCTTCGAAGTTCATTAATTAACATGATACTTTCAATATTTATACCTTTTTTCATTCTTGCTATTCTTGTGTCATTTATATTGTATTGCTGAGTCTAGTCAGATGAACTTGTATATATAGAAGTTTTTGTTATAAACTATTACCTAATAGCAGAAAGAGGATAATATATTTTAAAATCTAAAGCAAATATTCCCTATTTAGAATAAGCGTATATTTATACCTTTGCAAACGTATTCTAATTCCCCCTTTAAACAGTTAGTTTCTCATTCTTCATAAATTATATACTCATAGAATTTGTCTATTCAATGTTAAAGTAAATAATTTAGCATAATATTATTTATAGAGGGCAGACTTTGATTTCTACATGAACTAAAGCATCCCACTGTTTTCTTGACATTCTCCAAAAGAAAAGGCTTAAACCCATGACTTAATCTTATCAAATTTTGTATTCACTAAATTATTTTAAATCTATAAAACCTGACCTGGATACGTAGTGTCTATGCAACCACACTACACCTCCATAGCTTGTAGAGCCACTCTGGTAGTTTTACAGAAAATCTGATGACAAAGTTACTATTATAATAAAATATCCAGCTCATTGAGCATAATCAGTAGTCCAGAAATCTCAAATAGCATCAAAACACAGTAGATACAAACTTCATCAGCATCATAGAGATATAATAATCATTTCAAATTGACTTATGTTGATCTAAATTTTGATAATTCCAGTTGACTTGTTAATGTTCTATTACATTGTAATGCTGAGTCTATGCAGGTGATATTCCATTTATAAAGATTTTTATTATAAACTGTTACTTAGTAGAAGAACTGGGAGATACTTCATATAACAAGCAGATATTTCATATAACAAGCAATATACTGTAAATTTATTTGTTCCTCCATGGAGGCAGGGTATACTGGTGGGTGGTTGAATAGGGATACTGGAAAGGGGTTGTCACAATTTTGGTAATATTGGTGTTTGAACATTTAATGCTAGAAATAATGGTATTATGAATAAGTTAGTAAATCACAGTGTTATAAAAATTTGGGAAATGACAATATAAAAAGCATTTTAAAGGAAAATATTAAGGGAATAACTAATGATCTAAGTTATTGTAACTGAACATTTGTCTGATGAACTGAAAACATCTGGAAAAGAGCAGTTGAAAGGAGCCCTTTGTACACTTGGAAAATAGTGGACCCTACAAATAGGTCTGATGTTGGAATGATGTATGTGCAAAAAGCATAATTAAATCAATTTGTGTTCTACTTTACAAACAGTGGTTTTTATTCTCCTGAGATAAAGAGAAAATTACTTAAATTTTCTTGCAATAACTTTAGGGCTCTGGATTCTGAAATCCTCCACAACTTGTTTGTTTATTTGATTATTTGTTTTCCCGAAGATATTGTTTTGTTTTGTTATGTGGTCTTAGCTGGTAATGCTAAGAGTTTACTCTCCTCATTCCAATCAAATATTCCTCCTGGTAGTTCTCAGGTATTCACATTATGGAGTATCACAAATCCAACACAGGGTCGTAGCAAAATAAGCAAGAGAACCGCCCACTATACTATATCTATAATCCCACAAAAAATGCTATAATGTCTAAAATAGGAATGTTTCTGCTGTTATCTTCACCAAAATAAATGATGGACCTTTGAGGAAATGTCTGTTCATTTCATTTCTCTATTTTTTGGTGAAGATAAATTATATTTTATAAAGTTCAATCAGTTCCTTATCTTAGATATTAAGTGTTTATCTTATTAGGTATTGGATGAAGAGTTTCTCCCATTCTCTGGATATTCTTTGTATCCTAGTCACTTTTTGCTTTAAATTTAATGGCCTGTTAGACTAATGTAATCCCTTTGTTTATCTATGTACTCGAGTATAAGTCAAATTTTTTGGGGCACAAAATTTAAACTCAGCTTATATTTGAACTCAGCACACTCACTGAATTCAATGCACGTAGTCTCCAGTCATCTTCTGCAGTCTGCTGGAGGGGGCTGAACTGAACTGGATGCCACTGAAATATGTAACCCACAATATTCTGCACTTTGTTTGAGACTGAGAGCAGTGATGATATCTGCGAACTCAGTGATGATGACAATGTCTATGCTGATATCCTTACATCAGATACAGTTTGAAGCTCTGTTTGGACATACAGATGATGAGGAGGATTTTGAAGGATTTTAATCTTTGTGATTTAGCTTGATTAGTTGTTAAGCTAAGGTTTTTCTGCACTTTATTTAAAGTTCTAAAATTATTTTTGATAGTTTACAGTTTTTCTTTAGCAATGAATATTGAAAAACATTATCCTAATGATTCCTCAATTATTATAAATGTTTTGGAGATATATATATAATATATATTATATATAATATATATTATGTATATATATTATATAATATATATTATATATATTATTTACCAGTGCCTGATGCATTTTCCACCTCAGCTTATATTCAAGTCATAAGTTTTCCCAGTTTTTAGGGTAAAATTAAGGTGTCGGCTTATACTTGGTTGGCTTATTATACTCGAGTATATATGGTATCTTTGCTTCCACATGCTTGGGCAGTGGTGTTTCATTCTTGAAGGTGGCATTAGCTTCAATATTATGGGATGGTCTGCCTACATTTTCTTATATGGACCTTATGATTTTAGGTCTGATATCAGGGTTTTAATTAATTTTGATTTAATTTTTGCGCTTTGTGTTAAGAATTTTGTGCTCAATGTTTCCATATAAAGAGCAGGTATAATAGAGAATGTTTACTGTGAAAATGATAGCTGGAACTGATAACTCTGAACAAGAATTTGTTCCTGAAAGGGGAGAAAGTGATATACATGGTACCCTTCATTAACAATAGTGCAACCACAGTGTTAAAAAGAGATAGAGACAGAGAAAGAGAAATGAATTGTCTGCCTTAGAGACAGATGAAGATGGTGGTTGGGAGGTGATAAGAGACATCAATGGTAGAAGTGTTGTACGTTCTATGAATGAACTCAACAATGAACTATTTTGTTATCTATTTTATTATTATTTTTATTATTTCTATTTTATTATCTAGGTGCTTAAATTGTGAAAATATGCATTTACTTTTTCATAACATTTGCATTGATATCTCATTGATGTGGTCATAATTACAATCTAAAATTTAAGCAAGATTGTTGTCATAAAAATAAACTTGATAATTAATTTTATATGACATGAATATCATAAAAGGGTGTTTTTATGTATTTCAGAGGATGATTTGTTTGGTTATTTGTTTGAGTTTTGGTCTGGCAATATTCACAATTTACTCTTGGCTCTGCATTCAGGAATTACTCTGGCAGTGCTCAGAGGACCATATGTGATACCAGTGATCAAACTAGCGTCAGCTGTATGCAAATGCCGTCCTTACCTGGTGTGAAAGCAAAAACACTCTAAGTCTATAAATGATGTTTTGCTTCCTACAGATAAACAGTATTCACATATTTAAATGAGTAAAATGTCACACCAGTTACAATATCCATAGAAAGTTGCCATGGGTGCTACATAATGGTTTTGCTTATTAAAACATATTAGTTATATATGTCTGAAAAAATGGGAAATAATATAAACAGTGAGTTAGCACGGTGGGATAGCACATAGCTGACCCCAGTTTGACACCGACCATCCTATCCTATATGGTCTGTCGAGCTTGCAATGAATGATTAATTATTATAGACAGAGCCAGAAATAACTCCTAAGTGCCACCAGTGTACGTCCAACTCCACCAAATTAATAAAAAAGTAGAAGTTTCTTAAAATGCATTGCATATTTTGATGATAAATATGCCTGCAATTTATTTTAATAATTGCATATATTGAAGTCATTGATAATATGATCTCCTGATAATGTATGTTTCAATTTTAAAGTTTTATATTTAAAGATAGATTTCATTCCGTTTGTTATTCATAAAGGCTTTAGCTATCAAAATATTTTATTTTTAATTGTATAATTATGTATGATAGTCAGATTAATCTTTTGCTAAAGAATAAAACTAGTTACCATTTCCATAGGCTAAATGATCCTTATATTATGGGGAATTAAAAACAATGTATATTTTCATGTACAATTTCACTTTCACAGGGAGACTTCATATTTTGATATAACCAACTACTTAAAAATTTAAAATAAATAAAAGTTCTTCATACTTTTTATAGCAATGAGAGATTTTGATTAATCCTAAACTCTAATTTTTCCTACTTGTTTGCAAATATTAATGTTTAGATAAAAATAAAATTCATTTACAAATAAATGGGTTGTACATTTATGTATTATGTATATATATATATATATGTGTGTGTGTGTGTGTATGTGTGTGTTTATGTATGCTAAGGAGACTGTCACACATTGTCTTTGGTATTTATTTTGTAGCTAATCAGCCTAAGCCAGGAATTGTGTTTTACACATGATTTATCACTATGAAAAATAACTCTATTTCATTACTTTTATTGCCATCATTTCATATAAATCCTAAGGCCTGATATATGCCACATTGTAAGGTATTTTTTCGCTAATACCCTATATCAATTTAATATAATTGGTGAAACATCTGTGAGCCAAATCTAATTGGTATCATGGGTCCTCTGTGATTCTCTCTACTCCATAAGTGTTCTCATTGTCTGGCAAACAGCAAGTAACATAGGTCCCAATTTCCACCTTTTCAGAATCAACTTTGACTATGTTTACATTTGGAACACTATAAATTGTAACTTGGTCTCCCTTCCCCAAAAAAATACAAACAGAATTTTAGGATCAGAGGCATCGTATAGGGTTTAAATAGTTTTATTTGCATATGGTTAATTCTTAAACTGTGCCAGTTAATCTGGCATGATGTATAATACCCTAAACATCAACGAGAGACACCTCATGTGCACAGGAGCAAGAATAACCTCTGCACTTATATTTTGAAATCCACAACCTTCCAAATACCAAAAACAATAAAAACCCACAAATGAGAATTTGAAGTATAAATTATGTTAAAAGTTACACATTATAAACTATTTCTAGGATAGACACCTGTAAGTACTTATGCCTATATAAAATTTCTATTTGCTTTAATATTGTCCTTTACTTTCAATATTCTGCAATGTATTTGAATGTGTCCAGGACAATAAGAACACAAATATTGTAATATTACATCAAGGTCTATTATGGGAAACTAATAACTGGCCTATGACCTGTATGTGAAAAGAAAGATTTCTTTGTTTACTTTCTTGGTGGATAGGAACTGTAAGATGCGCAACATAAGTTTGACAGGCTATAGGTTCTGTTATTTTTTTTTCCTGAATTCAGAGCAATGATAAATATTTTATTTCATCCTCTCAGTCTCTTTGAGGACTCTGGAGAATTGGAAAATATCATCCCGAGCAAATAATGCTCAGATGATTAGCTCACCCCTCTTGTTTTCTATTTTACTTCCCTATTCCCTACTCTCTGCCTGGTAAATACTTGCTAGTTTGAGCATTCTAGGATGTTCTGAAGAATTTTTTCAAAGCATATTGATACAATTACCTTTAAGGCATTAATCTTAGGAAGTTGTATCTGAGATTGGTTTGATAATAATACCAAAACCAGTAGAACAGTTCTGAGAAATTCAATTTTTGAGGGTTACAATCTATATTATACAATATAAGATTCATTTTGAAGCACTTTGTATACTGTGAAACGTTTTGTACACAGACCTCTAACACCAGTTTTATGTGAAACATTTTTTTTTCTCTGCAGGCAAGGTAACTATGATATAGTTTGCTTACAAACTAAATTTTGTTTCAATAGAAGAGAGTTGCAGAAGTGTAAAGCAAAGAATAAAATAGAAGTAGGGAACTATCACTCAAATATAATGCTTTTTATTTAGGAATGTAATATATTTCTCTCCTTGGATTAAGTTGAGATCTATAGTCTGTGTGAAATCGATACAGGAAATATTGTCAGTGGCATTTCCATCTTTCTTTTGTACATCAAGAAAAAAATTAAATTACTGCCATTGGTCAATCTTATCTATCACAAAAGATAGATATCTCCTAGCTATCTAAATTCATCTTAAAATGAATTTAAGGGATGAGGGAAGTAAGTCCATTGTAGAGTGTGAATAGTATTGGTAAGACCCTGGATATAATTCCTAGCGACACCTGCCTATAAACACACACATACATGTAAAATTGGGATACAAACCAATGGAAATTGCATTGGGAATGTAGGTTTTAGAATGTAGAAGATAATGCTTGAGAGATAATAGGCCTTGAAGAAAACATAAATGCTCTTAGTTGAAGTTTGAAGTGTTTTTGTCTTATTCTATTAATTTCTAGCATTATAGGAAGTTTAGGGGGAAAATCAGACCACTTTAATATTATAGGTACGAGGCAGAGGAATTGAAAAAGAATGTTTACCTGTCCAACTGAAACTAAAGAAAAATGAGAAATCAATGTAATAAATTTTACTTATTTAGGATGTAGAGTGTATTTAAGTAATTTATATTTAACAATTTTTCATGATAGGGAGTTAGGGATTCCTTCTATTTCATTTCTAATACATCTATACTGCTGCTGAGTTTCTCTCAGGTTTTCAGAACCCAAACACTAAAAAAGGCTTTCCCTAAGTTTATTTTTCTACATTAGATACCATTTTATCAAGAGAGCATTTTAAAATATACTGTAATATTTATAACAGTGATATATATTTATATATTATGAAAATGAATATAAAGGAGAGATATATCATCTTTGATAATTATTTTAATCAGAGAAAAATATGATTTGTTACTAAAGCTGTTAGTTTTTTGAACTAGGACATAAAGATTTTTAGATACTTGATAGATATTCAAAAGAATGAATGAATGGTGAATCTTCTTAAAATTACATATGCAAGTTTTTTATTTAAAATTTACAGGTCATATATAAAAGGCAATAGCTAAAGAGAACAACAATCGCCTGCTATAGTTGTATTAAATTTTTAACCTAAATTATTTAGTTCACTTGTTTGATTATTTTAAAACATGTTCCCAGGGACAGCTTAATTAAAGGCACTCCAATAATTCTTCAATCTCTCTCTCACACACACACACAACAACAGAAGATCTAATCTTAGTAATTCTCATTAAAATGCAAAATTACAAGAAGATATCAAACTGTGTCATAATTTCTAAGTTTAATTACAAGTATGTGTTTAAATTATTACATGAAAGATAAAATAAAAAAGCGAAGAAACGTAAAGTGACTTATGAATTTATCTTGTTTAACAAGTCAGATATTAGCTGAATAAGGAGCTTCTATTTCACAAAATTTATTGCTATATATATAAATGTGATTTGAAAATATTATACATTGAAATATACTTCATATTTAATCAAAACAGTACAATAAACATATTTAAATACATCTGCATGATAGTTAACAAAAGTGCATTGACAATGTTTTAGAAATGCATAAATTAATACATTTCATCATGTCCAATTCAAATAGAATTCCATTTTTCATTTATTAATTAATTTAAGGCCACACTTAGCAGTTACTCAGACCTCTGCATTTAGGAATTACTCCTGGTGGATTTGGGGACCATATGAGATACCAGAGATTGAACTCAGACCATCTGCAGACAAAGCTTTCACTACTCTGTTATTGCTCTGGCCTGAGAATTGCATATTTTAAGATATAATATCACTTCTTATCATGTTTTGATATACCACTTCAGATGGTACATCGGTATTTTGTGCAATTCCTTTTATAAAAATAGCTAGGTGATGTCATTCTAGTTACTTTGAGACATAAAATTATAGTTTGTTTTCCTGGATGATTATGGAATTAACTTCAGTGTGAAGATTAAGTAAGATGTCTGATATTTATGTGTGACAAACCTAGTTTTATTTACTTAAAATATTCTGTTGTAGAGCTTAGATTATTCTCAAAAGGTGAAAGGAGTTTTTAAATTTTCTCTTCAAGGGGAGTGTTTTCCTATTTAATACCAGTATCAATCCAAATTTATTCTCTTACATGACTAGTAAAGTATTACAGGAGGCTATGTAGTAAATGTCTCAAGTTAGAGGTAGGCATGCCAAGGAAAAAACTTTTCTGGAAGAGTCAAGCTTACTATATTAAAAGCATAAATTTAAATAGTAACAAATATGATGCAGCTTTTGTGTTTTATTAATAGTTCTATTCATAACTCAATAACAGAATTTATTATGTACTGAGATTTTAGTGTGTACCAGATATTTACTTATAGTGAAAAATTTTAAAAAAAATTGATCAACAGCAGCCCAAGCTCATCACATCAACTCCCAACAACATAGCCCAAGCTCATCACATCAACTCCCAACAACATGAATTTGTAGGAAGGATGAATAACCCACAATGATGAGTTTTAACATTTAAATTATAATTGGCTTTTTTATGTTTGGTTTTTGGATTCTCTCAGCTTGCTTGAAGAAATTGAAGAGATTTCTGGTTCAAAATTAATTATTGATTAGTAGCTCAACAAATACTGGCATTATTTTTTTGTTTTGTTTTGTTTTTGGGTCACACCCCGGCAGCGCTAAGGGGTTACTTCTGGTTCTGCACTCAGAAATCGCTCCTAGCAGGCACGGGAAACTATATGTAATGCCGGTTCCAAACGGGGGTCTGTCCTGAGTTGGTCGCATACAAGGCAAACGCCTTGACGCTGTGCTATCACGGCCCCCTAACATTATTTTTAATTGTTATTATTTTCTTTGGCCACACCCAGTGATGCTCAGGGATTACTCCTGGCTCTGCGCAAAGAATTCACTCCTGGCAGGCTTGCGGAAGTATATGGAATGCCAGGAATAAAACACAGCTCCAGGTCTGCTCCATGCAAAAGCCCTACCGCTATGCTATTGCTTTGGCCCATAATTGATATGATTTTATACATGAAAAAGCTAATGTTCAGAACACTGTCAGTGTTGATAATGGAACCTACTTCTTGTATAAATCCCAAATCTATTCAAAGGAACCAAAAGACAATCTTAGAATGAAAATAGTAAAAAACAAGTTGCATTTAACATTAAAAATAATCTCAGAAATTGAACTTTCTTAAACCACATTAAAATAGAAGAATAACTTTATTTAGTACATTTTACTTTTAAGTTAAAATAAGTATCCAATATACATGACATAGAAAATTAATTTAAGGTAAAGTTCACAATGAAGATTAAAAACCTGGTTTTCATCGTTAACACTCATGGTTATCTATGGATAGATGCCTTTAAAACATTTTAAGATAATGAATAGTTCAATAGTTTGTCTCCAGTGCTACAAAAAGTCTTGAGTTGTGGGAATTATACTGGTGCAGTTGTTGTATTTTATGCAAAGTTTATTAACAATTAATGCCTCTTAAATAAAATATGCACCTAAACAGTCTTCTTCATTATATAAAGAACCAAGACTACTGATATCCCTTGTAGATGTCGGGTGATTCCAACATCGGTATACTTGCCTCTTTGTCATTGCAAAGATGATTTAAAAGAGGATGCTTGTCTTCAACTGCAGCTTTCTTTGTACAGAAAAGTTTCCTGCTAGGATATTATCAAGGGAAAGAGTTTTGAACATTCTTTGTCTGCTTTCTATCATTTTTAGTCATATTGTTAAATTACTAAAATAAATTTTAATAACATTTACATTAGATACTGAAAATTTAGGTGAAGAAGGATAATATTAAAAAAAAAAGGCAGGAAGCTGAGGCCTTAGCACAGCTGATAGGGCATTTGCTTAACATGTGTCTGATCTGGATTCAGTCCTCCGAATCCCATAAGGTTCTTGAGTTTTCCAGGAGTGATTTCTGAGTGCAGAGCAAGGAGTTACACCTGATTGCAGCTGGGTGTTGCCAAAAAACAAAATAACAACAGACAAAAGGGGTCAGAGCAGTGGCACAAGCAGTAGGGCATCTGCCTTGTTTGAGCTAACCTAGGACAGATCCCCTGGTGCCCCATATGGTCCTCCAAGCCAGGAGCGATTTCTGAGCTCATATCCAGGAGTAACCCCTGAGCATCAATGGGTGTGGTCCCCAAACAAACAAAAATAATAATTTTCTTATTCTGGCTAGTATACTGAGTACTCTAAGGAGCACAGCTATAGATAAATATTTTCAAAGTAATGTTAATTTGTATTTGTTTGGGGTTGGAAAGCTAAGAATTTACCCTGGGGCAATCTTGGAACACCACTGTATTTGGTCTACACATATTATCACCCTTCAGTAAATGAAAGAATAATCTAAAAATATTTTTTGGCTTTGACAAAGGTAGGAGTAGAGTGGTAGAAATGTCAAAAAGTGGAAGAGATCTTGTAACCATATAACCATGAAAGCTATAATTTTATGAAAGAAATATTGCATAAGTGAAACAAGTGCAGTCAGAGAGATGTTACAATTGGTAGGGCACTTGCCTTGCCTTGAGTATGTGGGTATGATCTTAAACATTCTATATGGTCCTTTGAGCATCACAAAGAGAGATCCCAAATGCAGAGCAAAAAGTAAGCACTGAGCGTTCTTTGATGTGACCCAACAACTAAAATAAAGAGAAGTCAAGAATGACTCTAAATTGAATAATAGGATTACAATAAGGACCCAGTTTAACAGAAAATTGGTTTGGACATGGCTTGAAATCTTTATTGGATGTCCAACTGAAAATCAAAACTAATATATGTGTTTGGTGTTCAGTGGTTCTCATTAGAAATAGAAAATTTTAATCTTTAGATTAGGAACATAATTTGAAATTATAGATTATGTTATAAATGGGAGAAAAAACTGGCACAGAAACAGTGCAAATCTAAGCATTCAAATATTTTCATTCCAACATTTAGAGGTCAGATATGGAAAAATAACCAATAAAGAAAAGTTTTCAATAAAAATTTAACACTGAAAAGTGCAGAAATACAACAGTCGTTTTCCCTCAATAAAGAGAGTAATCAAAACTATTAAATACAAATACAATTAAATTGACATTTATTATGGAGATTTTATACTTGAATCTAAGGTCTGGTTTTGATAGTATAATAATGTATGAATGTAATAAAATATAATATAAATTTAAAAAAGTATGTCCTTCAAGTCAGTTTAAATTTTTGACAATTGCATTACACATATAAAACTGCAATTTCTCTGCTACAAGCCTAAAGAAAGGGTAGTACTATCACCTTTGGCAATAATTTTTGGGGGGTCACATCAGGCAGCATTCAGGGGTTACTCCTGGCTCTTATGCTCAGAAACCACTCCTGAACAGGCTCAAGGACCATATGGGATGCCAGGATTTGAACCATCAACCTTCTGCATGCAAGGCAAACACCTTACCTCCATGCTATCTCTCCGGCCCCTTTGGCTTTATTTTTATAATGTTTATACCGCATAATCAGAGCACAAGAATTAAAGTGTTCTGCATGGAAAATGACACACGGCTGAAGGGTTGAAAGTCATTAACTAATGTATTCTATCTAATTTAAGCAATGCCTCTATTTCTTAATTTATTCTATTATTTATAAAATCTATTGAGTACATTATGTACCAAAACAATTCTTTGTTTTGGGAAGACACAATTGTTAAGCAAACTAAACATAATAGTGCTCATGGGGTTTATTGTCCAGTTCTTTTTTTAAAAAAAATATGAACTAGACCTTCTATTTGTGATTATAATCACACTCCTTTATTTTTTCAGATTTTAAATCTTGACAAATATGTTTAGCAAAAAATTCATTGAAATCATTCTCACAGGGGCATGTAATAACTTTTGAAGGGAAATGAATGAGAAAAGATTGCCAGTGGATGTAATGTGCTAGTTCTCTCTCCTCTTACTACTTATTATGTTCTTCTATTTTGCATGAAAATATCTCAGAAGTTCATATCTGGCTTGGCAAGCTTGTTAAATGAAAGCTTTTCTTTATCCGTGTGTGCCTGGAACAAAGCTGGACACTATGGATAACAAAGCTTATAAGCTGCTTAGAAATCATTGAAGGCATGTATTTATTAATTTTTGCTATATTTTCCACTCCAGTTCACTTAGTCTTTAGCTGTTGATCTCAGCACAATGAAATCGGATTCTCCTTCAGGTTGATTGAAAAGTTCCTCTTTTAGCTTTCTAAAATTAAACGACATATTCTCACATTTGCATATTAGCAAACTATCATCAACTTTTCCTAGGAAATATTCCATTATTTTCTTTTAATTTAGAAAAAGGCTAAATATCATGTATTCCCATTTTAACACAAATGCTACCAATCCCATAATGAATCCCCAAAGCTTTATTTTATTTCAATTAGCCATATGAGTACAGGTACTTTAAGAGAATCAGGGCTTACTAGCAGTATTAGGTTTTACCTTTATTGAATTTGGAAACATACTAACATCTGTGTTTTTAGCTCGTGGTATCTGAGTACAAATGCAAATTCTATTCTGGACTCGTGGACACATATAACAAGACAATATTAGTGGTCGCCACCTGTTGTGCTGTTACTGCATCTATTATAATGGTTTGCTGACAAAGCCCTGAGTTTGCTTTTATTCCCCCTCCTCTATTATTCTCTGTGTTTATCTACATCAACCACCTGGCACTCTTCTTCTTTTATAAAAAGCCAAGGTGCACCCTTCCTCAAAATGAATCTCACTATTCCCTGAGAGCCAGATGAAATAATGCCCCCTCACAGATGGTCTGCACTGTAATACCTTAGTTGAATATCTAATCATGACAGGGAATCAAGGAGCAAATGCATGTTGCTAGAATCAACGTAAATTGTGAAACAAATCTATACTGTAAAAGCTTATAGCTCAACAATATTATGTCAAGATGTCAACACTGGCAACCATCATCTATTTATGATGAAAACATGGTTTGTGCATTTCAAGCCACATGTCTAAACAGTTCAAATGTGTGAATGCAATTGAAAAGTGTTACTCTTTTCTTAGAGAAGCACTAGTTTTTCTTTTATTGTGATATTTTAAAAAAAACTAGCTACCATGCATAAAAGATTTATAAATGAATTCCCTAAGAAAAATAAATTATTTCCCTAAGACTCAGCAATGAGCATATTAAGGGTTGAGTACAAGAATCATTCTGTTTCCAAAAATTATGACTGGTTATTATATTATAAACATAACCCAAGATTAGAAAAGTGAAGTGTATCTTAATTTTTTTGCCAGAATGGGCTGTAAAAACTTATTTTTAGTAATAAGATCATGAGGCAGTCAATAAATGATTAAATAATTACCTAATCATAGTTTTTGAAATTAGACCTCTAATGTTTTTTCTTGAAACTACAGCTACTTGAACCTCCAAATGCTGCATTTTGTGAGTTCTTTTGACATTGATATCTTCATATACAAAAAGGAATGTATTATAATTGGCATTGATAAATAACACCCAAGAAATTCTCAACCTTCCACAATTCTTTCTTATGTATTTAGTAGAACACTTATTTTAAAAAAAAGAAACTAAATAAATGCTAATTGCTTTTAAAAGTTTTACCCAACTTTGCATTTTTTCTGCCACCTAAATTCAAGATTCAGTTCCAAACTTCTTAATTGTCTGTATAATATTTGCCGTCCTAATCAACACAAACAATGGATCATTGAACTTCTATAACTTAAAAGACAAAAAATGATGAAGCATGCCAATATCATCAAAAACTTCAATTAAAAACACAAACTCAGGCAAAAGTTTGTAGACTGCATCAATAGTTTCACATTTAAATCCCCATTTGAATTAAGTAGAATGAGATATTTAGTAGCCACTTTTGCTATTCTCATTATATAAAATGCTTGCATGTAATATGAAGAAGTGTGAAAGATATTGGAAGAGTTCCTTTTCATATCAGCAAGGTTATATAAAATATGTTTACAGAAAAAGTCTTTAATATGTATAAAATCATGGTTTTATAGAAAATATGCACGTACAAAGTTTTATCAACTTGTTTTTCTCATCTGTGTTTATTTTACTGTTCTAAGAGGCAAAATTGAATAAATCTTCATAGCTCTAATAAGTAACTTAAGAAATATATGGTCAGCTATCTATTTTAGTAATTTTTAAAATATATTCTGAGGAAACATATTAAAGTCTATGACAGGAGGAGAAACAATTGGGACATTGGTGATGGGAATGTTGCATTGGGGAAATGTCTTTTTTTTAAATAAAATAAAGTCTATTACATTGATATTATTTTTGTAGTGAATCTTTCCCAAACTATTACAAAATATTTCAAGCCTATTAATATGTTTCTATAAAATATTCTGAAATGAAATATTGGAAAATCTTCAACTGGTACTTGGCAAGCATGTATTTTAAAATGTGTTATACTTCAAGATTTACAGCCTATCACTGATGTTAAGAGTCTCTTTAAAGTAAAAGAGGACATATGTAAATAATAAAGATGCACAGTGTTAGGAAAACAACTGGCCAAGGCAATGGAAGTAGAGAATTCACAGGGCTGAATTTATTAGATGTGTGTTTAAAATGGAGTGGGCACATGCATATGTGTGTGCATATACGCAAGTGTGTGAGTATAATGAATTAATTAAAAGGGTTTTGGGACCTTGTTGGAGAGAAATGAATAATCTGGTCATGGGTGTAGTGTTGGAATGATACATATATAAGACTGTAATTAAAAGATTATGAACCAAAGTACTTAATAAATATATACATGTATATATGTAAATTTCCTAGTGACTTCTATACACAGTTAGCATAGGCCCTCACTGCTGCCAGTGGTAGCTCCAAATCTAATAAAATTTTTATAATTACTTTATATATTAAATTAAAATAAAAGAGAAAGCATTTTTATATTTTTAAAATATATTTATTCATACACCATGGTACTTTTGGCTTCAGACATCATACTAGAAAGACCATTCTGGAATATCCACACACAGAAACATTATTAGAATTTTAAACTCAGCTCTCATGTCAGGTAAATATAGAACATTTAGATAAGCTAAGATAAAACATTTTTTTCTGGAAAACAATAAAAATTAGTATAGACTTATGTAATAATGTCTTTGTCTCATTACTTAAAATCAAATATCTGCAGTCTGCTATTTATTAATATATATTAATAAAGAATTATTAATTAATAATGGTAATAATTAATAAAGAAGCACAGAGTTTCTGATTCTGCTCCAGATAATTTACTTGGTATTTCTTTTGTGTATTTTTGTTTTTGTTTTGGTTTTGGTTTTTGAGTCACATCCGGTGACGCTCAGAGATTACTCCTGGCTATGCACTCAGAAATCGCTCCTAGCTTGGGGACCTTATGGGATGCCAGGGGATAGAAGTGCTGTCTGTCCTAGGCTAGCGCAAGCAAGGCAGACTCAATACTGCTTGTTCCACCGCTCCAGCCCCAATTTACTTGATTTTTCTAAATTAAGACAGGACAATAATAGGGTCATATATGGTACAATAATTTAATCTTACACGTGTAAGTCATTTCTATATATAAGATTTAGAAGTTGTAAATTTTAATGAGAGACGTAGAAATAATATCTAAAAGAATATGTACTTTAGAAAACTCATTTAATTATATTAAATACTTAATAATATTAATGTCTTTAAATTGTTCATTTATGTTTTGGAAATTAAATAAAGCCTTATTGCATGAAATGGCTGCAGATTTTAAGAAAAATAAAAATTATTTTCAAGGAATATCAAGAAATTATCAATATCAAGAACTATCAAGGATATCATGAGTTATCAATGGATAACCAATGGAAATGTAAGTATTTGCTTGATATTAGTAGAGTAGAACTAATAGCTTGCTACTTAGTTGGAGTATTAATATCACATGCTTTAACATGATATTTATTTTATGGCAAGTGGAATGATGATAATATTAGCTGCCCAAATCATAGCTTAATTTATTATACTTAAGTGACATAGTTTTTTACCTGAATGTAATGGTTACTAAAAAGTAAAATAGATGGAGGAGAATAAAAGAAAAGGAAGTCACTGATTAAAAAGAAAAAGACAAATGGTAGGCCATGGAAGGGATGTCTAAGAGCATGTCATAAAGATAAGAGCAGAGGAAAGTCAGTGGGCAACTCGAAAATGAGAGAGCAGAAGTCAGACCTAGAGTAAGCAAAAATAAAAAAATTTTTCAAGCGGAAGTCGGGAAACTGCAATGATCAAACTGTAGAAAGAAATAAAATCACTAGCAAAGACACTGCTAAAGAGGGATTTGAAAGAGTACAGCTTAATGAATAACAAATATATGCATATAGATTACTGAACTAAAAAGAAATACTTTAAATGAAATCAAATTTTCTATGGTTACATTATTTTTAGTTGGATCTCCTCTGGAATAACATTATTTAAGTTTTTCTACTGCCTGATTCAAATTTGTATTCTCATTGATGTACTCCTGACTCCTTTATATAAAGGACAAAAGCACCAAAATTTGAAGTAAAAAGAAAGGTTTAAATTAATATATAAATATATTCCAACATGAATCACTGTATTGATATGTTAGAAGAAGAAATTTTATTAACTCCTGGTTATATTTAGCAGATATATAGTATATAGCTAGAATTTTCAATTAAGTTCTATATGATTATATTCATGTTATATTATATACATACCCATCAATATCTATCTGACTAGTATTTGTTAGGGTACCTTTTTGCTTGTAATGGAAGGTTGCCAGTATAAGCCAGTTTAAGCTATATGGAGAATGTCTCTGAGAAATTTTAGTAACATGTCCACGTAGAAAATTAAATAAATACATCTTTGTTGTGTTTTTTGTATCTCATGTGTTGAATTTTAAATCTAAATAAAGATTTGGTCATGTAAATAACATACACATATGTATGCTATACCAAATATTATATATTACATATATAAATACAGATAGCCTTAAATTTAAACACAGGGAAACAATAAGAAAGACTTTCTACCCCAGAATGCAAAAACTACATGATAAAATAAATCGTTTTAATTATCTAATAAAAACAGTGTCATAAAAATCACACTCTGATAATATCAATGAGAAAAAAGTAAGCTTCCCTTAGAAAACTATATTTAACTTAGAAAATTATGTTTAGCATTGAAGAAATAGCAATACTATATGTCATGTATATGCAACAATTTTTATTGGTCAATACATTTAAATATATTTTAGGAGAGACAATTACAAAATGGCCCCATATATCTTAGTAGAGTTATTCTCAGTATAACTGAAACTATTCCATACATAGAATCACAAGCACCTCCATGTAATTTAATTTTCATATGTCATTTAAATGATCTTCATGGCAGATAACCTCATGTTTATTGAAATGGAAAGTCAATTGAATGAGAGCTACTTGATAAGACAACACTTACTATAATATTTTATTGTTAGTGCTGGTTTATTTTTATTTTGGGGAGCAACACCCAGAAGTGCTCAGGGCGTACTCCTGGCTCTGTACTCAGGAACATTACTAATAAGGCTCAAAGTATTATATATGGCGCAAGGGATTAGAACCGAGGTGACCAGATGCAAGACAAACACTCTAGAACTATTATACTGTCATTCTGGCTACACTATAACATTATTTGTCTTCAAAAATAAACTTCAAATACTAAAATATTAGGGCATTCCTTTCACCTACTTAAGAAATTCATTGTTTTAGTTTTCACAAGGCAATGAAATGTGAAATAACTTAGGAACAATTTATTAAATGATGAATACTTATTCACTTACAGATATAAAAAACATTCTTTAAAACGGATCAAAGACAATTCTATGACTTAAAAAGACAATCCAAAATATTCACAGAAAGAAGAGGCCATGTATGTTTTACAAATCACATATTTGTCAGTAGGTACATCTTTTGATGTATTTTTTGTGTTCTTGACTATTACATCAAGTCCATTAAATTTCATGTCCACACTAGATCTGTTTGAACCTTTAGGTTTTATTATGCTGTCCAAGTTTTAATTATTTATCTTCTTCTCTATTTGAACTTCAAAATCATGTCCATGAGTAGCTTACTTTAAATTGCAGCAGAAATGTCCGAGTAAAACAGAGAACTAGAAATTGTAGAATATAATATAATACTTTATATATTATTATATAGTGGAATATAATAAAATTTAATATGTTAGAACTTCCTCTACTTTTGAGTATATATATTCATAAACAACTCTTACTAATCTTTTATGTATGCAGCACAAAGATGGAAGCTGATAAATAATACGATAGTGTGTTTTACATATGGAATTTACAAAGTAACATTTATTTAGCATCCACTCTGTTCCAATAATTGTACTAAGTAAATATTATAAAATGAAATATTGATATGAATATTATTCATAGTTATGCAATAAAGTTATATATTATTTTTCCATTTAATTTTATTAATCTCAGATAGGTAATAGAGATATAACTTTTTAAATAGAATAATGCTGACATATTTGGCATTGGAATTCACTGATGTTGATTAAGAATCCATCCATGCAGTCAATTAGTTATCAACATAAAATAGCTTATGTTGCTTATAGCCTAAGATCCACTTAATTTTACTTCAATGATTTTCATATTCAATTGTTTCTTTAAAATAACTGGTGTGTTAAGTAGTTTTAATCTCCAAATGTTGATATTTGTAGCAAGGTATGACTAGTAGATAAAAATTGAAATGGAGCTATAAACCATCTAAGAATTGAGCATAGTAATACATACTTATGTATATGCATACATTACTTGTATTAAAATTAATGCATCCAACTCTAGCTAAAACTTATACTGTTAAGCTCCGCTTATATTTAAAACTTTTTCGAGCATTTTCTGTCACATAAAAATTAAATAAACATGGGGCTTTCTCTGTAAAGAAATCTTCATAGAAACATGTTCTATGTTCATGTAAGTATTTGCAACCTTGAGAGGTAATCTTAATCTAACCTACTTATTTTTAAAAATGATAGTCTGAATCTGAAGAAAACAGGTGTAAGTACGTTAACTGTGAAACTTTTCAGATATATTCCTAATAGTCCTCTTGCTGTATGAATATTAAGTCTAAATAGTCATTTCTTGTCTTTATTTAAAATATTATATAATAAATGATATAGCTTTGTTTATATGTTATATACTTAACAATATGTAAAACTATTAGGAAAAGATAACTTATAAGAAGAGTTTGTAAGAAGACATTGAGGCATCTATTTTGGTGATATCAGAGATCTGGAATTGTGATGGTTGGATTTTTGGTTTCTTTGCACATAAGAATGTGTTAAGTTAGACACTGATCTATAGAGTTGTTAGGCAATTGAAAATGATTGGAATCTAAAACTAATCAAATTAGTGGTGGATACTTACTACAGTGTTAATAAGACACTTACCTTATGTGTGACTTACCCAAGTTAGATCATTGGTACCTACCTAATAAATTTTCTGAGCACTATAAGAGATATTCCTCTTAGCAGAGAACAGAAATATGCCCTGAGTACTGGTGGCCCAATATAGCACATATAATAAAAACATTAAACAATAGAAATAAACCATCCAATTTGTTTTACTTGTGAAGTACTACCTAGCAAAAATAGCAATAATGAAAATTATTTTCATTGCTAAATGCACTATTTCAATACAAATAAATTATAATTTTAATCTGTGCCTTTTTTAGAAAATCAATAAATTTTAAATAATTTTAATGTAAAGTATTTTATTTTGCATTATGCTCATACACAGAAGCGTTCAGGATTCACTTTTGGTTCTGCATGCAGGAACCATTTCTGATGGGTTTGGGGACCAAATGGGATGGATAGTTTCAAACTTGTTTGGGCTGAATGAAAGGTAAATGTCCTATGAGCTACACTATCATTTCAGACCCTAATATAAGTGTTTTAATCTCATGAAGTTAATCTAAAATACAATTCACAGCTAATTGATCTTTCCCCAGAGGATTAGAGCATTATTTATACTGACTCTACTTTTCAGTAAAATTTCAAGTAAACTTGAAATAAAGCAATGTACCTACAAAGATAACATTTGATGTCTCTATCTAATGATACCATACCATGAGTAATTGCTATTGCCTCTTATCCTGAAATATTTAGAACAATGCTTCCATTATTTATTGAGATTTTATATCCCTTGCAGTATTTCTTTCAAAACAATACAAGAGCCAGAGTGATAGCACGGTGATAGGGATTTTGCCTTGCATGCAACTACTGGGACAAACTGGGTTTCATTCCTTGTATCCCATTTGGTCTCCCAAGCCTGTCAAAGGCAATTTCTGAAGCATGGAGCCAGGTGTAATCCCTGAGCACCTCCAGGTGTAGCTCAAAGACAAATAAACAAACATACAAACAAACAAAAAAAACCAGTATAGAGGAAAGAAATAATAAATGCTTCTTAAAAAATATAAAACTAATAAAGTGAATTTGGCAAGCTGAGGAAGTTGTTGAGGGAGGGATTATGATGTAATTCAAGATGAATATTGAATTGAAGATAAATCTTTTTTGTTGTTCTTTTTTGGTTTTGGGGCCACACTGGTGATACTCAGGGGTTACTTCTGATGCTCAGAAATGGATCCTGGCTTGAAGAACCATATGGGATACTGGGGATCAAACCAAAGTCTACCCTGTATCAGCTATGTGCAGAGCAAATGCACTACTGCTGTGCTATCGCTCTGGCCCCATTTTTTCATTTGTTCTTTCTGGAAAGATATATATATTTCAATTAAAATTATTTCTATCTTTGATATAAAATTAGGTTTTGGGGCCCGAGAGATAGCACAGTGGTGTTTGCCTTGCAAGCAGCCAATCCAGGATCAAAGGTGGTTGGTTCGAATCCCCGTGTCCCATATGGTCCCCCGTGCCTGCCAGGAGCTATTTCTGAGCAGACAGCCAGGAGTAACCCCTGAGCATCTGCGGGTGTGGCCCAAAAACCAAAAAAAAAAAAAAATTAGGTTTTTAAAGATATTCTTTTTAACCCGACAATTTATATGCTACTCTTTGTTGCTACTTTATTTAAAAGCAAATGTAGGTCTATTTATATATGAATCACTATTTTTCTCTCGGTCTTTGTGTTTGGTTTTTATCTGTCATACATGGCATAGCACAGTGGTAGGGCATTTGCATTGCATGCTTCTAGCTTGGGGGACCATATGGGATTCTGAGGGATAGAACCTGAGTCCGTCCTGGACAGCCATGTGCAAAATAAATGCCCTACCACTGTGCTACAACACCATCCCCTAAAATATTATTAGAATAAAATAGTCACTTTTTATATTTTAATTTTAGACTTTGAAAGAGGACCAGAAAATATTGTCGCAAGTATTGTTTTGTTAACTGTATTACCTTAAAGATTAATATTTAGAAATATTTTAAATGCTTTATAAAATTTATAACTAAACATGCCACTTAAAAAAACTTTAGCTAATATTATGGGACATTTATGAGGCAGATATTAAATAGATGACTCATTTCCTGTTAATTATTAAGAATTAGCATCTTGCATCATTTAGAATAGAACAATAAAAACTTCAAATAGTACAAATAGCTCTGTCTTAATAAAATGTGGAAAGGTCTGGAAATTTTTATGAGACTGAGTAGAAGTTTGTACTTTTAAATATCTCACTAGTAAATTAAGTAAATGACTAACTGTAAACTTTCTCTAACAGTGTTGGATTTTAATGTTTTGTAAGATCTTACTGGGTGCAATATGTTATATTTCAAACTTCCAAGCTGTGTTTTTGGTCTGGAAACCCTTGGGTATTTGAAAATAAATATCAGGATATCATTGTCAGTTATATTTTAGCATTTACCATCTGTTTGTGCATGTTTTACAAGTAGTTTTAAAAGCAAACCTGTTTGAGCATTAGCAAGATACAGAGACAATCATGAGTTCAAAATTACACACACATAATTATGAATTCTGACCTTTCTAACAAGCACCTACTTTTTATTTAAAAAAAAAAAAAGCAAAGTAAAGTTAATCCTCTCTTTGTCCAAGTTGATATTTTTATCCTTCTTTTGGAAAAGAATTTCAGAAAGTTGATGAATAGAGAAGACAATTTTACAAAAGGAAGGGGAAGAGAGTGAAAGTTAGACACTCAAAAAAGAATCTTAGCTTCTCCAGATAGGTAGGAATTAAGTACAATAAACCAACCAGAGCAAGTTTTCTGTCAATCTCCAGGAATGAGAAATAAAATATAAAATAAGAAAGAGTTAAACATCTCAGGCAGAGGTACAAAAGATACCATAAAGGATAAATGTTTGTGTCTTTTCCTCCAAAGTTTATTGCTAGGAGTAAGTTCACGCTGTTGGCTTTCTTAATGATCTTAGTATGACAATTGATTCTTTACTGAAGACTCTCTTCCCAGGGGTCCAGTCTCTGTTCTATCTAGTCCTAGAATTCTGCATCTCACGAGTTTTCAGATCCTCACATAGGTCATACATTGCAAAGTGCTTCATGCTTTTGGGCTTGTTTGGATTCCAGGCAATGTTTTTTTTTTATCCAAGGGCCCTTGATTGTAGTGACTGTAACAAAAATTACAGGGAAAAGAATATTTCTAATTCAATTTATTTCTTATATTGATACTGTTATTTATTAACTTTTTATTATACAAAATGTAAATAGTACTTTTATAAAAAACTTTTATATAATGTTATTTTGTGAATTTTCATGATATTTGTACCTTAATTATAACTTGCATAAAGTACAAAATCAGGTTTATGATTGTTGATTTTCTCATGCAGCACTTGGCTATGCTCAGGGATTATATCTCAATTTTTTTAGAGATTACTCATGTTGGTATGAAGTGTGCTAAAGATTGAACCTCTATCAACCTTGTGCAAAATAAGTGCTTTTGTTCACTTTGCTATATCTCAGGTGTTCATGCTGATCTAATAAAACTTTAGAAAAATAATAATACGACAATTATATTAACTAAGAGACAGAATGGTATTAAATGCTCTCATAACAACTGGTGGTACATTGAAAGTTAGTAGACCTTTATTCAAGTATACCATCTTTTCCACACTATCAGAAATAGCATCTTATTTAAAAAATACATATGTGACATTTTATATGTAATTTAGACAGAATATGTTGAAGACTGTGGGCATTGGGCAGGATCTTGGATAAATTTCATTAATTGATCTTCTGGCAAAAATTCTTTTTTAATATCTTTATTTAAACACCTTGATTACAAATATGATTGTAGTTGGGTTTCAGTCATGTAAAGAACCCCGCCTCTCCACCAGTGCAACACTCCCACCACCAATATTCCAAATCTTCCTTCTTCCCACCAGACCCCCACCTGTACTCTAGACAGGCTTTCTATTTTTCTTATTCATTCACATTGTTATGATAGTTCTCAATGTAATTATTTCTCTAACTGCACTCATCACTCTGTGGTGAGCTTCATGTCATGAGCTAGACCTTCTAGTCCTACCCTATTATCTCTGAGAATTATTGCAAAAGTGTCTCTTATTTTTCTTAAAACCCATAGATGAGTGAGACTATTCTGTATCTATATCTTTCCCTATGACTTATTTCACTCAGCTTAATAGATTCCATGTATATCCATGCATAGGAAAATTTCATGACTTCATCTCTCTTGGTGGCTGCATAATATTCCATTGTGTATATGTACCACAGTTTCTTTAGCCATTCACCTGTTGAAGGATATCTTGGTTTTTTCCAGAGTCTGGCTATTTGTAAATAGTGCTACAATGAATATAGGTGTGAGAAAAGGGATTTTTGTATCGTATGTTTGTTTTCCTAGTGTATATCCCTATGAGTATTATGAATCATTTGGGAGCTAACTTTCCAGTTTTTGGAGGGATCTCCGTATCACTTTCTATAAATGTTCGACTAGACAGCATTCCCACCAGCAATGAATAAGAATTCCTTTCTTTCCACAGCTCTGCCAGCACTGATTATTCTCTTTCTTTGTGATATGCACCAATCTTTGTGGCATGAGAAGGTGTCTCATGGTTGTTTTGATTTGCATCTCCTTGTATATTAGTGACATGGAGCATTTTTCATGTGCCTTTTGGTCATTTGTATTTCTTCTTTATCAAAGTGTTTGTTCATTTCTTCTCCACATTTTTTGATGGGATTAGATGATTTTTTTTCTTGTAAACTTTCATCAGTGCCTTGTATATTTTGGATATTAGCCCCTTATCTGATGGGTATTGGATGAATAGTTTCTTCCACTCATTGGGTGGCTCTTGTATTTGGGAACTATTTCCTTAGAGGTGCAGAAGCTTCTTAGCTTTATATAGTCCCATCTGTTTATCTCTGCTTTGACTTGTTTGAAGAATGCTATTTCCTCCTTAAAGATGCCTTTAGTCTTAATGTCATGGAGTGTTTTACCTACATATTGTTCTATATACCTTATCGTTTCAGATATGATATCAAGATATTTAACATATTTGGATTTTACCTTCATACATGGTGTTAGCTAGAGGTCTGAGTTCGCTTTTTTGCAAGTGGCTAACCAGTTGTGCCAACACCACTTGTTGAAGAGGCTTTCCTTGCTCCATTTAGGATTTCTCGCTCATTTATCAAAAATTAGCTGATTGTATGTCTGGGGAACATTCTCTGAGTACTCAAGCCTATTCTACTGAGGGTCTGTCTTTATTCCAATACCATGCTATTTTGATAACTATTGCTTTGTAATACAGTTTAAAGGTGGGGAAAGCAATGCCTCTCATATTCCTTTTCCCAGGGATTGCTTTTCGAGGGTGTTTTCGAGCTATTCGAGAGTGTTTATTTTTCCAAATGAATTTCAGAACTGTTTGATCCACTTCTTTGAAGAATGTCATGCGTATATTTAGAGGAATCACATTAAATATATACAATGCTTTGGGGAGTAGTGCCATTTTGATGATGTTAATCCTGCCAATCCATGAGCAGGGTATGTGATTCCATTTCCGCATGTCCTCTCTTATTTCTTGGATCAGGATTTTATAATTTTCTTTGTATATGTCCTTCATGTCTTTAGTCAAGTTGACTCCGAGATATTCTGACACAAATTCTAATGCAGCTGCTTTATAAATATAAAGAAATATCTCTGACTAAGTACTGGCATGGTATTTCCTATTTTTTCAGGGAAAATTCTTAATTTTTAGCTCAGATTGCATTTGCTCTACAGACAAAGGCAAAGAAATAGTTGACGGATTTGTTTTTTACTGTTTTTTTATTATTATTTTGATTTTTAAGACCAGTTCTTAACTGTTTTTTTTGGCTAACTTGAATGATATGTAACAAAGAATATTCAAATAGTTTCCCTAAATTATGGTATGTAAAGATTAAATGTTAAACATTTTAAAACATTAATAATCAATCAACATCATAAAGTAACTTTTTTATTCATTACAATGGAAACTAGTTCTAGACAGAATTGTAAATGGAAGATGCAGGTTCCCCTTCACAGTTTTTTCATGTATCTCTACTGTCCTAACATACAACTCATCTTCATGGACTTGGTAACCTTAAAATTCTGCCCCATAATGAAGGGTAATATAATGAGTAGTGCCTTTGGCAAATTTCTGTCATTTTAAATGTACATTAATAATGATACTATTTCTTTTTATTTGCTGAGTAGTTGGTTGACTAGAAGGCTTCCATAGGCTGGGAAGTAGCAAGGTATGGAATGGACACTGGAAAATTAGTGGAGAGTAGTTGACAATGTTTGGTGAGATTTGTGCCAAAACATTATGTATCTAAAACTCAACTAGAAATAACTTCTTAAATCACAATGTTGTAAATAAGTATGTGTAAAAAATGATCATTAGTTATTTATACTGCCGTTAAGCTTTTTAAAAGATACTATTAACAAATTATTAATTTCACATCAACAGTAACAATCATAAATCTCAATTTTAAAAGCATAATTAAAAACATTATTTTAAATAGGAAATAAAATTATAAGTAGGTGAAAAACTTAACACTTAGTTCTACTTACCTAAAGTAACCAATAAAAACAGGAAAGAGGGGCAGGTGAAATGCATTGTATAGCTCTGGAAAGTAAAAAGCTTGATAATAATGTAATAATACTTATACTCTTAGTAATGAAACACTGAGTCACTTATATATACATTTTATTTTATATTATGAGGAATTTAAAATCAAAAGTTTCTTAAATATTGGTGAAAGTAAGGTTTAAAACCTAAACTTATGTATCATTAGAGCCTATGCTCTAATAAAATAAGTAGGACATGTCAGGTAGTAATCACTTCTTCAAAAAGCACAAAATGTGTAGATTATTTTAAATACTGAAAGTCTTCCTCCAATTTACATTGTCCTTTGCATTCATGTACTATAAAATGAATAATAAGTAAAAATTCTGGATGGGAAATTAGTATGAACAGGTATCTTGAGGTTCAATTTTAACATGTATCTCTGGGAGTATCTACATACCAAATCTTACTAGACATAATTAGAGTGTGAGATAATTCAACTTAATTCTGACAATACCCAGAAGTAGAATAAGAATCTACTGGTCAAAATCAAGACTGTTTGTAATTCTGACTGATTAAATATAAGAGCTTTCTACAGCTGTATTAGGCAGGTTAGTTTGATATGAGCAGCAAGAACAAGGCATATAAAATCAGTGATATCTGAATGTATGAACATTTAGGAAAAGTTCCTAAAAACAAAATGCCCTTATGTAATAAATCTCAAAGTCCAATTATGTGTGTGAATGGAGAGAGAGACAGAGAGCAAGAGACAAAGAGGAGAGTCAGGAGAGAAAGAAGAGAATGAGAGGGAGAGAGAAAGAGGGAGAGAAAGGGCAAGAGAGAGAGAGAAAGAAAGTGTATAAGAGTCCAGAATTGAAGGCCAAGACAACACAACTGGAGTAAAACTGAATGCTATAACCTATCTGCCAACAGCCCCCCCCCAAACTGGCCAGCCAGGGTCATCTCTAGGAGTTAACCCCAACCAAGGTCATAAAGAGGTTTATACAGAGAAAGGGTATTGGAAGGTTCTAGCTTTCTGATGATTTATAAAATGATTAGCTATTGTCTTGGTGTACCTTCCTATTGCTCCCTTATGTCCTTTCCTGAGGGGCTACCTGTTATGGCCAGGTAGTTTGTGGTAGCGTTAATGGAAATAGGTTTGTGGAAACCTAGTATGTGGCTTACACCATGTGGTCCTTAAAAAATAGTGTCTCTGTTCAGAACCTTAGATTAAGCCTGCCATGTGGCCTTTACAAAATGGTGTACCTCCTTGTTCAGAATCCAACTCTCAACAAGAGAGAGGAGAAAGAGGAAAAAAAAGTGAAAAAGAGACAGAGAGGGATAGAGAGTGGGAGAGAGAGGAAGGAAATGAGGGAGAGGCAGAAAGAAGAAAGAGAGAGAGAGAGAGAGAGAGAGAGAGAGAGAGAGAGAGAGAGAGAGAGAGAGAGAGAGAGAGAGAATAGGAAAACAGTATTCCAATTTTCTGTATCCTGAGACATGTATAACTAGGACCAGAGCTTACCTGCACTGGAAAAACTGCAGCAGTGGGAAAAAACTTGTGGTTACATTTACTTATTGACTGTCCTGCTCCTACTCTCAAACCAGCCTTTTCCAATACTTTTGCAGTGTTTTCTTCTTACCTTTATCTCAATCTCTGTCTCTTATTGTCTTCTCTTTTCTTAATGAAATTCCTTTCCTTCTATCTACCACAAGTCTCCTAAAGGGATTTTCTTGTAGAGCAAAAAAGGAGAGCTAGAACAGTGGAACAAGCAGATGGGGAAAGTACTTACATTAAGAAATAGGAAAAGGTGTGAAATTTTAAAGCCCTCTCTGAGTTTCACTTTTCCAATCACTGCAAAAATAAGAAGTAATCCTCTTTGGAACTTTAAAGGATGCTGAATTCCCCCTAGGCAATTGGCATTAACTCCTTGACCTCTAGTGTTTGGACTTTTATCTCCAGAGCCCCTGGATATGTGGTTAGAGGGGTACTGGCAGTTGAGGATACTTAAAACACCATTTAAGTTTGCTTCTCTGGAAACAAAAAAACAACCTCAGTTTTTTAACATTTCACTCATTAGCATCAGAGATTATTTTAACACTGTAATTAGACTATTGAAATATAATTTTGTTGTTTTAAATTTTGGTTTTGGGGCTACACTGTTAGCACTCAAGGGTTGCTCCTGGCTATGCACTCAAAATCTCTTCTGACTTGGGGGATGATATAGGACACTAGGGATCTGTCCTACCAGTTGTGCCAATGCTCCTACCCCCAAATATAACATTTTTGTTATAAAAAAGACTCAAGATTTATTTAATATACATGGACTTGTCTCAGGATCTAGCAGCTGCTTTTTTATTATTAAGGAAAATATTTGGAGCAATTTAAAACATTTCCAGTCTAGTCTAGCCATTGAGATGATTAAATGGAACTCTTGAGTAATAGAGGGGCATTTGATGGGGTAATTAATACTATATTCTATTAGTGGGGAAAAATAGTGTATTCAGGAAACTGAAACCAATTACTATTTTTGAGCTCATTATTGCAAAGTAAAAGACTTAGCTTTCTTTTTTGTTACTTTGATTTTGTTTAGGTTTTGACTTTTATGCCATATCTAGTGTTAGAACCTAAGATTTAGAATTAACTGTAACCTAAATGCTAATGTTAGACCATGTTTTGCCTTTGCTTAGAGATAACAGTGCTTTGGATTCTGTGCTCTGCTTGCTTAAGTTCACTGCTGTAGGGCCAGAGAGATATCATGAAGGTAAGGCATTTGCCTTGCATGCAGAGGGACTGTGGTTTAAATCCCGCATACCATATGGTCCCCTGAGCCTGCCAGGAGCAATCTCTGAGCATAGAGCCAGGAGTAACCCCTGAGTACTGCTGGGTGTGTTCCAAAAACAAAACAAAACAAAACAAACAAACAAAAAGGAAGTTCAATGCTGTAAAACTGGCTATGTTGTGAGCCTAAGTGCAGCCATGACAGTTTAAAATTTTAAAGAAGAAAACTAGACCCAGAGAACAGCCATTTTCTGGAACCAAACCCTAGGAATAAATGCCAGGAATTAGACCCATACAGCTGCTAAACAGCAGCTGACAGGTGGTCAGAAGACACATTCTTGCAACAATTTTCAGAGACAAAAGAGAGGAGGGCTGGAAATTCCAGCTCACTTCATGAAGCTCACCACAAAGAGTGATGAGTGTAGTTAGAGAAATAACTACATTGAGAACTATGCTAACAATGAGAATGAACAAGGGAAGTAGAAAGCCTGTCTAGAGTACAGGCAGGGGTGGGGTGGGGAGGAGGATTTGCGACATTGGTGATGGGAATGTTGCAGTGGTGAAGGGGGTTGTTCCTTACAGGACTGAAACCTAACCATAATCATGTTTGTAATCAAGGTGTTTAAATAAAGATGTTAATTTAAAAAAAAGAAGACATCGCACCTGGATCTGGCCTAGGTACCCTTTAAATTTGACATGTGAGCCATTCTTGGGGTCCTCATTCCTTAGCAGATATTGGACCCCAGCATGCTGGAATAAACTCTTTTGCTTTTACATCTCTGCCTGTCTCTCTGGTGGCTTTGGTTGGCGGATCCTGAATTCTGGACTCTAATATCTGGTAGGGATCACACTTATAGGTACTTTAAGGACATATATGGAGTGCAGGGTGTTTACTTCCTCCTGACCTGCTGAATGTAAGGCAAGACCTCTGACGTAAGTACATCAATCCTGCCTCCAGTATTTCCTTTATCTAAATTTACAAAAAAAAATAGTTTAGATATGGGGGTCCTGCCTGAGGGAAGACTACACAAGGTTTTTTTTTTCTTTATTTAAACATCTTGATTGCACATATGATTGTGATTAGGTTTCAGTCATGTAAATAACACCCCCTTCACCAGTGCAACATTCCCACCACCAATGTCCTAAATCTCCCTCCATCCCACTCCACCCCCACCTGTACTCCAGACTGGCTTTCCAGTTCCCTCATTCATTTACATGATTATGGTAGTTCTCTGTGTAGTTATTTCTATAACTGCACTCTTTGTGGTGAGCTTCATGAAGTGAGCTGGAAGTTCCAGCCCTCCTCTCATGGTCTCTGAAGATTGTTGCAAAAATGACTTTTATTTTTCTTAAAACCCAAAGATGAGTGAGACTATTCTGCTTCTCTCTCTCTCTCTCTCTCTCTCTCTCTCTCTCTCTCTCTCTCTCTCTCTCTCTCTCTCTCTCTCTCTCTCTCTCTCTCTCTTTTGTTTAAAAAAATTTAAGCTTGAGAGTGTCACCTAGGATACTGTCTCAAGTTTTCTCACTCAGTTCCTGTGGTCATCCCTATGTGTGTATTTTGCTGATTTTTTTTTTTTATAAACTGGCATCTGGGATATATATAATCTGTAAAAGGGCAGGAAAACAGAATCTTGCTGAGACAGCCCGGTGGAGCTATTAAAAAAACTCAGCGTCCAATGTTACTTGTCTGTAAGATGTGTTTCAGGAGGTTCCATGCTGGCTTTCTTTATCCTGTTACATGCCTGGGGTCAAGGAACATCACTATATTCATTTTGTAACTATCATCTCTTAGCTTCAAAATGGGGTCAGAGAGGCCAGAGTCACAGTATAACAGATAGGGGTTTAGCCTTGCAGGTGGCTGACACCGGTTCAGTCCCTGTCGTTAAATATTATTCCCTAGCACTGCTATGAGTAATTTCTAATTCTAGAGTGCACACCAAGGAGTGACCCCTGAGCAATGCTTTGTTTGGCTTAAAAACAAAATGAAAGCGGTTACGCTATAATATACACATCCTTTTATATAAATTACATTTCCTTTGTTCTCTAAGACATTAATTCTGCAAATTGTCCTCATTATTAAGGATGTTTATTTTGCTGCAAAAGAAACATCTTTAATTTAAATGCCACAAGCTTTTCATTTGAGTGATCACTGAAGTACCTTGGCATGTGGCAGAAAAACTTTGTTGTGAAAATTAAGAGGGTGTTTTTTTTTTATTAGTATGACTAACATAAGATACTTTTCTTAGAGTACTATCAAGGTTCAGGTTAATTCTATTGATTTTGTGGTATCAGCCATTACCTTTCCCTTCAAACATTTGTTGAATAATTTGGGTAAACAATGGCAGAGAATAGTTCCCTTAATATATATTTGTTATTGTTTGTTTCTTTGTTTTTTGGGGGTCACACCAAGCAGTGCTCAGGGGCTACTCCTGACTCTTTTCTCAGAAATTTCTCCTGGCTCAGGGGACCATATGGGACAACCGGGTTTGGGAATTGTACCTACACCAGTCCTGTGTCAGCTGCATGCAAGGCAAGCACCCAACCTCTATGCTAACACTCTGGCCCCCTTAAGGAATATTTTAAATACATTATGTTATGTAGTATCATGCTGAGCAAAATGAGTCATAGGGAGAGGAATATACAAAGAATAATAGCACTAATTTTTGCAATATAAAAAAAATCGTATGGAAGTGATATCCAAAGACAATCGATTTTAGAGCCAAGAGGAGTAGTCCATAATACAAAGGTTGCCACAAAGAGTGAGGAAATGAAATTAGGGTAGAGTAGGGACCAATATGATAATTATAATTCAAAATGACCACTTTGAACAAAAATTGATGACGTATATGTATGATGCCCTTTAAGTAACTATATTGCAAATTACAATGTTTAGAAGAAAAAATGGCAAGAATGAATGAGATATACATATATAGCCATTATTTATATTATATATATTATATATACAGTATTAAAATTATTTTATATATATGTATTTATAAATAGTATCTCTCTATTATAGAGGCTGACTAAGATAGAGGCAGAGAGAAATAGAGATAGTGAGGTGTCATCCATAAAATGGGCTAGATAGAGAGAGAGAATGAGAAACACAAAAGGGACATTGTGCAGGGGAATGTGCCTTTCTGAAGGATGGGTGTTCGACATTATATAACTGAACTCATCAGGAACAACTTTAGAACTATCTCATGTGTTTCTCAGGAAATATAATTCTCATGAATATCTTATGAATTAATAATTAATTTGAAAAGTAGTTTCTTTTATAAGAAGAGAGAGCGTGAAAGAGAGAGAGATAATGGCCAAGGGACACCAATGTGTCAATACTTATCCATCTTCCCAGGAATAATGATATATTTAAGGAATGATTAAGCATTTAAAAGTACTGAAAATATCATTCATAGCTTTCTTGTTTACTAAATTCGTGAAGATTTCCATATTAAAAAAGGAATCAAATATAGCAGAAAATTGATACCATAACTTATTATCAAATGAAAGTATATAAAGGAAATATGCAAATGACAATGTATTTGGTACTAGATTCTAAGGAACTTTTTCTATTGGAGTTACATGGGTATATTTCTTCCATCAATGAATAGTAAAATAGGGCTGAAGTTATGTCTTTAAATTATAGGTGCTTTTGAGAAAAGCAATGACCATGGTTTTGCATGTAGAAAGTTGTAGATTCTAGGAATAGAAGTGGGAAGTGTTTATCCAAAATATGTACATGCAGAGATATATATCTCTCTATATAAAATGTAGATATGGAAGATATGTGTACCACTAGCCACAGTTATGGAACAGTATTGAATTATTATGTAATAATCCTCTGAGAAATTCAGGTTAACAGATGTGAACCCAATGTTAACATGGCTAGTATGCTTTTTTAATTGGTAGTCGTCTCAGACTCACTATCATAATTATGCATGCAATTTTTTGTCTTTAACATATAAAGTATAAGTGATTGATCTAAGCTATCAATATATTTTGCTTTTTTATAAGAATTTATTAAAATCGGGAGACATACTACAGAGGTTAATGTACTTGCTTTTGGCTGACGTCTGTGGAATACAGAGCAAGGATTAAGTAGTGGGCCCGACTGGGTTGGGCAAAATTGGGCTCCAACCAAATAATCCATTAAATATTTTTTTTTTTCAAATAGAGAAAGAGGAAGTCAAAATATCTTTATTTGAAGATGTTATGATAATATACAATGAAAACCCTAAAGAGTCCATAGAAAGCTCCGAAAAGAAATAAATCAATAAAACAAATTGGGGGGCTGGAGATATAGCATGGAGGTAGGGCATTTGCCTTGCATGCAGAGGGACAGTGGTTCGATTCTCAGTATCCCATATGGTCCCCAGAGGCTGCCAGGAGTGATTTCTGAGCTTATAGCCAGGAGTAACTTTGAGCACTGCCGATGTGACCCAAAAAAAAAAAATAAAGCAAATTGACAGCTATGAAGTTAATATACAAAAAACAGTTGCACTCTTTTATACAAATAATGAATCAAATAATAGATAAGAATTCATTCCATTTAAAATATATCTAAAAATACTAACTACCTCACAATCAATCTTACAAGAGAGGTGAAAACCTATACCATGTAAAATTCAGAAATAAATTAAAGTGGACCTAAGAAATAGAAAGAACATATCATGCTCATGGCTAGAAAGAAAAAGTAAAATCAAAATGACCATATTACTTAAACTACTATATATGGTCAATGCAATTCCTTTTTAAATTAAGACAATTTTTAAGAGCTTTGAACAATCAATTATATAGTTCATATGAAACCACAAAAGGTTAGCTAAATTAAAATTAAAAATAAGAAACGTATAGCATCATTTAACCAAACTTGAAGCTTTACTACAAAGCCATAGTGATCAAAAAAACATTATACTGGAACAAAGACAGAGTTTAAGACCAATCGGTCTGAAGTGAATATTCAGTGGCATACCCCAAATATATATTTAACACATATTTGACAAAGGAGCTAAGAATTTGTAATGGAACAAAGATAGTCTCTTTAACAAATGGTGTTAGAACAACTGAATACCACATGTAGAAAATTAAAAATTAATTTATACTTCACACCTTACACAAAAATCAACTCAAAATGGTTCATATATCTTGCAATCAGACCTAAAGCTATAAAGTTCATTGAGAAAAATGTAATCAGAACACTCCAATACTCACACCTCAACAAAGGCTTTGATGATAGGATGCCAATGGCAGGAGTTATGGCATTAAAACTAAATAAATCGGATTCCATAAAACTAAAAAGTTTCTCCATGGAAAAAGAAACATGGGCTAAAACTAGACTTTTGTTTCTAGATATTCTTAGTCCTGAATAATGGGAACGGTTTTAGAAAACAAAGTGTATAATATTTTTGAACAAAAAATTAATTTAGTTGCAACTTTATTGAGATATATTTAGCGAAAATTGACACACGTATCATTATGCACAGGATTCTATCTTAATCATAAAAATGAGTAAAAGGATGAGGTCATAGAATTTTATACATAAACGCTAAAAGAATAACAAATTGCCTTTGAATCTAAGGCTATATGAACAATCATTATCTTCTAAGATTAAATTATTATTAGAGATAATAATATTCATTATTTAAATTATTTTTGAAATGATTGTGTTATCACCTCGACTTTATTTCAACATTCTACTATAAATTAATGGGAAGGTAGAAAGTACTAGGTTTGTCTGATATTTTAAACTAATTTATTTTGAAATCTTTATTGTGACAAAGGTAAATCACATTTCGCCACCTATGACCCTCTACTTTAACCCTAGTTCTAATTACTACAGTAGGTTTCATTATACATTATTCTATTTTTGAATTAAAAACTTAAATATGAGCATAAATTTTGTTTTAATTTTCTCTTTCAATCTTAATCGCGTAAGTTCCAATGGTCCTCAAAATATGGCCCACGGGCCACCTTTTGTATTTGTATCTGTTTTGTTTCTTCATTGCAAAATAAGATATATGCAGTGTGCATAAGAATTCGTTCACAAGTTTTGTTTTTACTATAGTCAGACCCTCCAATGTTCTGAGGGACAGTGAACTGGCCCCCTGTTTAAAAAGTTTGAGGACCCCTGGTACTAAGGACTTGCACAGTATGTATCAACAAGTATTTAATAACCATTTATTGAAGGAAGATTTTTTCAAATAAAACTTATACAAAATCACATATTTAAGTCCATGCATTTCCACATGTTTTAGGATTAATATAAAAGTAAACAAATGAAAGCAAAAACAAAAAAAATCAATCAAATTGTAACAAATACAAACCTGAGTGTTAAAGGCTATTTTCCCTAGATGCTAAAAATGGGTTTGCTTAACAAAAACTTCATTTTAAGAAAAGATTGATACCCTTCAGAATATATAAAAGTACTTATTATGACTGAGCTTGCCAAAATATTCTAACAACTCACACATAGATACAAACTATTCTTATCATATCCCTGTAAATAGTACCATCTTCTTTGCTTACCATTATTGAGATAGGATTGGAAAAATTTAAGTAGATGGAAATTATACAAAATGTATACAAAAATATACAAAAATGTATAATTTAAATAGAGTGATTAGGTTCTTCAAAATCATAGATTTATAAATTTTTAATTTTATGAAATTGTAATACATAAAGACAGAAACTTTTAGAACAATGACTATAAACATATAGTCATATATTTGGCATTTGACAGTTTATTACAACATTCTCGCTTTTCATAGCAGGAGAAAGAGGAATCATCTAAAAACTACAGGAATGCCAGAAATTCAATAGAACACTGTACAATTCCTTACAATTCTCACTATAAATAATTACCTAACACCAAATGTCAATAGTTTGCTCTTGAGGAATAATCCTTGATAAAAGTGGAAAATGTAATTGAATATTCAAAATATTGATTGTAGAAAAATAAATACTAGTACAGAATACAATGAAGAGCGATAATTATAGGAAGTTGGTAGCAAGTCTAAAATTTCTTAGATGCTTATGAAGCTGCTATATAATTAAATATCTCACTCAAATATGTTACAGATTTGCATGTTTCCCATGGTTTAATGATTAGAGTATTTTAAATGGCTATTATTCTTTTTTCTAATGGTAATAACACTAGAATTACTTGCATATTTGAAAGGTTAAAACTAATACTAGTAAGTTTAAGGGGATCAAAGTAAAAAGGAAATCATTGTAATATGGCAGGGGTATATATAGGTAATATGCAGATGTTTATCTTGAAAGGGGGACATGGTACTCTTAAAACACATTCAGTCATATAAGCAAATGACATTCTTATTTGGAAAGTAACATAATAAATAGCAACACAGAGTGAATTTGGAGGAATTTATTTTGCTAATATAGAAAATATAGTAACTCTCCAATCTGTTGCATTCTTTTAACCTAAGATATTTTCTATCGAGAATATCAGACATCCTAAAAACTATCCCAGTAAAATTACCTCTTTTGGTTAGAAAGATAGACAGTACATAGATTAATTGATTGCAGTTTACCTGGATTTTATCATCAATAACATATGATCCCCTGAAGATTACCCAGAATAATATTTTGTGCTTAATTACCCTAATCACAAAGTCAGGAGTAAGCCTGAGCTTAACTAGTTGAGATTCCAAAACAATAAAATGATTTTTAAAAAATCTTGTCTCAATCAATAATATTGTAGTTATTTGATATAGGCAAGAAGTCACTTTTATTCTTTCAATTGATTTCAAATTAAGTGTCAGATTGTCATATTATGAAAGCAGCATATTCATCCAGCATACATCAATGAAGACTTGCCAACTTAAAGATAATTTGTTTACCTGAATGAAAAATAGTATACAGTTGTTGATTTTTGGTCTATTTTGTGTAATCGTTCTGATTAGACTGCTGTTTTCCTTTTATGTGTTTTTTTCCCCACTGTGTATATAAAGAATTTGGCTTTCATTCCACCTTTTTTTGAATAACACTTCATATGGTTAAGAGCAATCAGCAATCTAAGTTTCATAGGAGCTACAATCACTTGCAATTTATAAAATCTTAAAAGAACACAGGTAGGTACTGAGTAGTAATCAACTTAACTTTGGAAGGACAATTTAATTCCTTTTTTTCCCCCAATCTGCCATAGATAAGCCTGGTGAGTTGATTTAAGTCATTGAGGTATGATTGCTTTAGAAATACTTCTGATTTTTCCTCTTCTCATGAAGTACTTATTAACGAAATGAAAAACTATATTCAAAAATTAGCATAATTTCTTTCACAATGTAAATTTTACTTATGAACAAACTTTTAAAATAGGAAATTTCAAGGATTGGGATTTAGTTCAGTGCTAGAGAAATCTTAAATGTGTGATGCTCCAGGGTCAATTTCTGATACAATCATGAAAATAACAAAGAATTTGGGGCACATTTCTTAATATATAAAGTCCCAAGTTTAATATCTAATCCACATGCTTCAATAGGGCAATGCTGATTATGAGTCCTTCAGCACTGACTGGTTTGCCAATCAATGGGACCTAACATTGACCTAAGTTATAAAAAAGGATTAATTTGTGATTTTCCTAGGATTTCAATATTGGTGAACTTTAATAGTTTATGAATATTTTATCTAATTATTTTATCTGTTTCTCAATTACATTTGTTATTTTGTATGTTTTAGTGTTCAAATATATTTGTTATAATATATATTTGTTATTCATTTAAAAATTATTCCAAATCTCAGTACTTAAAACAGCATAAAATCCTTACCTAATGTTTTCTGTAAGCTATGTTTAATCGACTTTTTATATTCATGTATGTATAGCCATACATTGCTAAATTGGTTCAATTTGAAGTACAAATCTCAGAAAGTTAGGATAAATTACTTTACCTGGTCTAAAAACATTCCAAATATAAACCAGTGAGTGAGTTGATGGATTTAATAATCAATCAAGTCATTATTGGAAGGAATTATTTTTCCATAGGCTTTTGGTTTTAGTTGTCCCTAGATTATTGGACTGATTATAAATTTTCAGTTCCACTCTGGCTACTTGGGCAGAAATTTCCTCATTGTATCACATAATTCTCTGCCATAAGAACACAATATTGCATGTTTCTTCAACAGTGTGAGAAATATGCAAGTTAGGGTGACAAAATATAAGTAATAAAGTTCAAAATTCAATAAAAAAGTCCAAATAAACTGTTGTTAAAACTATACAGGACATATTATTTATAAACAAAACTAAAATTGAGAGGCATAGCATGCTTGTATCTAATATTTTAATTGTTTGGGGTCCACACCAAGTCGTCAGGCCTTAATCCTGGCTCTGTCTCAAGGATAGTCCTATTGGAGCTCTGAAAGCTGCCTGTAATACCTGAGATTGAAAGCAGATCAGATACCCTTAAGGCAAATGCCCTACCAACTTTAATATTTTTCTAGTCCCTTGTTACCTAATATTGAAAGTTATTCATCTAAATCTTGAATAATTTGAAATCCACTATCGAGAAAATGGGGCATGAATAGCAGGACTGATCATTGGGTGTCATTATAAAAATTATACCAGAATATGACATTATGTGCGTGAGTATGAATGTGTGTGAGTTTACGCACAAACTTTGTATTTTACCTTTCTATTAGGCCTTGTGATTAGATTTTCTCTGGTTTTCTTTCCGTACCAAGAATTTATACCCAAAAGTTAAGAATAAGTACACACTTTAAGACTCACTATATAATACCTGATTGTGCATTACCAGATTGAGGAGCAGAATTTAATATATTAAGGATACATCGTCCATGTTATGTTTTTGCAAAGGATATATTAATCTTGTGCTTTCCTTTTTTTCTCTCAAGTGGTAGTGATTTATAATGACAAGATTAAAGTATGCTTAGAAACCAAATTAAAAATTGTACTTTGGGATATTAGTATAAGCTTATTAGAGTATGACTAAGTGGGCCTCTGTGCATTTTCATAATCTCCTTTTTCCCTGTTGTAGCATCTTTCTGTAAAAATGATATTTCATGAGCAATATAGTTTCTGCATATAAACTGTTGTACAAAAGGCAGTAATACCAGGCTCAATTGCAATAATTGTATTGTGTCACTTGAAGAAATATTATAGAAATAGGTAATGAGAAGTTATATTTATCAACACAAGCCCTAAATTAAATTTATGTTTCCAATGTACACCATTTCTCATATATCTAAACTTAGTATGGCTGAGATTTTAATAAGACTGGTAAATAAATCACATTTTCCTCCTATGTATGAATAAAAACAGCCAAAATGTCATTTTATTTCCTATTAATTTCATCATTTACCAGGTAAAGAAAGATTTTATGTACTATGAATTTATGCAAAAATATTTACTGGCTTGAATTAGTCATTTTCATTTGTCATCTGGGTTCAACTTTTAACCTTTAAAAACATTATGACTTTCTTCATGCTCATGTAATTTTTCTCTAATTAAAACTATCAAGTTGTGGATAATCATCTATCTTTTGTACAAATATAGTCATTAATAAAGATGAGTTTGTTATTTTTAGCAAAATCCACTAAAGATTATAAAATAGTGAAGACTATTACACAAAGACTTTTTCAGGATATAATGTTACCATTTTCTAATAAACTACATAGATGCCTGTAGTCATTTATTACTGAATAGTGAATTGACTACCTACTGAAGAGATAAACTTATTTTATAATCACGTGTACCTCCCAAAGAAACAGTGCAGCCAAATTATAACTTTATCTTTGTAAAAGATAATTTGCACTTTAAACCAGGACTATAATAAATGTGTGATGTTGTAAGCTAGCAGTGTTTTTTTGTAATTTATATAGTAGAAATAAACTAATAACCATCTTGTCATACTCTTTCTCTGCTACCAAAACATGTCCTTCAACGTAAAGGTCACTTTTTTACTTTTTTTGTGAATTTGCCATGCAACCTCATCTGTTAATTATAAATTGATAAAATGATGGCATCATAATAAATATGTGCAATATTTATAATACTCCAGTGTTTTTAATCTCACCTTTTTACTGGTACTTTTTAAATTCATAATTAATTTTTAGACATAAAATTTTTCAACCCCAATCCCACCACCAGTGTCACCTTGTGCATTTATTAAAATTTTTTAACTGAAACAACTACAAACATGTCACTTTCACGGTGTTTAAACAAAGACATGATTATAAGAAAAGAAATTAAAAATAAATCTTCAACCCATTTTCTTTCCCTTTTGTTTCACTCTTTTTTCTTCTTTCTCTTTCTGAGATCAAAGATCAGGCACATTCAGAGTGGTGTGGCTGTAGACTCTTCCTCCTCTTTCTCTTATTCTTCTTCCTCTTCCGCTTCTTTCTTTTCTTCCTCCTCTTATACTTCTTCGTCTTATTTTCTTCCTCCTCTTCTTTGTTTTCTTCTTGCTCTTCTTCCTCTTCTTCCTCTGTTCTTGTCTTTTTTCTTCTCTTCTTCCTCCTCTTTTTCTTCTTCCTCCTACTCTTCTTCCTCCTTTTATTGCTCTTCCTCTTATTCCTCTTATTCTTTTTCTTCTTTTCTTACTATTTTTTACTTATTTTATTTTATTTATTTTTAATATAATTTTTATTTTAAACATAGTGGCTTACATATCGTTGACAATAATATTTTAGGTACATATTAACATAAAATCAGGGTAATTCCCATAATCAAATTGTCCTCCCTCCACCTCTGTTCCCGTCCTACTTCCCATATCCTCTTCCCTCACCCCCGGGTCTGCTAGAATAAGTGGTCCCTCTGTGCCTAGCTTACTACTTAGTGGTCTTACACCTGTTTGATCTTGGTACCTCCCTTATCCCCCCCCCCCAATTGGGAGGCGGGACTAGATAGTTCAAGTTATGCGGTTTTGTTTGAAGAAGAGAAAAGTAATAACCTGGAGAAAAAAAAGAAAAAAAGGATCAAATACTCCGGAAATGGGCGGAGTCCTTCAAGAGGCTTTTATCCTTGGTTTGAGAGACGAAGGGGAAAAAGAAGGCGAAACACCACAACAGTACATAAAGAACTGTCAAATAAAATATCCAGTGAGCATTAAAAAAAAAAAAGATAAGCACCATATAAAAGCCATGATATTGAGGTAAAAAATGTGGCACAGCACATAAGAAAAGAAAACAAGAAAATAAATAAGTAAATATAAATGGAGACATCCACTTCAATAGCTAAACCACAACAATGAATTCAACCAAAAATAGGTAAGTAAATAAAAATAATAATAATAATAATAATAATTGTTTTGTGCTTGTTTTCCCTCCTCCAGATGCACAGTAAATATTGGGATCATTTAAAAAGGAATTTCCTTTGCCTAAGAGATACAGGGTTTCTCCACCCTTGAAGTATATTGTCATGGGATTACTATTCTTTTCTCTCTTCGTACTCTCCTTCCACCTCTTATTTATCAGAATAAAAGAATGAATCCTTTTAATCTCCCACCTCTTCTTCTTACTATCTTTCACCATTTTCTTCTTACTCCTCTTCGCCTTATTCTTATTCTTCTTTGCCTTATTTTTATTACTCTTCTTCTTCGCCTTATTCTTCTTAAAATTCTTCTTCCTCCTCTTCCTGTTCTCACTCTTCCTCCAACTCATTTCTGGGACTGCATTGATTCCTATGTAGTTTCTGTTGAGTTTCTCAAAGACTTCTATTTTCATCGGTTCACATCCTTTGAGCAGTTTAGACATTGCCTGATCAGTTGCTTTAAAGTTCTTTTCCAGTCTCTTCTGTTGTATGGAGTTGTTCTGCATTTCATCCTCTGGCTCACTGATCCTGTTTGCAGCTGCCGTTACTCCAGTGGAGAGATTTTCCATTGACATTTTCAATTCATAAGCCGAGTTTTTCAATCCTGTTATGCAGTGTGAAAATTCCTAGTTTCAATTGTCAAATTCTCTTGATGCTTATTTGTGCTCTATTCAAGTCTACCAATGCCTTTTTTTGAGCTCCCTGAGCATCATCCCTAATTCTACTCTAAACATCTTTTTTGAGAGGATACCTAACTATTTGGTACTGTGTGGATTATCAGAGCAGCCATCTTGACTCTTTAAACATGGGGTTGTACTGTAAAATCTCCCCATTGTTTAGGTTGTAGATTGCTTTTTTACAATGTGGAGAAGTGGGGTTCAGGGGTTAAAAGATAAGCGAAGCAGAGCGGCCACGCTTCTCGAGTGTGGGTCCTGGAGAGATTATGATGCTTGGTGTCTCTGGGCTGGCTCCCGCAGAGAGAAGGCAGAGAGCAGGGAAGCAGTCCTTTATAATGTCTCTGGTGCCCGATCACACAGCAGGAATCGGCCCTACACTAGTTGGGTGGGGACATCTTACCGGGTGAGGGTCCTGGAGAGATATGATCCTTGGTGTCTCTGGGCTGGCTCCCGCAGAAAGAAGCTTAATCTTACCTTTTTACTTTTGTCATATTTCTCTATAAGTATAGGTTGTCATCTATGATAGATTTTCAAACCTAAGTCTTTGGAAAAAAAGATTTTGTCATCTCTTCTACATTTAAAAATATACCTCTTTTTACCATTCCACCAAAAAATCAAAACTTCTTGATGAAGACATGTTTTATAATATCATAATTCAGGTTAATAATATTGCCAGCCTATATGAGTCATATAATTTACTTCCATAGACCCATATACCTCCTTATCTTTTGCAATACCAAACCTAAAATGATCTTTCAAAATAGTCTAGACCTTCGATGTTCTAGGATGCCACAATGATCTGGACTTCTCTTTCGTAAAATAATATAATTGTCTCCACTTTCTACTTGGCTCAAGTTGCAGAGTTCTTTAATCAATTTTTTTCCTACAACATTTCACACTTACTCTGCTCTCAGGACAATTATATATTCTCTTTATTCTCTACTTCACTTTTCCACTTGGCTAGTTCCTTGACTTAGCTTTTCTATGAAACTCACTCTGAATACCAATCCAATAATGTCATCTATGTCTATGATTTGTTCGTACATTTTCCTTTTTATTCCTTTGAAAATCATTTTTGTGTATATCACATTTATTTTGTACTGAAACATAATAGAGCCATACACAGGCCATATTCCAATAAGTCAGAACATATATCTTGCTTTATTCACTATAGTAAATATCCTTAGCAACATACATGGTCTCTAACGCATGTTTTGCACTCAAAAATGCTCACAAAATTTTATCAGATATTCTGTATTTTCAGCATATTAGTTTCAAATTTAAGAAGAAAAAACTATGATTTGTTTTGATCACCTCAGTAGTAATAATGTCAGAGGTCACTAGTTCACATCAAAAATCAAATACCTTCCTAGTGATTATGGATGCATGAAACTCAAAATTCAATACAAGGACCCAAGTATGTTATCCTTTCAGGGTTGTGCCATGCCAAGGACAACCTAGATGACCCCAGTGGTGATTGGAGACATCCATAGCTACACAGAAACCTTTGGGGTACCCATGTGGTGCCAGGGATCCACCATGTTCTGGGTGAAGGGAAGGAATGCATCTTACCTCTTTTACTACTCCAATTTTGATTAGAGAAAGTTTTTACTTATTTCTCTGCTATCGCTGATGGTAAAAAGTGGCTCTAATGCTATTCTTTTTTTTTTGGGGGGGGGTGAGCCACACCGGGTGATGCTCAGGGGTTATTCCTGGTTATGCTCTCAGAAATCACTCCTGGCTTGGGAGACCATATGGGATGCCAGGGATAGACCAAGTTCTGTCCTGGGTCAGCCACATGCAAGGCAAGTGTCCTACAGCTGTGCTCCCACTCTGGCCCCCTATCCTGAACTCTTCTCTATTTTACATTAAAAAAATCATAAAACCCTTGATATTGCCAAGGCAGAGGAGATCAGTCTACAACTGCCTTTTGACTGGCTGTCTTCACTCACCATGTAGTGGCAAATAAACTGTTACTTTCTCTTACAGCCTCGTTGCATTCCATTATAAACATGTAACATGTTTTTGGTTTTTAATCTACTAAGTAGCTTTTGGGCACTCATGTTTTTTTCCAGATCTTGGTCATTATGAATAATGATGCCTTGAATATAAGAGTGCAAATGTCTTTTTGAAATAGTGGAAAAATGCAGTTCTAGAAAATATTACACTGGTGAAATAAATCAGGATGAGAAAGAAAAATGCTATAGATTTCATTTACATTTGATTTGTAGCCAAACCAAATAGACTGAATGAAGTAAAATCAATATAAATCTTTAGGGTTAATGCAAATGCATTATTACAAAAAAAAAACACAAAAGGTGGTAAGGCAAATGCTAATATTTCTTTTTTTATTTTTTTCTTTATTTTTCTTTATTTTTATTAATGTAGATGATGGTTTCTGATGATACCTTTCTTAAATTAATATATTAAAAAGTAATGTTAATTTAGCAAAAAACTAAACATACTCTTTTATTTAGAAAAATCTTAGAAATGACAAAACTGTGACTCTGAAATGTGAAATATAGCCTCCATTAAATTATGGATCATAAAACTTTTCATGAAACTTAGTGGCTATAATTTAGAGATATTATGTATTGATACTGTGATACATAGAAGCAAACCTTACTGTCAATATCAAGAATCTTTGTGACTTCACAATCTTTTTGCTCTTTCTGGTTTTTTGGGTCACACCTAGCTGAGTTCAGAGCTTTCTACTGGCTCTGGACTCAGGGATCACACATGGTGGGACGCCGGGGATAATATGTGATTCTTAGGATCAAACCTGGTTTGACTTGTTGCAAGAAAAATGACTTCATGACTGTATTATTTATTTAGTCTCTGGTTTTTAAAATCTTAAGGGAAATTATTTTGATATAAGGTTTCCTATGGAAAAGTAAAATTCTAACTCTCAGAAATTGTGGTTCTGAATTTTGTTCTTTCTTGTACAATACTCAATTTTGTATTCCATGATTCAAATAATTAGAAAAAAAAAACACAAGAAATAACAGCCACTAAGTCTATGAGACTCCATGATAAATTCCAATCAAATCAAACTGATTTCCACTTTCATTTACTTTCATGGCTGATAAACCAAAATCAGGAATTGATTTTAATGAATCTAGTTTGATGAATGAATCACTCTACTATAGTGGTGTGAGTAGACATTTAAATTAAATATAAATAAAAATATAAACTTCCTTACTGATTAATAATTTAAATTAAATTATTACAACTTTCATTCTCACTTTTCTTCTAGATCAATATGATTATTTTTAAATGTTATTCTTCACCTGCCTAATATCTTGTTTTAATATTATTAACATAAAATAAATATATTAGATTTTATTGTAAATGCTGCTTCAAACTTTCTAGATTCTGTTTATAATTATAAGGCTTTTTTTCAATTTGGAAAAATAAATAAGTTGAGGCTAAAAATCTCAAGAGACCTTCGAATTCATGTCATTTAAGTGAAATAATATTTGACTAGTTTAATGAAAAGAGATAATAATCAAAGTAGTTGCCCAAAGAATCTCTAAAAATGCTTAAACTAGGGCAGAGTAATAGCCCAGAAGGTAGGGCATTTATTTTCCTTATATGCAGCAGGTCTCAAACTAAGCTAGGTTGAATTCTAGCATCCATATGGGTCCCTAAGCCTGCCAGGAGATATTTCAGAGCACAAAGCCAGAAGTAACCTCTGAGCACTGTGGTTTGTGGCCAAAAAAAAGAAGAAAAAAAAAAAAAGCTTCATGCACGTGCATATATATGTTAACTACATTCAGTATATTAAATTCAGTACATTTTTTCATAATTATGTCAGAGATTTTGAGTCATATTTCCTGCAATAGATGTATCTTAATTCACTCCTTGTCAACGTACACCTTCATTATGTGCCAGTGTTAGGGAGAAGAAAAAAATATTAGTAGATAAAAAAGTGCCATTTTATATGTTGCTAATTATGTTCTCCTGTGTGAGTCATATTTCACAATATGTTTTTCAGCAGAAACTAAAAGATATATTGGGTGTGAGTTTATTTTACTTTACTGCTGCTCTGTTTCTTCACAAACAAACCAACACAGACCACTTTATATCGCAAGGATTTAATCAATAAAAAATGTGAAAAAGTGTATTTTAGATTTACTGCTGATTCTGTGTTTGCACCATGACACAGATTCTAACCTCAGGAACTCATAGCTTTGGGGGCACCAGAGGATACCACCACATAGGACCTTGAAAACCCACTGGCTGGGCCTGTTTGGTGATCTCGGGCACCACAAACAATATCAAATTATGAGAAAACCATTTGGCATGGTTGGCTTTGAATGGTCAGAAGTGGTCCTTGGTCCCTTTTATTATTGCTTGGGAAACTAAGATAAAAATTAATTTATGTTAAAGTTTAGGAATGTCACTGGATGGCTGTCATGTATAAGATTTACTGTTAGTTGTTTATTTCCTACTGTCTCATATAATTGTCAACTCTATTCCATTTAATTATGTGATATAGATTATAACTTACATTATTAGTAAATACCAAAATTAAAAGCTTAGTGAATTAAACATGGCTAAATATTTTTCAATGTATTTTAATATCTTTATTTAAACTCCTTGATTACAAACATGATTATGATTGTATTTTAGCCATGTAAAGAACACTCCCCTTCACTAGTGCAACATTCTCATCCCCAATACCCCAAATCTCCCTCCTCCCCACACCAACCCCGCCTGTACTCTAGACAATCTTTCTATTTCCCTCATTCATTCTCATTGTTAGGATAGTTCAAAATGTAGTTATTTCTCTAAGGATAGTTCAAAATGTAGTTATTTCTCTAACTAAACTCATCACTCTTTGTGGTGAGCTACATAAAGTGAGCTGTAACTTCCAGCCCTTCTCTCTTTTGTCTCTGAAAATTATTCCAAGAATGTCTTTTATTTTTCTTAAAACCCATAAATAAGTGAGACTATTCTGTGTCTTTCTATCTTCCTCTGACGTATTTCACTCAGCATAATAAATTCCATGTACATCCATCTATGGGAAAATTTAATGACTTCATCTCTCCTGACGGCTGCATAATATTCCATTGTGTATATGTACCACAGTTTCTTTAGCCATTCATCTGTTGAAGGGCATCTTGTTTGTTTCCAGAGTCTTGCTATGGTAAATAGTGCTGCAATGAATATATGTGTAAGGAAGGGATTTTTGGATTGTATTTTTGTGTTCCTAGGGTATATCCCTAGGAGTGGTATAGCTGGATCGTATGGGAGCTCAGACAATTTGACAAAAAGTGAAATATAAATGGCAAAAGGCACATGAAAAAAAGCTTCACATCACTAATAAACAGGGAGATACAAATAAAACAACTATGAGGTACCACCTTACACCATAGAGATTGGCACACATCACAAAGAATGAGAACAAGCAGTGTTGGCAGGAATGTGAAGAGAATGCCGTCTAGTCCAACCTTTATGGAAAACGACATGGATATTCCTCCAAAAACTGAAAATTGAGCTCCATACGATCCAGCTATACCACTCTTAGGAATATAACCTAGGAACACAAAAATACAATCTCAATGTATTCTTTAAAAATACAAATAACATAAAATATATAGAAAAATATATTCAACAAAAATAAATTTTCTAACTTATATTTATCAGTTGAAAAATATAAGGACAGGAAAATGGAAACATTTAAGAAGAATATATGTGATCAGAAGAGTTTATAGTTTGGAAATAAGAAAATGTTTATTATGATAAGAAGTGCCACATGTGAACTTGAAATTTAAAATTAGACATAGACTATAAATAGACATTAATCCATAGACACATAATTTGTAATTTCTGTTTTAAATTATGTGACTAGGGACTGGAAAGATAGCACAGTAGCATTTGCCTTGCAAGCAGCCGATCCAGGACCAAAGGTGGATGGTTCGAATCCCGGTGTCCCATATGTTTCCCCGTGCCTGCCAGGAGCTGTTTCTGAGCAGACAGCCAGGAGTAACCCCTGAGCACTGCCGGGTGTGGCCCAAAAACAAAACAAAAAAAAATTATGTGACTAGTTAATATAGAGGTGGGTCATAATAAAATGTTCTTAATGAATTTTTAGTTACTCAAGAATTTCATAAGATCTTTTTATTTTATGCCTTACAAAATATTTACTCAATCAAGCAAATCATTTAAAATATTATTATTTCTATATTGTATTTAGATCAAAATGCTTTGACTCTATTGGAATTCTGAGAAAGAGCTATTTAAGTTTAAGATTAAAACAGGTGCCAGAAAGATAATAGAATAGGAAGGACATGAGCAGAGCATGCAGCTCTCCTGGGTAGGATCCTGGGATCCCATTTTGTTCCCCGACATCAACAAGAAGTAATTTCATTATATACTTATGAACCTAAACATAGTGTTTTTTGGAACCAACACAGTTTGAGTATGTACTCTACGGTCTGTTGTTTTATGTACATTTATTCTTTCAGCTTGCTTCCACTCCATTAAAAAAAAGACTGCCCTTCATTTGTTACAGGAAAAGCTATTTACAGAAACTTGTGTGATGTTTGCGATAGACTGTTCACATCACAGGACACCTAACACCTCTCTAAAAAAGAGATCTTCTCTGATTACAGTGTTGTGTCCCATTTTAGTCTGTCTGACATTGTTCTTTCTAAGTAGCATATAACTGTGAGGTTGTGAAAAAATAGACAGCAGAAAATAGAAGGACTGCTAAGTGGTCCCGGTTTCTGATATGAAATTTAAAGCTCGTAGAGGTCAACTCACTTTATTCACAGATAATATCACAGATTCTATTCTGTCCACAATATTTATTGCTTCATCAACAAGCATCAGGAATGAAGTTGACATTGTTTATTTTTTAAGGAAACTAAGATAAAAAGTATTGTTTCAAAATGATCAACTCAAAAGTCAAATGTGTGAAGAATAAAAAAGGTTTAATCTTTTCATATAAATTTAATATGCTTTGATATTCGACTCTATGGAAAGAAATTCATTTTTCCTCTTAGTTACTTTTCTAAATGAAATAGTTATGTCAGAGCTAAAGGCATAGTATAGAGCATAAAACACTTAGTTTAAAATCAGCAGGCCCAGGTTTGATCTATGCCATGAAATATGCTCCCACAATCACTTCCACAAGTATTTTCTGATCACAGAAACAGTAAAACCTAAGCAGAACTGTGTTGCAGCACCAAACAAATAAAAAGGCAAAAATACACAATAAGCTATGAAACAGAATGGAACCTAGAAGACATATGGGAAAATAAAATTTAAAATACTCGAACTTAAAAAACTAGGTATTTCATTATAGAATCTTAGGTATATATATTATGGACACTGATTATAGTCATGAAGTAAAATATTGACATAATTTTAAACTCCTTGTATGGTCTATAGAATTCTGAATATTCAATTTAGATTATATTTAAATGTTTACATATGCCAGGTAGAATTTAAATTGTCACTTTGTTCACTTCAATATGATAACAACATACAGTTAAAATCAGTAAATATTAATTACTTGAAGAATATACCATTTTTGTATATAAATAAGGTACAGGTTTAAAGTGATAGTATAGGGGTTAGGACGCAAGCCTTTCTTGCTCTCAACCATCACTCAGACTCTAGCATTAGATGCCTTGCAAGAATAGCCAGGTGCAGTCCTGAAAGTCTCTGAGTTTGTATGAGGTGAGAGGCAGGGACAGGGATTGGAGGATGCTACTTGGTTGATTATGTTTCTGCGTGCCCTGGTGTACTGTGCCCTAACTAATAGAACAAAGAAAATCAGAATATATGTATATGTATATATATGTATATATACACACAAATATTGTATATATTCCTGTATAGTCTGGTCTTCTTTAAATAGATACATTATTTACTTGAAGTGTTATACTAAAATATGCCACCACATAAAATAGTTTTTAGCATTATGTTGATTTTTTATGTGAACTACTAAAGTCAGAAAACTTAAAAAAATGTATTCCTATTAAACAATTTTAAATTTACAAATGCTATTTTTTTAGTAAAAAATAAGGTTAGGGGCTGGAGTTATAATACACAATATATGGCATTTGCCTTGCACAAAACCAACCCAATTTGAAACTGGGTTAATCTATAATACTAAATTTTAATAACTCATGGATTTGATAAATCTATAAAAATTTATAGATCTACAAAATTGGATGAAAAATATAAATATAAAAATTTACTAAATTTGCTCTAATAAGTCTAAGGCATGTTCGGATATTTCTGTTTTGCTTAGAGGGATTTATGTTCTTGATTCATTATGACTACAAATTAGTTCTGCACAGTTTTTATTTTTAATGCAAACACTCAGTTTTTGAACCAATTGGCTAAGTACTTTCAATTATACTCACCTGGTCTTTACATTTTTTCTTGATTTAAAATAAATCTTCCATTTAAATACAAAATATTTGGGAGGAAGGTAAGTCTCCCATGCAATACTCAACATGGTTGTGACATCTCCAGGGATTTTCCCACCAGCTGGTAGCACAATCTAAAGGCTAAAGGATAGAATGCTATTCGAAGTCCCAGATACTATGGGGGATAACGTGTGGGTTTTGGAACCTTAAGGGTAGAAACTGGTGGAACTCATGACTTCAGTGTCATGAACTCTGGTGCTCAGGATTTCATGTGCTGCCAGGAATCAATGCTTGGCTCAATACATGCTAGATATTATATTCTAGCTATACTTTTTCTCAATACCTTAGTATAAAGTCTTATTTTCCTCAGCTCTCTGAGGAAATTACTCCAAGACACCTTGTATAGATCCAAATCATCAAAATCCAAGTCATATAAAAGGTTTTTCAGCCTTATCTTCCTATACTTTCAATGTCAGTGTTGCCTTCCTAATTTATCTTTTTATAAAACTCACGTTTTTCAAAATATTCTTATCACGAAAGTTTCTTTCTCCCTTTCCTTCCTTCCTTCCTTCCTTCCTTCCTTCCTTCCTTCCTTCCTTCCTTCCTTCCTTCCTTCCTTCCTTCCTTCCTTCCTTCCTTCCTTCTTCCTTCCTTCTTTCCTTCCTTCTTCCTTCCTTCCTTCCTTCCTTCTTCTTTCCTTCCTTCCTTCTTCCCTCCCTCCCTCCCTCCCTCCATTCCTTCCTTCCTCCCTCCCTCCCTCACTCTCTCCTTCCCTCCCTTCTTACTCTCCTCCTCCCTCCCTCCCTTCCTCCCTCTCTCTCCCTCCCTCCCCCTGCATGCTTGCAAAACAAGATAAGAAAGAAAAAATATTCTTATCACAAATTTTATTAATATGTATATATATATATATATATATATATATATATATTTACATTTGGGTCACATTTAGCAGTGTTCAGGGGATACTCCTTTGCAAGATATCTTCGCCGTTATCTTGGCTGGGTATTTGTGAATCCAAGAACAGTCCCCAGAATGAGAAATTACTTCCCATCCCCTTGTCCCCTTTCGGGGGAAGACCTTGGTAATATTTATCCGCAGCAAGTAATAATCCACACAGACAAGAACGATAGGGTTTAAAAGATCGGGCAAGGAGAGCCAGAGAATCCTCCTGCAGCCAGCAGCTTTTCACAGAAGGACCCCTCACTCCTGTCCCTCAAGCTATTTATTGCCAACTCCACAGCGCCCCACCTGGAAGGGTTAGGTGGGGCAAAAGTCACAGAACAATCCTAAGGAAACACTTTTAAATACAATTCCAAGAATCATCTTATGGAAACTTTTTCATATGCTACACTCCTTGTTCTGCCTGCAGGAATCACTCTTGGCAGAATCACAGACACTAAAGATTGAACATAAGTATTTCTTGCAAGCCGGTAAGAGTAGCACTTATACTTTGTCACTTCTATTTTGTGGCATCAAATGTAACAGAGTGGTAGGAACTAGAAATAAAGTATAATTCAAAATTCATTTGACACATACAAGCTGAACTCTAGTTGGTGACCATTGTAGAGGCTGTTATATTCTCCAGCAGCCAGTAGATAATGAGAAGACTAATATAATAATAAAACGTTATTTTAAGTCTCTGAGTGGTTCATAATATAGTGAATTGAGTAAGGTTTTACACAGAACCACTTATGAAAGTCAAACAGTCCCTGTTATAAAAAATGTAGGCTAAACATAATTAATCTTGAAGTAGCAATATCGATTATAGTTTTTTTTTCAAGTGGTCTTTATCGATTTCTCAATGAAACCTTTATAGGATAACTTTTGTCATGGTTAATGTTTTCTTTACTAATGTAAAATAAAACTTGCAGAGGGTCAAGTATACAGTTTAATAATAGAGTGCAGTTTTGCATGTATGGAGTTATCATTTAATCCCATCACACATAGTCACATATCAACATTATCACCTCTGCAGTGGAAATGACAGCATTGATTAAAATTTGTGCAATAAACACCAGCAGTATTAGTAATGCTTCTTAAGTGAAAATATGTCTGTAGCCTTGTGATTTGCTATATATTTTTTGTTTTGTTTTTTTGGGTCACACCTGGCTGTGCTCAGGGGTCACTCCTGGCTGTCTGCTCAGAAATAGCTCCTGGCAGGCACGGGGGACCATATGGGACACCGGGATTCGAACCAACCACCTTTGGTCCTGGATCGGCTGCTTGCAAGGCAAACGCCGCTTTGCTATCTCTCCAGGCCCGTGATTTGCTATTTTATACAAAATATAATAAATACATAATCAAAGCTTCTTTTTAATTGCCAACATTTCCTGAGTGTTTTCTATGTCAGATATATTAACAAAAATTATTTCTCTTGTATTTCCCATTGTTAATATTATGATGGATACTGTTCTTTTTATAATTAAATATATTCTATGATCAATTATAAAACCAATTGAAGTAATGCTTATATACACATAGACATAGAATAGATACATTTTCCAATACATTTAATCCATCTAAAAATAAGCAAGGATATTAGGGCCAAATACAACATTCTTCATTTGGTTAAACAAAGTGTGTACATAAAACTGTTCCTGTGTATAAAGTGTTTGTGTTTACATGCCAATGAAGCTGTTTCTACAGCACGTAATTAAATTGTATATGCTCTCAGGAATATAAATGCAAAAACCTTACTTCACGAATTAAGCAATTTATTTTTGATGAAAAAGGTAAAGGCTAATATGCAATGTTAGTCTTTCCTTTTCTTCAGAATAAAAGAGAATAATTACTGTACATGAAATTTTACAGTAAAGACTATACCAAATTTTTCTTTACTCAAATCAAGGCTCTTCGTGCTTGTTGCCTTGTTTACGACATAGACATTTAAAATTCTTCAGAAGAATTTGTAGAAAAATGGTTTTCTTTGTTTTTGCTTTTTCATATTTTTGGTATTTCTTTCTTTTGGTTGAATTACTAAAATATTCACATTATTTTGACTCAAGCTATGACTATCTTACAAACTAAGATGTATAGAAAGCATTGTTATACAGAAAACACTGTACCAAAGCTTCACAGTCTAATAAACAACTTTAGAAGACCTGCTTTAGGCAGTGAAACTTTGTAATAACAAAATTCTTGAAGCGGGAATAATTCTGCAGAATTTTTACAAAGATGGTTTTGTTAAAACTAGCTTTGTTGTTTTGTTATTCTTAAAAACTACTTTTAATGAGGTAACTTGATACTTGTGTTAATGTTAGGGAGAACATGTTCAGTATTTCATTTTTGACCTATTTTTTGACAGATTAGTATTACGCTCACCAATCTTCAGGGTTTATCATTAACACTCTGCTAAATGGTCACTTATGGGGCACTCAGGTTACCATTTGTATACTGAAATTGGAACCTAAATGACCATGTGCCAGGCATGTGCTTTAATCACTGAGCGATCTTCCTGTTCTTAATTTTTAAATTAAGCTGTTCCATATTTCTTTTATTTTCTTTTTTTGTAAGTCACATGAAGATTAGGGTGTCCACAATGGGATCATAATTCATGATTGGACATAACAATAGACATTATGATGTGAAACACCAAGATGTCATAATTCATGGTGGTGATCTCACAACAGACATTCAAAGGCCTTTGACTATGAAGTCATAGATCAAATTTATGAAGTCACAAGGAACATTATGATTCCCACCACTATGAGGTCATTGTTTGTGACAGTGGAGTCACATAGATATAATGATGTGCAACACTCTCATGTCATATTTCATGGTTGTGACGTCACAACAGACATTGTGCTATGCGTGACTGTGACATCATAGTAAACAGTTGTGAAATCACAATGGGCATGGTGATGCCATCCACTATCAGGTCATAATTCTTGATTGTGGCATCACATTATTTTTTATATTTTTATTTAAGCCCCATGCTTACAAACATGTTTGTAGTTGGGCCTCAGTCATAGAAAGAACACGCCCCTTTACCAGTGCAAATTCCCAACACTAATGTCCCTCTTTTCAATCTTCCCCTAATCCCTGCCTGTATTCGAGACAGACATCTATTTCTCTCACTTACTACCATTGTCATGGTAGTTGTTAGTGTAGTTATTTCACTTACAGGACTTGCCACTCTTTCTGGTGAGTTTCACAATATCCTGGGCCAGTCCTTCCAGCCTTCATATTTATTGTCTCTTTGAATTATCACAATTTTGCCTATTCTTTTTCTTTTTTTTCCCATTTCTTCTAGGTAGGATCTCATGCTTCATGACATAGATTTTCTCAAATTAGTCTCTGATTATCCTTTGTATCTCTTTATTATCTATAGTAACCTCCCTCTCTTCATCTTTAATCCAGTTTGTTGACCATTATCAATTTTATACCAATTTCTATATCAATTTCTATATACAAATACTTCTAATGAGTATTACTCAACAATATAGAATATTCTATCTTTACTTCTTATTCGTCCCTATGTGCATTTAAAAAAGCGAGAAAAATATCATATCTGTATATGAAGACATTAGTGATTGAAGAATGATTTATTTGTACTGGTGAAACACTATAGGCACTAAGATTTGCTTGAAACAAAAATTATCATCTGCAGTCACATATTTTTTTGTTGTTGTTTTGAGCCACGTCTGGTGATGCTCAGGGATTTAGTTCTGGCTATGCACTCAGAAATTGCTCCTGGCTTGGGGGACCATATGGGATGCCTGGGATCGAACCTAGTTCCATCCTGCATCAGCTGCATGCAAGGCAAACACCCTACGACTGTGCTATTGCTCCGGCTCTTCAACAGTCACATTTAATAAATTATATGTTCCTGATATGAGCCATTTTCTGGGACAGTAGAGCTCAAAGTCACCTGTGAAAATCAGTGATTAGAAGTACAGCACATTCACTGATATGTGTTTAATTGGTCCTTCCTAGCACGTGCAACTGAAAAGCCCTACCGCTTGAGCCACCACTCTGGCTCCAAGATAAAGACTCTTTTATAAAGCTTAGCTCACATAACATATCATTTGTTTCAAAGATTTAGTTTGTGACATTGGCTCTTTTGTTATTTTGTAAACATTGAAATTTCTTCAGATTTTTTATTACAAGTTTAAATCTAGCCATATGCTTTGGGGTCATTCTAATGGTATCAGGGATCAAACTGAGTCATCCACATGCAATCCTGTTTTATCTCTCCTGGCCCCCTATGTGGCTTTTTAAATTGTACATTGAAGTTTAGGTCTATATCTTGTAACAAAATAAATGCTTCATAAAATTCCTTCTTTTCCTCTCTTCTCAATCTTATTCCTATAATGCATAAGTAGGAAACCCATTATGTTTTATATGCCCTGCTTATTAAACTTGTCCTCCCTTAAAAATAGTCCAAATAAAAAGAAAGAAAACTATTCTTTAAAGATTAAGCTTCTCAGGGCCAGAGAGATACCATAGTGGTAGGACGTAGGCCCTGCATGTGGCCAGCTTGGGATGGACCTGAGTTATATTCCTAGCATCCCAGATAGTCTCCAGAGCCTCTGGAGTGATATTTGAGTGCAGAGCCAGGAGAACACCCTCAAGTAACCCAGGAATGATTTTTTGGTGTGGCCCAGAAAACATACAAACAAATCAACAAAAAAAAAGAATTAAGTTTTTTGCGAACAGGGGTGGCGAGAGGACAATATTGGTGGTGGGAATGCCCCTGATTCAATGTCACTATGTACCTAGAGCATTACTGTCAAAGATTTGTAATCCACTTTGGTCAAAATAAAAATAATTATTAAAAAAATAAGCTTTTAATGAGAAAACAGAGAAGCATTTAGAATATTGACTAAAGCTGTAAACTGAGTCTAAATATCATATACGAATTCCTGGTGCAAAATAAATAAAAATCTTTCTTTTAAAGTCCAGATTCTCTAAAAAAATATTTTTTGCCTACATTATTTTTAAAGTTTAAACATTTAGATGATGGTGTGTTTGAACTTTTAACAACTATGTGTCATTTCATGCACACACATTATCACACTTAAATATTAGAAGCACTTTCTATCTTCTGTAGTAAAAGAAGTTATACTATTAATAAAATGATGTCAGTGATTAATATTCCTACACGTATGAATTTCTTCTGTTTAAACTGTATCAATGATATTGATAAAACAGTGATAAAAAGCAGAAAATTAAATGTAGTGGTGTCTTCAATTATTTACTCAAATTGGCAAACAAAGCAAAAAAAATAAAGCAAAAAAGTGTATCCATTATAAAGTTTCAGTATATTGACAGTTACTGTAACTAAACAAAATTTTATTCTCTGAATGAATATATATATAATTTTTTAATGTATATATATATAGGTGTATATATATAAACAAAACACATTGGAAAAAGAGTTAGTTACTAGGATGTATAAAGTGTTTACAAAAATCCATTAAAAATTTAAAATTTAAAATAAAGAGATGGTGTAGGCAGATTGATGATGCAACAGAAACTTCCCTTAGGTGCTACCAAACCGTGCTTGACCCCACCATTCATATTGTCCCTAAAACACTCTTAGGACTAAGTCCTCAACACTACTCTATGTGTTTTAAAAAATCTCTTTACAATCTTCTTTACAAAAAAGAGTTAAGCTGTCATTTTATATAAGATGGCAAACAGATGGGTAATAAACATATAAAATTGTTCAGAATCATTTAATATCAAGGAAATGGAAGTCAAATAATAATGAGATACCTTATACCAATGAGTGGTATATATATATATATATATATATATATATATATATATATATATATATATATATATATATATATATATACTACACAAGGCCAAAGGTTATATAAGAGGGCTGGTTAAAGACACTTACCTCACGTGTTGCCAACCAATATTTGAACCTAACACTGATATTGTTCCCCAAGTACTAGTAGGACTGATCCAAAATCTCTGTCCCAATCTGACATGGTATCACCCCCTCATTCCTACCACTCCCAAAGTAAATTCTAAGAAGAAAATAAAGATATTGATATTCACTTTTGATATTGAAGTAAAATTATTCAATCCCTGTTGAAAACTTTGTCAATTTTCAAAAAATGAAAATAAACTATCAGTGATTTCACTCCTGGTATGTCATCGTTGCAAAGAACACAGATGCACTAGTTAGTTGCATGTAAATATCAGAATTTTCTAGGTTTGATCTCTGTGGACCCCTGGGCGCCTCCGGAAGTGACACCTGAGGGTAGAGCCTACATACTTGAGCACCACAGGTATGCCCCCAAAAGATAAAAATAAACACAATATACGGATGCATATAACTAGAACATGCTACGCTAAAATAAATGAATCAGAAAGAAAAAGACTAATCTGATTGTCTATAATGTTTGATTTTTTTTGAATGGTGGGCATTTGTGGCGGGGGCATACCTGTTAGTGCTCAAAAGTCACTCCTGGTTCTTTACTTAGAAATTACTCCTAGTAGATTAGGTAGGCCATATGGGATGCCAGGGAATAGAACCCGTGTGGGCCAAGTGCAAAGCAAATGCCCTACCTGCTGTTCTATCACTCTGTCCCTTAGGTTTGATTTACAAATAAAACACAGCAAGAGATTAGAGTGTCCATTGGAAACTAATCCTTAGACTTTAAACACAGAACTGAGGTTGCAGAGGAGATAAGGATAAACTGAATGATCCATTGGCCTACAGAAGAGGCATATTGCCACTTTGGTGGTAGGTGAACTGCGATAATGTTGCACCACAGATTTTACATAAACATGTTGACTCATTTATAACCAATACTACATCTATAAAAATAAAATTGAGGGGCTGGAATGATATCATAGAAGTAGGGCATTTGCCTTGCATGCGGCCAACCCAGGATGGGTCTGGGTTTGATCCACTGCATCCCATATGATTCCCTGAGCCTGAATTATATTCCTTAAGGAGTATAGAAATACATAAATTTTCCTGAGTATTTTATGGAAAATAACATGTTTCATCTGATATAGGAAAAATAAAAAAGGTGGATTCCTTTTTTAATCCAGAAAACATGCAGTATTATGCATTATTAGATCATTTGCTAAAGTAAGATACAGTGTGATGTTTGCTTGTTTGTTTATTTATTCATTTATTTATGGGTTTGGGGCCACACTACGCGGCCCTCAGTGGTTATTCCTGGCTCTATGTTCAGAAATTTTTCCTGCCAGGTTCAGGGGACCATAAGGGATGTCGGGATCGAACATGGGTCTGTCCCAGGTTGATTACGTGCAAGGCAAACGCCTTACCGCTGTGCTATCACTCCAGCCCCAGATACAGTGTCATGTGAAGATTTTGTTTTTTGTTTTTTGTATTAGAAGTATTATTTTTAGTTGCAATATATTATGAAAGTAATATAAATGTCTGAGCAATTGTACAGGGCTAACTAAGCATACATATATTTGGTAGGCATGAGTAGGACCCTGGTCTGGTGCCTTGCTCCACATAGTCCCATACTATGGGAAATGTCCCCAGGCTCCTTGTGTACTTTACAGAAACACACCTCCAGTTGAAAGTAATATGTAATTTACTTTTCAAAAACAAACAAAAATAATCTGCATTATTTTAAATGGCACGATAAAGATAAATGTAGACATTCATTGGATTTCAATAACTGTTTTTCATTTGTTTTTGGCTTGTTTACAACCTGAAACTGAAATTATTTGTTATGCGTATTAATTTCTTATTCTTTTAGAAATGTAGCCTAGGGGCCGGAGAGATAGCACAGCGGTGTTTGCTTCACAAGCAGTAGACCCAGGACCTAAGGTGGTTGGTTCGAATCCCAGTGTCTCATATGGTCCCCCGTGTCTGCCAGGGGATATTTCTGAGCAGTTAGCCAGGAGTAACCCCTGAGCACTGCCAGGTGTGGCCCCAAAACAAAACAAAACAAACAAACAAACAAAAAAAGAAATGTAGTCTAATATTAGAAATTTTGTAGAATCTTTACTTTTAACTCCTTTACAGAAGAATTATTTACATTTTCTTCAGAACTATGAGTCTTGGTGTCTATTTATATTGCAATAAATGTTTCATTTTATTTTTATTGAGTGACATAAAGAACTGTCAGTAGAGGATATTATCATGCCAATATTGTTATTTTCTATTATTCTAACAGCGTCATGCACAGTAATTAGAATTTGTTTTGGGAAGCTGAACATATTTATTTATAATATTTATTTAATAAATTTATTAATAATTTAGAATGTCATTGATCCCAATTACTATATAATATATATTCTAAATATTATATGTATCATCAATAATTTATCTCCTAAATGATCATTAGTGTGATAAAATTTCTACATGTGGTATGTTAGTAAGGTCTGGGTTGAAACTAAATGCAGTTTTGTTCTTGAAATTTTGTTTTGTATATTTATAAGTATGAACTTGAGATTAATTGCTACTTTGGAAACTAGTAGTTTTCATAAGTGCTGTAAATAATTATTAAGCTCTTTTTTTCTGGGAATTAGTTAATTACCATATCTAAAAATAGAGCTTTGTGCTTGAGTGTCATAAATGTATCTTAAATTGCCCTAATATCATTGTGAAAGAGCTTATATTACATGAAATTATATACTTATAAATTACTTATTTCATAACCATTTAGATCTATTTAGGCATCCTCTATCCATCATTTTTTTATTTATATACCAAGAAAAAAAATGGTAACATAGATTCTTCCCTTAAATTTTTGGTGACTGTTTTATATAAATATATGAAACATGCATTTATTATAACCCATATTTTTATAAAAGTAAAATAATACAAAAAATTGCAGTATAATACCCAAACATATATAACTTTCTCTGTAAAAGAAAAAATATTGCTTTAACAGAAAGTTATATTTTTACTTGTATTTGTTACTTTTATAGTGCCTTGAATATATGAGCACTATGATCATCCTTTCTCTAAAATTACATTTATATTCATTTAACTACTAAGAATTGATCCTATGTAGATTATTTTTTGGGATAAGATAAAATATTATTCCTGGGTCCTTGCCTAAGAAATATGTTCTCTAGAATTGAGGAATTTAATAACCTTTCTTAAATATTGATATTTGGCAAAATAGGCACTTTTATTATTGTTGTTGCTGCTGCTTTTGTTGTTGTTGCTATTATTATTATTATTATTATTATTACTATTATTACTTGTTTGGGGTGTTCAGAATTTGCTCCTGGCTCTACACTCAAAAATCACTTCTGGCAAGCACAGGGTATCAAATGGGATGTCATGGATAGAACTCAGGTTAGCAAGCTTCCAAAGAAGCTAATTTTTTTTTTTCGGTTTTTGGGCCACACCAGGGTCACTCCTGGCTCTCTGCTCAGAAATAGCTCCTGGCAGGCATGGGGGACCATATGGGACACCGGGATTCGAACCAAACACCTTTGGTCCTGGATCGGCTACTTGCAAGGCAAATGCTGCTGTGTTATCTCTTCGGGTCCTTTTTTTTTTTTTTTTTTTTGAGAAGCTAATTTTTTAAAACTTAATTTATACTTGAAAAAGCCACATGTCAAGTTACTAGTTAGAGCATTCTAATCAGATTTTTCTAATAAGATTTCATTATGACTTCCAATATAGCTATACATTTTAATGTTATTTTTTTTAATAGTGAATGCTTAAAAAAGAACAGTACAACTAATTCCTTAGTGTTAGACAGGTGCATTCTCTGACTTTCCATTTAAGTCTGTTGCAAAGAGTTTGGAATCTTTGTGCAGCAGTACTGTCCAAAGCAAAGACTTAACATTTTTTTTCCCAAAAGAGTTGATAGAAAACATGAAAGTAATGGATCACAACATTTCAGATAAATGTGCATTTGTTTCTTCACCAGAGAAGAAAAAGCAGATAAACTGTCATACATAGAGGATGCTCTCCCATGACACATGTTTGCATCAAATATTTTCACTTTCTGTTAAGCATTTGCTCAATAGACACTTTCTATTTATTTCAAAATGAATGTCTTTGAGGATTCTCAAGTGGCATGCATAATAGTATGCTCTCTTTGATTAACTGCTTAGAAGGTATACTAAAAAGTATCATGAAATGAGAAGGAAAAAAACATTAATTTTATCCTTTCAAGTTTTGTTTAAAAGTATTGAACAGAATGTTTGAAGACTTCAATAATCTTTTTTTTTAGTAAAAAGCAAAAAAACATCAAGGTCTTTTTTTGACCTCTAAACAATGCTGACAGGCTCTGGTATTGTTTGTGATGTGACTTATTTAATCTTTTTATGATGCTTCAAGTATATCAAAAGAAAAGACAAATCTATTTTCTTATATTGACATTTTCAAAATGATACCTAAAGAAACTCTAATTTCCTAGTTTTTTATCAGTTAAAATTCTCATCATCTCATTTACATATATATGTTTGGTTTTAGGGCCACACCCAGTGACACTCAGGGGTTACCCATGGCTATGTTCTCAGAAATCGCTCCTGGCTTGGGGAACCACATGGGATGCTGGGGGATCAAACCGTGGTTCACTTTAGGTCAGCACATGCAAGGCAAATGCCCTACTGCTTGAGCCACCACTCTGGCCCTTATATTTCTCATTCTTAAATTTTAGTTAAGTTATTGTTAAGTTAGTATTAAGTCATTGTTTTAACTCAAAATTAATTTTAAATTTATGTTAATATGCTAGTTTTTTAGTGGAAAGAGAACAGATAATCATTTAAAAAAACAATAAGAAGGGGCCAGAGCAGTGGAACAGGCTGTAAGACTTCTGCCTTGAGCACTAACCTAGTACTGACCACGGTTCGATCCCCAGAATCCCATAAGGTTCCCCAAGCCGGGCCGATTTCTGAGCACATAGCCAGGAGTAACCCCTGAGTGTCACTGGATGTAGCCCAGAAAAAAACAAACAAAAAAAGTAGACAATAAGAAACATTATCTTATGTACAGCAATAACCTAAAATCTGTTAGACATGTAAACTAGCCTTAAAATAATTGTATAATATTTAAGTTTATATAAAGCAACCTCAATATTTCAAATAAAATATAATAATTATACTGTTTTAGCTTTTTAAGAATGCAGCATCAAATTGCTGCAGAGTTGAGGCACAAAGATACCAAAATGTGCCTTTCATATAAAAAATGCACCTCATCTTGAGTTGTAAAATATACAGTTTGAGTTTGTTTAAATAATTGCTGAAGAAAGAAGGACCACCATAACACTAGCCATAAGGATTGCCTGGAATTATATTTATATAGAAACCCTTCTGAATGATGGCTCTTCTTATTTGTTTAATTCTCTTTCATTCATCTTGAATTACAATTTTGGCCATAAACAACTGTCCCAGTAAAATGAGTAACTCCTTTCTCCTACAAGTTACAGTAGGAGGAAATCTAACTTGCTTTCATAATAGATATTGTATGCTAAGAAAACTGCATATGCTAAAACAATATTCACTAACATTTCATTTATTTGTCCTAGCCTTTTAACATCCATTAAGTACTTACAAAGTAAACATCCGTAAATTTTAGGCAAATGTTTTTACTTAATTTGATGAATATTCATTAGTTCAGCACTTAATTCATCACATTTGTGAGACATTTTTGTGTTTTGTTTGTTTTTTGCTTTGTTTTGTTTTGGGGGGACACCCTTGGCAGTATTCAGAACTTAACTCATATTCTGTACTCTAGGATCACTTTTGGACATACTTAGGGGCCCAAATTGGTTCTAGTGAACAAACATTGGTCAACTGTTGTTATACAGATATCCTGAAGTCTATACTAACTCTCTTATTCCTAATATTTGTGTGTCAAACTTATTTGATTAATTAATAATTTAATAGGAATTAAAATAACATTTCAAAACTCAGAAGTTAAAAAGTTACTAGAAGGGGCCGGCGCAGTGGCACTAGAGGTAAGGTGCCTGCCTTGCGTGTGCTAGCCTAGGACGGACCAGACCGTGGTTTGATCCCCCGGAGTCCCAGATGGTCCCACAAGTCAGGAGCGACTTTTGAGCGCATAGCCAGGAGTAACCCCCGAGTGTCACCGGCTGTGGCCCAAAAACCAAATAAAAAAAGCTACTAGAAAATATTTGCTTAATCATTTAAAAAACTAAAGAATCAATGATATAAAAGAAGCAAAGTAAGTTTGATTTACTTTGTATTTAGAATTTTTATATATAAATTCGCAGAAATTTTTCCACTTATTTTTATTATATTTTCAGTTTTTAATTTGTCTTACAAACAAATTACTATTACCAGTCTCAACCTCACTGTTGCTTAGTAAACATCCATCAGTGCTCGCTTCGGCAACACTTATACTAAAATTGGAACGATACAAAGAAGAATAGCATGGCCCCTGCGCAAGGATGACACGCAAATTCGTGAAGTGTTCCATATTTAAAAAAAAAATGAAAGAAAAGAAACATCGAATAAGTGAGAATACAAGAAAATTATAGAAATGGGCCATACATGAAATTTTTAATAATACAAAAATGTTGTGTTATGCAAAAGATAATGCATGAAACAGTTGTGATTGTAATTCAGTATTATTTATATTTATATTAGTCTAGTTTATCTGTATTTTATGAATAACATATTTTAGATTAAAGGATAATATTTTTTTTACAATATTGCACTTTTTTTTTTTTTTTTTTTTTTTTGGTTTTTGGGCCACACCCGTTTGACGCTCAGGGGTTACTCCTGGCTATGCGCTCAGAAATCACCCCTGGCTTGGGGGACCATATGGGACACCGGGGGATCGAACCGCGGTCCATCCGCTTGCAAGGCAGACACCTAACCTGTAGCGCCACCTTCCCGGCCCCACAATATTGCACTTTTAAATTGTAGTATTTTATGAACTTTTTACTTTTAGTTCTCAAAGTATCGCTCATAAGCATAATCAGACAAAATTAATGCTTTTCTTCCATACAATAATCTCCAAGATAATAATGCCAACACAATTATAATATACTTTATTTTAATATAACAAAAATAATAAAATAATGGAAAGAACCAAAGCTAAAAAAAAAACAAACTATCCTGTTGGACATGATGCTAGTACTCTTACCCAAATATATAGAAAGAACTTAAAAACTTTTGATTATGTGATTGGTATTTTGGAACACTTTCAATCCAAACCCAAGATTTAAAAGGACAAATAACACATGCAATTATATATTCTCTGGCTAATTTCTACTTACAAAAATAAATGAAAGCCAGAGATTTACGACAAGCTTGATCCTTGGCATCAAATACTTTCTTTAGAGCCCACTAGGAGTAATTCATACATGAAAACCCAGGAGTAACTCCTGAAAAATGTTAGATGTGGTCGCCCCAATAAATAAATAAATAAATAAATAAATAAATAAATAAATAAATAAATAAATATGCATGATTTAAAATTGTATAATTAATATTAAAATGCATATACTACCTCTTATCAACAATTCTCTGGTAAAATAGTGTATTTTTCTTTCTACAAATATGCTAGCAGTAGTTTGTTTTAATTCTGGTTAGGGAGTACATTCTGTAATATTCAGATGTGACTTGTATCCACAATCAGATATCATTCCAGTGGTCTCTATGATACTCTGGTGTCCTAGGATTGAAACTGGGCTGAACATCTAAAAACCGTGCATTTTAACCACTGTGCTATTTTTCAAGCCACTATGGTAGTTTACATTTCAAAATTGTCTAATTTTATAACAATTAAAATATTTTATGTTGTCTTTATCAATTTAAAATATTTTCATATGTTCTTATGATACTGATAGCTACTTTAAGCAATTGTTTACTAAAATTTAATAATACAGGCAACCTAATAGAAGTATCTCTTATCAGCTCTCTTCTCCATCTTAAGTTTAGCTATTACCTCTCAACGATTATATTTGACTTAATATATTGATAAATATGAATCAAAATTTCTTATTAAAATTAAGAAAAGCAGAGAGACCGTATCAAAATAATCAAATAAAGAAATCTTATGCATATTTTCTTTAATAATCACAAAATCAACAATATAAGGTTAATCTACATAAACCAATATTAATAAATATTCCTTTACTTGATATTACATATTAGTGGTTATGGAATTTTTATTTCTTCTGATTCATAACACCTTTCTTATGTATTTGCTCATCTCAAAATCTGGGAAGTAAGAAAAAGTTTTTAGCCATTAATTTAGTACTCTTTAATGATATTTTTCTGAGAGAACTACGTTGCTGATTCATGTAAAAACAGACTTCATAGTTTTGAAAAGTTTTTCTGCATGCTTTATGAGTAGTAATTAAAATATTGAAACTTTGAACTTCAGCAATAATTCCAAGGGGACATTTTTTCTTTTAAAGTGATTATAGCTTAATTGAATAAGAATGTTAATTAAGCAGAAAAATTTTATTATTTATGTTCTCATACGTACTTTCATCCTGTAAATTAATTCACTTAATTTGTACTCATTTTGTTTTCAACACAATAGTCAAATATTTGTTATGTTGTCTTTTTAATTTAATACTTTATATTTAACATCCGAATATTCATGGTAGTATACATTTTTAATTCTTTAGAACATATCAATTAAACATGAGTTGACATAGATTGTATTTTTATTATTTTTATTTACTATGATGTCTTTATGAAAGAATACAACTCAGCAGTGTACTAAAATATAGTCTTATGAAACATAATGATGATCACAATTATTTTATATAATAGTTTTTATTTTGACCATATTAACTTACATATCTTCCACAGTAATATTCTAGGTACATATTAACATTGAATCAGGGGGAATTCCCATCACCATATTTGTCCTCCCTCCACCCCTGTTCCCATCCTGCATCCCATATCCCCCACCCTCACCCCTCAGGCCGCTAAAATAAGTGGTCCCCTCTGTGTCTAGCTTCCTACTTAGTGATCGTACATCTGTTTAATCCTGGTACCCACCCTTATTTCCTCCTCTATTTGAGAGGCGGAACTAGATAGTTCAAATTATGTGGTTTTGTTTGAAGAAAAGAAAAGCAACAAAATGGGGTAAAAATCAAATAAACCGAAAATGAGTGGGGTCATTCTAGAGGCTTTCAACCTCAATTTGAGAGAGGAAATGAAAAAAAAATTGAAACACCACAACAATACAAAAAAGATATATTATATAAAATATCCAGTGAGCACTAAAGCAATAAACACAAGAACTACATAATAGTCTCGGTTCTGAAGTAAAAACATGCCAGAGTGCATAAAGAAAGAAAAAGATAAAGTAAAATAAAATAAAATTAGAAACATCAACCTCAATATCCACACCCCCCAAAAAATTCAAAAACATAGATAAAAAAATAAAAGAAATTATTTTGTGCCTTTTTTATAATTATTTTAAGCAGCAATGAAGGGCCTAAATGGCTTTCACAATTACTTCTTTTAATAATCTAAATTGTTCATCTTCATATTTTAATCTGTTTTGGAATGATAAACATAACATTATTATGTAAAGTTGTAGAATAAAATATAATCATATAATGGCATAAACTAGCTTAGCTATATTTTTAAACAAATACTTCCTTATCTGCATATATTGTACTAATTTTTTGTTATTGAGTTCCTATCTTCTGTTAATATTTATGCAAATATCTCAGAAGATAAATATGATTCAGAATTTCTTAAAAGGATCCAGATAGTCAAATAAAAAGATCTTGTGCTTATTTCCTTAGATAATTACATAAAATGACAACAAAAAGGTTAATCTACTCATAAAGTAATTTGAAAATCTCTCAAACGTCTATATCTAGAATTAAAAAAAAAATACACATCTCCCAATTGCGATGGGAAAAGACAGAACTCTTGTTACTTTTCCATTGTTTTTCAAGTGTTTCTTATTCCAGTAACACACAGTTCTGTTTTGGTTTGGTTTTTGTGCCATACCCATTTGATGCTCAGGGGTTACTCCTGGCTATGAGCTCAGAAATCGCTCCTGGCTTGGGGGGACCATATGGGACGCCGGGGGATCGAACCTCCGTCCGTCCTACGCTAGCACTTGCAAGGCAGACACCTTACCTGTAGCGCCACTTTCCCAGCCCCAACACACAGTTTTAATTAGAAGAGCTTTATAGAAAAATTCATCCAGAAAACAAAATACCTTCTATAGGTATTTTAAAGCAGCCATGATATTAGTGGAGTTCTATGGTACTTTATGAATTTTACTTAGAGTTCGTTCAAAGTCCTTGAATTTTTTTATTTTAGTGAGAATTTATTAAATCTATATGATGATTTTGGCATTATTTGGAGGAAGTTAAGGCACATCAGTTTGCAAAATGTGGTTGTATTTGGAGGGGATTGTATAAACCAAATTAGAACTCCAACAAATATCAGGTGATTTCATTCATTGGAAATAAAGTGTCAAAATAAGAGAATGACAGAGTCTTTGCACTAGTATACAAAGATGATTTTATCTATTTTGGACATTTAATCCAAATAAAATAGGACAGGAGAGATAGGATAGAAGTTAAGGCATTATCACACAAGTAGACTACTCTGGATCAATCCAGAGCACTTCAAAGTACTCTAAGTACTATCAGCAGAGATTGCTAAGTACTTAACTCAGAGTAAGTGCAGTCTGACCCCCATTTCCAAACACAATCATATAGATAGGAACTAGACAAATAAGAAACTAAATAAGAAGTGAAAAATAAAGTACAAAGTAAAATCATAGTTATCAAAAAAATTTTAGCAACTAATATTTGAATTTAAATATTAAACTTTTTGATTCTATCCAATGCATGTAGTTGTTATTAGAATTTTCTAAATCCAGATTAAGTATGTGCATCCTAAGTCAATCATCTTAAAATTTTCCCTAAAATTTCCTACAATTAACATGCAAAATAATGTATGAAATGTTGTCTAGGGGTTGAGACCGTGCATTGCATATATAAGTCACTGACTTTGATTTTCTACCTGCCATCTGAGCACTATTGAGTATAATTTTGAAGGCTTCTGAGTATTGTAGTTGTGGCTCTGGGAGAACCCTGAGCACTGCTTGGGCTACAACTTCAAAAAATTAAAATGAGTCTAAACTTTACATACCATATCCCACATACCACATCCCTATTTAGAATGAGTAAAACATGTACTATAAATAATGCTTATCAATTTTCAAATATTTGTTCATTATGATAAAAAAGATGGCCAAAGATAGATGTACTTTTAAATATCAAATTATTTAAAATCTTTTAGTATTCAATATGTTTTAAATTTCTTATACATAAAAACTAAATAATTAATATAAATAAAATCACATATACATGTAGTATAAAATTTGCACTATAAAATATAATTTTGTCTTAGGATTTATTTTAGTTTGGGAATTTCATATTTATTAATGATAATATAAAATGTCATTAATTAAATGACAAGTTTCCCAATAATGTCACTCTTGTGTATCTCTGATTCATATCAGCATTGTAAACAATATTTTCTACAATAAGTTACTGTATGTAATAAGATGGCATGTATTTCTGATTTTCCAATATTTTAATGAGTACAGATATATAACTAGTTGAAAATGTAAAGATTACTATTTGACATGTCATTAAGCACTTGTAATTATTTCTTAAAATTAGAACTCACAAATCTATTATCCTAAATTTTCAATATAATTAAATGACTATTATTTAAAACTTATTCCTGCCAAGCCTTTGGCAATGAATAAAGCAAATATCTAATGTGAATGAATTCTAGAACATATTTTTCAAATGAGAAAATGAGGAGACAAAATAAGATTTTTAATACAAATAAATTTTATACAGATATTTCTGAAAAATACATAAGTACAAAATAGATTCTGCAGGCAATAGGGTGTCTGACTTGCATGAAACCAACCCAGGTTTGAATTTCCAACACTATATATAGCCCCTTGAGCACTACTAAATATAATCTCAGATCACTGCCAGATGTGGCCCTAAAACTAAAATAATATATAAGTAAGTCAATAAATAGAAATTTAAAATGATAAACATGACAATATTTTAAGCTAAATTTTATATTTGCTTGTATAGAATATAATTGATAAATATAATAAGTTGTCTTAACTTTATAGTTTTATATTATTGTAGTATAAAGCTACATTTTGTAAATAAAATTTGATATATTGTATATTATATGCTTATTTGACAAATTGGATGTTTCTACAGTCTAAACAAAAGAAAAAGTTGCATAATTTTCCACATATGACTAAGAAAATTTCTTATTAACTATAGCAGTTGACAATGTGTTTGTGCATCATATTTTTTCATGACAATGCATTTGCTAATGTTTTTACTTCTATTAATATGCATGCAATATAAATGAACTAAATTATAGTGTGCTGTAATGAAAAAGTCTAGAGAAAAACAATAAAGTGTATTTATAGATTGATTATAGATTGTAAAAATTAATACAATAGCAGATAAGGAGGTATTTGTTTAGAAATATAACTAAGCTATTTTATGTCATTATATACTTATATTTTATTCTAAAAATTTATATAATCATGTCATGCTTATCATTCCAAAACAGATATAAAATATATCTTAATCAAATAAGCATCATATGGGAACTTAACTACTAATTCAAGAAAATAAACCAAGGCAATTAGAACCATTTATACTATTCATAAGTACTTTCATTATTAATTTCTTTTACCAAAAATTCTAGGAAAAATACTGTAGTATAGCATATATCAATGTGCATCTCACATAAGAAACTTTTACAGATAATATTAGTTGTACCCAATTTCTGAAAGATTTTTTCACATTTCATTTCATTGAAACAGTAATTCAGTTCATTATTTTGTTTCATTTAATACCTTCCTTGTTTTCCATCTTCACTAACACCCACAATTTTATAATCACTCATCATCAAAATTTTAATACAATCCCTAAATTGATTGATAATTTTACATACATATATTTTTATTAAATCCTCTCATATATTAATGTTCTATTGTTAAAATAAATCACACACAAATTTGATGGTTTATAAAAAAGCTCTGATTGTCTCTATTTTTGTGGATTAGATAGCTGGGTTTTTTGCCCAGCATCTTACAAATATTAATTGGCATTTGAGAGGGAGATATCCTAAATGGTGTTTTGGAAACCTGGGGCACCTCCCTGTTACTATGCCCACCAGGTCAGTACTTCCTAGTAAGGGCCTGAAAGACAGAGTGTAGTTTTCTTCCTCTGGACCTGTCAATTCATCAGCTACCAAAGTAGTGCTTAGAACCTCCAGGTCTGTATCTAGGGATTTTCCAGGGATGATAAGGTGCTGAGAATTAGACCAGGGGTCTGCTACATGCAAGAAAGGCATATCCTTACCCTTCTACCTCATTTGCACTAATATATTGTCAATATCTATCTCTAAAATTTAATAGAGAAAACTCTGCTATAAAGTTTGATTATATTGTAGAAAAATTTTTAGATAGAACAAGTATTTCTATCTTGTATGCTGGAAAATATCTTTCTATAATTTGTACAGAATGAAACTTGTATAAGATAGTCAAAGGAAAGATACTCCATTAGCTTTAAAATAAAAAGTGTTCTTCAACTGCTAGTCCACGGCTAATGAAAAATTAACAACTTTTACCACAGTGTTTAAAAGTGCCAGTCCATGGACCAATATACAGATATATATTATGATGATATAGTTATCTAAGGAAGAAAAGCTAGCAGAAAGAGCTTTAAGTAATCTGTAGTCTAAATCCAGTCGGATGGTCCATAGCTATAAACCGAGGCAAGAGGCTGAATCAAAAAAGTTAACAAGCATTTTGAAATAAGAGGGAAATCAGGGGAAAAATAAGGGCAAATACTCAAATATAAGAGGGCAGGTGAAGGTGAAGGGTCTAGGACATAGAGCAAGGAATCGTGTGCCAGGAAGTAGAGAAAAAAATTGCCAACTGCTAAGTACAAAGCTTCTGTATTTGGCCTTCTTGTTCAGTATTTTTCTCAATTGCATTAGCTATAAAAACTGTCAGTAACTAATATCAGGGCTGTCTTCCTGAATCTGCTGTGCTTGAGAGAGCAATCATGTCCTGCTAATAAAAGCTCCCAAATTTTGATCAATTCTGATTTGGCTTGTGATCTACCCAGTGTGTATAAATTAGATTTCAGGTTGACAAATGTCCAATACATCTTCAGGCATTCACCGGTTTGTAACTTTGATCCAATAAACTTGATTTCTCCCCAAAGAGTCACTTACCTTCAAATGGATGCCTGGAGAGATTTCAAGTCAAATCAGAATGGATGCTAATGTTTAATTGAGAAAAGATAAATTTTAACCAACCATTTGATACGTTATATCTTAAATCAAAATATTCACATTCAACATTATGAAGTGTTCCTTTATAATATGGAGATACCAGCGTAAACACATTGAGAGTAATTTGTTTTCTTGATCATCAAAATAAATTAGTCATAGGTGCAAATTTATCTGCATGCTAATAGAAAGTGAGTGAGAGCTACTATTTAGTCTTCTCAAAATCATATAACTAGGGATTTGAAATGATTGGATTTAAAGCAATTACCCAGACACCTTTATACAGTAGCATCCTTAATAGCTTTTATTTTTCTTTTCTTTCCAAGAATTTATTATTATTTTCTCTTAATATCTAATGTGCATCTTCTCTTTAGGCCATCTCTGGGAAGTAATAAAAAGATAAGATTCTGATTCACTTAACAATTAGGAGAAAAAAATGTGTGAAGGTCAGATAGAAAGAAGATCCCATTAGTCTTTTATTTTGAAAACAATAACAAACCACAAAAATAGAGTTTCCACTAAAATATGCATAATTAAGTAGTGCCCTTGAACATTAGGGTCCATGTATGCCATGAATGCAAAAAAATAAGAAATTATACTTTGAATAATTCTTACAGTAAATTAGATTCACTCATGCAGTTTTACAAATAAATATGATTTAAAAAGCTTTATGTAATATTGGTGAAAAATTGTTTAAAAACTAATTATTTTCTTTGTATACTACAATAGTTCTTTATAGGTGGTTGGATTATTGGGTAGAAATCTTAAACTAGAGGACATCAGAATAAAATGTCTCACCAGAAAGGGGCAATCAAACAAGGTGTTGGACAGTCATCTGAAGTAAATATGGAGCAATTAGAGATTAATATTTATATCTATGCTATTGTAAAGACAAGAAGAAGCCATGCCACAATACTTGTTTACATCTCCATTTGTTAAATAGTGACAAAGGTTTATTAAACAATTGCATATCCCCAAACAACTCTGAAGTGGTTAGAGTGATATTCAAAGGTTTAAGGAATTTTTGCCTTGCATATTCCTGAGTGTGGTTTAGTCTCTGGGACCCTAAAATTTCTTAGCTTTACCAGGAACAACTTAAATTTAGCTAACTCTAATATGGGAGTAGCCTTTGAGCACTGATAGCTCTGACATTCTCCCAAAATGTGAAATCCAGTTTATCAGATAATATTCTACTCTCTGTCTCACCCTCTATCTCTTTCTATCTCTATATGACTATGAATCTTACTCTTCTATTTACCTCCTAAGGACATTCAAGTGTAAAATTCTCAAATAACAGTTTCCATGTTTGTAGCATAATGAGCTACTATCAGGATCATTTTGAGCATTTAAATGGACGGTGTATTCAGTTTATAAAGACATTCTCCTTCATCCATCCATTTACTTGCAATGAAGTTGTTGAGATAAAAAAAAGATAACTTAAAATAAATGCCATTAAAACGCATCAAAAGAGCGATGTGAGGGTTGGGGTGCTAGCACAATGGTAGGGCTTTTGCCTTGCACGTAGCTGACATAGGGAAGATGCGGGTTTGATCCCTAGTATCCCATATGATCCCCAAGTCTGCCAGGAGTGATTTTTGAGCACAGAATCAGAAGTAACCCCGGAGTGCCACTGGGTGTGGCCAAAAAAAATCAAAAAAAAAAAAAGAAAAGAAGAAAAAATAGAGACCTGTGAGAAAAAATAATGGTATATCAACTAGTTACTTGGCATAGTTAAGTATTATTTTCATCATTTTATAAAAAAGAAATAAAAAATTTAATGGTGAATTTTTCCTACATATTTATCTAAAACAAATTCTTATTTGAGAGGATCCGGAGAGATAGCACAGCAATAGGGCTTTTGCCTTTATTGGCAGACTTGAGATAGACCTGGTTTCGATCTCAGGCATCCCATATGGTCCCCCGCAGCCTGCCAAAAGCAATTGCTGAGTGCAGAGCCAAGATAAACTACTAAACACAGCCAGGTGTTGTGCAAAAAACAAACAAACAAACAAACAAAACCCACAAACATCTATTTGAAATTTTATATATGATCCAATAGCTATTTTACCATATCAAATTGTTTGCTAATTTTTCCTATATAATTGCAAAATAAATTTATTTTTAAGAATATCAAAATAAGTTTATTTAATAATCTATTTAAGTCAAATACATTTAATTTTAATAATATATTTTTAAACACCGTGATTACAAACACGATTGTAATAAGTTTAATAACTTCAATTGATTAATATTTGATTCATTATTAGGATCTCAATAAAAACAAAAGGCAACGTTGTGATTATTCTCAGTGTTACATTCTCAGTGTGTTCCTTTGCAAAATGAAAAAGAATAATCCAGAAACGACGTCTTTCCTTAGAGAATACTTGTCTGCAAATTCTTGTAGATAAAAAGTTTCCTTGTGTTAAACAAGTGTGCTACTTCGTTAAAGCATAATGTGGTACAGGTAATTAAGTCTGAAGTGTTCAAAGCTGTTCTTGGCTGTGACAGTTGTTTGCTTATTGAAGATTAATGAACTTGTCAACTGTTTCTTTCTTTTCATGTAATTCCAGATCAACTCTGAGTAGAATTTGACAGAAGATGTTACAACAGTTTTGTCTTTGGAAATGCATAGCTTCTGGGATTCTTTTAGGATCTCTCTTCACAATCTGCCTGGGACAGTATGATGATGGTAAGGTTGCTCTTTGATCTGGCCTTTAGCCAGTACTTCTGTTTTAAAATTGAAATGAAACCCATGAAATAATGATGCTAATTTGTCATGCATTTTTTTCAAAGTTGGTAGTACTGTAGATTAATTTCTTTTCATTAGAGTAATCTAACTGAAAAGTGTTTGGTTTCTTAGTGAGTGTTGTACTTGGTTGGAAGACCTATGTTTGAACTTTAATTCACTTTTATGGAGACAATGAGTAAATGCTGTAAAAATAAACACGAGGTACAGTGTATTAAATAAATATTAAGAATACAATGAATAGCCTTGAGTAAAGCTTAAAATATGAAATATATAAATATGATACATAAAGATTTCTCAGAAAAGATCTTTCTGCCAAAATATAGACACTTAAAATTACATTACTTTTAGGACTTTAATTGGGTATTTTTTCTTTTTTTCTTTTTTTAGTTTTGAACAGAAATTAAAGATTTAAATATCTTGTCAAAAGATAAAAATACAATGGTAAGGGCACACTCTTTGAACAAGGCCATAGGGTTTGATCTTAAATCCATTAGGAGTGATCCTACTGTATAGATCCAGTGGTAGCCCCTGAGCACAGCTGTGTGTGGGAAAAAGGAAAAATATATATATTTTTCAAAATAAAATATGTTGCAAAAGATTTGATATTAAACTTTCTGAGGTTTTTCTTAATCATATATCAGTCACTTTAGGAATACATCTTTCTCATGAAACTCCTTGGAGACCATTCACTGTGCTGTATCTGCCGTGACCTTTATAAACAGATCTGTTTTTGAATTTTTCAGAATTGTAAGAATTTACCTTTCAGCATGTGAGTATAGTTAGAACACTTGACATGTAATATATGAAACTACTAAACAAAGTCCTCCATCCAGAAGTTTTCTATTCAAGAAAACAATATTTTACATTCTGGCATATATATATATATATATTGGATTTGTTTTTTCTATCATACCTGGCAATATTCAAGGATTACTCCTAGCTCTGTACCAGATATCTCTCCTGGCAGATGGCAGACTTAGGAGGCCAGTGGAATGCTGGGAAATTGACTCTGGTTCTTCCAATGTTAGCATGTACAAGGCCGCCCGACCACTGTGCTATCACTTTAGCGCCCCCCCTCCATTCTGTTATTTTTATTTTATATAAATTTTTCTCTTTGGGGAAGAAGAAGAGTTGTCATCTCATTACTGTTCAGCTCTTAGTAATTCTTATTAACAGTCAGTGATGCATTATTAATGTTTTTCTTAGATAAATTGAATGACATCATGTTGAGTGAGTTTATTAGACTTTATCATAATTGTATTTAAATTATTCGCCCTTTGAAACATTCCAAGTCTATCATAGCTGGAAAATAATAGCCCTCATTTGGAGTTTATAGAAAAAAATCATATGTGCAAATATTTTCCTAAAAACCAAACAGCTTACTTCCTTAAAAAGTCCGTTAGTGCAGTGAGAATGATACCACAATAGGTACGGCATTTGCATTGTACACAACAAACTCAGGTTTGAACCCCAGAATCTCTTATCATTCTGCATGCACCTTCTGGAATGATCCCTGAGTTCAAAGCCAGTTCTAACTCCAGCACACCACCAGATGTAGGGAAAAAAAGAAAAAAAAAAAACTTCCATTAATTATAAGAGCATTTTAATACACCTAAATTTGATGTTTATATTACTGGTATGTATCAGAATTATAAAAATGCAGTTTAAACCTAAATTTTAAAAGTAAAATTCAAGAAAGCCTGTATCTGCTATATTGATAAAAATTATATAAATCAATGGAATTTAAGAAAGTATTTTATGAAATAATATTTTATTTTCCTTCTCCCCAAGTAATGCATTTTAAATCATGTCCATATAATAGATAAAATTCAGTATATCAATTTTATATTCGCAATTGCAAGGTTCTGAGTCAAAGCCTTTCATATGTAAGGCATGTAACTTCTTATTTCTTAGCCTTTTTTTCAGCTAATACTTTTAAGTGTTATCCAGAATTTTCATTTTATTTGTAGCTGGTGCTTTCAGAGCAGGGAATTTACTGCCAGTGCTTCGTTTAATCATTAAACATTCAAAAATCCTATACTTTAAGTGAACTAGGTTATCAACAGAAATTGCTCCTGACTTGACTTGCAATGCTATAAATTGATTTCCTTAATAGGCTCATTATAGCTTTTGATTGTTTCTAAAGTTACTCTCATAACCTCCAAAATAAAATTATCAGGTAGTTTTCTATCACATACTCTATATGATAAAGCAGACTAGAATTATATAAATCAAGTAATCATGTAAAGTATTATTGTCTCATAAAGCACAACATTTGTGGGTGACTATATTAACCACCATTCGAAGTCATTCACAGTTCTTTTCTTCGAGTTAAAGATTAATTTTTAGGAAAGATTAGTAATTACGACAGAGAAGTGGTTTTTGCTTGTTTTTATGATTTTAGCATTTTATAATTTTGTGTATGTGTGTGTGTCACACCCGGCAGAACTCAGGGGTTACTCCTGGCTCTACGCTCAGAAATGACTCCTGTCAGGCTCAGGGAACCAAATGGGATGCTGGGATTCAAACCACCGCCCTTCTGTACGCAAGGCAAACGTCTTACCTCCATGTTATCTCTCTGGCCCTTCTATAAAATTTTTTTAATAAAAAACTCTCACCATTCTTTAATACTTATATATCCCAACACTAGCTCAACACACCTTTTTCTAGGATGCTAAGGGAATTCTCTATTAGGGAATTCTAACATTATTTTTATTTAATAATTCAATGAAACATGATTTAAATTACTCTTGAGGTTTATTTTTATTTCAAACCATCAAAACTATTAGCCTTAGAATGAAAAACTAAGTTCAGAACTTAATAAAACACAACTAAAACAAAAAGTATCAATCAGGAATATTAAGAAGGAAGCATAAATTTATTATATTAATTTATTCAAGACGTTAAGTCATTATATTAAGACAAATAGAAGAAAAAGATGTTATAAACATAAAGGTATTAGAGAAAAAGGAAAAGCCAAAATATACATTTTGCCATAGTTTAATCATTATCATAATTGAAAACTCATTTATCCACACAGTAAGGAACTTGAGGTTGTTAAAAATCGACAATTGTAAATTACTCTACAGATATTAGTATGAAAATCTTGATTTTTCAAATTAAGATATTTTCTATACTTTTACAAGTCTTGTCCTATTTAGTTTAAGGTACTATAAATAATTAAATGAATACCTTAATTTAATAAAACTTCATTTAAAATGAAATATGCAAAATCCTCTAATTAAATTAAATTTAAATATTTTATTGCTCAATATTTTAATATCATGAAAAATTTTTTATATATTTTATTTAAACACCTTGATTACATACATGATTGTGTTTGGGTTTCAGTCATGTAAAGAATACCACCCATCACCAATACAACATTCCCATAACCAATGTCCCAAATCTCCCTCCTCCCCAGCCAACCCCCGCCTGTACTCTAGACAGGCTTTCTATTTCCCTCGTACATTCTCATTATTAGGATAGTTCAAAACATATGTATTTCTCTAACTAAACTCATTCCTGTTTGTGGTGAGCTTCATGAGGTGAGCTGGAACTTCCAGCTCTTTTCTCCTTTGTGTCTGAAAGTTATTATTGCAAGAATGTCTTTCATTTTTCTTAAAACCCATAGATGAGTGAGATCATTCTCTCTCTCTCTCTCACTCTCTCTCTCTCTATGACTTATTTCACTCAGCATAATAGATTCCATGTACATCCATGTATAGGTAAATTTCATGACTTCATCTTTCCTGACAGCTGCATAATATTCCATTGTATATATGTACCACAGTTTCTTTAGCCATTCATCTGTTGAAGAGTATTTTGGCTGTTTCCAGAGTCTTGCTATGGTAAATAGTGCTGCAATGAATATAGGTGTAAGGAAGAGATTTTTGTATTGTATTTTTGTGTTCCTAGGGTATATTCCTAGGAGTGTTATAGCTGAATTATATGGGAGCACGATTTACAGTTTTTGGAGGAATCTCCATATTGCTTTCCATAAAGGTTAAACTAGATGGCATTCCCACCAGCAGTGGATAAGAGTTATATAAAAACTTTGTGTAGATTTAGAAATCTAATATTTTATAGCTGAATTTTCTTTATTAACTTTTAGAATAAGTATTTAGTCATAACTATTTATATTAAATACTGATTTTTATTACATGTTAATGGCTATTCCATTATAGCTATTTCATTTGTTTCATTACTATATTTTATGTAATACAATATGTAAGAATGATAATATATATTAAATTTAAAATTTTAGGATTTAGATATGTATCAAAAATTAAAAATGTATAATTGTTGGTTTATAATGTCTTCTTTTCTGCCACACAATAAGTGATATTTGAATTTATATTTTACCTATATTGACTGCATTCTTTTCATGACAATTTTTAGTAGGGGTTATATGTGCAAGAAATTCAGATGGATTATGGTGAATTGGGAAATATTCAAAAGCAATCCCATCTGCTTTATTGTATATTATGCAGAATAAAAATATACTTTTTTGTAAATAATGTAAGTTTTACAAAGCAATTGTTCTTTACATTTTATTTGAATTTAAAAATGAATGATAAGTTAAAGGGAAGAAGATGCTGACAGGAAAATAGCATGTTGCTTATGAGTATGTTTTATTTTTATTTTTATTACTTTCTCTGCATTTTCAAATTGTTCATATTATAAATACTTATAGTAACACAAAAAAAGATTTATTAGTTAACACAAACATGTGTTATATAGGAGACATTGAAAGTACCTTCAAAATTTAAAATAATGTATAAAAGTACCTTCAAAATTTTAAAATAATGTTTATGCAAATATGTGTATGTGGAAGTCAGAGATCTTATATGTGTTAGATTCTTATATACACATTTAATTAAATTTTAATTTTGATTCTATGGTTTACAAACCATGAATAATAGTTTCTCATGCACATAATTTCAATACCACAAAATCACCAATAGATCCATCTCTTTCATTCCTATTCCTATTGGGAAAATATCCCATTTTGCTAGACTTGTAAATGAAGATTCCTTTCACATCACGACTCCACCAAAACGGATCATAGTAGTTGAACAACCAATAAAAGATTTTTTAAGGAGTAAATTAGAATTTGGGGCCGGAGAGATAGCATGAAAGTAAGGTGTTTGCCTTTCATGCAGAAGGATGGTAGTTCGAATCCGGGCATCCCATATGGTCCTCTGTGCCTGCCAGGGGCGATTTCTGAGTGCAGAGTCAGGAGTAACCCCTGAGCGCTGCCGGGTGTGACCCAAAAACAAACAAACAAAAAAAATTAAGGGAATAAATTAGAATTCAATGTCATATATTTGCATATATCCCAAAATACATGAATTCAATAATATCTCTTCACAATAATGTTTATCATTGCACTTAATACAATAGGCAATAATACATGCCCATCTACAGATGTATGGATTAAGAATTTATGATATATATACTAATGGGATACTATGCATCATTAAAAGATCAACATACATAAATTATGAATAAAACATTATGCTTGGCAGAACTTAAGCCTGAAAGTCAAATTTAATCTTGTCCTGATTGTCCTTTAATAACAAAATTCATATTAATATATACATTTTATATGTATGAAATCTTTATATCTAAAACAAACAGAACAACTATATAAATTGAATACCTTTTTTACCAAACAAAAGAAATATTTTCCTGCTTAAGAGAAATAATATATCAGGTAAGGTGCTTGCAAAAGCTAGCATTAGATCAGGGGGCCAGAGAAATAGCATGGAGATAGGGCGTTTGCCTTACATGCAGAAGGACGGTGGTTCAAATCCTGGCATCCCATATGGTCCCCCGAAAATGACAGGAGCGATTTCTGAGCACTGCTGGGTGTGACCCCAAAACCAAAAACCAAAAACCAACAACAACAAAAAAAAGCTAGCATTAGGTCAATCCCTGTTGCTTTAACCATATACGGTTCCCCTAGCACCATCAGGAGAAATCCTTGAAAAGAACTAGGAGTATATTTTGAGAACAGCCAAATATGGGGCAAAGACAAAAGAACAAGAAATAACACATTTTGAGGCTAAGTTACATCACAAAACACAACTTTGAAGTCTGATTTCTTTCAATTTAGCACAATATTTGATATATAACTATGTTCACATTTTGTTTGATCTTTGTTAGGCTTAATAATTATTATTTTTAAATAAGTTTATTTTTATTTAAAAATGAGCATTTTGTTCTGTTTATTGTACTTATTTTGTTTTTGGATTAACCAATTGATAACTAATTTTGATGAATTATATTTTAAAGTACTAATAACTATATCATATGCTTTGTGCTTGAAGAGTTTATATATTAAAGAGAAACTAATGTTTGGTAGCAACTCCAATTTATTTTCATGTTTTCTTTTTAGTTAACATTGAAAGACCAGCTATGATAGACCTATCATTCAGTTAATTATGATCTAAGGTTTAGTCCTTAAGTCCAGATACTTCATTTTTTATATTATTTCCAGATTTTACATAGGAGACTTCACTGATTTATGTTAGTAAAACTTATAAAATGATAGTATTTATATTCTAATATTTAGCACGAAATTTCAGGGATATACTACAACCCAGTGAGCAGACTATGTTCTGACCAAAACGTTTCTTCCTTTTCAGTGTCATATAAAAATATTGTTCAATATACCTCTCCCTATAAAGTGTTTAAATGACTTATGTGGATGGCAGAGAAAGACACGTCATATCTTGTCCTCAGGGCTTACTCCTGGTGCTGCACTTAGAGATCACTCCTACGGGACTAGTGGGACCATAGACAGTGCATGCAAGGAAATTGCCTTACCTTCTACTCTATTAAACCAGTCCCTTAATTAAATAATTGTATTAACAGATACTTCCAGGCTAATAAAATCTGCTGCAAAGGGCACTGTTATCTAAGCAAACCTGATATCAGAACTGGGATATTTTAAATGTAGGGAATTTATTGTCATTCAATAATTGTACTAAATATGTTTTAAAATCAATTTTTTAATTTTGGTAGTTTTGAATTTAATGCATAATACTTTTCTCTGATAAAGATATTTTGACCATATATAATACAGAAATTTTTCTGTGTTAAAAGTAAATGATTAACTATTTGTTTTTTTGTGGGGTCCATCTTCTTTTAATTCTATCATCAAGAATGGCAATGTTATATATGATATTTTTGAGTGTCCAATATTTCAAAATCCATTCCTTCACCAGTGTTTACTTGGCTTCTCCAATGTCTCCAGTTTCCTTTCTGATGTCCTTCCACATAGCTTACCTCCATGATAGGCAGTTTTATTCTTTTTTGTTTTTCCTATTAGGTGAGATGCTTTATAATACTCTTACTGATAGGAACATATCAAGCATATCACTTTATCTCCCTTCAGAGTGATTAGTATCCTCTATCATTGTCATAATGGTCCCATCCTGTCCTATGCCTTCAGCTCACAGTTGAAAGCTTTCTAAGGGCAAGTTCTCTGATTTCCCTTTCTGTGAGCTTCAGAGGTTAGTTATTTCTCTACTATATGTCTTTGTATACCTCATGTTTTATTCTGTATCTGTCTCCTGATTTATTTCACTCAGTGTGAAACTCTACAGATTCATTCATGGATCAGTAAATTACATGACTATATATATATATATATATACTAGTAATAATGACTACATTTATTTAGGCTGAGTAATATTGTTCTGTGAAATATTCCCCATATTTTATTTATTCAATCATCTGTTCTTAGGCACTTCGTTATGTTTAAGATTTTAGCTATTGTTTATAGTGCTGCAATGAACATACTTCAGATGAGATGTCTTTCTGCATTGTACTTTTTGGTCTTTGGAGTAGATTTTCAGAATTGCAATTGCTGGAATATATAAGGAAGTTCAACTGCATTTTTTTTGGAATGTTTATATTGTCTTCCTGTTAAAATTGCCATGAGGTCCCCTTTCTCCTACATCTACTTCATCACTGGTTGATATTCTTCTTTTTGATAACTAGCAGCCTCTCTGCGGTGAGAATTTTTTTTTTACTATCTTTTGACATTTATTTTCCTGATTATTAGTGATATAGAGCATTTTTCATATGCCTTTTGACCATTTGTATTTATTCTTTCAGAAAGAGTCTGGTCAGCATTTCTCTTCATTTTTGGATGGAATTGAACATATTTCTCTTATAAAGTTCTGTCAGTGCTTTTTTATTTTGAATATATAACGACTAAATGTAAGAAATTTTAATAAATATATCTCTGAAATTTTACAAATGCTAATTTAATATTATTTTTAAAGTATAGAAGATAAATGTGAAAATAAATGCATTCACACAGAAATGTATACATGCATAAGTCTTACCTAGGAAAAATTAAAATAACATGATTTATTTTTCCTTTTAAAAACTTTAATCTTGTGTTCCATTTTGTTTTGGAGTCACACCAAGTGATGCTTCAAAGTTATTTTTGTTTCTTTTCTCAGGAAGCACCTGGTGGTGCTTTCTGGACTATATGGGAAGCCAGAGATTAAGTCTAAAAAACCACACTCAAAACAGACATCATACCTACTAAATAAACTCTCTGGACCCTCATCTTTAAATTAGTTGCAAATATTACCCATGTACCCCTTAACTTATTCCATATCTTTTGGGTCACATCTGGCAGCACTCAAGGGTTACTCCTGACTCTACACTCAGATATTGCTCCTGGCAGGCTCAGGGACCATATGAAATGCTGAGATTCAAACCACCGTCCTTCTGCATGCAATGCAAACCATTACCTCCATACTATCTCTCTGGCCCCATTATTCCATATTTTTAAGAAAATACTTTGAACAGATTAAAGTTTATGTAATAATGTTGTTGTATATTATCTAGGCAAACTAAAATTTCTGAATGTCCCTTTTATTAGAACTTTATAAGTTACACAATTTGTGAATCTTGCCAATATCACATTATTATATGACACTTTGAATATGATGGCGATAAAGAAAAGTTGCCTTGAATATATATATGTATATGTATATTTTTCCGGCATATAAGACTATTGGAAGTATAGGACAACCCCCTACTTTTCTTGTTAAAAGGGTTTGGGCTATATTAGCCATATAAGACTACCTCTCTTTTAATGCATGCCAAATGAAAATTAAAAAACGTAAGATTTGATTTCAATATAGAAGTTTTAATTCAAATGCTTATCATGCAAGCACTTAACTGGAAAAATGTCACATAAACATTAGGCTATTTGTCATCAAGCATATAAACATAAAACAATGATCTACATTGAGAACTGGGAGAGGGCTCCTCCAAGAGCAGTTGGCTGGGGTGCAGTGATTAATCAGACAGCCAGATGGAGACAGAGTGCCTCCTCTGTGTTCCATCAAACCTGAACAGAAGACTGAGCACCTGAAAGCTGCATACCAGCAAATTATACCTGGCGGCTGGATGGGATGCAGCGCTTGGTAACTCAGCTCCTCTGTGTGCCCTGAAAGATGAATCAGGACAAGCAGAGGACTGAATGATGATGCCTGGCAGCTGGATGGGATGCGGCAGAAAGAGGGAGGCAGATCACTAGTCACTGAAGCTGGAGTAATTTTCAGCATGCAGTATACAGCCATATAAGATGACCCACACTTTTAAGTAGTTTTTCATGGGTTAAAAAATCTTCTTATACTCTGGAAAATACATATATGTATATGTATATACATACACACACTTTTTTTTTGGTTCTTTAGGCCATACCCGGTTATACTCAAGGGTTATTCCTGGCTATGTGCTCAAAATCGCTCCTGGCTAGGAGAACCATATGGGACACCAGGAATCAAGCCGCAGTCCATCCTAAGTTAGGGTATGCAAGGCAAATGCCCTACATCTTGAATATTTAAATATTTATTAAGATAAGAGATTTTCCCTAATTATCTTCATTAATCTCCACATGATTGTTTAAATATATCCTTTCTAAGCTTTATTCTGCACTTGCATTTGTTTTATTTTTCTGAAGGTGTGAGTGTTTTTATAGATGCCTGAATCCCCAAAATGGATTTAGATTCTGTGTAAATGAAAGCATATGGCAGTTTTTTCTTTCAGCAAGTTTCCAATAAGCTAGTTCAGAAAGTAAGCATTGGCATCCCTGAGCCCTTATCTTGTGCCTTTTATTTTCTTGCCATTTTTTTCTAGCAACAAATACCACTTGAAACCCATCTCTATTTTCTAAAGCTAGAGTTGAGAGCAAAAATAATAAAGTATGGTTTTAAAATATCTGATAAATATAACACGAGATTTTATTTGTTACACTCTTCTGCTATACATACATAACACAATCTAGAAACAAACACACAGATATTATTTACCAAGTTGCCTTATAATAAGTATCAATACTCTCATTTATCCCGTTGCTGTGGGAGTTAAAGGAATTAGAATAAAATTCATGCATAAGGATATGTCTCAATTGTTAGAACTTTTGATTTGGTTCTGCCTCATGATCCACCCTAGTGTGAACAAACCCAAGCAACATTCCAGGTGTATGCCCTAACTACAAGAAATGACTTTAAAAACTAAAATCTAAAATTGAGTTGTGATTTAATTCCCCAGAATTACAGGCAAAATTAGTTATAGACGATGAGGATTTTTGTTTCATTACAATAATCTTAAAATTGTCAATCGGTTGTAAAAACATGGTCAATTCCTATCTAAGTAAAATGTCAGAATTTGCTTTCACTGTTTTAAGTAGACTTTGAGCAAAACTTTATTATGGTCTTGCCTGATTACAAAAAAATGACTCAGGCAATTTATGATAGTGTGGCTTTTCTTTCTTGTTGTTTCTGTCAAATCTCTATACTATTCTTGTGATTTCTTTACCAATTCCCTTAAGCTCTGCAATTTGGCTTTTCTCAGAGCCTTACTAAAAATGTACTTTCTAAAGTTCCAATGACTACTTTCTCGACACATCCTACAACTTCCATTTTCAAGAAATAGCATTATTGATCTACCTTTTTGCCACCTTTTTCTCTAAATTTCTTGATACTGACATTTATTGACTATATATTAGACTACCTTCCTGATGACTGCTATAGATTTGGCTATTCTAATATCCATTATTATGCAACAATAGTGTTTATTTTTGTATGAATAGTCATCATTTCAACAAAACTTTGTAAAATTTAATGACAATTAAAAAGTTCCAATTCTTAATATTTTTTCTCTTTGTAATGTTCTTTAAATAGTGTGTTTATGTATCTAAAATACATTTGGATACTGTTATTCTTTTACCAGTTTAAGTACTATAAAACAGTTTTTATTTTGCTAAATTAACTTTTATGGAGTTACAATTTAGAGGAAGCAATAGATCAATAAGAATATATCAGTCCAATGAGGTATTAAAAAAAGAAATATTCAATACAAATAAAAAACTTATATACATATAAATAAAAAATAATTATATAAATAAGTATAAATATATATAAAATAAAAGACTTATATACATAATAAAAATCTAGTGTAGTTATTTATGGAGACACAAAAAATACTGAATAATTTGTGTTAAGATCCTCAAAAATATTTTGTGGAGGCTGAAGGGCTCTAGGAGTTGGTCACAATCCTCTTAATATTCTCAGCCAATGATAAAACAACACAAAGTTGTAATATTGCTCAAATCTTGCAGTTTGGTGGCCTCTTAACAATCCTACACATTGACTTTCAGGGTCACATCTCCTTCAAAATGCAAAGTATGCTCTCAGTACCATGAAATGGCAGGGGTCAAAAGTTCAGTGAGCGGCATCTGAAGCATGAGCTATTACTTCTTTACTGCCTTTCCATATTTTAAAAATTGCATTACTACCCCACTTGCTAAATATTAGATATTAAGATTTTCAACATTAACAAGAGTATTTGTAGCATCATCCTAAATTTTATTTATAAACTTATTTATGGACATGCAAAAACATCAACATATCTATTTCCTATTCTTTGTTTATTTGTTTTATTTTGGGAGCCACAACTAAAAATGTTGGCTCTTTACTCAGTAATTACTCCAATAGGCTCAAAGACACAAATGGTATATTGAAGTGGGTTGATTGGAGGCCTGAGTAATAACACAGCAGTAGGGCATTTACCTTGTAGGCGCAAACCAGAACCAACCAGAATCATGGTCCAATTCCCTGTATCCCACCTGGTCCCCAGAGCTGCCAGGAGCAAATTTTTTACGAAGAGCCTTGAGTAACCCCTCAGCGCTGCCACATCTCGAAGTCCTTCACTCCCACATCTAGCATCGATAAAGGTCCTATACCCTGAAATCTGCATGATTTACCTCTCATCTTTTGATGACACCGATTTATCTTAAAGTTCAAAGGTATTATTTTTAATAACTCCTTCCTTTACCATCCAATTTATGAATGGATTATACCAGCTTTTCTTTCATTTACTAGCTTTATTATCTATGACCTATATCACATCCAAGTACTCCAGCTGTCTTACTGATTTGGATCATTTTAAATTGGTCTCTAATATAAAGCTAGTCTCCCTATGATTTTGGAAAGTATTCTTTTTTATTGCAGTCCTCCACAACCGCAGAATTGCCTTGGAAATCAGTAATTACAAATATTTATATTAATATATAGACTTGTGAAATAAAATAGTGCATCTATGACTTGCAACATACACACACATGCACAGTGAGAATAGAGTATAGAAATCTGCAAAATACTAGCATATAAAACCCATTTAATAAATGTTGAGTATTATAATAAGTATTAATTAATATTTTAATTAGTTATTACACTTTAAATAGAGAAGAGAAAACCATAATCAAGAAAAAATCGAATGCTATATTTTGTCCATTAGAATTATTGTAGAAAATACTAGATATAACAATGAAAATATTGATTATTGTTACTATTATATTTTGATATATTATCTAAGTTTATTGTGAATATCTTTTATCAGTATTCCAATTACTCAATAAAGACACTTAATAAATTCAGAGAACCAATCATCACCACAACCTACAAAGTAGCCTCTATGGGACAATATAGTGTCCTACATGAATAGGGAGATATTTTTTGTAGTAAAAACTGGACTTCTTTTTGTTATAATGTGTTTTTATGATTTAAGTAATATATTTAAGCACCATGATTACAAACACTTTTGTAGTTGGGTTTCAGTTATAAAAAGGACACCCCCCCCATTCACTAGTGCATCCTTCCCACCACCAATGCCCCCACCCCCAGCCCTACCTGTATTCATGACAGCATTTTACTTCTCTCATTTTTTAAAATTGTCATGCTAGTTGTTAGTGTAGTTATTTCCCTTACTGCATTCACAACTCTTCGTGGTGACCACAGTTTGCGGTTCTATTCCCCGGTGTTCCATATGGTCCCCCCAAGTCAGGGGCAATTTCTGAGGGCTTAGCCAGGAGTAACCCCTGAGCATTAAATGGGTGTGGCCCGGAAAACAAAAAAAAAAAACAACAAAAAAACAGTTTATTGTGTTCTGGTCTGAGGGATTATCTCATAATTTTATTTTATTTTCTGCTAGCTACATATATTTATTAATTTTACAAAGCCTAAATGTAAACTGTATGTCTTCATTGTTGAGGTGTCTATTCAACTGTTCCCCATTTGTTGATGAGTTTTTGCTTTTTTTATGTTTAGTAGTTTAGTGAGTACTTTATATATCTTGATTTTTAGCCTTTTTATGTTTTTATAGAAAAAATTAACATACTGAAGGAATAATTATGTTGTCCTCTAATTGATAGGTTGTCATGTTATTCTAATGGTTTATTTTGTCATCCAGAAGTATCATAATTTGATAAAATCAAATTTTTCTTTTATGCTGTTCTATTTTTGCAAGAACAATGCCATCTAGTGCAACCAATTTAATCTCTAGGGTCAAAAAAATGATAGACTGATGCAGGTAATTCAGAAACGGTGGAAAATCTAAGTATGAAGAAAATGAGAGTCATGCAAAATAAGAACTTAGTTGGCTTTTCATAACTTTGAAGCAGAGTTATGACCTTAACTCAATAAAATTGAACTGCTTCAAGAAGCTAGATAACGGAAGTAATGCATTCTCTCTTAGACCTCATTTAAAGAGCATGAAACCCGTCTACGTTTGATTTAAGGCAATGCAATATGTCTTGTACAGAACTACGAGACAGTAAGTTTGTAAGTTTTAAAGCCACATGGTGCGCAGTGATTGATGGTAGGCCTATAGAAAGCCAATCTTTAAAGAGTTTATAAGTATAGTTGGGGGCACTGATAAGAACACTCATAAATCTATTGAAGTGGCATTTTCAGAGTACTGTAGGAACAAAAATAGCTTACTATGTATTCTGAGTTAAGCCTTTGAGTTGTTTTTTTTTATAAGAATTACTGTAAGCTGAGTTTTTAATAAGAATATAAAAGGCAGAGGAACAGATTTATGTTCAGGGAAAAAAGACTTCAAATAAAATAGTATGGGCGGTGACATAAGGCTTCAGACACAGTTTTTACATGTATAACAACTAACTTTTAAAAATCCTCTTTATTTAAATTTTACCATTCGGATGTCTCAATATAAGTGTTGTTCCCCTTCCATTATTTTCACAGAAACAACCAATATTTTTGCACCTTGACTAGTATGATAAAGGAACAGATCTGTTTTATACAGTTGGCTACTTCTTTCTTTTCCCCTTTTTAATGACAGATACAGACAAAACAGTATACTCACTTTGCTGTGCAGTTCTGCATAGTAAAAAATATATGGCCTTATTTTTAGAACCAGTATAGTAATTTTCAGAAGACATTGGTGATGTTACTCACAAATTCTACATCCAAGTTTGTGGGGAACTCCCAGGAATTCAATTCAGGATATCACAAATGTTTGGAAATTGCTATAAAATTTGGAGTTAAATACTTAAATATTGAGTTGCTTTTTTTTTAATTTATAAGAAGATGGGAGTCCAAATAATCTATTTTTAATCCAGTATCTTTGCATCTTCCATCATCCATTCCTCCCTCCTTTCCTGCCTCACTTCCTCTTTCCCTCTCTTTCTCCCTCCTTCCCCTTTTCCCTCCCTTCCTACTCCTTCCTTCCCTTCCTACATCATTGTCTCACTCCACCCTTCACCCACCATCCTCCATCCACCTTCACCAGTCCTCGTTCCCTCTCTTCCTCCCTCCCTCCTTGTTACCCTTCCTCTCTTCCATGCTCACTTCCTCCCTTTCACTCTTCTTCTCTCCCTCCCACCTCCCCTCCCTTCCTTCCTCTCTTCCTCTCTTTCTCCCTCCCTTCCTTCCTCTCTTCCTCCCTTGCTTTGTTCCTCCCTCTCTCCTTTCCTCCCTCCCTTCATTCCTTCCTCCCTCCCTTCCTCCCCTCTCCCTTCTTCCTCTTTCTTCCTCTCTCCCTTCCTCTCATTCCTCTCCTCCCTTCCCTCCTCCCTTCCTCTCCTTCCTTCCTCCCTCCCTTCCTCCCTTCCTTCCTCCCTCCCTCCCTCCCTCCCTCCCTTCCTTCCTCCCTTCCTCCTCTCTCTCTCCCTCCCTCCCTCCCTCCCTCCCTCCCTCCCTCCCTCCCTTCCTTCCTTCCTTCCTTCCTTCCTTCCTTCCTTCCTTCCTTCCTTCCTTCCTTCCTTCCTTCCTTCCTTCCTTCCTCCCTTTTTTCCTCCCTCCCTTCCCCCACACCTGGAGATGCCAAGTGCTTACCCCCTACTCTGCACTCAGGGTCACTCTCAACAGGACATTCTCCATGGGTATATGGGATAGATGAGATGAAAACTTGTTTTGCTGCATGCAAGATAGTACAGCACTTTCTCTTGTTCTATCACTCCAGTCCAATAACATGCATTCTTGTATCCATTTTCTTTTTGACTCCTCTCAATTATTTTTTACATGTATAACAAATAACTAACTGGCACATTGGTGATGGGAATGTTGCACTGGTGACGGATCTTTTTTAAAAAAAAGAAAAATAGGGCCCGGAGAGATAGCACAGCGGTGTTTGCCTTGCAAGCAGCCGATCCAGGACCAAAGGTGGTTGGTTCGAATCCCGGTGTCCCATATGGTCCCCCGTGCCTGCCAGGAGCTATTTCTGAGCAGACAGCCAGGAGTAACCCCTGAGCACCGCCGGGTGTGGCCCAAAAACCAAAAAAAAAAAAAAAAAAAAAAAAAACAAAACAAAACAAAAAAAACAAAAAAAAAAGAAAAATAAATAATTAAATAAATAAATAAATAAATATTAAAGATAGTTGCTGTTGGCATATAACTCATAAAAAAGTTCCCCTGAGCTAAAGGAGTGGGGTTCAATCATTCCTGATCAAATGTGCCCGAAGTTCATAATTTCACAAAAAGATACTTCTGTTATTTTAAAACACTGTAGTTTTTTTCCCAATAAATAAAAGCTTACTCAAGAAACAATTATATGAGAGTAAGAGGCCACTCTAAATTAAACTTTTTTACTTAGCAATGACACAAGGAAACTGGAAAATTAAAAGTAATTTTTGAGGCTCTGAAAATGATTTTAGAGGAGACAGATATTTTGCTAATGTTGGGTAGCATAAAATATTATGTGATCTAATGATACTTCTAGCTTTTATTTTATAAATTTCTCTTAAATATATTTCACATACATAGACATACTTGTTTAGTTACTTAATATTAAACGACTTATCAATATGTTTATAGTAGTATTATGACTTCACATGAATTTTCTTTGTCACTGGGTTATAAACATAAATGGAATAAATTGTTCTAATTTTCTGAGGCGTTGGCAACCAGGAATATCTATAGAAAAATGTATTTGTATGAGAAAAGACCATTTATATGTTTTATTTTAATGAGTTTGCCTTTTGCATCTTTTCTTTCATAAACGCTGTCTTAGCTTCAATAATTTTTCAAAGTAATTTTATCAATATATTCCATTATCTTGAACATTCATATAAATCTAATAATATACTTCATACCTTCTCTTCTAGAGCTGGAGAAATAATTTAGAAGAATAATCTTTATCGGTTATATATGCATAGAAATATAATTTATTTTGTGCTTATATATACAACCTTCTCCTTCCCTTTTAAATAAAATAATTTCATCTAATTTTTGGATAATGCTATCAAATGAAAGAAATGAGAAAAAATTTAAATATATTAAACTTTTTAATGTAAAAGAGGATGACTATGTAAAGTAGGTTGACTTGCCAAAAATTAAAACTCTTACATTTATCAAAAAATTTTACCAAGAATCAGGTAAATATATTTTTCCAATGTCCTGTAACACTTTTTGTGGTCTCCTGATCTTCTGCTTATTCATGCTCTTCTCTTTAGTTTACTCTCTATGATACAGTGACCAAATCTCTCCCACAGGAAATTAATTTACAGAGACCTTTATCTCTGTCCATACCCCATTGTATCATTAGACCAAACACACTTTGGAATAAAAACTCCTACATTACTATAATAATCAGAGATTATTTGAGTAAAATTTAATTTATGTAAGTAAGTAAACTTTCTATTCCTTGCTATAATTTTTAATAATTTTATTAGTAAAAGAGAAGTCAGTTTCTTTTCTAGTAGGTATAAAAATATTTCATTAAAAATAATATTAATGCTATTTTTTTCTTGAGATTTACTATTAAGATTTTTTGGGGGCAGTATATAGAGCTAATTTTATAACTTATTACACATTTTAGTTCTTTTAATATCATGTAAAGGGTCAATAAATCTTTGATTGCTCTATTTTTTTGATCCAGTTTGAGGGCAAGAACAAATTATGTTTGTTTTACTTTTTCACAGAATGGAAAAAGATAATATTAATATCATCTTGGAAAATTCATTTTTAGGTAATTTTAATACCTTGAATGTTTATGTTGTAAACACACAAAATTGCTACACCCCACCGCCATTAATGTGTCAAAGTTCTCCTGAGCCTTCCTTCAACGCTGTTCCTTTGTCTCTTCTTTCTGGTCTTCACTTCTTATCTTTTCAATAAATCTAGAAGCATTTAAAAATCTATGTGCATAAGTAGTTTTACACATAATATGTACATACTTGCAGTGTTTAAAAATAATTTTTTGATCTTTTTATATATTTGATGCTCTTTTATCAGAATACTGCTTAATAATTTTTATAAATATTTCTTGCTCCTTATATATACACATTTTCTGCGTTACTCACTAGAGTTGCTAGTTAGAAGTCAGTCAAGATTTTACTAATTTGACTTTGAGAAGTAGCTATTTAAATACTACATTATAAAAGCAGTGTGTGGGGTGCTGAAGTGATAGTAGAGGAGGAGGGTGTTTGCCTTGCACATAGCCAAACTGGTTCAAACTGAGTATGCCATAAGATCTTTGAACACCATCAGAAATAACTCCTGAAGGCAGAGTCAGGTATGACCTTTGAGTATTGCTAAGTATGACCACACCCCAAATAAAAAGCCAAAATACAGTGTGTGTGGGTGTGTGTTGTGAGTATATGTGTGTCCACCTCTGTTTATATTGGTTTAATTTCACTTTTAATTTGAAGGGATCTCTATCTGGAAAATATGCTGGGAATTTTAATTACCAGGTGAATTCATTTCTTTGACTTTATTGTCCAAGTTCAATGTTCAACATTTGGCACCAACTATTGATTTACTACATTTAGAATATTCTTAATGAAAGAAAAATTAAATTAAAAAATAAGATGAAAGCTTTTTATATAATTGAATATTATACTCTATTGTATCAATAAATATATTTATAAAATGAAGCAAGTAAAAATCTATACTCAATTGGTTTCAGTAAAATAGGATACCAGTTAAAATTACTGAACCATTCATTAATCACAAAGTTAACTAACAGTAGATTAAAGTTTTCAAAACTAGGCTGGAATTTATCAATTAAATGGAAGAAAACATAGGCAGAACTTTCCAGGAAATTAACCTTATAGGGTTCTTCAATGATTAGATACAAAAAAATAAAAAGAAAGAAAGAAATTTGACAAACTCAAATTTAAAACCTTTTGTATATGTTAAAGAAAGAATAAGTAAAAATATAAACACAACATATTGAATAGAAATTATTTTTACACAATCTATCGCAGAAATGATTAACATTTATGTTCATTAAGTTCATTAAGTTCACGAGGCTCAGCAACAACAAAATTCAATAACTCCACCAAAAAGAGATAAAATAATTTGAACAGACCCTTTCTCAAAGGAAACATACATATGGTAAATAGACATATGAGAAAATGATCATAGACACTTATTATTAGGGAAATGTAAATAATAGCAATGAGAATGCAATATATACCAATGTATTGAAAAAAATATGTGAGATTAAGTTGAGAAAAATAATTCTCTTTCACTATTGATGAAATGTCATCTGGCTAAACTTCAAAGAAAGCAATATGAAAATATCTGAAAAAAAGTAGCAATCCAATTTCTTAAGACTTCGAAATTCTATGTGTTAATATCTACCACAAAATAAACCTCAATAAGTAATTAAACACATAAAAGAGTTATAAGCACATGAATCAAATCTCCCATCTTTCCACTGGCTTCTCAGTTTCTCCATTTGCCCTAAAATCACCTTTGAAAGGGTTTGGGGTACAATGTGTATTACCTAAATTGGATACATGCAAAAATAAATGTTTTATGCACAATATTGATGCAGCACCAACTATTGTTTATCTTAGACTGGCAATATTTAATCTCCCTATAGATATACACTATTTTATACCAATACAACTTAACATGAGCCTTGTTGTATCACTGGGTATAAAACTCTGCAGTCATAAGAAATAAAAATGTGTATATTTAAAATATTTTAATACCTAAATATTTATTTATTGCTAAAGTTTATTTTTGCCTTTTAAATATACTTATTCCAATACCAGAAGAATAGTACAAGTTATTGTGTGTTTGCCTTGCACTGGTTGACCAGGTTTCATCTCCTAGCACCCCATAAGATTTCTGGAGCCTACCAAGATTGACCCTTGAATGTAGAGCTAGGAATAAGCCCTGAATACATAGTATCACAGAAAACTAAAACAGAAAAAGAATTCTTATTCCTCACAGAAGTAAGTTTGCAAATTATGTAAATTAAATGTATATGTTTACCAATTAAAGGGAAAATCAAATACCACTCTCTATCTTTAAATTTTAGCCATGGTTTATAAAATAACAAATATTGGCTTTAGATAGCAAGTAATTATAACTAATTAAATTTGGTAATAATGGCTGGAAGCATTATCTGTGAGACAAATGGCATAGCAAATGTTTGCAGAAGAAATGCTGCTATATTCTATTAAAAATGAAGAAACATATTTAGGATTCTTTCAAGTTTCTTTTAATAACTTTATATGCCACTTCATTTGGCCATCCCACAAACAAAAAATTTTTAACAAATTTTAGCGAGTTGAGTTAAAGGTATATCTCTGGAGTTAAGACCCTTGTATTGCATTTGTCTGACTCCAGTTCGATCCCCAGGACTAAATATTGTCCCCAAACACCTCCAGAAATAATACATACAAAGCCATACAAAGCTCCTGAGCACAGTAAAGTGAGTCCCAATCTCTAACTCCTTAAGGGAGACCTCTTAAAATTATACTTCTACCCAACATTTCTTTTTTTTATTTTTTAAAAGAATATGTCTGCATTTAAATAGAAGATGTAAAAGGCAAAGGTTGATTTTCACAGCAAAAACTGTAGTTTGATTTGTCAAGATTGACAATTTTTTACTATGATGCTTTACCCAAAATATACTCTGGAATTGACAAGAAAATAAACTATCTTGACCTTGCCAATAGGATATCCACTTCACTTCGTTGTAAAATGCTGGTCATCAAATCCTGACATACTTTCAGGAAGAACAGCTGCCTGTATTATTGGTTAGAAAAGGGAAAAGTTATACCTAATTTCATGCAAAGCAATCACATTCTCTTTATTTCTTACGATGCAGAGAAAGCACTCCCACATCTGCTGCTTTTGGACTTGTTTAAACTACCAAATGATTTGTTGTGGGTATCCTGACAAACATAGAAAAGATAATTATATAATCTATTTCAAAATTTCATAGAGAAAGATATAGTAGGTGAAAATGACTTTCTATTAACTTGAATACACACAATGTCATGTTTTCCACATACTTGAATAATATGTGATTGCTCTGCAAAGCCTTTTTAATCTGCTTTTGCAATTACATCTACTGAATAACATTTTAATTTCCACTAAGGTGTACAAATATAAAACTCTCATATATGCAAAAGGACAATAGTTTGGGAAATAGGAGCTTAGATATGGTAGTAATTTTACTCTAAAATTTATAACTTAATTATTTTCCCAAGAAATATCCTTTAAACTACTATGATAAAAGGCTGGAGATAAAGTGTAGTTGGAAAGGTGTTTGCACTAGATACAGACAACCAGTAACATACTGTATGGTGGGTAAGCACCACCAAGAGTAATCCCCAGTGCAGAGCCAGGAGTAAACTCTAAGCACATACAGCTGTGACCCTAAAACAATAACAAATATTATAATGCTAAATGCATTTTTTGGAAAGCATATAATGCTTAAATGCTTTCCAAAAAAGTTGACTTATTTAGTACTTTTGTAATTTCAGCTTAACTAGTTGTTATATGTTTACATAGAAAATTCAATAAATAATCATATCAAACTAGTCATTTTCTTTAAAATATATATACATATGGGGTCAGAGCAGTGGCGCAAGCAGTAGGGCATTTGCCTTGCATGTGCTAACCTAGGATGGACTGCGTTTCCATTACTTAATATTGTCAATGCATTTTTAAATAGTGTCTAAATGATGCAGAAATCATAGATAATTATCCAACTATAAATTTTAATAAAAGCCATGGAGATAGAGAAAGTGGTAAAGCATAGTCTAAAGTTCAACTATCTGAGTTTTAACCCCACATTTCATAATCATTTTTTTGTTTTTGCTTTTGTTTTTTGGGCCACTCCCAGCAGTGCTTAGGGTTACTCCTGGCTCTGCGCTTAGAAGTTACGTCTTGCAGGCTTGGGAGGACCATACAGAATGCCGGGATTCGAATCACAGTCTGTCCTGTATGGGCGGCATGCAAGACAAACACCCTACCACTGTGCTATCTCTCCAGTCCCTCCATTTCATAATCTCTTAAACACAAATTACCATGGTGACCCCTGAGCTCCAAAAGGGGCCAGAGCATAAAACAGTTAGTTATACAGCTGTTACATAAACATCACTGAAAGTGGTTCTAAGGCTACAAGTAATAGTAAATTATAGAACCTAGAAAAATAATGATACATATAGTCATATATATCCTATTCTATTATTAGTTCATATATCAAGACATTCAACAAATGATTAGTTTCTAAATTCTACCAGACACTATCCTAATTTAAAAAACGTAACAGTATAACTCATTTAATGGCATTAAATTTCACATAAACACACATATACATGTGTGTATAAATGTGTCTACACACACACACATATATATATATATATATATTTATGACACAATGCAAATCCATATAGCTATTACCATCAACATAATTAGAAAGGCCAAATAAGTTAAGAAATATGTCACTTCAATGTTTTTTCTAGTTTGGGTCATATTTGTTTTGATCATAGGCCTACAAATAATGATTTTAAAGAAGAACAGAGTGAAATTTGTTTACTTAAAATTGACTAATAAAAGTCAGGCAGAAAAGTTAAATAATTGAACAAAAATGAATTATCCTGTTAAGATTGAAATTCATTTTGAAATATAAGTGTCCTGACCTGCAGAACTTAGTAATTTGTGGGTATGTGAGGGGGTTCCAGCCTGAAAAATAAGGAGAGAGAAACGGGACCCAAGACAAAGAGTGTTCTGATCAAGGGTCAAATTTATTGAAGCAGACGATTGGTTTATATACTCCGGCAGAGCAGGGGGAGAAGAGGGGAAATACAAGAACAGCCTTTGTATTACAGGTGACTTCATTTACAAGGTACAATTTGATATTTTCTCAAGAACATTTTGTGGTCACTTGGACAGGTCAACTTTGACAGGTCAAACCTGGAACATTTGTGTACATCCTATTCCTACATTCTGTAGCCAACATCTGTTTCTCATAACTTTTGACAGGCAATGTGCTGTTTCCATACTTAATTTTTATAGATGCATTCAACTGTCACAAGTTCCCAGAACTTGTAGATCTCAAAACTATTGTAGATCTGTGATGTTTTCTGTGACTTTGGCACGTATGGATGCCACACAAAAGAAGAGTTCATGCTGTGGGAAAAGAAAGCAAGTCATACAGACTCCATCTTGACATATAAGGAATCAAATAAGCATTCAATCAAAAAACTAAGCTGAAGAGATCTGCAATATTTGAATAAATTATACCTGATAAAAAATAGTCAAGAGGAGAGGCCTGAGAGAGAGCATGGAGGTAGGACATTTGCCTTGCATGCAGAAGGACGGTGGCTTGATTCCTGACATCCTATATGGTTCCCCAAAATTGCCAGGTCATGGGAGATGTAAACTTACTTTCGAGCACAGAGCTTAGTGCATATACTGACCATTTCTAGGTATGCGTTTCAGTGCCCCCAATATATTCAAAGTTAACAAGAAAATAAAAAGAATTTGGAGGCAAAAATAAAACTGAAGCAGCATATCTCGTTAAAAGAGGAAAACCTTCACTAAATACTAGGGGGAAATTGTAGGTTTTCACTATAATACTGTGAATAAAATGATTTTGGTTATCTATTTAAAATGTATGATTTTAGGTGGATGAAAAAATTCATAGTAAAGGGTTATATAAGAATATTATATTTTATCAAGTCTCCATATTAACTTGCAATTCTATATTGTTCATTTCATTGTATATTTCATCTAACTTAGAGTCTCTTACAATATAGAGGCTTATTTAATGACAATAATAAGGGGATACTTTTCTTAATTACTATTTAAGAATATAGGAACATTTAACACATTGAATCATTTAACAATTATTATTTACTTTATTAATATATTTATATTTATCACAAAGTTTGGAAGGTATAAAAGATATGTATTTAATTTAGATAAATAATTCATCAAAGCATTTTAAAATGCATGTTGCTATGTTAACAATTATAACCTAGTATGAAAAAGTAGGTTTATATTCATAAAACTAACATAAAATGTACAATTATATAACTTAAAATACAAAATTACTTGTGTTGTAAAAAGACGTAGTAACAAGCTATATTTGTTCAGGCTACCAATATGGATTTTTTTTTCCTAAAGAGTATATCATATTATATTTTTATTTATTATAATGAATTAAAATTACACTACTTTTTTTACAGTTTAAGAAAATAATGGCATATATAATTATATTTGATTAAATATATTTAATTGAATTTTATATAATTATTAATTATTGTTAATAGGTAATTAATTCTTAATATAAAATATACAATATTTAATATGTGTATCATATTAAATATCTTTCGTATATTTATTTGAAATAGGATTATATAATAGTATATCTAGAAATTATATATAAACATATTTTATAATATATGTTTCAGAAATATATATTTATATATAAAATACATGTTCTTAGAGGGATAATATTCATCATGTGAATATTACCTTCAGACATCAATGCTGTTAAAATAAACTACTTTTATTATATTTTAAGTAGAAGTATATTGTAAATAAAAATAACCAAAAGGGTATATTGATATACATATACATATGTAGAGGTAGAAAAATATAATTGCATAATAAACTATTTTAAAATGAACATTATGATTTTGTACTAATAACAATACGTTTATCTCTCCCTGTGACAGCTATCATAAAAATTGTTCTTCCAGCTTCATCAAAAAGAAATAATTGTGACATTCAGAGATTTAAATATGTTAATGTAATTACTAAGAGAAACCTGAGATATTCAGTCTCCTTCACTCACGAAAAACTAAAAAATGTATTGGTTTTAAAATTCAACCATATAAATAGTTGTGTGATCATTTCTCTCAATTTCTTTAGTTAGATTAGATTTTATTATAAAATCACAAATATCAGAGTTGATTTATAATTTCTTTAGTTAGATTAGATTTTATTATAAAATCACAAATATCAGAGTTGATTTATCACTATAATATTCCTTGATTATTAGAACCATTCCTTCAGACTTTACTCACATGGACTATTATTGTGAAGTGATGAAGTTGAATATTATATCAAAAGCTGTGTAGATAAATTTTCTATTACAATATAATTATACATTTAAAGTAATTTGTTTTATCAAAGTATGCTAAAACGATATTTTAGAGCAGATTTCATAAGCATGGTCTGTGAAAATAACAAAAACATAAAATAGGGGCCAGAGCGGTGGTGCAGCAGTCAGGTGTTTGCCTTGCACACGGCTGACACAGGATTGACAGCAGTTTGACCCCCCCCTGCTTCCCATAAGGTCCCCAGAACCAGGAGAGATTTCTGAGATAGTTTCAAAAATTTTTTATTCTGTCACTGTAGCATAAAAACCACTACCAACAGGTAAAGTAGTAGACAAGAAAATGAACTTTAAAGATTTTGATTTTTGAAACACATTATTAGTTCAATCTTTAAATTCCTTTAAAGAACAATATTGACTTCATTAAAAAAGCATTAAGGATGAATAAACCTTTAAATATATTAAAATGTTTTTGCATTGATTGAAACATTCTTGGTTGAGCAAAGTAGTAAATATTTGTTGTTGGCAGAAATTTGTAAAAAGCTTAAATTATTGAATAATTGGTGAATTTCAGAATCACTCCTTACCTCACTTCCCCTCTATGCCAATTAAGTTTTATTACTTTTTATTGTCATATTGATAATATTGATAATTTTATAGTTATAATATAATAACATAGACATTTGAATCAATCTAATATGTTAGACAAATATCTAATTTTATACTACTTATTTTATATTTATAATAAACACATAGTGGTAATAAGTTTGTATATATGAGTCTTAGGTATGAATATATCTATACAAGTTTATTTCCTGTGGCATATTAATATCATTGATAATGGTGTCTTTGTTCTATGTTATAGAACAGTACATTATTTATATTTTTCAAAAGTAGTTTCTATTCAATAAATAACATCAACAAATTTTACTCTATCAAATATTACATACTTTAAAATCTGCCCTGGATTATTTTTTACCTTCTATTGCCTAATTAATTGACAGACAATTACTTAGAGGAACTTTCAAACTCTTAAATCTGGATTTTTTTCTTACTGGATAATTAAGTAATTTTCTCTTGTTTAAATAGAAGTGCATTCAGAATGAAACACTTAACATCTGTCCTTTTAATTCTATTTAATCCTATTGATCACATTTTAAAATGATTTCCCTTCTCAGATTATTTCATAAAGCATTATACAAAAAAATTTCTCCTGCTATTCCTGGTTTCTTTCAGACTAAACTATTGTGTGTGGGGTAAAGGACAGGATGGGATAGGGAAGTGGCGAAATTATTGAGAGTTAAGGGAGCGAGAGAAACAAGCAGGAAAAACTAGTGCTTTATACTTTATCTTGAAGATAAAAAATGACAAAAGTTTCTCCTCTACTTATATCATAAAATAAATCAGATTTTCTATGTAACCATTCAGAAATTCCAGTGAGTGGTTACCTAGAATAAAAGTTTTTCTTTTTCCCAAATATTGTCATATTTAATTAGACTCTGATGATTGCACATCCAAACATAGCTAAATTTTTATTTATTTATGTATATATATATTTTGAAAGTGCTTTCTATGAGCAACTGTGAAAAATTAAGAAAGTTCAAATTGATTTATTATTTAAGTAACTGATGATGTTGTAAAGAGTTCAACTAAATATTATCTTCAGATGGCATAAATATTTGAGTGCAAATTAAATCCTTAACATAATTATACATTTTATACAATATTATCATCAATTAATAAATATACCTTTTCTCATTTAACTCACATTACTACTATTATTATTGGTATTACATATACATACATGATAAATCTGGTAACATTTTTATTCTCTATAGCTTATTAAAACTAGTGCTTTATTTATTTATTTATTTATTATTTATTGTATGAATTATTGATTTATCTACTATCATTTATGATTATGAAAATGTTAAAAATAATATTAAAGAGATTGGAGTGGTGGAGCAGCATAGGGCATTAGCTTTGTACATGGCTGACCAAGGATGGACCATGGTTCCATCCCCCTGTATCCCATATAGCCACCCAAGCCAGAAGCAATTTCTGAATGCAGAGCCAGGAGTAACCCCTGAGTGACACAGGGTGTGGCCCCCAAAGATCAAAAACAAAATATTAAAAACATGACATAAAAATGGAATAAAAAGAATCAATTAAACTTATTTTGAAACTATTTTAGGAAAATTAAATTCAGTAAGTTTATTGAAGAAAGAAAAATTCACTAGTCATTTGACTACAAAAAACTTTTTTCTATTCACAAAATTTTGTTTCTGTTTATTAATGAAATTCAACTATTTCATCTTTATATAACAGCCTGCATAATATGATTTATTTTAATAAATATATTTTAGAGCTTTATAAATATGTCCCCTTATAAATAAAGCAGAATATCTCTGCTATAATTGTTATTTAGCATGTGAGTAGTTATTTATTAACTGTGTTTCCAATGTTCTATAGAAGTTATTGACCCTGAGCCAAAGAGATAGCGCAGCGGTAAGGCGTTTTGCCTTGCATGCAAAAGGATGGTGTTTTGAATCCCTGCATTTCATATGATCCCCCGAGCCTGCTGGGGGCGATTTCTGAGTGTAGAGTCAGGAGTAGCATCTGAGTGCTGCCAGGTGTGACCCAAAAAACAAAAAACAAACAAAAAAAAGAAGTTATTGACCTTCTTATTTTCCCTTTAATAGAGATAAATTATAATAAAATGAATGCACTAAAATAGCACAATACTGTTACTTTTACATTTATTTCTCAAGTGTTGGCAAAATAAATATGTTCTAAAATACTCTTTATCGCTTCTTTGTAATTCACTTTCTTCAGACGCAGAAGTCATTCCCTTCATCTATTTTGAGAGTAATGTTTGACCAGATTAAGTAGTTTTTCAATTTAAGTAACTATGTTGAGATTCTATGTCCTTTAAAAGTCACATCTACAATTCCTCTGCAGAGGGAATACAGTGTATTGTGTGTATTTGTGTGTGAATGTGTGTGTGTGTGTGTGTATTTGAGGCCTAATGCATCCTATGAAAGAATAATGATCATTAATATCAGACAGAACTTTTTCAGCTCAAAAATCTATGATCTGATCAGGTTATATTTATATTTCTTAGGAAGGAAAATAGAAACTGAACTACCATTACTAGTGATAATGAAATTCATGGAATGTGAAAAACATAAGTAATAATTTTTGAGGTTTGTTTTATTACTGATTGTAATAATGCTAATAAGTACAAGTAAAAATAAAGTTTTTAAAAGAAATAGTTTTAAAATATTATAAAGTCAAAAAATACATGTAAAAATGTAAAAGCTCAAAAAAAAAATGTAAAAGCTCTGCTTAGCTACCTCACGCATTATAAATAGCTCTGCTTTTACATATAGTTTCTCGAGGAATCTGAGAGGCAGATAAAATTATTTACTTTATCTAATCAATGCTCTTCAAAGTGTCTTTCTTATAAAAATAGATTTAAATTATTGCATGGTGGGAGAAAAAGAGAAAGATGGTTAAGAGAACACTGCTTCAAACCAGAACATATAACTATGTGATTTATATAATAAATGCAACCACAGTATCAATATATTTTCTGTATGTTATAGCCTCAAATTATTTTCAGTAGCAGAATTAATCAGTCAGCGATAGGTTATTTTATAGTTTTTAATAGCCATTGTTGATAGATGGAGATTTTGTTTACAAATTATTCTTCATTGTGCCACGTTACACTGAAGCTATGATTTTTATGAGACATTCTCAATATACAAACTATGTGGCTGAAAAATCTGTTCACAGCTAGATTAAATTACATAACTAAATTCTTTATGAAGCACTGGAAATGGAGTAATATACTAAACATGTCATCTTCTTATCTTAGAGTGGAGTGTCTTAAACATATGATTTTTCTTTAGAAAATATTTCTTTGTATTCAAGTTTATGAGCCTACTTGTTGTTTGCTGAAAGTAATTTATGTGAAATATGTGATGTTTGAATTTTATTTTGTGATATTTGACTGTTATAATAAATTTTTGCAACCGGGTCAGACATAAACAATAATTTTCACTTTAAAAATGAGCAAACACAGGAATGCCCATTTATCTATTCCAAATGTTTTAATAATGTTGAATATACTGAAAGTGTACTTGCAGGAATTTTAATAATTGTCACAGTCAATGTTTTGTTACACAGAGAATAATGTTTATTGTACCTTTCAAGATAACATTATTCAAATACTTGTAATATGTTATTATCATCCATTCTGGTTCTAATAAAATTTTGATCACATAAATCTTAGGAATTGAAGATTGTCTAAAGTTTGGGTATAATTATGTTACTTCAGGACATATTTTTATTTTCTTGAAATTTACTGACTTTTAAATTGCCTAAAAATATAACAAGCTTTAAAACAAAATCTTTTTTTTAGTCAAAGCGAAAGCCAGAGAAACATGCTGCTGTTTTTAAACTAAACTAAAAAAAAAAAATAACAAAAATTGTCCTTGCTAAATGTTCCTTTTTACTTACTAGATAACATGATTCTATCCGATGACTTTCTAGTATTTTTGTTTGGTTGGTTTTAGTTTGGGGCCTTTTCCAAACAAGACCAACCTGTACCTATTGTTGTATTCCTCTGGGAGTTTGTTTTGCACATGGCCAACCCAGGAAAGACCAATGTTCAATTCCTGGCAACCCATATGGCCCTTGTGCCTGCTAGGAGTGATTTCTGAGAGCAGAGCCAGGAGTAACCCCTGAGCACAGCCTGTTGTGACCCAAAGATCAAGAGAGAGAGAGAGAGAGAGAGAGAGAGAGAGAGAGAGAGAGAGAGAGAGAGAGAGAGAGAGAGAGAGAGAGAGAGAGAGAGAGAGAGAGAGAGAGAGAGAGAGAGAGAGAGAGAGAGGAGAGAGAGAAGAGAGAGAGAGAGAAGAGAGAGAGATACTTTAAGAAAATGAAATTGATTTTATCCACAGTTTGAGGAGCATCATACTAAATAGAAATGTCAGATACCTGTCTTTTATTTAGCTTGTCAAATTTTATTTCCAGAGAAATTTCAAAACACCTTTTACTTTCTTCCCTCATATTCAACAATGTACAATAGAACATAAATAATTATTTCCTTACAAGGAAAAAATATGGCAGTGTGAAGATAATAAGTACTACAAAACTTGTTTTATTTTTTTGAAATTTTAGCATGAAGCAATAGGTAGGATTTTTATTTCTCAGTTGATTTGTAAGTTAGTTTTATTAATCCTATACTCCCTTCTTGGCACAGGGCTATCTCTTTAAAATCTATAGGTAAGGTCTTTCCAAATCCTATCAGTGTAAGTCACTTGTGCCTTGGAGGAAGAAATAAAATGGCTATTTTTCAAATCTCAAGTGCTCTATCCACAGGAAAGCAATATTATTTTTCATTTAATGAGCTTTAGCACATGAACAATTAAAAAGACATAATTGAATGAAGCTAATCAGTAAAAAGCAAGAGATTGCCTCTGGGAATCTGCTGAGGCTGATTGCTCCTCTTATCTGTGGGTTTATCTGTCAGGCTAATAGTACCAATGGGTAGAAAAGTACTGACTGTAATTGTACAATTTTCATACATCAATTCCTTTAAATATCTCGTTTTTAAATTGTGGATTGCTTAGGATTTCAGAGAATGTTGATAATAAAAGAAGAAAAATATTAATTGACCTAAAATTGTCAGACTAGTATTAAAAACAAGCATTCTTTAAATATATTTAAAATTGAATTATTGGTTATTCTGAGGGAATAACTTTATTTCTGTAAGAAAAACCTTTATTTAATTAATACCAAGAATGTCTTTTGATGAAGTATATCAATTTAATAGATTTTGTGTTTAAATATTTAATAAAGACCTCTTAAAATTTTTCTGCCACTTAAAAAGCTGATAATTTTTCTCTCCTAGTTGTAAAATGGTAGTGCACAGGGAAATGCTGTATTGGAATGTATCAAATTGAAGAAATGGTAAACTTCATGGATTTTATATATTTACTAAAGTAGTTTTTTATTTTTATTTTTATTTTTTTTTAGTTTCTGGTTTTTGGGCCACACCCATTTGACGCTCAAGGGTTACTCCTGGCTATGCGCTCAGAAGTCGCTCCTGGCTTGGGGGACCATATGGGACGCCGGGGGATCGAACCGTGGTCCTTCCTAGGCTACCTAGGCTAGCGCAGGCAAGGCAGGCACCTTACCTCTAGCACCACCGCCCGGCCCCTTACTAAAGTAGTTTAACTCAAATTGGTGTGTGCATGATTTGTTTTTTCTTTGTTCTTTTTATTTATTTTTTTTTTTGGCCACACCGGTGACACTCAGGGACTACTCCTGGCTATGCAGTCAGAACTCTCTCCTGGCTTGGGGGACCTGGGATCAAACCCTGGTCCATACTAGGTTAGCTCATGTAGGGCAAACTTCCTTACTGCTTGCATCACCGCTCTGGCCAGGCAATGTTTGTCTTATTATAATGTAAACTTTAGGGCTCACAAACAGATCTTTGATTGAATATTTTTCCATGTTGGTCTCTGTGCATTTTTATATATAAACTTATTATATTTTATATTTTAAATCTATAAAATAATTTTCTAATAATATTTTATATAATGTAAGTAAATCTACTAATAAATTTTTATTATAGTTTTATCCACTTCTTGCATATTCCATATTATATTTTATTGTTTGAAATGGCCACATAATTTTTTTTTATTTTATTTTGGGGGGGTTTGGATCTAACCCGTGATGCTAAAGGATTACTCCTGGTTATGAACTCAGAAATCACTCCTGGCTTGGGGGACCATAAGTGATGGCAGATGATCAAACTGAGGTCTGTCCTAAGCTAAAGCGTGCAAAGCAGATAGATGCCTTCCCGTTTGTGCCACCACTCCGGCCCTACATAATTTTTATAATGTGACTTGAAGATCATTTCTAGTGGAAATTTTGCCAACTTCATTTTATTTAAATGTTAAATATTAGATCAATACATATTTATTCACTACTCTAGTTGTTACACTCAAATAATTTTCCAAATAATTTTGATTTTTATAGATATATGGCAATAGTGAATGATGCCAAAAATATAAGCCAGAATGATGAAATAAAATGAAAATGAAATAAAAATGTAGGAGGCTATTAATGGGAAAAAGCAAAATGCCATGTAAGATTAAAGAAGAGATTCACAAAACACTAAGCAAAGCAAAAATATTAGAAAATGATAAAAAATGAAAAATATTTATATTTATTTTTTTATTTATATTTATATCAAAATTCATTTTTTCAGGCCACGCCCATTTGATGCTCAGGAGTTACTCCTGGCTAAGCACTCAGAAATTGCCGCTGGCTTTGGGAGACCATATGGGATGCCGGGGATCCCAGTCCTTCCTTGGTTAGCGCTTGCAAGGCAGACACCTTACCTCTAGCACCACCTCACCAGCCCCATATCATGATTCATTTATGCAACTATTTTGTTGATATTTTTATTTTAGAAGAGTTAAAACTTTTTTAAATACATAATTGATAAAATGTTATGGCCTGAATAATTTTTCAGTAAAGTGATTGAATCTTGTATTTAGTTATGTTTGGGGGCCACACACAGTGATGCCTAGGGTTTACTTCATATCTGAAGCTAAGGGATCACTCCTAGCAGGCTAGGAACTTCAGTGAATCCTTCCATGACATATCTTCTGTAATATAGCTCAAGCCCTCAAAATGGTTATTACTCTGAACTACTTACTAGTAATGAAATGTGTGATATTCTATAAATAAAATTTAGTTAATTTTGTATTCTAAAATTTGATGAATTTAGAATTTATTTGTATATTATTATTTTTACTTATTTATTTTGGGTTTTTGGATCACACTCGATGTTATTCAGGGGTTGCTCTTGGCTCTGTGCTCAGAAATCGCTCCTAGCCTGCTCAGAGGACCATATGGGATGCAAGGGATCAAAACCAGGTCTGTCCCAGTTTGGTCCAGAACAAACAAATACTTACAGCTATTCAACAATTTTTGGCACCTGGCCATAACCAGAGGTTTCTCTTGGTTCTGCATTCAAAGTCAGCTTGGGCAATCAACATGGAATGCCACTGAACAAACCTGGGTCGGTAGCATGCAAGGCGATTGCCCTATTCTGGTAGATTTATTTTAAATAAAAAGCCATTACCTTCTATTTTTATTTTAGAACATTTTTATTAACCATTCAGCCAAGCGGTAATTTAATCATTCAACCTAGTGGTGATTCAGCCAAATGATAAATTGCATTAAGTTTTTGTCTAGCATTATAACTTCCAGTATACAGTCCTGAGGTAACCAGAAATATATTTTAAGGCCTTTTATGTAGTATTGAATATACTTTAGGGATAATCTATTTTCAGACAATTCTAGAGAGTGAGCAGAAAACAAAATCAGTTAATTTTCCTTTTGTAATTGTAAATGAGGTTTGTAATTAAAGTATCTAATGTAGATGATTAACATGTAGATGTTTTTCTTCGGTAGTTTGAGAACTGATGCTCTCAAAACTTACTCTGTACTTTAATTTATTTTGTGATCATTATCACTTGTTCATTTTAATATGACTTTTCTATCAATAAGCCCAATGATGCATTAATTGATTGATAATGTATTTTGCAATTTTCTCTCTCCCCTTGTGGTCCTTAAAAGCACACTTAAACTCCAGTTGTTAGAAATGTGGTTTGTTAGACTGTTTGTTTGCCACTACCAGAGTTACTGCACAGGATTTACTCCTAGCTCTGCCATCAGGAATTATGCTTAAAGATCTCAGGGGATCATATGGGATGCTGGGGATGGAATGACTATTAATTTATGTGCAAGACAAGCTCCTCTCCTGGTTTATATCTCTCGGACCCAATAATTCTCTGCTTTTTACCTAATTGTGAAAAATTAACATAGATCTTTATTCTAATTAGACAATAAAATTAAAAAAAATGATTAAATAGGTAGCAAGATTAAAAACAAAGAAATTCAAGCAACTGGAAGGTGGGTTTCATGGCCACACCCGGTGACACACAGGGGTTACTCCTTGCTATGCTCTCAGACATTACTCCTGGCTTGGGGTTCCATATGGGACGCTGGGGATCAAACCAGGGTCCATTCTATGTCAGCCGAATGCAAGGCAAATCCCCTACTGCTTGTGCCACTACTCCGGCCCGTCAAGCAAATTTTTAACTTCTCCAGGTGTTTGATAAAATTTTCATTGGGTCTAACTTACTAATTAAATAAATCAAATATCCTACCTCAGGTTCAGTGCTTATAGAATCATGATATACATAAAAAAACAAAAAATGTAGGGCCAAAACATATTAAAGTGGGTATTTTATTTGCATCACATGCCACTGACTCTCATTTCAATTTCTGGAATTGCATATCATCCCCCAAATACTGCTACGAGTGAATCCTGAGCATGGAGCCAGATGAAACCCCTATATACTTCTATATATGACCCCAAATAAGAAACACAATTTAGCTCATTTATTGCTTAGAGATGCTTGCACTATAATACAGCAATCAAATTTAGGTGACAGAAATCACATACATTTATATTAGTATAAAAAGAGAATGAAAGAGATTCTAAAGTACCAGTATATTATATTTGTTGTTATGTAGTAGCACATAAAAGTTTATTTATTATTACTTAAAAACAACATAATTAAAAATAATGTATTAATAATGATGTATATAATAATGTGTATCTTTGACATTAGGCTTTATTTGGATTTAACTATTATTACTTTTGTTGGGAATTTTAATTATATTTTCTTCTATGCTTACTTTAAGTGGAATGTAGACAATACATTTTTTGAAACTAAAATATGGTCTTTGGACATAATCTAATGATTTATGGTTCCTCCTAACATGAATATTTTTATATCAAAAGATATTACATTCCCTTAGAGTACTGTTTTGTTGCTTTTTAAATTTTAATTCTCATGTTTACAACAATGTTGATAAAGAAAAACATTGATAGTGGGCATTACTCTCATAATTTATAAAACTAAAATAAAAGTTTTAAGACAGATTTAATAAAGACAGACTTTTCCCAAAATTATCTCTAGAGGTCAGAGCAGTATGTTTTCAATAGATGCGTATTTATGAGTGAAATAATATACACTAAACTACTCCCTAGAATGTATTTTACAAAGTTTTCTACATTCCAAAATAATTATTGCTTACATAGATGCATTTTGTGTAAGAGTTAATTCCTTGATGATTTTTTTCACTGTCTTGAAACAGAAAAAAAGTTAATCAAGTTTACAGAGAGATGAGCCCAACTGTGTAACAGTATATAAATTTAAAAAGACTATTTCACATTTCACAATAATTTATATCTTTAATTATTAGAAGTACTTTTTAACCTTCTGAAATTAAACAAAACGGAAAATGTTCCAGGTTCTTTTAAATGTTTCAAAAATTACTCTTTACTAACTATAAAAATAGGTGGTAGCTACAAATAAAATAAAATGACTTTAACATCTGTTAATGAAATATGTTTTGTCTTATCTTCTCAAAATAGTTCTCTAAATTCTCTCTGAGTATTCTCTATCTTACATCCATGATTTACCTATATTTCTAAAAGCAAAAGCAATCATAAGATGTGTCTATCCATCATGTCCCAGGGAGATCTTGGGTTATTCTACTTTGATGCTTTTAAAAATAATTAATAACTAATAATTGGTTCCAGAATGATAGAGGATCGAATAGGGAGGGTACTTGCCTTACACACAAACAACAATCAATCCTCAGCATTCCATATTGTCTCACAAGCCCTCCAGGTATTTCTCTGTGCACTGAGCCAGCAGTTAGCTCTCAGTACCCTGGGTTGATTTCCAAAACCAAAATAAATGAATAAAATAAAAATTAAAAGAAAACAATGATTAGATAAATGTAATTCTCTAAGTGCATCTTACCCTAAAAAAATCCTAATATTTCTAAAATAGCAACAATTATGAAAATGTGTCCCTACTGTTTGTATTATTTTATGGACATCTATGCTAATATGGGTCAGAGTAGGGATTTAGAAATATTTTTGCTTTTTTAGTAGATAATTTCTTTAAATCTATAGTCTTGACATTTTTATTAGATTGTAGGGAAAATTAATATCTCTTCAAACTACAGAATAGCAGTCAAACAACTTTGTGCAATGACATCAACATTGTGATACTTACTGTAAAATACCCTGTTCATCAAATCTGGGGTATCCTCCAGCATCACAAATGTGTCTCCCAAACATTCAAAAAGTTGTCAGAGAGGGGCCCCAGTGGTGGCACAGGCGGTAGTGCATTTATTTGCCTTGCATGCACTAACCTAGAATGGACCCGGTTCGATCCCCGAGGCGTCCCATAGGATCCCACAAGCCAGGAGTGATTTCTGAGCTCGTAGCCAGTAGTAAGTTGAGCTTCACTGGCACAAAACCAACCAACCAAACAAACAAAAAATTAAAAAGGCAATGACTTTTCTTTAGCATTAAAAATTAGCACTGGTTAAAATTTTATTGTCTCTAGTTTAGTTGGGTCTATTTCCAAGTACAGAAAATATAGGAATTACAATAATGAAGTTACTACTGATTTCTGTTTATATTTTTCTACTTACCAGTTTAAATTTGTCCTTACTACAGAATTTCAGACATTTCTATCAAACTGGTGGATAAAATCTTCACTAATTTATTACGTAGTAAAGAAACTACTATGGATGGTAATAATATTTGAATGAACAGTATAATTAATTCTATTTGAAAATACCTACTATGATCATATAATCATTGTCTTTATCATAGTGCCCTATTTAAACTGTTTCAGAGGTAGATTGTTGTTACCTGTAGAATATTTGTATTTACATTCAAAAAAATTTGATATTATAAGCAATTAGGACATCTAATTGTATGTTCCATTCTTTTTAATTTTTAAAAGTTCTAATGATTAGCAAATTGAATACTTCTATTTCTCTATGACTAGAATCTCTTGTATGTTCCATTCTTTTTAATTTTTAAAAGTTCTAATGATTAGCAAATTGAATACTTCTATTTCTCTATGACTAGAATCAAAGTTAATTTGTTAATTTACAGTTTTTAAAAAGTAAGCTATGAAGTAAATTAGTATTCTGTGACTTTTTAAATATTAAAAATATAACATTAAAATGTTATAGTCATTAAAATATAACAGCTGAGACCTGAACAAATGTTAGGATAAAAAAGAGCAAGGTTAATTTCTTGACAAACAAGCAGAGGCTGTGGATTTGGAAACTTTCAATCCACATATTGGGCATGAAGACATAATATAGCAGGCAAGGAACATGGATTTCATACTGCTGACAACAGACAGGATCTTAAGGAACAATATCTTTTCCAGTGTCGTTAACAGAGAGCTAGGAGTATACCCTGAACACTGGTGATATAACCCCAAAACCCAATGCATAAAATAAAGAAATTCCCAAATATATCTTTAGAAATTATTTGTATCAAGTATTCCAAAAATCTTTATTCCATTATCCCAAAATATTTTATGCATAATTCACAAACCTTTTTATTCCTGAAAATTATTCTTCAATTTATATTCTTTGTTTCTATATCTGCTGAGAAATTCTTTTATCGCTCATTGGGAAATTTAAAAAAATGGTATTAAATATACCTAAAGAAAGATACTGTAAAATGTGAAGATGATAATGCATGTGTTTAGTGAGAGTACAAGTATCTGGGAAAAATAGTTGAGATATATGAATTTTATTATGCTTTCTAATTGACCTTCTACAAAAATTAAAATAGTTTTAAAAATAATGAACCTAGTAAACAGAGTTACTCTATATGAATTCTAGATTGTAACAAAAACCATGAGTTAACTGAGTTAACTGAATCTCTGTATACTGAAATCACCAACTACAAAACATTTATTATTATTATTATTATTATTATTTTATTTTTTGTTTTGGTTTTATGGGTCATATCCGGCAGTGACATTCTGATTTTACTCCTGGTTCTGTGCTCAGAAATCACACCTGGCAGGCTCTGGGAACCATAGAGAATGCCGAAGATCGAACCTGGGTTGGCCAAGTGCAAGACAACCCCAAACTTAGCTAAATTTTATATAGAACATAAGAACATTAAAAAAATCATGTTTAACTTTTGTTATCCTAGATGGAAAACCCCTATTTTTGTGTGTGTGTTCCAGGATGGGTATATTTTCCAGGAAATAATAGTCTAAGATTTTAGCTTCTAACTCAATTTGGAAATCCCCAAAATTCAGTTCTGGGATGTAATTCTATTTTGCTTTTTTTTCTCTTTTTTGTAAAAGAAAATCATGAAAAAGAATTTTAGCAATATTATCTACATTAATTCAGACCCTACCATTTGTTTTCTAAAAAATAATTAAAATAAATTAACTAAAATTATTATTATTCCTGTGTGCAATTTATATTGATGTCTTGAAAGCTTAATGGTGCATTTTTACAATTAGTTAAGAAAAATGTATCGTAAAAATCTTTGCATCACAAATTTTTTAATTTAAAAATATAAACTGGGGCCGGGCGGTGGCGCTAAAGGTAAGGTGCCTGCCTTGCCAGCGCTAGCCTTGGACGGACCGCGGTTCGATCCCCCGGTGTCCCATATGGTCCCCCAAGCCAGGAGCAACTTCTGAGCACATAGCCAGGAGTAACCCCTGAGCGTTACCGGGTGTGGCCCAAAAACCAAAAAAAAAAAAAAATATATAAACTATAATTAAAAGTAAAAACTGACCATATAACAGTATTTTAAATTAATTTAAAATAAAAATGTATTGGTATTATGAAAATAAATTTTGCACAAAAATTCTTCATGATATAATTTTCTGTCTTATGGTATTAAAAATTATACACTTATTTATAGTAACACCTCTTGTAATGTTGCCTCCATTTGAGTATACATATTTTTATTATTTTATTTAAATAAAAGCCTGCTAAAATTTTACATTACAGTAAATATAACAATTGTTTTATGAGTAAGCTTTTATTTCACACCAAGAAAATGGCATAAATAAAATGTTGGCTTGAATATGATTGCAAAGAAAATCTTACAGAAGTTGCGGATTTGGCTGGTTTATCCCCTCAAAACATATGACTCAGTGTTTCTACATCTTGTCTTCTTCCTCCCAAGTAATAAAAACAGTAATTCTTAAAGGCATATATGTTCTTGCAGCAGTTTGAATAATAGCCAATAAAGAGGAAACAACCCACATTTTCAGTGACAGGGATCAGAAACTGTAGTGTATCCAAATACAAGTAAAATATTATGTCGTTGTAACAAAAGATAAAATCATTCAGTTTGCTATAATATGAATGGAACTGGAGGGTATCATGTAAGCAAAATAAGTCTAAAGGAAAAGTATAAATATCGGATCATCTCTCTTCATCTGTGGAATATAGAAAAACAGACAAAGAAATACACTGGATCAAAGGATAATACCTAGCATTGGACCATGAAACATTTTGATTTACAAACAATAGGGAAGGCAGCGAAATCAAATGAAGATCAGAGTAGAAGTGACATAAAATCAGTAGTAGAGACGCAAGGATATTTTGCTGATGTACAGTGCAGCAAACTTAGTACATTAAACTTTAATACTATTAGAATCATGCTACCTAATGTATAATAATTATTTAAAGAAGAAATATGCTTGATTATTGTGCATGGGATTCTAGAAATATAACATAGAAAAGGTTAATGCTACTTCACTTGAAGAGGAGGCTATTATTTTGTTTTATGTCGTTTTTGGTGAGGAGCACATAACCAGTGTTTAAAGATTTCTCTTAAAGTTCTCAAGAAATATGAGGTATCAAGATCAAACACCACTCAGGTGCATGCAAGACAATTGGCTTACTTGATATACTATTTCTTTGGTTTCAAAGAAAGAATTCTTGCCATTAAAAAGTATGAAACGGCATTATATTTAATAAAATATAATACAATGTATTTTATATTATATTATATTATACTTTATATTATACTGGTAAAATATATTATATTTTATGATACTTAAAAACATTGAAACATCGAAACAACAGATCAATACATTATTCTATATAGTTTATTCATTATTCCCAAAATGAATAAATGTACTGTTGAAAACTAGTACATCATTCTACTGATTTTTAATATATATATTTTTTAATTATTTTTGGTCAGAATCAGTGGTACTCAGATGCTACTCATGGGTCTGTACTTAGGGATCACTCATTGTGGTGTTTAAGGGGCCTTATGGTTTGATGTGGAGCAAACAAATCCAGATTGCATGTAAACAAATTACCTACCTGATATACTATATAGCTTGGGCACCAACTATTCAATATAATTAGTCCTTAATGCAAATCTTCCCAAAATTTAACATAGATGATTTTGCTGAATTATCCACTTGAAGAATAACAGACAAGATAAAATTCAAGAACTCAGTACTCATTTTCATAGTATGAAAATTGTAATCAATTGTGTAAATTGTACCCTAAGCAGGGAATAAAACAGTTTCATCTTTATAGAAAGTAGCACATAAACCTAATCAGTCATTTTCTTTTTCATTGTTGTCAATACCATCATGATCCTTATTATTCAGAAACATTCTATGTAATTATATGTTTGAGGCTTTTTTTGTTTCCTCTTTCGGGGGACACAACTGGTTGTGCTCAGTGGTTACTTCTGGCTCGGCACTAGGGAATTACTCCTAGCAGTGCTCAGAGGGCCATATACTAAGCCAGGAATCAAACTTGGATCTGCTTTGTGCAAGTCAAACATCCTACCCACTATACAGACTCTCTCTCTAGCCCCAGTAATATTATGTTTTTCTTTGTTTGTTTGTTTGTTTTGTTTGTTTGTTTTTTGGTTTTTGGGCCACACCCGGTGACGCTCAGGGGTTACTCCTGGCAATGCGCTCAGAAGTCGCTCCTGGCTTGGGGGACCATATGGGACACCGGGGGATCGAACCACGGTCCGTCCTAGGCTAGCACAGGCAAGGCAGGCACCTTACCTCTAGCGCCACCGCCTGGCCCCATGTTTTTCGTTCAATATCTTGGACTTACTGTCATAGCACTGAAGTTAGAGATAAACAACAAGCAAAAACGGTTATAATTTTTCTTTAGAGACATGGGCTGGATGTTCACTTAGTTCTAATTGAATGAAAATTCCTAAATGAGGAAATCAAAGGCCAATCTACATATCTAAAATCGTAAATTTTTCCTACACAGCTAGACATGCTTAGATTTTGGAGTAAAAGATGACACTAGTTATACCAATGGAAAAATAAGTAATACAAAAATGTTATTTATTGATTTCAATAAAAATAAAGTTCAATGTATTTTCCTATGAAATCAGTATAGACATGAAAAACCAACTTATTTTGTTTTGCAGTCACACCTGGATTTTCTCAGGGCTTATATCTCTGAGTTCTATGAACAAAATATCCCATCTCACACATTTATCAAGATGTGTTTGTCTTCACCCATCTCCCATCATTCTTCCATCCCAAGCCCCAATCCTATCCCCACCACAGGGAATAGGATTTAGAAAAAAGAAGACATAATAAGAATAAATGAATTATTGTTGATAATTATTTTGACATAATTTTTTCAGCCAAGTGCAAATACATATATTAGAGGGTTTTTTTTTCTCAAAACATATTTTTGGGTAACATTGCACAATGGAAGTTATATATTAATTCTTAAAATATTTGGCACATAGATATACACATATAAACATATTTTATGTGTACAAAGATATATACTTATACACAGATAAAACATATAAAATATATAATTAGTGTCATTTGAAATGATAAAAATAATTATGTGTGGAATTTATTTACTATAAAATAACTCCAAACAGTATTTTAAATTATATACCATAACATTCCAGAAAGATAAAATACATTACTATTTCATAATATTTAACTAACTCAAACATGTTAATCCTATGATTCTATCCTAAAATGTGCTGAATGTACATTTTATTAGTAATTTGAGCAATCATTCCTGTCTTCCTACAACAAATGATAAAAAATGATTGGTTGGGGCCGGGCGGTGGCGCTCGAGGTAAGGTGCCTGCCTTACCTGCGCTAGCCTAGGAGACGGACCGCGGTTCGATCCCCCGGCGTCCCATATGGTCCCCCAAGCCAGGAGCGACTTCTGAGCGCATAGCCAGGAGTAACCCCTGAGCGTCACCGGGTGTGGCCCAAAAACCAAAAAAAAAAAAAAAAAAAAGATTGGTTATCTAATTTCACATTAGGTGTTACAACCTCTATAAATGTATTCAACTGCTCACATTATATTCTTGAGAGTTCAGATTTTTTAACAGAAGGTCTGCTGGTTTTACATTTTTTGTTTGATTTTTGTTGTGTTTAACATGGTGATATAAAATTATTTTAACTTTTATTTTTATATGATTACTTTATATAAGAACTATTGTAGCAAAATTATTTATGTTTTAGTCATATAATGTAAACCTCCCTTCACCAGTGCAGATTTCTCACCACTCATGACCCCAGTTTGCTTCCTACTATCTTTCATCTATGCTATCTGTCTTGCTACAGCACTTCACCCCCCCTCTTTCTTTCTCTCACTCTACTCCCCTCACTCTCTCCATTTTAGACAACTGTATTTTGCACTATCGATATGTATATTGCTAATAAAGGGGTATTATGTCATGTCCCTTTAACCCTTTCAGCATCCAGTTCTTATCCAGAGTGATTAGTTCCAACTATAATTGTCACAATATCATTACCCTAATTTCACTCTTTGTTTCAAGCTTCCTACCATGGACTGGTTCTCTTGCTCCCCATGTCTATTGTCCCTGGATATTATTACCATACTAACTTTTATTTTGTTATATCCCTCAAACGAGTTATTTTATTCTATGTCTATCAATTTTCCTCTGGCTCATTTCACTTAATCTAACAATATCCATATCCATCCATGTATAATCAAATGTCATAATATCATTTTTCCTAACAGATATTAAATATTCCATTGTGAAGATGTTTCTTTAGTCACTCATATGCTGTCGGTACCTGGCTTGTTTTCAGATTCTGACTATTGTAAATAGTGTGAACACAGGAATGTAGAGGGATTTTCTCTGTGGTCTTTTTCTGTTCCTAAATTTTATGCCTATGAACAGTATTGTTGGGTCATATGGAATTTCAGTTTCTAGTATTTTGAGGAAATATATCAATCATTTTTCTAAAGGCCTGGACCAGTCTTCATTCCCAGTGAATGAGAGTCCTCATCTCCCCTTATTTGTTCCAGTAGTGGTTGTTCTTGCTTTGAGATGTGTTCCAGTTATGTGGTGTAAGATATATATATCATTGTTGTTCTTATTTGCATCTCCCTGATGATTAGTGGTGAGAAGCAATTTTTCATGTTTAGATTGTCCATCTGCACTTTTCCTGGAGAAAATTTCTGTTCATTTCTTCTCCCCACTTTTTTTAGTTTTTTTTCTTGCTTAATTCTAACAAGTGCCTTGTATACATTATATATTAACCCCTTATCTGTTGGGTATTCCTTGAGTACATTCTGCCATTCTGCAGGAAGTCTTTGTATTCATGTTAATGTTTCCTTTGAGAAGCAGAAATTTCTCAGTTTAATGTAATCCCATCTGTTTATCTTTGCTTCCATTTGCTTGGCTAGTGGTATTTTTGTCATAGAAAATGCCTTTAGTTTCAATTTTATACAGTGTTATACCTATGTTTTCCTCTATACACTTTATACTTTCAAATCTGATACCCAGGTCATTAATAGATTTTACTTTCCCTTTGTGCATGGCGTTAGATTACTAAATTCATATTTTTGCATGCAGTTTACTGTTGAAGAGGTATTCCTTGCTCTATTTTGTATTTCTTGGTCCTTTATCAAAGTTTAATGGATCATAAACCTGTAGGTCCATTTCTTAATATTCAAAAGTCTATTCCATTGATCTGAGCATTTGTCTTTATTCCAATATCGTGCTTGTTAATGACTTCTGCTTTATAGTACAATTTAAATTTAAAAATTCTTTTGCCAAGAATTTATATAGCTACTCATGAATTATTATTGCTCATTAAAAATTCAGGATTATTTTATTGAGTTATTTGAAAAATGTCATAAGGATTTTTATAAAATCTCTACAATGCTTTGGGAATTACTGCCATTTTAATAATGTTATTCCTTCTAATCCATGAATTGGCTAATATTATTTTAACATAAAATTTATACCAACTCTGGGGCCGGGTAGGTGGCGCTGGAGGTAAGGTGTCTGCCTTGCAAGCGCTAGCCAAGGAAGGACCTCGGTTCGATCCCCCGGCGTCCCATATGGTCCCCCCAAGCCAGGGGCGATTTCTGAGCACATAGCCAGGAGTAACCCCTGAGCATCAAACGGGTGTGGCCCAAAAAAAAAACAAAAAAAAAAAATTTATACCAACTCTGGGGCCGGAGAGATAGCATGGAGGTAAGACGTTTGCCTTTCATGCAGAAGGAAGGTGGTTAGAATCCCGGCATCTCATATGGTCCCCCAAACCTGCCAGGAGCGATTTCTAAGCCTGGAGCCAGGAATGACCCCTGAGCACTGCTGGGTGTGATCCAAAAACCAAAAAAAAAAAAAAATTATACCAACTCTATCCCTCTATCCTAATTTCTACTTAGTCATTCTTCAGAAAGCTCAACATTAGGCAATATCACACCTCATAGTGACAGCATGGAGATCGGACATTTGCCTTGCATGCAGAAGGATGGTTGTTCGAATCCCGGCATCCCATATGCTCCTGGGCCTCCTAGGAGCGATTTCTGAGCATGGAACCAGAGTAACCTCTGAGTGCTGCGGGGTGTGACCCAAAACCCCCCCCCAAAAAAAACTCTCAAGCATATATTCTCTATATAAATACATGTTTTGAATAGATATAAAGTAGAAATCTTCAATATTTTTTCATAAAACTATGTTCTAATATTCTTTTAATTTATACCGTGCTTTGGACAGTATTGCCATTTTAATAATGTTAATCTGCCCAACCCATGAACAGGGAAAATTCTTTTAACATAAAACGTAACATACCAACTCTATTCTAATTTCTACTTAGGTATGCTTCAGGAACCTCAAAATAAGGCAATATTAAACTTCACCTTTCCCACAAATTTGGTTTTCTAGTTTTTTTAGATAAAAAGTCAAACCTCAATTAAATATGTATGAAGCATATTTTCTGTATATATCTTAGTATTTAGATACAATATAGCAAGCTTTAAGAATTTTGCAGAAAACCATGTTCTAGTATTCAGTAGTGTGGATAAGCAATGAATCTATGAAACTTTATATTTTGTACTCTGTATGACTTATCATTAATTAATTAAATTGGAATTAGGCAGCAACACTTTGTCCTTTCTATTTACTCTCTTTTGTTCCTGAGCGTAAGCCAAATAACCTCTCTTGGGATTTTTGTTTGTCTTGTTTTTCTTTTATGTATCTTATACAATAATGAGCTGAATGTTTATTTTGTTTCACTATCAGCCAGAGCAACAAGATCCTGTTAAACATGATTATTCTATCTGAATTTCTTTAAAGTTTTTTTTGTTGCTAGAGCTATTTCTTCCATTGTTGCAACACACACAATTGCAACAGGATTGAAGCCTATCACTGCCATTATATAGAGTGTCAATTTTGACTTGCTGTTTTAATTTCCTTTGTTAGAAGACATTGTTCTTCTAGCTCTTCAGAAGTATTGTTAATTCATGTAATGATGATTTTGTATAATTATTTCTAGAGGACTTTTTCTGAGACGTTGTGCATGTGGTTGCTATTATATTTTTTCTCTTCAAAAATTGATAGATTCAGTCCTTTTGGGGGAGGGGGTTGGGTCACGCTGAGCAGTGTTAGGTTATTCCTGACTCTATGCTCAGAAATCGCTCCTGACAGGCTTATGGGACAATATGGGATGCTGGGATTCGAACCACCATCCTTCTGCATGCAAGGAAAACATCCTGCCTCCAAGCTATCTCTCCAGACTCTGTTCTTTGTTTTTAAGTTTTATAATTTTTTTAAATTTAGGAACAATGATTTACAAAGTTATTCAAAGTTAATTTTTAGGTACCTAGATTACTCGGATACCTGAACTAGAACTGAGATTAGAAAAGGAAAGAAACTGAAATTAGAGAACTAAATATAAGTAAATGGGGAAGGGAGCAGAGGCCTCAGATACACTGGTGATGACGAGGTGTTATTTAATATTTATATATATTTATACACATATGTGCGTATACATATGCCTATAATATATATGCATACATATATATGGATGGGAGAAAATAGGATGTCTGATGGAGGAATTTGAGGCTTATAATGGAATAGGTATTGAAAAATAGCAAGTCAGTAGAAAAACAAATGTTGAGATAACTTGGCTATAAATTACAAGTTTACTGACTTTCTCCTAGGACTAACTAATCTAAAAAAAAAAAACAAGATTCCAATGATTCCAATGATTCAAATACAGCCCACAACTAGACCATAACACATTTTTATTATTATTTTGCAACAATCTGATAAAGGATTATTATATTTAAGGCACTGGTAGATCTTTAACATAAAAACTATACAATTCCATTAAAAAATGGGGAGAAGACATGAACAGTCTTCCTCATAGAAGAAAGACAAATGGCCAAAAGACAAATAAAAATGTTCCACATCATTAATTATCAAGTTATGCAAAAAAAAAAAAAGAAATCAAAATGGAGATAACATCTCACACTGCAGAGACTGGCACACTTCACAAAGAACAAGAAAAACCAGTGATCACACTTGAATGTGGGGAGAAAGAGACTCACAATCACTGCTGGTGCAAAAATTGACTATTTCAGTCTTTCTGGAAAACAATCTGACATTTCTAAAAGTTCTAGAAATTTAAGATCCCTTTAGATCTGGAAACTGGACTTCTTGGAATATACTGCAATATCTCAGAAACAAGATAGAGAAAAATATATTTGGATCTCTATGTACTTGTGGCACTATCAATAATAGCTCAAAAATGGAAAGTACCCAAGTGTCCAAGAATATATGACTAGGTAAAAAATACTGTCATTCATATACTCAGTGGAATCTACTGGGTCATAAGAAAGCTTAATTTCATGCAGTTTTTTGATTCCTGGAAAGACACACAGAGTATCATGCTGAGTTGTTAGAGGGAGAATGATCAACATAGAATAATTTCTCTCATAGGCGAGAAATAAAGAAACATAATGGTGATATAATGAATTCCCAAAAGCAATGAAAAGAAAGAAAATGAGAACATTCAGTAGGAAAGAAATTCTCTGAGGGTGCTATGTGGTAGGAGACAGGTGGGTTGGGAAATGCCTACAGTGGAGAAAAGCTTTCTAGCAGAAAGAAGTGGTAAAATGTTAACTGTGAAACTCTATTAGTAGCAATACTTTAAATCACAATGTAAAAATGTATTTAAAATGGTCTCTTGTAGGGGCTGAAGCAATAGCACAGCAGTAGGGCATTTGCCTTGCAGGCCGATGCAGGACAAACATTGGTTCCATCCCGGGCATCCTATATGGTCCCCCAAGCCAGGAGCGATTTCTGAGTGCATAGCAGGAGTAACCCCTGAGCGTCACCTGGTGTGACCCCCAAAAATTGACTTTTGCAGATGCTGACTGATGGGAGGCAGATGGGAGTGTGTGGGGAGGGAAGTAGTCACTGGTGTATGATTGATGCTAAAACATACATGCCTGAAATTAATCATGAAATCATGAACAACTTTGTAGTTTCATGGTTAATATAAAAATTAAAATTAACAAAAAGAAAAGTTTCCAGTCTAAAATAGCCCAAAGACCCCAAAGGATGTTAGATTATTTTCTATTTTTTTTGGAGGCCCCTGCACTATCAGTCTGAGCAGTGCATTTTCTGTTACTTAATTTGTTCTGCCTCAAATGTTTCATTCATAGTAAATTCTTTGGATACCCCAAGGCTTGAATCCTGCAGAATTCCTGCATTTCTTCCAATCTCTATAATAAATTGCCTACTCCTTTCCTGTGCTCATTCTTTTTCTTATCTGCAGACAAGAAAGAACTTCCTCAGTTGGGTCTCAAACCCCCAGATGTGGATCAGGGCTGTCTCTAAGAGGCTTCCAAGGCTTGCCAATTTTCAATGGTTGTCTTGGCTTTTTCCTATTCTGGGCCAACAGGTCTTGAAACTTCATGACATTTCTTCTGGACCCTGCTTACTTTTTTTAACAAAAATAATTTCTACTCATTTTAAACAAACTTCCAATAATCTATGGAAATGGAACTTTTTTCACTTTTGCCCAACATGCCATCCACAATTCTCTTAAGAGGAAAATTTTGCCACCATAACCCTCCAACCTGGGCTAATCTGTGGGTCTCTTCTACCACAGAAAGGTGCTTAAATCTTAGAATCAACTTTTCTTTTACCTTGGCCAAAAGAAATCTGTTGCTCTCATTAAAAAATTAATAAAAATATTAGGTTAGTTCAGGATCAGGTGTATTTTAGGTTGAATCCAAAATCCTCCTAATTTGCTGGTCCACCTCTAGGCATCTCAGTCATGCTGGGGTCATTTCCTCTGCCCTCAGTTTCCAAATTCTTGTATTCCCTTTTATACATATCTCCTTTTCAGGTAAAGAAACTGTTTAACCAGCCTGCAATTGAACTCCAAGTCAGTCTGTTTCTATTCCTTTCCGTTTACCCTGAGGGAGATAGAATCTCTGATTCCTCTTCCCGCTGCCTCCTTCTGTCCTTCCTTGTACAGTCCATGAACTGGCATGTTAGATTCCTGGTTGAAACATCCCAGACTTCAGACATGAGTGAGTCAACCCTCTAATTCCTCTGAACCTGGTTTAAGATAGTCTCAGGGGCTAATATTTCTGGAATTGTTTTTATTGTTATTAGCACCTAGGCTGAAAGACTATGCCTTAAACTGTGGGCACCTGTTGCCAATCAGTCACGAGATAGGACATCTCTTGTCCTGATTTTGAGATGACTCCCTAGATCAGACCATCAAAGATGGGCCTTGGCATCATCTCATCCATAACCCCTTTCCATTTTTAGACTCACTCCTTGAATGCTTTCTCAGTCATTGAGACCAAGTATGAAACATCGCTTGGCAACTAGTGTCATTTCTCTAACTCCAATAGTTAAGAATCTTGTCTACAAACTATAGGACATTAAAAGTTTTCTTTAAAATAAATAAAACAAAAATTAGTAACGCATATTTTCAGATGTCATATTACTTTTTATAATTTTTACGGTGTTGTATGCCTGTTCAACCCATAGTTAATCTCCGCAAAAGCACTGGCCAATTTTCAATGGTTGTCTTGGCTTTTTTCTATTCTGGGCCAACAGGTCTTGAGATTTCAGGACATTTCTTCTGGACCCTGTTTATGTTTTTAACAAAAATAATTTCTACTCATTTAAAGCAAACTTCCAGTAATCTATAGAAATGGAACTTTTTTCACTTTTGCCCAACCTACCATCCTCAGTCCTCTTAAGAGGGAAATTTTGCCAGCATAACCCTCCAACCTCTACCAGATCTAAGCTCAATAAGCTCAAACCTAAACCCATAGCCCTTTTTTTTTTTTTTGCAAAAACAAACAAACACGCAAAGACAACCCAGATCTCTGCCCCAATATCTCCAAAGGGCTTTTTTCAAAACTGTGTTTGTATGATGGAAATTATGTGGTCTAAATTAAATCTCCCTAAAAAGATGCTTTCCACATATCTACATTTCAAAGGCATGCAAGCTAACATCCTCCTTGTCAAAATAAGCACCTTTATCTAGGATGCTCTAAAGGCCCAGCCATTGCTGCATTTTGGCCCCAAAAAAGAACTGGTCTAGTCTCCCTGACTTTACCAATTTTTCAAGTGAGATATATTGCAGTCTTTTGGCCCTCCTAAATACCTAGATTTGACAACAGTAGGAGAAATCAAAACATTTTTATCTTCATTATTTAGTAACATTTTATTATTTAACAAAATTACTATAATAAGTATTTTTATGTGACTGGTCTCAAAATTTTATATTTAATTTACTTTTTTTCTATTGAATGCATGCCTCCTGCTCATCCCCTCCTAATTTCACTAATGTATAAAAGCAAAAGTTTCCTGACTAAAACAACACAAGTAAAGAATTCCAAGAATGTTAAATTGGTATCTTTCTTTGGAAACCTCTAATGAGTCTTTCTGAACAAGTGTACTTTATTTCAATAAACTTTACTGAGCATAAATTTTCTCATTCCTGGTAAATTATTTTACCAAGACAAACCTTGAAACCAGAAATATCTAGGTTGGAGTACTATACATTCCAATAATGATTTTTCCCCAATAATGACTTTAAAATTATTTTATAACATGATGTAAAAAAAAACATTTCTTGGGCCTGGAGAGATAGCACAGCGGCGTTTGCCTTGCAAGCAGCCGATCCAGGACCTAAGGTGGTTGGTTCAAATCCCGGTGTCCCATATGGTCCCCCGTGCCTGCCAAGAGCTATTTCTGAGCAGACAGCCAGGAGTAACCCCTGAGCACCGCCGGTGTGACCCAAAAACAAAAGCAAAACAAAAACAAAAACAAAAAAAATCATTTCTTGAAGACTGATATTCTCCACTCTAATTATTTCTAAGGATATATATGTCTTATTCAACATAGTTTTAGAAATCCTGGCAATATCAATCAGATAAAAAAATGAAATCAAAGAAATCCAAATAGAAAAAAGAAGTAGTTAAACTCTCTTTAATTACAGATTACATGATGGTATACATTGGAGATTCTAAAGTCTCCACAATAAAAGTCCTAGAAACAATAAACCAATACAGCAAAGAGGCTGGCTACAAATTCAATACACAAATTATAGTTGCATTCCTTTTATACAACTAATGACTCAGAGAAGAAAGAGATCATAGAGTCTATCTATCCCATTTTAAAATAGTGTCCAAAACTATCAAATACCTAGGAATCAACCTCACAAGAGAGGTGAGAGACTTATACCACTAAAACTTCAAAACTATTAAGAAAATAATTGAAGAAGACTTATGGAATGTTTATAGTATCAAATCTGAATAAATGGGATTATATAAAGTATGGCAAAAGAAATATGGTTAAAATTAGGAGACAGCTAACTGAATGGGAGAATTTTTTTTCTCTCAACACTTCAGATAAAGGTTTATTATCTAGGATATACAAAGTACTGACAAATGTTTACTCCTCAAAATAAATAAAAATTTATCAGAAAGTGGGGGAAGAAATGAGTAGACACTTTTTTGAGGAAGATCAACAGATGGGCAATAGTCATATATAAAAAAGCTCATCATCACTTATCATTAATAAAATCCAAATATTGTCTTACACCAGTGAGGATGGCACATATCAAAAACAATGAGAACTTTCTGTTTTGGCATGGATGTGGTGAAAAAGGTACTATCATCCACTGCTAGTGGATATGCTGAGTGGTCCAACCTCTATAGAAAAAAGTATGGAAGGTTCAAGTAAACTCAAAATTGAGCTACCGTAAGATCCAACAATCTCTTTTTTGAGTTTCTAGCCTCAGAAAATTCATCCAAAAGGATCTATGCACACCACTATTCATTGCAGCACTCAGTAAAATAGCCAAGACTTGGAAGTAACCTAGATGTCCAACAACAGGCGAGTAGATCTGGAAGATGTGGTACATAATCACAATGGAATACTACATAGCAGTAAGAAATTATGCAATCATGCAATTTGCAGCACCATGAATGGGACTATAAGATATTATGTTAAATGAAGAAGAAGAAGAAGAAGAAGAAGAAGAAGAAGAAGAAGAAGAAGAAGAAGAAGAAGAAGAAGAAGAAGAAGAAGAAGAAGAAGAAGAAGAAGAAGAAGAAGAAGAAGAAGAAGAAGAAGAAGAAGAAGAAGAAGAAAAAATACAGAATAATCCTACCACTTATATGTGGTATTTAGAATAACTGCATGAAGAATTACAATGGTATAAACAGGAGTTGTCTTGAATCAGAGTATGTTACATGCAGAGTTTTCTTGTCTCCAGAGTATATAGCAAGGAGGAGGAATAAACTAAGGAGAAAAGGGAAACACATATATGAAAGGCTTGGTGCCAGGGGCTAAGCAGTCTCAGATGTATTTGTTGTGTTAAAAAAAGGACAGAACTAATATACAAGCCAAAGGTAACAAGTGGAATCAAGAGACCAAACTTTAACAATCTAAACTTAAAAGAGATCTGATATACTGGCACACTGGGGTTGAGTGGGATGTTATGGATCCATATGGGAAATATTAATGGAGGAAGATGGACATTGGAGGTGTTATTGTCCCTGGTTCATTTTGTGTCTGAAACCCATTTATGAAGAACTTTGTACATCACAATGGTTTCAATAAAATAAAATTTTAAAAAAATAATAAAAATAAAAACTGTTTGGATCTTGTGCTTTCAGTATAAACTCGAGCTTTCAGTACAAACTTTGCTCAGGTCTACCTCTTTACCCCTCCCTATTACCTGCCCCCAGTTTATGCTAACGAGTGCTTGCAATTGTACTTTGTGGAAACTTGTAACACCCCCCATGACGTATTTTGCCTTTAAAAGCTGATCTCCCCAGGCAATAAACCCCTTTTGAACAGCATGAGTTGCCTTAAGGGTCTTTCTTACTAACCTCTCAAGTTTATTTCACAGATCTGATCTGCTCTAGTGAATCCACAAATTACTAGCGACCCTCATTCCCACACCCCCCGCAGGTCGGGGGTCCCTCACCGAGGGTTGCAAAAAACCATGTTGTAAAACAAAAACATGTTGAAATTTCAGTTATGATTTTAAGTATCACTATAAAATTTTGGATTTTGAGTAAAAAAACATTTTATTTTATTTATTTATTTTTGTATTAATATTGTCTGTTCTCAATACTGAGAAAAACAATCTCATCATAGCTGATTTAATATAACTAATTTAACATCAGTAAGTAAACTTTAGATTTAGAGATTTCCAGTATATATATATTTCTTGGTAGAACAAAACATGAGGCTTATCTTTTATCTTTAATGAAATAGCAAATAAACTTATTTATAAATACTACACCCCTGCTCATTTGTGTTATTTAAGTAGTGAATTAATTATTAATAGTGTATTCATTTAAATTTTAATTAAGTAAACAAACATTTCTAACAATAAACTAAAATATATTTTCCTTTATATTATAAAATAGTAGAAGTAATAAAACAGTAATTAATTTTTATTTGGACTGCTTTGAAATGTAGGTAACACCATTACATCTGATATTTGAAGAAAAGAATTGTAAAGTCAAAATCTTATGTCTATCATTTTTATGAATATTGGTTCATAACTAGAAATTAATATTATAGATAAAATCATGAATATAATAAATATTTCAAGTAGCATTATTATTTTATTGAGTAATGGAAACAACTAAATAGTTATGCCATAGGAAAACCGATTAATGCTATGAAATAATTTTAAATAATAATGGATTCATGGGTGTTTAATTTAAAAAATCATCACACAAAATCTTTTTAGAATACTAATTTTTAAAAACCAGAAATATGTGGATCAGCAGTACTATACTATTATAGTAATATACGGGTAGATGTAGATATTTATTTTTATGAATAGATACATATTTATATTATGAAACATTAATTAAGTTTAAGAATTTAAAATGGAAGTATTCATGTCAATTTAAATGTTTCTTATGCAGCTTGATCCTGAAGTTTTCATGTGAAAAGATTCTTTCTGATCCACTATTCAGACAATTCACAGAGAGATATGAAATAAGGTCTAAAATAAAGGTCACTTCTCCAAATGGGTCACACGATGTGTCAACCCAAATTTCTAACATTCAAGGATAACAATTTCTCACCTGAATGTAGCTATACTTTCCTTTAAAGGCAACAAATTGGGTCACATAAAAAGATTTCTTCTTCCAATAGAAATTATGTCATAAATAATACTTGTACACAGCATTGTATAAAGTAACAAAGCTTTATTATTGATTTTATTTAAATGCCCTTAACACTAGAGAATGTGAAAACAAGCAATTATTTTTCACTGTCAGACAAATTAGAATGTTAAGTAAACTTGCATCAGGGATATAAGTTTTATGTAACAATATCAGTGTTAAAGTCAGAAACTAATTCTGCCTAAAGCAAACTTGCTTTGCATTAATATGTTGCATTTTATCAGTTTTACTTTTAAGAGCTAATTACAAAATATGTACAAATGAATTGGTTTGTCACTGATGATCCTTAAAAATATTTATTGTTGGAACAAATTTTCCTGTGTAAGGACAGAATTTTTTTTTTTTTGCAAATAAATAACATTTTTATCTCGTCTTCCAAAGAGCTATAGACAAGATTTAGGGGTTCTCAAACTTTTTAAACAGGGGCCAGTTCACTGTCCCTCAGACCTTTGGAGGGTCTGACTATAGTAAAAACAAAACTTATGAACAAATTCTTATGCACACTGCATATATCTTATTTTGCAATGAAGAAACAAAATAGATACAAATACAATATGTGGCCTGTGGGCCATAGTTTGAGGACCACTGGTAGACGTTTCTCCTTTTAGTGATAAATAGATTATGCAGAAACATACTCAGTGCATTTCAGTGGAATTTTGATAATGTGTTCTTGTTCAAGAACATGTTTAATTTTATAACTGAATTTTTCCAAAATAATATAAAAACTTGTCTTTGTGACTCATTTCATTTGTAGTTATTGCTGAACTCTCTGGGGTCTCATATGTAGCAACATCAATAGTAGATTTAATAACTACTATTAAAATAGCTATCAAAAGCTTAACATGCATTATCATTAGGCTCATAAGAACATTACTAAGTAATGAATACGTTATTGTACATTTAGTGTTTCAGATCTTTAACTACACTCTATACTCGAGATATGTAGTTGTTTTCATTTTCATATTGTTGCCCCCAACATTCTACTTAGTTTCTTGGTTTTCTATTTTATTGATTCACACTTTGATTTTCATTTGTTTATTTGTTTATTTTTGCCACCAATGTATGCAGGCCTCCTCTGCTTTATGTTTGGATTAAATTTAGACCTTTTACATGCAAAGCATGAACTAAGACTTATTAATTTTTTCTCCAGTCCTGATCTTAAATATTTCTACTGATTTATAGTTTATTCTTATTCATCTATATTTTTCAAGGGCAAGTTGTGGTCATTGATTTAACCTTGTTTTCTCTCTCAATACAAATAAATATTTAGTGCTATAAATTCCACACTAAGTCCTTCTTATGGAGCACTCTACAACTTTTAATAACTGGATTTATTTTAGTTCCAAACACTCTAATTTTTATTTAATTTTGTTTTGGGGCTGTGGGTTATTTTACTCCTAATATTTGTAGATATTTTCCAGATATTTCTGTTACTAATTTCTAGTTTAATTCCATCTTATAAGAGACATGCAATATATATATCCTGAATCTTTTTAAAATCATTGATAACTGGACCAGAGAGATAGCTTGAAGGGAGGTAGGACATTTGCCTTGCATGCAAAAGGACAGTGGTTCAAATCCTAACATCTCATATGGTCCCCTGAACCTGCCAGGAGCAATTTCTGAGCATAGAGCCAGGAGTAACCCCTGAGCGTTGCCAGGTATGACCCAAAAACAAGAACAACCAAAAATCATTGATAATTATATTAAAGTCATTCATTTAATTGAATTTTTCTTGTAAAAGCAGTTATTTTTAAATTTACCTAAGCACCATTGTTACAAATATGATCATATTTGATTTCAATCATAAAATGCTCACCTTCCCAGTGTTAAGTTTATTATTTTAATAATAAATATATATGATAAAATGAATGAATAATCTGCTATAAACAAATTATTTTGTAAAATATTATGAATTATTTAAATAAGTCTTTATATATAAAACAGGTAAATACTGCATTTATATAGAGAAAAGTCAAATACTGTAATTGTAGTGATTGACATGCACATGTCAGATAGAAATGTAATACTATAAAGTATGCACGTCATAACTATTGCAAATGATTATTGGATGCAAAGTTAACAGAAAAATAACATCTATATTTATTCTAAGACAGGTCTGTACTAAAAGATTAAAATGTATTGGTAATTCATTTAATAAGCATGAACCCTACTTTTACAAAATAATTAACATAAGTCTCAGAATGTTAAAGTATTTTTTAAATTAATTTTTAAGAATTGTGTGTTAGTGTGATTAGACCGAACTCACGCTAGAATGCAATTAATGGGCATCGTGAGTTAAGAACCTTAATATACTGGGAAACTTTTGTTTGAAAAATAAACTTCAGGTAAGCAGAATATTGATTTCAAAAAGGTGACTTATGTAAACTTCTTTTTTTTTTGGGTGGGGGAGTCACACCCGGCGTCAGACAGGAATTACTCCTGGCTCTGTGCTCAGAAGTCGCTCCTGGCAGGTGCAAGGTACCATACGGGATATGGGGATTTAAACTGGGGTCTGTCCTGTGTAGGTCGCATGCAAGGCAAATGCTTTACCACTGTGCTATCGCTCTGACTCCAATGTAAACTTCTTTAAGCACTAGGCAAATTGCTTAGATTATATTCTATTTTATTGGCTTATTTATTTATATTGTCTTATAATTTTAGATGTAAACAACAGCAAATGTTACACTAACAGAATTTTATATTTCTCAGATCCCTCTTTTACATATACTACTAATAATAAACAAAAATAGCCTGGAAAATAAGAAAATGAGTTCCAATCCACACCATTTAGCATACCTTGATCACGCTTGAAGTTTATTACAAAAGATAATTATCCAAGATATATATGATATTTTCTTTTTTGCTAATTGATCAATCTCTTTTGATAACATATAGTAAATTAAATGCATAAAATTATTTATGTATATTGAGATCATACATCAAAATACTGATTTACAAATATTATTTTATATATGTAACCTGAGCTAAAAAGAGACCAATTTAAGAAAAAGTGAAATCTACACCTAAACAAAAAAAATCTTGAAAATCAGATGTATGGATAATAACAGAATTATCTAATTGTATTATAATACATTATCTCAATTATCTTCATAAGTGACTAACATTTTATAGATATAATTTTTTATTTTATTGAAAATATTGTGATTTACAAAATTCTTAATAATTTGGTTCCAGATTTACAATGAATCAGGTACCACCACCAGTTTTTTTTGTTTTGTTTTGTTTTGTTTTGTTTTTGGGGCCACAGCCAGTGGTGCTCTGGGGTTACTCCTGGCTATCTGCTCAGAAATAGCTCCTGGCAGGCACAGGGGACCATATGGGACACCGGGATTCGAACCAACCACCTTTGGTCCTCGATCAGCTGCTTGCAATGCAAACACCGCTGTGCTATCTCTCCGCCACCACCAGTTTTGACCTCCTTCCACCAGTGTTCCCAGAGTGTAACCCATACCTCCCTCCTTTGCCCTTTAGCTTGCCTCAAGTTATAAAGAATTTGAGAAAATTTTTCTAAATTTTCTTCAAATTCCATGAGATTTAAATGTTATTTGAGACTACTCTGTAATGAGGCATCCACTGCCAATTTTATAAAAACTTTCAAATGATGAGTATGATGGTCTTATAGTATCGTGTTTGCTCATTTTAGGTCAAGGTATTTATTTTCTGAGCCATTGTATATATAATGACACATACACATTTTGTGATATTTTATTATATCTATGTTAATAAATCAATTAAATTATGTTGTTGATAAAGTTTGATTTTTGCTGAGTTCAAAACTTTATTTTTTACCATAGCCAGCAGAATAGCTAAGCATTTTCTTAGCACTCACTAATTGGCACTGATTGGCTCAACTGAATATTAAATTCTGCCACTTAGTGTGATTTTTATAGACAGACATAGACAATCATAAAATTTTATAGAGAAAATAGAATATAAAGATTTTATATAAATTTAGGATTGGGCTGGAGTGGTGACACAGGCAATAAGGTGTCTGCCTTCTGCGTGCTAGCCTAAGACAGACCGCAGTTCGTTCCCCCACGTCCCATATGGTCCCCCAAGCCAGGAGCGATTTTTGAGCTCTTAAGCAGAAAACCACTGAGCATCACCTGGTGTGGTCGAAAAACAAACAAACAGAAAAAACATAAATTTAGGATTGATATTAGGGTTTCTGTTTAATACACATGTTCTTAATTTTTGTATTATATGCTAACACAATTTTTAACGATAAAATATTTCACAAAATATTTTCAGACCTATTTTTATTGTCAATTCATAATCACAACATAAGGTATATTGCAAAAGAAGTATAATCAGATTCTACAGATATTAAATTATAGTAATGTACCAAATACTCAAATGCATGCTAGATTAATTGATAACTAAAAATAATTGTTAAATAAAAAGCTCAGTAAAATTTACATGTACAGAAAAAAATATTTGATCTTTTATATCAGTAAGACTGAACATCTGAATTATCTGAGTTTTATTTTTATAAGGTGTAATTTGTAAAACTGATAAAGCTTAGAATTTATCCCTAACTTTAATAGAATATTAGAAAATCATTTCTATGTAAAAAATGTTTCACTCCAGACAACTGGATGATACGTACATATAATTCTAAAAAAGCTATAGACAATTGGAAACATGATTTTGGTTCATTTTCCTTTTGTTCTTGATATTTCCCTCAAATACCAGAATTTTCTAAGATATTTCATAGCTAATTTTAAATTTCTACAGAATGTCTCAACCTTCATTGAATGTTAGTTTTTTACTTTTACTGAGATATTGCCATTGGTTCTATCCATTAACAATTAATTATACATGGTAATATTTGAAAATTATATTACAACGACTAAACCCAACTGAAAAAGGTAAGCTACAGTTATAAAGTGATTTTCAGTTGTTGTCAATTTAGTTTAGCCATTCATTCTTGCATTCAATAGATAATTTATAAAAATCAACATTATGTCAAAAACTTGTCCTTCTAGACACAACCCAAAGGATGAAAAATAAGATCTGAGTTAAAAATGAATTTTCTGTCAGAAAGATATCAAATATTCATGAATTGTAGCAGCAGAATTGTGGGAGTTTAGTATCAGGGGGACTAATCTAGTCTGAGAATCAGAAATATTTCTAAGAAAATGAAGCATATCTGAAAATTAGATAGGTTGAATGCAATAGTTATAAATAAGAAATGATGCATATGAAAATGCTTTGTGATACCTTGAGGTAGTATTTAGAATAATGAAGAAAACAGATAAGTTCTTTGGAATGCTAATATTAAGATCATGGAAATAAATGAGATTAGAAAAAATAAAGAACCATACCATGAAAGACCTTTTAAAATTATTTTTATTTCTAAATCATATTTCAGATTGTTATAGTTCCTAAAAATGATTTTAGCCTAGAAATATTGGCAAGTCATTTAAAGATAAGAAAGCTTTTAATTATATTAAATCACTCAGCTAAACTTAGAAAATGAAAAATGGATATTATTGCTTATAGAAAAGAAGTTAAAAAATCTTTTGATTATACTACAGTTTGGATAGATATTGAAAAAGAAGTATGTTTTCATAGTTTTCTTATATTTCACTCCTGTTTTTATACATTTCACTCCAAATGAACTTTTAGGTTCAAAATTTAAGAAGAAAGGATAAATATTTAAGAACGACACCCCAGTTCTTTGTGCAATTTATTGTCACTCATAGGAATAAAATATTCTGTAAGAAGCAAATTATGGAATGGGAAAATCAGGTTTTGTGGGTTAGAATATCCAGTGGTGTTCAGGGTTTACTCCTATTTCTGTGCCCAGGATCACAGCTGGCAGTGCTCAGAATAAGATATATAGTGCCTATGATTGAACTGGTAGTATTATCTCTCTGGCCTAGGAATGAATTTTAGGTAGTAAATTTAAGGGACCTTTGAAACAAGTGGTGGTATTTTAGCATTTGAAATCCAACTAAAAGAAGTCTGTATTCCTAATACAATATGGATGCAACTAACATGCTCATGAAAATGACATATTATTGTATTAAAATGAATAAGTGAATACACTTGAAATTTTAAAGGCTCCATAGCTTGATCTTATATACAAATTTTGAAGAAAAAAAAGGCTAAAATGGAAATAGTCTTATTTTTGATCTTACTTTTTATCCTTGTATAATGAGTTTGTAATGGTTTTTTAAAATTCAGATTACAATTTGAAGAGTATTACAGATTTAAGGTCTTTGAAGTTAGTTATAACATACTATTCTTATAGTTATATTTTAGTTTAACATTTGACTTGCTTCATGAGATTATTTTAAAATATATTATTTATTTTAGCTTGATGACAAATTCTCAGAAATAAATCACACTGTGCTTTCAGATATTTGTATTCATAATCTGTGCTTTACAGATATTGGATATGAAACTAGATTAGGGGCTTGAGTGGTCAGAAATTTGAGGCATGAAAAACAATGGCTTTGTGATTTAACCCAGGACAGTCAAGGATAAAATTAAATCAAAGAAGTTCATTTCCAAATACGGGTGCCACCAATAAATTTGCCTTTTCTGTGTCAAATTATCCACAGACCAGATAAAAAAGAAGCAACTGCCCCTAAAATTTCTCTCTAACCTCACTTTAATCTTCAATGTATATTTGCCTACATAAAATATAACTGAATAATTTACCTGAAATTACTTTTTTCAATATAATTTTCAATGTATTCTTCTTTTGTTTCAGAACTAACTATATGTTCTTTAAATCATTATTACAAAAAAATTATTTGATTGTGATAAAAACTTTTATTCATAGATTATTTTAGTAGTTTACTAATTACCTGTTATATATATTTAGATTTTAGTGTTTTATTTTGAGGGGGAGTGTTAGGTCACACCCATCAGTGCTCAGGGTTTGCTCCTGGCTTTATGCTCAGAAATAACTCCTGGCAGGCTGAGTGGACCATATGCCAGAATTTGAACTACTGTCCTTCTGCATACAAGACAAAAGGCCTATCTCCATGCTATTTCTCTGGCCCTAGATTTTAGTTTTATTCCAAATTACAACTTATTAAGGCATAAAGATACCTTTCATGTGTACTTAGGATGTTTTAAAACTATAAAAACTAATGTAAAAATGCTTAGCTTTGATATAAGGTGGTTAAACCTCTACTTCTAGAGTTTTTCTTGGTGAGGACATAATGAGAATAAAGACTTAAATGACGAAAAGGTATTTAATGGGAAATTGCTGATGGAAATCTAAGAATACTAAACAACTACGAATACTTCTAGAAACATCTTTATGAGCCAGTTTTACCAGGTTCTGATGTTAATAGAATGAATATGCTCTAACTTAGTGTGTATGATAAGATCTCGTTCAAATTCTATAGCAATATTTTCTCAATGATAACTATCCAGTTAAATGCACCATGTGCTAAAATATAGAAAGAAATCTAATTTATCTAAAGTTACAAGGAAAACTTTATAGTAGTTATTTTTCTTAGATTCTTGAAAGACAACTACAAATGAATCCATAAAAATGACATTGTAGTTAGTAGATAGCACAACAAATTTATATTATTCAAAAAGAGTGTATAAAGAGCATAGTTTGAGAGTGTGTTGGATAGGTGCATTAATTAATCCTGGGAGTCATCCATGGTTTAATAATTAAGGAATATGCTGACCTAAAAATAAATCCAAATAATAACCAATAATTATGTTGTGAAAGAAGAGATTTATGTCTAAATTGCTCCATCTTTTCTCTGTTTTATTATAAAAGTTATTAATTAAATATTATGTCTTTCTCTACCATTATTCAGAAATGAATACTCAATACTTTTTATTCTGTTTTCTGCAATTAGGTTGCTCTGTTAGTTTTTGTTTGGGGGTCATCTTCAGTAATAGAGCATTTTTCTGGTACTGCACTAAGAAATCATACCTTGCAAGTCTTGGAACATGAAATGTAAAAATTGAGCTCAGGTTAGCTGTGTGCAAGGCAAACCCCTTACTACTATAGTATTGCTTCATCCCCAGATTGCTCTTAACTAATACAGTGAAAAAATATTGAAAAAAATAAAAGCAGATATTTTCTTCTAATATATAAATTTATTTTTGTGATCTTAGAATTCTTATAAAAACATACATTTTATTCTCATAAATTGATTGCTTTTTTTCTATACCACTTCCATTTACCAAATATATGTACATATAGGTAAATAAAGGTATATATAGCTTTATATACAAATATTTATTTTTGCTAGGAATTGTGCTGAACAATTTAATTTTTAAAGCTCACATAGTACTATGATAGTTATATCAGATTATACAGCTTTTCTCCATGAATTAATATAAATATATATTTAAAAATTTAGAGGGAAGGTAAGATAAAATAATTGGCCTGAACTCTCTTGCGATGTTAGGGTAGAAAGCTATGTTGCCCATTCTTTACTCTTTACTTTTCTCATAGTTTCACATTCAGAAAATTGAATCTGGTTGGTGCCACAAGAGAGAGATATCTTGTTCAGGAAGTTGTGTCTTTATTTAAAAATAGATCCCATTTCATGATTTACATTTTAAGTCATGTAATAATGCACATGGTGAAAAGTTTTATTTACACTTTTCACAGATTCACTTTTTTCCTTGTCCTAATAATTTTGATTACTTCTGAATAATCTTCCTATGCTTTTATATATCTATAAACAAAATGAATGTAATTACATTGGTAGATTGGTAGATAGGCTTATAAATAGACCAATCGCTTCCTTTTCTAACATAAAAAGTTATATGCTATGCTCCTATTTTTGCATTTTAGTAAACAACTCAGCTCTGTCAGCTGTTTTTAGACAACTTAATTCATCATATATGTATTGAGTCCACTTTATCAAGGGCACATGCGACCTTAAAGGAATGTGTAAAGAAGCAGGGGACCTAGAAACCTCGACTTCAGGCAATACACAATCGTTGAGATTTGAGGTTGAGAGAATGAGTGAACATTACATGTGATGTTTGTATAACCTGGTAATTCTAGTCTGATTTAAGTTTTAATAATAAACAAATCCACCCTGCTGAAATTAATTAAGGTGGACATTCTTCTTTATAGCCAGTTAAACCAAGACCAATGTCTCTAATAGTTTTCTTGAGACTTTTTGCTTCAATAAGTATGACTCCATATCATTTATAATTATTCATTTGTTTTTAAATTATTACGTGACTTTTGCTATTTCTATTTACTCACATATTGTTTTCTCTAAGAATCTGGATCACTTATTACTTGCTTATATATGTTATACCATTAGTTTATACAACTATGTATTTATTATATGGTATAGTTCTCATCTATTCCAAATTTGTTATTACATCACCAAATATTTTGTTTCTTTTTTGTTTTAATAACTTTTGAATTACTGGATTTCTCAAAAAATCATATACAACATACCAAATATTATAATGTTATAACTGTGTGCTACTTATGTGGGATTTCTCTTTCTCATTTTCAATTCTTTTCAGCAAATATCCTTGAAGAATGAAGCTGATACTCTATTTTATTCTCTCATTTAACACAAATGCTATTGACCTATAAATATGCTTGACTTTTTATTTTGAATGAGCAAAGAGATAAAAAAAAACTACATGCAAAATATGATATCTAAAGTGAGAAGCAGAAATAAATCTTCTATAAAAATAACTAAAATTTTAAGGTTAATTATACTAAGACTATAATATAGGTTTCCTGTGACAGAAGAAAATGAAGCAAATTCTAATCAAAGAATAGTTGCACCAAAACATGAAAAACGTATCCTGTGTCCTAAGCGAATTCTCTTTACTCCAAAGAAAATATATAAGGTCTTTGTGCAGAGATGTGGCATATCTCTCATGTACAAAGATTAAAAAATATATATTTTGAAAAATCAGTGTGGAAACCATTATGAGTTGAAGTGGTTGATAATGAGGAGCAGTGTTGTTTCAGGGAACTATTTAATAAGGCTGGTATGTCTTAAATCTAAAAATGCTGCAATTCATGTGGCCAGAGTGGTGGCGCAGGGCATCTGCCTTGCATATGTTAGCCTAGGTTGGACCGTGGTTCAATCCCCCAGTGTCCCATAGGGTCCCAAGTCAGGAGCTATTTCTGAGCACATTGCCAGGAGTAACCCCTGAATGTCACCGAGTGTGGTCAAAAAACAAAAACCAAAAACTAAATAAATAAATAAATAAATAAATAAATAAATAGGCTGCAATTTGAAGTTTCTTCCACATTGACAAGAATCAAGGAAGAGCAATTTTAGATCCCTGAAATTTCAGATTCCTAGACAGAGTGCATGAGCATACCTTATATGAAAGAGTACTTCCAAATTCCTTATTATTCATGTCTATGTCTATAATAAATCACAAATTTTTTTTTTTTTTGGTTTTTGGGCCACACCTGGCAGTGCGTAGTGGTCACTCCTGGCTGTCTGCTCAGAAATAGCTCCTGGCAGGCACGGGGGACCATATGGGACACCGGGATTCGAACCAACCACCTTTGGTCCTGGATCGGCTGCTTGCAAGGCAAACGCCGCTGTGCTATCTCTCCAGGCCCCACAAAATTTTAATAAACAGCTAATAAACCTTGAAATTGTCTTCTAAATAACATACTCTATATGGATAATATCTATTTGATTTATACCACAGACACAGAAGTGTTCCATGAACACTTTAGTTCCTGTCACATCCCTCCATGCTCACTTCATGGCTCCTATAATCTCAATTTTATGTCTCAGTATATTACATTTGACATCTTGAAGACAAATGTTAATTATTGTGGCTAGCAGAGTACTCAATACGATTTGTTCATTCGTTATTATGTAATAATTGGCAGGACATTAGAAATGTTTAAATTAATGATTTAATAATCACTACTGATCTTAATTAATTATATTTTATTGAAAACATTGTGATTTACAAAGTCATAGTTGGGTTTCAGACATCCAAAGAATCAGCGCTAATCACACCACCAGTTTCAGATCTCCCTCCATCAATGCTCCCAGAGTGTATCCCAACCACTAACCTTTGCCCCCCCAAACAATCTGCCAGTATAGCAGGCCCATATAAACTTAGATGGTTAGAGTTTGGGTCTCTTAATTCCACTGTTGTTGCATTTGGCTTGGGTGTTTAGTTGTTGTTGTTGTTTCTCTACCAATACATCTGAGAATGCTAGGCCCCATCTTTTCATATTTGTATTTGTCCTCCTCCACTCAGTTTCTTTTCTTCTCCTTGCCATACTCTGGGGCCAAAGGTATTCGAGACAGATCCCATTTAGACAGACCACTGCAATTCTTCTTATATTTGGCATCCTAATCATCATGTATTAGTGATATCATTCTGTATTTATCCTTCTTCTTGTTTTACTTCATTTGACATATTATCTTCCAGTTCCATCCATGTTGCTGCAAATTGCAGGATTGTATCATTCCTTACAGCTATGTAGTATTCAATTGTTTATATGTAACACATTTTTATGATTCACTGGTCCTATTTGGACATCTAGGTCAATTCCAATTCTTAACTATTCTTAACATATGATCAACATAGAAAGTGGAGATTGCTCATGCATTAATTGTAATTTCTTTTCATAGAAAAACAAACAAATGTGCTGTGCATTATTTTCAAGTATGTAATTTGCTAATGTGTTGAAGTTATGTTAGAATTATAAAAATCTGATACAGAATTTTATTTCTAAAAATACTAAGTGATGTATCTGCTGTTGTATAAATATTTGAATCTTTAAATCCTCTCTAAATATACACATATATTCTTTTTTCCTTTCTTTCTTTCATTTTTTTTCTGATCTGCTTCCATTGGTGACTCTATACTTTTGACTCCAGACTGGCAATATGAGGGTAAGATGACAAAAATAAAACACCAAACAACCTCATGAGCATTGCTTGTCTGTCTTTATTTTATTCTCTTTTGAACATTATTAAAATTCTATTCACTTTCTTTAATTAGACCCTTCATCACAATTAAAGTCCAATTATGTTTGTTTCTGTTGTGAAGCTTTAATTACAATTTATCCCTGTTAATCATCCCTTTATGTTATTTCTTTGGGTTAAATTATCATCCCATTATCTATGTCCTGAAGGATTTATGCTCTCCAGTGGTCTCTGCTGGTGTTTTCTCAGTAAGATTCCTAGTTTTGTGGTGTATAAAAAGTGGCTTCTTTATAATGTGGTAAGGAAACAATGTGTTTCTTACAAAATTTAACAATTAAAAAATTATTCTATTAAATTATAAACATATATATTAATTTTATTCTAGTAGCTTTTTAAATATCAGTATACACATTTCAATTAATTTATTTTCACATTTTAGTGCCCTAGCTGTTGTTGCTTCTTACCATCGGTTTGTTTTCTCTCCTTAGATTGTAAACTAGCTAGGGGAGGCCCACCAGCTACCATAGTTGCTATTGATGAAGAGAGTCGGAATGGTGAGTAAGTACTTCTCTATTATAAACAACTCTGAGGTATTGCTTTGATTTTTATTGCTGGATCTTCTATGTGTGTGCCACTCAATGAAATCTACAAACTAATGCCACAGAGAACTCCCTATTAAGTTTTTATTATTGGTTTGAAGTATGCCATTATTCGGAAATGTTTTATTTGCATTGCCTTATGAAACTCACTTGAATGGACAAGGGATGCTTAGTTTTGATTGTCAAAAAGGCCTTTGATTCAGGAATAAATCCAAATTCAATGAATTCAATGCACTGGATAATGTATGAAATTGTTCTTTGTCAATAGGTAGGGTTCATTTTCATGCATATAGTTAAGTCATTTAATGGACATGCATTAGTTTCTTTCAAAAGAAGTTGATTTCAAGTTAAATTTCTATTGTTCAACTTTTATAATTTACAGTGTAGGTACATAGCTAATGGGTAAAGGTCATAAAGATCATAAAACTACTTATTAATGAAGAAACTAAAGTCTGTAGTAATGGAAGACATTAGTTATCAAAGTTGTTTGCCATAATTAATAATAAATGATTGCATTGTGTTTTTCAAAAAATAATTTTTATAAAAAACAACTATAAGCATGATTGCCATTTTTATCCTCCAATACTCTTATAGACTTTACACTTTAAATATACATTTTTAAATTACCTTTCAAGGTCATGATAAAATGGTGATAATATAGTAAATGTTGACTACCTTCTTGTTGGGTTCTTGGAAACAAATGTGCAAAAATAGCACACAGAACTCCAGATATTATTGGTGTTATATTTTGTATATTTTAAAATTTAATTAATATGTTTCTATTATTGGTATGATCGTGGGTCTCAAGTTGGCCTGTATTTATATCTCTTTCTATTTTACTGAATATTTGTCTAAAGTCTGCTGCTTGAGTCACTGGGTTTCCCAGACTGCCTCACAGCAGTTGCCCAACTACTCTTGATTCCATTGGTTTTTCCTGTTTTCTTGTGACTGCACAGTGTAAAACCTGATCTATTTTCTGCCCAGTGAAAAGAACTGTCATTAGGGACCTGTGAGATAGTACAACAAGAAAGTCAGCTACCTTGCACTCGGTTGACCTGGACTTGATACCTCTTATACCTTGACCAACTCACCAAGACCCTGAATACAGAGCCAGTAGTAAACCCTGAGCACAGCTAGCTATGGCCTCCTTGCTAATAGAAATGGCCAACATTACTTTTTCTTGTCCTCAGGGCAAGTGTTTTTTTTTTTGTCTCTTTTGTCTTTTAGTGCCAACTCAGTGATTCCAGAAACTTGAATGGGTTTCCCCCAATAGAATCATTTTGTCATTGTAATGAAATCCTCTTTACTTGCATTGTAACAGTAATTCCTGAAAGCTTGTTTTCATTTCATGCTATTCTATGTAAAAATGTGTTCTGTTGGTCATTTCATCTATACTATTTTAGTAGTGGTTTTTCTATTGGGTTAATTTTATAATCATAGGTTTCATTCCTTTGAAAATTTGTCATATAAACCTTTATGTTTATTTCTTTATTGCTCATGATTTTGGATTAATTGATATGTTTTTAGGATTATTCATCTCTGAGTGGTGACTATAGAAAATCTTTGAGATGTGTTAAAAATGCAAGAAGTCGAAGTTCTGGTTATAATATTATTATTATTTTGTCCTCTGAGTCACACTGGAATTTCTCAAGAGTTACTCCTATCTCTGTGCTCAGTAATTACTCCTGATAGTCTTGGGGGACCATATGTGATGATGAGGTATTGAACCTATGTCAGTCTCATGCAAGGAAATCACCCTACCTACTGTGGTATCACTCCCGCCTTATGAAGCTCCAATTATTAAATAAGCTCAATCCTTAGTGAACATAAACTAATATGTAGATAAATGATATTATATGCCTTATATATTAGTTATAAACCTTATATTTATCAATACATAATAAAGTAAGCAAACTGTATCAAGAAAACTTTCTTTGTCATATAGTTATTGTTAATTTGTGATTAACTATTTTTATAAATAGTTGTATTTTATTAATATTGTGAAATTAAACCATTTCTTCTTTTTGATCAGACTAATATTTTAAATGGCATAAAATTATTCTCTACAAGTTGTCAGTTGTTTGACAATATAAGCTGAATAGAACTAAAACACTTTGTTTACTAAGTAATTTGACTTGATCATGGTGCAATACAAAGCTTAATTTGTCAACCAAATAATTCCACAATAAAAACATCTTTATGTTAATTAGTCCTTACTTTTTAAGGAGCTTAATAACTCTACTGAGAAGTTGCTATAGCAATTGAGAGAAGTAGTAAAATTTCAATATTTGTGTTTTAGAAGATTGTGATGTGAATAATTTTAGTACTGTTGTATTCTTTAATTGACATATTTTGTAGAAAGTGCCAACTTCTCAGAATGCTGCCAAAATTACTTGAGTGTTATCACAAGAGATATAAATACTAATTGAGAGACTAATATTTCACATCTGTCCTTTAAATTAATTTCTAAAAATACAGTCATCAAATGAAACTCTATGCCAGAAATTTTATTGTAGTACAGAGTAATCCTTGTCTCAAAAGCCAAAGAAACAATCATGAAAATTGTATTCATGTTTTCTTTTGTCAATATAAGAAATATTTCTAGGGGCCGGCGAGGTGGCCCTAGAGGTAAGGTGTCTGCCTTGCAAGTGCTAGCCAAGGAAGGACCATGGTTCGATCCCCCGGCGTCCCATATGGTTCCTGCCAGGGGCAATTTCTGAGCGCTTAGCCAGGAGTAACCCCTGAGCCTCAAATGGGTGTGGCCCAAAAAGCCAAAAAAAAAAAAAAGTAAAGAAATATTTCTAATAGCAGTAAATATATATATATATATAGAAGCATTATTTTTTTGCTGAATTCCCTTAAAATAAATCATAGACAGTCATCATCATGTTCTCAAAATAAAATATGTTTATATATGTTCATTGTACAATGATAGTTTGAGAACAGGCTGCTTACAGAAAAAAATGTAAGAGGATTTCTTGTTTACTAAGTCAGAGATTTGTAAAAGTTTCTTCTAAAAATATATACACAAAAAAATTGCCCATAGATGATTTTAGCAGCTTTACTCATAATTCTCCCAACTTGAAATTAATGAGTTATTTCACAGAAAGTAAATGTGTAAAGAAATTAATAAATATCCACATGCAGACCATAAAATAATGTTTAACAATAAAAATAAATGAGCTATCAATAGATGAAAGCGAAGAATCATAAACATATGTGGCAAAGTTAAAGATTATATTTTTAAAAGGTTATATATATATTGTATATTTCCAACTATATAAAATTTTCAAAATGATAAAACGATAATGACCCTAAAATCATCAGAAGATTCTAGGGAATGGATGAGTAAAATACAAAATGGATTTTGTGGCAGGCAGGAGAAATAATGTCATAATATTGAAATTAATAATGCCTGCTATTATATAAATGTTGAAATGCATAGACTGTACACACAGGAAAGCTATGGCTTTGTTTTATTATGGAGTGTCAACATATATTCAGCCTTTGTTGACCATTGTGGAGAATGTATTGATGGGTGATAGTGAGGCAGTATTCTTTTTTTGAGAACTGAAAATATATGGGATTTTAATATATCTGTATAACATTTTTTAAGCTAAAACCGCTCTACAAGTTTTAAAAAAAAACCTTTATAGCTTCTACAAATATGTTTTCATTTAGAAAAAGAGTGATGATGCAAAATTTGAAAATAGCTGTCAACAAAAGTTGGCACAATTGATTCAAGTAAGAGCTTTGCCATTCTTTCTTAGAAGCATTAAATGCAGGATGTTAACCATGTTAATAATTGTATAATTATTCATGCCTCGAGGAAGACAGAAGAGGTCAGTAAAAAAAAAAACTCGATAATTTCAATAATTCACTTCTTTTCTGCCATTTCTCTGGTACAATTGTATGTGTAAAATAGGTTGTGAGGGCCTGCGAGCTAGCACAACTGTAGGGCATTTGCCTTGCACACAGCCATTCAGAAAGACAGCGGTTCGATTCCCAGCATATCATATGGTCCCCAGAGCCAGCCAGGGCCCATTTCTGAGCATAGAGCTAAGAATAATCCCTGAGCACCACCAGGTGTGACCCCCCACCCAAAATAAAATAAAAAAGAAAATGTGCTGTGTGGAGAAGTTGTATTTTCTGTCTGAAACCATTTTGGTTTTGAAGAGATTTCAAAATTACCCCAAAGCAATGTTGTCCAATTTTTGACAAAACCTAAATTAGGCCATGATGGTACTTCTGCAATAAGAGTGCTCTCCTCTTATATGTAGGAGGCCATGGGTTCAATCCGAAGCTCCGCACTAAACAACCAAAAATGCTGTAAGACAAAAAGTGCAAATAAATATGTTTTTTTTTAAATCTTCATTTAAGCATCATGATTACAAGCATGATTGTAGTTGGGTTTCAGTCATAAACAGAACACCTACCTTCATCACTGCAACATTCCCATCTTCCCTCCCCATGTCCCCTTTTCCTCCTCCCAACCCTTGCCTGTGTTTGAGATAGGCATTCTAACTCACTCACTCCTTAAGATTGGCATGATAGTTTTTAATGTAGTTATTTTCTAACTGCACCACTACTGTGTGTTGAGATTCATACTGTGAGCAAATGAATAATTTTGTTACAACTTTTATTTCTCTATACCCTACAATTAAATCTATATTAAAATATATAAACAAAGAATTAGTTGCTCTCCATACCTGCATAGTGCTAAATGAAGGTTTTGCATTCTTGAACAAAAAAATAATTCTAACTAACCAAAATATATTCATGAAAATTCTCATAGGTTAAAAAACTTCATGTAATAAAAATGTTACATGTAAATATTCAAGTTCCATGCACATTTGTGGACCTTTTTCTTTTATCACGATTGGTAATATTAAAAGAATATTCTTCTAGTGATTATTTCTGATGTCTCTTGGGGATTCTATAATAGTGCCAAAGAATTAAACCATGATCATCCGCATGTAATACAAATACCTAACATGCTATTCATGTGCAAGATCCTTCTCTTTTTCCTATTTATTTTTATTTTCTTTCTTTATACTCTAAAGGTATAAATTATCATAAAAGTATAACTCCAAGAAAACTAGACTATAAAGAAGCTCAGAATAAAAATTGATTTTTAGTATTTAAGTAATGATTACACAATGTTATAAAGTACCTGTGGAACAAGATAGCAAGAATTAGGCTGGAGAGGAGTTTTCTTTTGAACTAAAAGGAGATTCTCAAGAGGTTGACTGTGCTAAGAATAATTGGTAATAAAAAAGATGTACTATTACTTCAATAGACAGAATTATAGTCTTATGTTAATGTTTAGAGAAAATTACTATTGAACATTGAAATTCTTATCTTAACCTTTTTCCAGCAATGTATATATCAATAAAAGGAACACAGGAGCTTAAGATTTTCCAAAATTTTACTCTCAATGTTCCAGTCTGCTTCAATTCTAATAACTGTTATTAGAATAATTTAGAGTAACTAATTAGTAACTTCGAGTTACTTAGAGTATTTACTATAGGGTATATATGTTTTCTTATTTCTAATGAGAATAAAATATAATGTTCCTTATATGACTTTTATATGAAATGAATTCTGGAGTACAGGATACTTCGTTAGATATTAAACCTTTGAAAACTATAAAAGCTTTACTGATTAAAAGTATACAGTGCAATTGGATCTAGTATATATTTTTAGAGAAGGGATATTTCTAAATGACGTTGAACACTTAATTTTTGTGGTGGGGGAAACTACCCTCCTAGGAGTTGTGGGTAAAGTGACAATATCATTTGCCATGCGAGTCTAAAATCTGTTGATATCTAATATGCAAAGTCAAATCAAAACAATTTGGAAGTCAACGGAGGGTTGGAATCATTGCTGGCTGTGTTTAGGACTTACATCTCACTCTGTTTCAGTATCAATCCTGGCATTGCTTAGGGGATATTTGTGTATCAAACCCAGGACAGGTATCTGTAAGACAAACATCTGAACTGCTCTCCAGTCCCAGGAACAAGCATTTTGAAATAAGATATTTCTCATAGGAAATAAAAGTATAAACCTTACAAGCTGAGGGATCTGATAAAGATAATATGTCCCCGTGCCTGCCAGGAGCAATTTCTGAGCCTGGAGCCAGGAATAACCCCTGAGCACTGCCGGGTGTGACCCAAAAACCACACACACACACAAAAAAAAAGATAATATGTGCAAAGTAGATCAATGTTAAAATATGATCTGAAAACAAGAACCCCACTCTCCCAACACTTATTGCAGCTCTAGAATCTTTTGCAGTGGAAGCCGGACAAAAATAATCAAAAATATCTAGATGTAAAAGGAAGAATTCAATTTGTCATTTATTTGCAGGGCATGTGATTTTATCTATTGAAAAGCTTCAAAAATTCAGCTGAAAATGGGTATTAGCCAGATAATTCAGTAATGTTACAGAGTATAAAGCCAGTTCACAGAAACCAATTACATATATAAGAACTAGAATGAGACATCTAAAAATATCAGTTTTACAATGAAATAAAAATAAAGCTCCCAGGAATAAAGGTAATAGCTAAGGTAAAAAAAAAAGATTGTGAAATAAAAACTATTACACAGTTTAAAATAAAGAGGACAGAAATTAAAGGATATTTGTTCTTAAAATTTAAATAGTTTAATGACTAAAAATGAGCATGCTATCCAAAGTAATTTTTGGATTTTACCCATTCTTTTCAAAATTCTAATGTATAAAGAGAGTAGAGAAAGTAGGGTATGGCATTTGCATCGCACACAGTCAAACTAGGTATCCCATATGGTCATTTGTGTATCACTAGAAGTGAATTCTGAGAGAAAATCAAGGAATAACATATGAACAGTGCCAGGTGTGGCTCAATAACTAATAAAATCAAACAAAAATGCTAATGACATCATACAAAAAGCAAAAATAAATGTAAAATTTCATGAATCCACAGAAAAATCTGAATAGGCAAAGCATTGATGAGAAAGATATTTGCCTTGTTTTAAATATTGCTGCCAAAATATAAATAATTTTATTCTTCAATTATAGTAGCAGTATAATTCAAATTTCCTATTATATTTTAATTTTATAATAAAATATGTCTCATGGAGAAATATTATAAGACTAGAATAATTTCTAAAATATTCCTACTCTGCACTTCAGATAAAGTATAGCTGACTAAGCAGTTATCTTACATACACTCAACCCTGGTTTAATCTCCATTACTGAGATGATCCGTTGGGCATTGCCAAGGGAGTTTCCTGAATGCAGAGTTCAGAATAAAACAATAATACTACCAGGTGTTTTCTAAAAGATAAAATAATTAAATGAATATATGCATGAATGAATGTTCAAAATACAGGACAGTTATCAAGCCAATGAAATGTAACACTATTACGTCATGGTTCTTAACACTTGGACACTCCAAATATCTGGACATAATTTTTATGTTGAGCTAAAAATTACAATACTCTCATGTAAATGTCCCTCTTAGAAACCTGAGTCTCAAAGAGAAAGTTAAGTTCACATACTGAAATAATAATTGGTTACAAACAGCATTGCAGAGAGATAAACTAGTTTTCCCATTGGAAGTTTAAGATGCATGCTGACATAGATGGCTTGTCATTAACAAGCTTATCTTTTTGGAAAATATTTTTTCATTTGTAAAATGAGTGAAGGTACATTCCATTTTTTAGAAAATTATCTGAGGGACTTTATATGGTATATAAAGTATAATGTACAAGCACATTAGTGTACTTTATATAGAATGTAACCTCAGTAATTATTAGCTATTAGTCATGTTAGCTTCTCAATTATCTATTCTATAGACACATTTCTGTTATTTGCTGCATACAGCAAAGTTATGCTTACATGAATCTTTGTGATATGTACATGTCTATTAAAATATTTCTTTTTCTCAGGTTCACTCTACTAAGTGCTTATCTAATAAGATATTGTTTTATTTCATGCACATTTAAAGAAAACTACAAAGTCCAGGTTTTATTTGAAGCATTTACTTTGTACTTAACCCACAGAAAGTACTTTACTTTAGTGATTTATATTGTTTGAGAATGCTGATGTGATTTTGATGTACTTTTCTCTTGAATTCTATAGTTTCCAACTTAAGAAATGATCATCAATAATATTTGATCATTATGCATCAGATATAATATAAATACATGCATTTTATTAAGTTATTCAATATTTAATTATGAAATGTTTTGATAAATATTTAGTCAAAGTATATAGAAAAGAGCCTGGAGACCTGGAGAGCCTGCAGAGCCTGAAGTGATATGATACTACAGTGGGTAGAATATTTGCCTTGTAATTGGATGACTTGACATCCCATATAGTCTTCCATGCCCCCACATAGACTTCCAAGTCCACCAGGACTGATTCCTAAGCAGTCAGGAGTATCCCCTAAGAACAACTGTCATTCTCCTAGAATCAAAGATATTCTATTATTCAGTTTCACCCTTTGAAATCTAGGTCAAACCAGTGATTTTTTTCTTTCTTTATAATGTGGTAAATAGATATTAGAAATTTCTTATGATTAAGACTGAAACAACTAAAGATCTATATTACTCAAGGATAATAGATCTTTTCCCAAAGTTTAGTTCCAAAGATAAAGACGATTTATTCTCATTTTAGGATTGTATGTAAACCAATGTGCCTCAGAGGACCAACCCATGAGGAAGTGAAGTGAGGGGTTAGGGAGTTTACTTAGAGAAAAGAATGCTTGCGATTATGATTGAGGCACCTCAGCCACTGAGGACATGCCTAGTGTGGGTTTTTACTGGTCAAGGTTGTTACAAGCACCCATATTCAGGAATTGTTTTACAGTTCCACCCATCTGTCCCAGGACATAGCTCTCAGCCATACCTGAAGTCTATTAGTTCTTTTTGCCTGGTGCAGAGAATGATCCTCTCACTGGAGTTCTCAGAATCCTGTGGATTCAGCTCAAAGAGAAAGAATTGGTCTTTGCAGGAAAAAGAAAGCCAGTCCTAAGGGATCCTGGAAAATTACCCTCCTATTTAGAAAATAATTTCAGGTGGAGGTGAAATAGAATTAAAATAGTTTTATTTAAACATATTTTTTAGAGACATATGATGGAGGCTAGAGATACAGGGACAGAGAGAAATAGACTGAGAAACAGAGAAGCAATGAGAGAGAGAAATGAAGAAAATAATACAAAATAGAAATAAGCATTCAAGAGAAAACACAGGCTTTTGGTGGGGGTGAGTGTGAGAGGGTAGAAAACAAAACAAAACAAAAGAACAAAGTAAACAGAATGTCTTTTGTGAAAAGATTCTAAGTGGCCTGGAGTTTCTTTGTCCCAGTAGAGCTCAGGATTTGCATCTTAAAGCGAATGTTCTTTCATTGGGGTTACTTCAGGGCAATACATTTGTTTCTTAATTTTATTATTTCTTCTGAAACTTCTTGCAGGAATTCCTCCAATCTATCTGCCTACAGCATTATCAACCTTTATGGTTACAGTTTGAGGAGTCCTGAAACTTTTCTCCCAAGAAACTCAAGAATAGGTCTTTAAATCATCAAGACAGGCAAGACACCTTTTTCAGTAATACTTGACATTGAAAGTTAAGTCCTTATATTTTTAGCTAAAATGAAATGGCGAAGAAGAATGTGAAATGTGAGGCAACAAGAAGTAAAACATTTTTATCATGCTTTAACACTTAAAGACCTACATATCATTTCGACTGCAATGATTATAGACTAGGTTTTCATAATTCTTTTCCAGGATCAAAATAGCATCTTCCCATCTCATTGAATCTTTTTATCCCTTTTGTACCTTTGAATTTAGAGACCAATTCACTGTCTCAAAATGACCCTGTGAAGTGCAAACTCCTTGTGCACTTTACTGTTAAATCCTACTATAAGGGACTGGTGAAGAGCAGGCAGGTGTAATGATTCTAACTCTCAGATTTATTGAGTCACTCATGTGTGGTTTTCCTGGAGCCTCAAATTACAAAAGGAATAGTTAGACGTCTCATATTGATACATGACTTTGTGCCTGGAGATGATCAGAAATCCAAATTCTATAATTTAATGTGGATTCTAGTCATTTCATTCCTTAAACACCTGTCATAGGAAATGAAATAAAATACTATTTAGGCATTCAGGACTATCAGATACTCATAACTAGTATGTCATTTTAGGACTATTTGTTCAGACTATCTTTGCTTAATATTGCAATTTCTTATTCTTAAAATATTCTTCAATAAAAAAACCTTGTATTACATATAGAACTTCTTTCTTTTTCCCAGCCTCCATTTTTATTGTAGTATCATGATGTACAATACTGTTAATAAGAGTTTCTGTGTAAATCTTTCAATAGCATACCCACCACCAACATGTCTGCTTCCCTTCCTTGGAGGACCCTTTCAACTTCCTCTGCTCCAACTCAGTTCCTTTATTGTTGCAAGTCAGCCCCTGAAGAGGTTGACTGATGAAGGGATAGAGGATGAGGTCTTTCCCCTTCAGCTCGAAGCACGTGTCATCCACCCTGTCTAGCCAACGGTTCTGAGGTGAAACGGCGGGCAAACAGCTCGCAGACCATCAGGCTTGTGGAAATATTAGCTTTATTCAGTGGACAAGACTGAAGTCCAAAGCCTCAGCATCAGTTCCTGCCAAAAGTCTCTAGCCTTCCCCCAGACACTTGTTTTTATCCCCCAGAATCAGGTACTACCCAATGGTGGGATCAGATACCACCCAATGGTGGAAGCAGAATCAGGTACCACCCTAGGGTGGGGGCAGAATGCCAGGTCACACCCTAGGGTAGGGCACAATCACTGATCAGGTTAGGATCAGTAACATAATAATCCCCTAAAATATTTACATACACAACACTTTATTTTTTACTTTTGTCACTGCAGTATTCTGTTGGTTATCAGATTTAGTAGAATTAACATCTACTAAAATGAATTAACATCTACTAAACATCTAATACTTAACATCTAGTTAATATCTACTAAATTGACTATCGTTATTACTTTTTCTTGGTAATAAAGTGTGTGAGACTTATTTAAATTATATTACACTAAATTTTGCTTATTGCAGCCAACAATAATTTCATATTAATTGACTTACCTCCAAATTTTTTCAAGGAAGACAGAAGGTAGTAATAAAATAATTAGAAGGATCTTATAATTAAATCTAGAATTAATTATACATCAGCACAGATTTGGCATAATCTCCTATACCTCTTGACTCTGTAACACTAGCCTAAGGTCTATAGTCCAGAATGATGTTCTTGGGAATAAATAGTTTTCAAGCCAGATTTAAGTCTCATTTAATTTGCATTCTCCGAAATATTTTTAGAAATATTTTAGGCAAAGTTTTAAGCAAAGTGATTATTTAATAAATTCCTCAAATGAAAATCAGTTCTTTAAAAAAAAACTCTACACTTCTCCTTAAACCATTTGTTACTCGCTTAGTATGTATGCACCAGATACAACAGAAACCATTCAGTATCTATTGGTACTCCTCCTATATGACTTCTCTCAGCATAATTTTGTAAGAAGACAAAGATATACACCTCAAAATATGTCTCTGATAGGGGAGTTGTGTCTTTGTAGGTGTGTGTTTGTTTAGCAGGAGGAACACTAAAGCTCATAATTTTACCTTATAAAAAGTATATATAATGTAAAAAAGAACAGTACTCATTCAGTGATCTTGATGGATCTTGATCCAAATAAGTGATGGATACTGAAAGGTGTAAAGTGATATGAATGATCCCTTATTATTAATAATATTGTAAACCCCAATGCCTAAATGAAAACAAATAAATAGAAAAACTTGTCCTCCTTCTTGGGGTTGGGAGGGAAAAATGAGGGGGTACTGTTGACAGGATTTGGATTCTGATGAAGAGATTGATGTTTGATTATTATATACCTAAAGCTCAATTATGAAGCTTTGAAATTCATGGTGATTAAATTTTAAAAAATAAAATTATATGATTTAAAAGTAACTGACATTTATTTTTAAAATATTGTTGAAAAAATAGAAAGTGAAAAGAAGGGTATTTCCTTTATTCATAAACAGTTCCTTCCTTTTTGATTGAGAAGATCTAATCCAATTTATTTTTAACAGAGGATGCAGAACATAAATCTATATTTCTTCTTATTTAATATGCTATCCTTGGTAACGTTCCAAGCTAATGAGCTCTGCCACACATATTCCTTATCTTTTCAATCCCATAGCATCACAAAAGCAAGGCAATTGTTCTACTATTGTGTCTATGTCCAGCCTTATAGAAGTAAATTTAATCTAAAATTTAAAGCAATGAGATGAATGTTCTCCATAGGATTCCATAGGTGATTTATTTGAAGTACGGACAGAGACAATAGTCCCAAGATGGAAATTCCTTGTTTTCTTGTTTTCTACCAACCTCTGTCACTCCTTGGAGACCTAGACCTCTGTCACCTCTGGGAGACCTAAGCCTCTATCAATATTGGACATCAGAGTGAAGAATATAGTGTCTGTTGTAAGCCAAATATATGTCAAGAATATCATGGCCCCACCAACTCCATATTGCAGCCATCGAGCTGCACCTGAAATCAAGTTCAGTGGTCTTGAGTCTAGAGTCTCAGTAGAGTTAAGATTTGTTCATCTCAGGGATGTCAGGTATAACCTTATTCAAGGTTTTGAAGTGATTTTATTGCCTTCCTAGAAAAGAATTTGGTGGCTAAACTTAGAAGACATCTAACTTGTATGAAAAAAAATTGTGTACGCAACACAACAGATAAAGTTTATTATATCTTGGATATACAACATACTCAAAAAGATTTACTCCACAAAATCTAAAAACCCCATCATAAAATGGTTAAAGAAATGAACAGACATGGTGGAGGAAGGTCAACATTGGTAGTGGAATTGAAGCTGATTCATTGTCTAGGACACCCAACTATGAATGACTTTGTACATCACAATGGTTGCAATAAAATAAAATAAATAGAAAGGCACAGCCTGATTTGTATACATTATGGAAGAGAGAAAGAGTGAGAGAGAATAAGAGAGAAATAGCAAAAAACACAGCTTCTGCACAACACACATCTCAAGAAGGCAGATATAGGCAGCATGTGTTCAGGCAACAAGTGGTATGGTGTACAAAGCAAGGCAGCAGCATATTTACACACATAATCTTCCTTTGTTCCTGTTGATTTATACCTGCTTTTCCCAAACTTCCCCATGTGGGATTTTCTTCCTAGTCAAAAGTCCATAGGGTTCAGTCAAGTAGAGATGAGACATTTGGGGGGGTTGTTTTGTTTTGTTTTTTGTTTTTTTTTGGGGGGGGGGATCACACCTAGCATGCTCAGAGAATCATATGGGATGCTGGTATTCGAACCACCATCCTTATGCATGCAAGGCAAATGCCCTACCACCAGGCTATCTCTCCAGACCCAGAGGACTGAAACTTTTGAAATCCTCCACCATGTCCATTTCACAGCCTTTACTTCCTATTGAAACTTCTCTATAAGAGGGTTCAGCCCCTGGCTTTTTTTTTTTTTTTTGGCGCCTGTTAAAAATCATATTTGGCCTTAAACAGCTCCTTGTAATAATGCTCCTAGCAGCTTTGGGCTAGTAACAGATTTGATTCTTCAAATCTTATCTCAGTTTTATTACGTTCCAATAACTCATTGTCTAGAGGATCCTCTTAAATATCTGCCTGCTGCCTCACCATCCTCCTTATCAATTGCTACATAATGTTATGCTTGTATTAAGTATTAATTTATAAGAAGGACAGAGAGCATGTATGATTGGAAATGTTATTACAGTTATGATTTTATTTTAACTTAGAAAAACTAGAGTCATGATCACTGTATAGACTGTCAGTATATAAATCAGGCCAGGGTAATAATTTATGATTCAGTAATTTTAAATGTGTACTATATACTTTGAGTATATTTTACATTGCAAAGCATACTTAATCAGTTTATTTTATAATGCAAGAGCTTATTAATTTGTTCTGTGAAGACAAAGTGAATGTGTCTGTGCATGTCTCTGTGTTTGTAGCTCACGCAACAGTGCTTAGGGATTATTCTTGGCTCTGTACTCAAGTATTACTACTCATAGATTTGGGGGACAATGAGGTGCTGGTGATTGAACCTGGGTGATCCACAGCAAGGTAAACACAATAGTTGCCATGCTGTTGAAGATTTTGTTTTAAATGTGTGAGTTACCTTAAAAAATTAAAGAATAATAAAAGGAGGTAGAGAGAGTAAAGGGGAAGACAGAAAGAGAGAGTGATAGAAAGGAAGAAGCTTGGAATCACAGAAATGGAGATGTCTTTTTCTATATTTTTTCCTTTTTTTCTGTGTCAAACTCATTGGTGTTTCTGGCCAAACCATTGGTGGCTCTGTACTCAAGGATCAAATGATCACACTTGAACTAGCTAGGAGGATCAAACAGGCTGCCAGGTATTAAATCTGGATCAGTTGTTTACAAGGCAAGCACTCATCTGCTTTACTATCACTGTCTCCTAAAAGTGGATGTCTTTTAGTGAGAGCAATTATTTTTTTGCTGGTTTTCCTAAATTGACGTGGCATAACATTAGTCCCTTTTAAAATGCCTATCTCAATTTATATACCTAGAGTACCTGACCAATAATACAGTTCCTCTAATACAATCAGCTATACCCAGAATACTCTATTTGTTTCAGTGCCACTCAATTTTGCTACTCAATTCCTAGAACTGGCTCAGCCATTCTCCTCCAGTGATAGACTTCATATGACTTTTATATTATATATTTTTTCACTTTTCTCCTGATGGACTCAGAACATATTGCACACAGTTCGTTCCTTACATGAAATTGGTTATAGGTATCTAACTTACTATTCCATTTCCTAGGATTGGCTAATCTATACAAAGCAGAAACTTCCTGTTTAAGAAGATCATAGGCACAAATATTTGGAGAGTAAAAGACTCTCTAAAAGACTGTAATAAGGAGACCCTTTGTCCCTCTTTCCCCCGCCCATTCCTCTTAATGATATCAGCTTATCATACAACAATAATTTCCATTTTATATTGGCACCATTTTCATTGTCATACCTTGAATTTCAACACCCTCAGTGATACTTTCCTTGCAAACATTATTCTACCACCTGACCCAGAATCCCACTTCTTTTCACCAGTACCCCAAAAGCTTCTCCCACCCTTCCTCTTTCCCCAAAGTAAGCTTGATTCTAGAGAAAATATCATCAGTTCTATATCTTTCCATTTGTTGTCACTGTACTGTTTTGTTATATCTTACATATAGGATGGAAACATTTTATTTGCTTTTAATTATGGATTGGTGAAACCTACAATTGTAGATGAAAAAACTAGATTCATCAATTAACATTTTTTTTCCAAAAACCTTATCTATTGGGCAGAAGTGATAGCACATTGGTAAGTCATTTGCGTTGCTCTTGGCTGATCTGGGAGAGAAGATGGTTCAATCCCTGGCATCCAAAACATCTCCAGAGCCAGGAGAGATTTCTGAACACAGAGCCAGGAGTCACCCTTGAGTGTCCCCGAATGTGGCCCAACATAAAACAAAACAAAACAAAAAACCACACACACGAAGAAAAAACAGCATCTATTTTCTTCTTTCTTATATATACCATATTTTCTGGCGTATAAGACATATAAGCCATATTTTCTGGCATGTAAGTTTTAGCATGACATATACCAGCATATAAAACAACTCCCAACTTTTAGGAAGTTTTCATAGGTTGAAGGGTTGTATTAAATGCTGGAAAATACAGGTAAATTAAAAGAAAAATACTATGAATAATCTTATGCTAATACTTTTTTAAAATTTACATGGAATAGATCCTACAAATATAAACATTTTAAGTATAGCAATAATCTAAAAATAAAGTAAAATCTGAGTATTCAAGTATAAAAGTGTTTTATGTCACAAGAAGAGGTTTTACTAGGGAGATGTGAGTACATAGGGTGAGCTACATTTTGCCAGAATAAACAATAATATCTTACATGGGTTTATTGATGTATACAGTCTTAGCTACAATAAGTCCAAACTATTAAGGACTACTTCAACATTTTGGGGCCGTAAAATATGATGGGATAAGCTTTCCATATCTGTGGTTTTTGGAAAGGAAGATTTTCCTTGTCTTACATAGTTCTATGCCCTGATTTTAATCTCTTGGTATTGTTCCACATGATACAGGTAAAAAAAAAAAAATCTAGCTCATTCTAACTATAAGCGTAGTTTTCTAGGTTTTCCTGTTTTGTTTTATTTTATTTTTAAGATTTTTTAACCATAATCCCATTTCTTTTTTTTTTTTTGGGGGGGGGTGGCACACCCGGTGATAAACAGGGGTAACTCCTGGGTCTGTGCTCAGAAATTACTACTGGCTTGAGGGACCATATGGGATGCCTGGGATAGAACTGCAGTCCTTCCTAACTTACCACATGAAAAGTATACCCTCTACTACTTGAGCCAACACTCTGGTCCCCATTTCTCCATTTATACTTTCTATAGCTGACTAAATTATCTAACAGTAATTCTCTTTGTTATCAGCATAGCATCTGTCCTAGTTTTCCTTACTGAGTAAGTAGCTGTCCTCTGGTCCTGAGTTGCTATAATATTAATTGAATTTTCTTTGTTTTTTTTTTTTTTTCTATTTTTATCCTTCTTTACTTGCCTTGATTCAAATCTAACTTACTATGGAGGTTGGGATTCAGAAACCATCAATGTTTCCTAATAGTACCATCAGCATCTCTTACACACTTATTACCAAATTAATTCAAGTACAAGTACCGACACAGACAGGTAAAATTGTATAGCAAGCTAATAAATAGCAAATATACAGGAGGCAAAAGCATAAACTCTTTAAGAAGAATTATTACTGACAACAGAGGCTCATTGTGTACAGTTTGTGCAATATGCTTTTGTTTGTAGAATAAAATTTATTATGAGAATAAAATGTATTATGTATGGAGGTTAAAATCTCATTGTTTAAATGAGTATATATATAATAGGAGTATATATATATATAATTTTAAATGTGTATATATTAAGAAAACAATAGTATACAAGAAATAGTATAAAGAACAATTTTAATATAGCAAAGAAAATTTAGGGAGCCAGAGCAAAAGTAAAGCAGTAGGTCGTTTGTCTTGCATGCATGCAACAAGGACAGACCCAGGTTTGATCCCCAGCATCCAACATGGTTCCCCAAGCCTGCCAGGGTCAATTTTTGAACACAGAGACAGGAGTAAACCTTGAAGTCCACCAGATGTGATCCAGGGAAAAATTATTTCAAGTCCAATTCAACTATTCACTATAATTTTCAGGAATAATTCAGTCCTCACATTTTACTTAGAAAACAAAAACAAGATCAGAGTGAATGCTCAATGGCTGATCATATAATTTTCAGCACAGGAGGCACTGATTTGAACCCAGGACACCTTTTTCTCTCGGGTACATACAAAACTGACCCCTAAGCATTAAGCTGTGAGTATGGCCACTAAGCCAATAAACCAAAAGATCAAGGGATTAATTATGTACTTAAGAAGTGAATGTTAAACAGGAAATTCTCATACATAATATTAGGAAATGGAGATACATTCTAGGATAAAATAATTTAGAGTCTAGGTTTAATAGCATTTACTCTCTAAGATGAGAAGTTATTACAAAACACAAATAATTATATGATGATATACTAGAGACACACTTGATCCCCTGAGGGCCTCCAAAAGTCTTGCCTCAACACAAAAGGAGTATGTCTTGAGTACCTCCAAAACGAGTATGGTGGGACTCCAAAAAACAAAAATAAATAAATAAATATATAAAAGAATGGCCAATCTGCAATATATCCTGTTACAATTTGTGCAATACATATATATGTATATAGATGCTCAGAAATTGGAATATATAACTACGTGCTTACATTGGTATTTTTGCTTATTGTTTTTTTTGGACACTTTACCAGGCTGTGCTTAGGGATTACTTCTAATTCTGAATTTAAAAGCCCCTTTAAATAATAGGATTAAATCTAGGCTGGCTGCATATGAGGCGAGTATCTATCCAGCTATCCTCTGTCTAGCTCTATTGAGAAAATTTAATGAATTTGTTTGTTAATTTAGGTTTTTCTGTGGGCGTGACATACGCAGTTTTCCAAGGTTATTCTTGTCACTGTGCTCAGAAATGGTCTGTGGCATTATCTGAGGACTATATTTGATTTGTATTTGATTTTTATTTTTGCATGTCCAGCATCATACATTCTGTATGTTGTTTACATTTGATATTTTTAAATGAAGCAAGTGCTAGATAAATAATACAGTGGAAGGGTGCATGGCATCCATGTGCCGACTCAGTTTCAATCCTTGGTACCCGAAGGATTGCACCATCTAAGAGTGATGCCCAAACCAGGTATGAATCAAAATGAAAATAAATTAAATTGTAATTTAAGAAAAGAATAGAGGGGCCGGAGTGCCGAAGTGGTGGTGCAAGCTGCAGAACGTTTTCTTTGCATGTGCTGACCTAGGATGCACCAGTGTCCTATGTGATCCCCAAAGCCAGGAGCAATTTCTGAGTGCATAGCCAGGAGTAACTCCTGAGCATCACCGGGTGTGGCCCAAAAACCAAATAGTAAATAAAAATAAAATCATAGATCAATATATAATATGATTTTAATTATTATAAAGGACAATTCACATTGATTTATGCTTATATTGAGTATATAATAAATATATATTAAATAATGAAAATAGACATAAACTTTAAAAATATCACCTCTTGTGAAGGTTATAAAATACTAAAAATATTTAGAAATGAAAAATTAGAATAAAAGGAGAATGCAAACAGTACATTATACATACTTCTTTTCATATATCTTTGGACAAGTTTACTACATAATTGGCAGATCAAAAAGACTTTTGATTTCCATTTATAAATGACACCTGTCACATTTTAGACTTAATATTTTCGATTGATATCATTTTAGATACAATAACATAAAATGAGTTCTGTATAATTCAAAGTCCTGCAACTGTATTTTCAATATTAAAAGCAAAATGGAAGATAAAAGTGCTCTATATAGTTCTATAATATCAATCTATCAATCTATCTATCTATCTATCTATCTATCTATCTATCTATCTATATCTTTATCTGTATCCCAATCTCCATCTCTATATTTAGGTCATATTATATATATATATATATATATATATATACATACCATCTATAGATACACATATATAATCTATTTATATCCATATATAAACCATGACTAGATAATATTTAGTATTCTTTCAAAATAACATGAATTGTTGAAAATATAATTTAAAACTTGGGAAAATGATGAGTTAAATTCCTCTATTGTCAGATATAATTTTAGGGGATTATATAACTATAACTAATATAACTTGCACAACTTTCTTATTTTTTTAAAAGTGTTTAATCTACCATGTAGAAGATAACATTTGGCCAGTGAAGATTCAATTTAGAATTTTAAAATAGACAAAAAGCCTGAAATTACTACATGGTGATTATTAAAATATAAAACCAGTGTTGAACTGCCCCCTGCTAATTGTTTTTCTGTGAAAAACTTAAAATGATCTCTTTTTTTTTTTTTTTTTTTTGGTTTTTGGGCCACACCCTGTGACGCTCAGGGGTTACTCCTGGCTATGCGCTCAGAAGTTGCTCCTGGCTTCTTAGGGGACCATATGGGACGCCGGGGGATCGAACCGCGGTCTGTCCTAGGCAGGCAAGGCAGGCACCTTACCTCCAGCGCCACCGCCCGGCCCCTTAAAATGATCTCTTAAGCACTACCATATTACAACCCACTGAATTTTTTATAATTACCTCGAAAGATGATAATGATGTTAACAACAGTTTCTTTCATATGTACATGTGCCAACACTAATGTTTTCTAAGATAAACCAACTAGAATCTCAATGCAGTTTGACCATTGTTGACAATTACTGCTTATTAATAAATTTCTGTGCCTGAAATAATTTGGTAAAATATCATTCCTTGATTATGTGTATTCCAACTCACTTAAATAAAACCGGAAAGTTGATAAATTAAAAATTTACACTTTATGTGAACAATGTGGAAATTATCATGTCACAACTCTTATAATTCATCAAATTAGTAGAGAATTAAAAAAATACTCTAGATGTTCTTATTCTATTCACCCATGGTGGTATTTTCTATGTCTTCCTTTAAAATATTGCAGTTGATTTAGGTATTATCAGTCTTTTAAAATAGTTTTCTTAAATAAAAGTAAAATTAAATTAAACTTGCTATGTTAATTTAAATTATTCTCAGATAAGAATTTTAGATATAACCTATGCAAGAATAAAATGTGCCAGAGTATTTTATTTTAATACTAGCAAACTTATTTCTCTCTGGCTGTTAATCACTAGTGCTTCTTTGTAATTAAGTATAAATAGTATTGCTTAAAGCATGTCAGAGCAGAGTAGTCAAAATATAATTTTAATGTTTCCTCCTTTTGAATTTTCTTTAAATATTGCCTATTACCATATCCATAAATTATCTAATATGCTATTTTTCCTAATCTGGTAACTAGGAAAAGTAAAACTGGTAGAGTTGAAAACTGTTAAGAGAAAATCAAATTCTATCAGCCCAAATCCAAAAGACTATAAATCTTGATTTCCCTTGTAGAAACCATATAAATTTATTTTTTAGGAATTAAATAAGACTTACAATAAAATAGGAGCATCTTCTATATGATTTTTAGATTTTTTCTATTAAATTAGGAAATAATTTAATAGTCTAGAAATAATTCATTTTTGGTGATGGTATATTTTCTAACCAGTTATTTATGGCAAAGCTTTTAAGCATATTAGGAAATAAAAATTACCTACTGAGTCAGGTGTCTGCCTTGCAAGCGCTAGCCAGGGAAGGACCGAGGTTCGATCCCCCAGCGTCCCATATGGTCCCCCCAAGCCAGGGGCAATTTCTGAGTGCTTAGCCAGGAGTAACCCCTGAGCATCAAACAGGTGTGGCCGAAAGACCAAAAAAAAAATTACCTACTGAAGGTAGACTAGCAATTAGAACTGTATTAATTAGAGAAAAAACGTATGAAATATAGAATATATTATTTTGGGAGTACTGAAGAGATTGTCCAGTGTTTAGGGAGCTTGACTGGCACATGGCTGACTCAGGTTTGATCTCTGTTATCCCATAAAATGCCTCAAATTTCACTAGGATTGATATCTGATTACAGAACCAAGAGTAAGTCATGTCTGATCACTGCTGACTGTGACCTAAAACAAAATAAAACTAAAACGGGGCAGAGAGATAACATGGAGGTAGGACATTTGTCTTGCATGCAAAAGGATGGTGGTTCGAATCCCAGTATCCCATATGGTCCCCGCAGCCTGCCAGGAATGAAGAAGAGATTTCTGAGTGTAGAGTCAGCAGTAATCTCTGAGCGCTGCTGGGTGTGGCCCCCCCCAAAAAAAAGAACAAAAGAAAACAATGTATGTTATTTGCATAATATAGTAATTTATGTTTGCCTGAGATTAAAAATACATGCTATAAATAAATATATAAAATAATACTCAATAATATACCAGTACTATATATTTATAATATATAGAGTATATACTCTGGAATATATGTACATACAAATAGACATATATTATCATCAAATATGTGTGAATAACATGTATTTTTAAAGATTGTGCACACAGAGATTTGGATAAATCCATCTCCCCTAAAGATTGCATAAGCATTTTAATTAGTAAGTCTTCTGTAACCTGGCAGTACTCTTAAATTATAGGAATATAGAGCATATCAAAAATATACATTTTAATAATTTCATAAAAGAACAGGAGAAGCATTTGTGATTGCTCTGAAAAATCATAAAGATAATAACTACTATAACAGACATACTGAGTAATAAAGTGTTCTAAAATCCATTTAGTAATTTTGGCAAGTATCTTCAAATGAATTATAAGATCAAGTTTATCCATTTGACTAAGACAAATGAATCAATATCTAAAACAAAGAAAAGGCTGTAATTTAATAATCTGCTTAACAAGAGACAAAGAAAATGTTAAATATTATTAAAATAGCAAAAAATCGTAGATTGCCTGATTCAGAAAAGAAATATAATCTTAGGCTTTTGAATTGATCCAGAAAACACAGGATTTTTTTCTAATGTGCTACAGAATCCCTACTATTTGAATACATTACATTAAAAGTTAAGAATAACTGCTAAGATTCAACTGTGTATTAAAATAATAATTTAATAAAAAGTAAAAATAGGGGCCAGAGAGATAGCACAGCGGCATTTGCTTTGCAAGCAGCCAATCCAGGACCTAAGGTGGTTGGTTCGAATTCCGGCATCCCATATGGTCCCCCATGCCTGCCAGGAGCTATTTCTGAGCAGATAGCCAGGAGCAACCCCTGAGCACTGCCGGGTGTGGCCCAAAAACCAATATATATCATACTTACTTTTTCTTTGCATACACACATTTCTTTCTTATTTGCTAGTACTGTTTCACCTGTGTTTTCAATCAGTAGAATAATACTTTACTTAAAGTATGCTCAGAGTGAAATGTTTGTCTGATGCAACAGCAGAGCTAACAAGTACTAATCATATAATGCCCTACAAATAGTCACTGTTCTTTCAGAACTTATTTAAAAAAGAAGTGGAGACATCTGCAAGCAAAACTCAAACCATTGCTACTCTGAAGCAAATATAAATAAAAAAGGAATATATATATATATATATATATATATATATATTTAAACCATTCTTTAAAATTATTTTATTACTACCCTATCTCAAACTAATCCAAATATTCAAATTATTTAGTGAGAACAATTCAAGTATCCAAAAATAGTTATTTAAAATTAATTCAAAATTAAATTGATATAAAAATAAAGTCAACATTTTTGTTTTTTATGATTCAAATAAATGGTTGCATTGCATAATCATGATATAATTATATTGTAATATATAAATATAATGGAACATATATTAATATTGCATATACTAGATTACATTATGCATCATTATTTATATAAAATTTTATTTATACTTATACTAAATGATAATCTTTGTAAAATATATTTGGTTTTATTTCCATTAAATAATTTTAATGCACTATTATTACATACATACACATATATCAATAAAATTTTTCTATCTAAATTTTAAGTCAAGCTACATAATATACCTAGGAATTTTGTAATGATTTATTGTTGGATTAACTAGTCTTCACCCTAACCAAAGAAGGCTTCTTCTTTACACATATTTATCCCATCTGGGTGGAAAGAACCACTGGATAGAATCTCTATCCCAACTTTTTCTCCACCCATAAGGGTTGTTTTATCTTCCCTATAAAGAATGGTGGATCTTATTTTTTCCAAGTGGTTTGGATTATTTTCTGCAACAACCCTAATTTTAAACTTGTGTCCCCAAGTTCCTTTAGGTGGGATTGGGGTGTGTGTAATTATTTACATCGGGTGCCCAAATAGAGATCCAGAGACGTGAGAAGATCCTCAAAATGGTGAGTGACATGACCTTCTGGTGAATGACCACCATGATGGCCCCAAATGTGCAGTGCTCTTCACTAAAAGATTGGTGCATACATTCTGACCTACTCCATGTTGCTTTGGACCATCTACCTGTATTTCATGTTCTGGACTGTACATAACAGGTTGCGTAGAGATTCTCCTGTACACATTTCTCAAGAGTGAGGGGTTTCTTTGTGGTGGTTATGAGTTCTTAATTTAAGGACCTTCCCAGGGCTGATAATTTGTTGTTCAAAACTGGCACTAAATAAGAGAGAGTCCTGTCTCCAAGGATGATGCTACTGCCTCCATAGAAGTCTGAAAAGTAGCTCAACCAGAGATACTCCAAAGGCCCAAGCTTGGATTCAACTGAACAATCTTGTACTGGCAACCCAAGTTCTGGGCATTGTCAAATGGTTCAGTGTCCAGAATAGTTACAGATTTATCAACAGAAATAACACCAAAGAAGATATCTTTGTTCACAGAACAGCTATTAAGAGAAACAATCCCAGGAAGTTTCTGTGTAGATTTGGAGATGGGGAGACTGTGCAGTTTGATGTCGTGAAAGGAAAGAGGGTACAGATGCTGTGAAGATATCTGGATCTGGAAGTGTGCCAGTGAATGGTAGCTGCTATGTTCCCAATCAATATAGGTTCTGCTGATTCATCTCCCGTCCTCACTCAGCTAGTTCATGACCATGGTGACAGAGGACTCCTCAGGCAGGACAGAAGAACAGTGAAGGGGAGAGAGCTGGAATCTCTGGGAAGCATCTCAGACACCTAGGACCATCACCTTTCTTCTATTTAAATCACTTTTTGCAAAGACCTCAGCTCCATAACCTGTAATAGTTTATTGAGGTTACTGATGGGGTAGAGGCCAAAGAAGCAGACCCATTGTAGAGAAAATACGAGCAGAAAGTTAAAGCCCAGTTACAAAAGGCCTTTCCATCCCAGGCAACTTCAGCAGCCTACCATAGAAGATGAAGATGAAAAAACCTAGCCCAGCCAATACCAACTGAAGAGGAACTACTTTCAGATGCTCTTGCACCTGAATAACCTCCAAATATCAATTTTCTTCTAGGTTACTCTCTTGAGCCTATTTGCCGTCGGTCACTATATTGCTACATAAACCTTGTTCTACCATTAGAGATTTTAATAGCTACTCTTTTGTTCTATGTCCAACTTCAAACAGATAATTATGTATTCAAACTAGTAGTTTAATATTAATTTCCACAGTTCTTGGGAAATGCATAGTGTTCTTAGATTTTTAATGGTTCTCAGATATCCGAGTTAATGTTTCCCAATTTTTGTGATGCTCGATTGTGTATATCATTTAGCAATTTATTGTCAAATTAAGTATACCATCAAGAATATTCTAATATTCTTGTCCACAGGAGTCTATGAAAAAAGAACTTGAATAGTATTGAGAAGTATATAAAAAAGGAACTTGGATATATTAAATTCTTATTAGAGTGCTCATTATAAGAATGTTTTAGCAAACTTATTTTCAATATATATATATGAACATTTTAGCAGATATATAAGTTATATAAGTATATATATATAAGTATATATATATATATCTGCTAAAATGTTCTTATAATTTTTCCTAGAGAAGTTTATGAAAAAAGATCTTGGAGGGGGCAGTAATGGAGGCACCAAGACCAAACAGTTATAAGACCACTAAGTAATAATCTAGACACAGAGAGGACCACATATTCTAGCAGCCCCTGGGGGGAGAGTGGAGGATATGGGAGGCAGGATGGGAGCGGTTGTCGGAGGACAATTTGGTGGTGGGAATTCCCCTGATTCAATGAAAATATGTACCTGGAATATTACTGTGTACGATATGTAAGTCACTATGATTAAAATAAAAATTATATTATTAAAAAAAGGATCCTGGATATTCTAGACTTGTATTACAGTGATCAGTGTAAGAAGTTTATAAACTTGTTTTTATATTAATTATATCTGCAGAAAGGTTTGAATATGTATTTTCAGTGAGTGTATGAAAAAAAAACATGATTTGGGGCTGGAGTGATAGCATGAAGTTAAGGCATTTTTCCTTGCATGCAGAAGGACGGTGGTTTGAATTCCAGCATCCCATATGGTCCCCCGAGTCTGCCAGTAGCAATTTCTGAGTGACCAAAAGAGAGAGAGAGAGAGAGAGAGAGAGAGAGAGAGAGAGAGAGAGAGAGAGAGAGAGAGAGAGAGAGAGAGAGAGAGAGAGAATGAATCGCGATATGTGTAAGACAGGATACGGAAAGAGCAGACAGTTAACAGCCAAGACTACCGTCACCAGTAGTTATTTCTAGGAATTAGGAGATTTCCTCACCACCTTACTTACTATTAAAGTTTTTATTTTATTTGTTTTCCATTTTTATTTTGCCTCTGCAAATTATCAATTATCTATTTAATTTCTTGGGGTTCCCTCCTTTTGAGGAGAACAATGAACAAAATTTATGTAACCTATATCATTTTTTTAATAGAAAATGGGTGAATTGTTGGAACAGCCTGGTTTTAAACATCAAAAAAGTGGTTGGAAAACCCTGCCTTTACCCAAGTCAGTGGTATTCCCAACTTCCTCTTTCTTTTCTGTAACCCCTTTGACTTGTTAAAGTCCACCTGAATAGGTACTTTTGTCTCTCACTTTAATCCACTTTTCAGTTGAATTTGAAATGTTCAATAAATAAGTTTTGGTTTGGCAGACCCAGACAGACCATAAGCCAAGATGCCACCCAATTCCATAGTTTTCTTGTTTTTGTTTTTGTTGTAATTCTTCACAGTGATCCTCCTTCAGACCAGCCACAAGGAATTGGAAATATGTCATGGAAATTTATTTTTCAACTTACATTTATGGATAAAATCTTATATCTTAATTTTAAATATTATATAAAATCATAGATATACTAGGGTAAGAAGCAAGCCTTGCATGTAACCAACTCCCTTCCATTTTTTGTTACAGCATATTGTGTGTTGAGAATGACCAGGAATAATCCCTAGGAAGAGAACCATGAGCTCAGTCAAGTTTGGCTCAACCATGACCAATATAATTAGACATATCGTTAGAGTTCAAAACAATGTTACAGATTATAAGGCCTTGCATATGACTAGTCTGAGTTTAATCTAGGGCATCCATATGAGCTCCTGAGCATCTCCAGGAGTGATTCCTTAGTGCAGAACCAGGAGTAAGTTCTTAGCTTCTCAGCATATGGCCTCAATCCAAAAGCAAATTAAACAAAATTGTATCTATAATATGTTGCACTGGGTTGAATTGTTTTAAAACTCAGATTATCAATTAGTCTGTTTTATTTAAGGATTTCTCCTGAGATGAGGACTTCTGATTATGTGAGAATATTTCCGGTGCCCAGCATCAGTTAGTATTTTCAGAAAGAAAATATTTTTATGTAGCCATCTTTTTTTGACATTTTTCTGTCCATTTCTAGCACATTTGAGTAGATGTTTAGTTTATTTTCTTAATATAACGCATGTGTAAGTTGAGAAACTTCTTGCAATTTTTGATGATGTTTAAAACAAGAGGCAGATTTTGATTAATATGATAGTCATTTACCTTTAAAACTAATATATGTTTGTGGAGATGTGGGTCTCAAGCAGGGATAGCTCAATGGGGTAACATCTTCATTATACACATAAGGCCATGAAAGTTCTTGAGAATCAATCAGGCTTGGAAAAGGAAGAAACAACAACTTGTTTCAGAACTACGTTAACATATGTCATATCCAATAAATGAAGAATATATATTGAGTAATTAGCCCCCAGTGATTGCAACAATAAATTAAGGGGATAGGGTAAAATAATAATAATAAATTATGATAGAATACATTGACTGAAAGTTACCACTTCTTGTATCCTTAAATAACTTTTCAGGCTCATAAAATTGTTACAGTTATTTTGTAATACTCCCACATGTAACATAAACTAATTTATCATATGAATTATTTGTGGAGCATGAAAATCCCAAATAATAATTAGACTCAGAGTATGCTTCACGTAATAGACACTTGGGTTTAGCAAACAACTAATACTGCAGCCCTCTGCAGGCCTCACTAACTCCAATTCCTCCAGTCTTACTGTGCTTTAATTACTAAGGTCTGCAGAGTGTTTAATTATGTGGCTGTATCACAGTTTCTTTAGCCACTCATTTATTGTCAGGCACCTGGGTTGTTTCCAGATTCTGGCTATTGTAAATATTATTGTGATGAACATAGGAGCACAGAGGATATTTTTGTATTGTGCTTTGGTGTTTCAGGGTATATCCCTAGGCCTGGTATTGCAGGATCATATGGGAACTCAATTTCCAGTTATTTTGAGGAATCTCCTTATTGTTTTCCAGAAAGGCTGGAAAAGATGGCATTTCATAAACAGTGAATGAGAGTTTCTTTCTCCTCACACTCACATCGATACTAATTGCTCTTGATCTTTGTGATATTTGCCAGTCGTGGCATGAGATGATGACTCATTCTTTTGATTTGCATCTCCCTGAGGATCAGTGATGTGGAGCATTTTTCATGTGCCTTTATATTTTGATGGGGTAATATTTTTCTTGTTAATTTCTGTTAGTAGTTTATATATCTTAGATATTAGCTCTATATCAGATAGATTTGGGTAAATAATTCCTCAAAATCTGTGGGTGGCTTTTATATCCTAGCCATAATTTTATTTGAGGTATAGAAGCTTCAAAATTTAATGTAGTCCCATTTGTTTATCTTTGCTTCCCTAGCTTGGCCAGCATTGTTTTCTCCTTGAAGAAGCCTTTTAGTCTCAGTGTCATGGAGTGTTTTCTTCTCTGTACCTTATAGTTTCAGTTTGGAAACATGAGGTCATAAAATTAGCCTTTACAAGACTGAACATGGAGATTATTATGCTAAGTGAAATGAGTCAGAGGGAATGGGACAGACATAGAATAGTCTCAATCATCTGTGAAATATAAGAAAAATAAAAGATAGTATAATTATATCTAAAAACAGTAGAAATGAGGGCCGGGTGACCAGCCCATGATATGATGCTACAATGAGCAATTATTACTCTAACTGCACTGACATCTTTCATGATAATAATAGTTAGAATTAATTACTGTGAACAAGATCTGGGTGCTGAAAGGTGAAAAAGTGATATGCTTGGGAACACCTCATTGACAATAGTATAAACCAATAGTACAAACAATGTCAGGAAGGTAAAAGGAAGAGGATAAGACAAATAGAATTCTTGTCCCAGAGACAGGCTGGTGTTGATGGTTGGGTGGAAAGTTTCTCTGATGAAGGGTAATTTACATTCTATGATTGAAACCAAATTATGAACATTTATGTAACATGTTGCTTAAATAGAGAAATTATTATTAATAAAAATTAGCAAGGGCTGTCTCATATGCTTCAGATCAACAAGGGTTGATGAAACAATAGTTAGATGAGCTGACTTGCAGAGTACAAAAATGGCATAAGTAATTAATAGTAGCATAAGAAAAAATGGTATAAGATAAAAATAACAGCATAGAAAAATATGGTGTAAGTATGATATAATATGGTATAAACAAAAATTTGCAAGTCCCTATATTTCTTTTTTTTTTTTTTTTTTTGGTTTTTGGGCCACACCCTGTGACGCTCAGGGGTTACTCCTGGCTATGCGCTCAGAAGTTGCTCCTGGCTTCTAGGGGGACCATATGGGACGCGGGGGGATCGAACCGAGGTCCGTCCTAGGCTAGCGCAGGCAAGGCAGGCACCTTACCTCCAGCGCCACCGCCCGGCCCCAGTCCCTATATTTCTAAAGTCATTTTGCACATGTCTAGAAATTCTTCCAAAAACAATACTTTCATAAAGAGAAAATAAAGGGTATTAAGGGATTTTTGAACTTTTGTAATTTTAAAAATCATATGTTTTTGAAAAATGTTAGATTGCATGTATACCTGAAGTGCAAATATTTTTAATTTACTTTTAATGAATATGATTATATTCTTTATATATATATATATATATATATACCTATGGATGGAATTAAAGGTTCATACTCTAAATTTTTTTTGAGTTCAAAATGTTATTTTGCAGAGAAGACCAATTTATAGTTCCTCTGACAATGTTCTTATTCCTCGACACCTATACCAGCACTGGTCTCTTTGATGGATATGTAGACCATCATCACAAGAATGGATATATTTCACATATTCATATGTGTCTATTATCACTCTCCTTTTCACCATCACTATCTTATGTTTGTCATTTTGTTGAAATGTTTTTGGTAATATCTTTATTTAAGCACCATAATTACAAAATTGTTTATAGTTGGGTTTCCCTCAGAAATAGAAAACCATCCTTTACCAGTGCAATATTCCCATCACCAACGTCCTCAATCTCCTCAAACACATTTGCTGGAGACAGGCATTGTCCAACAGCATTGTACTTCTTTCACTCATTAACATTATCACCAAAGTTGTCAGTGTAGTTATTTCTCTAACTGCACTCACCACACATTGTGGTGAATTTCATAGCATGAGTTGGTTCTTCTAGCCCTCATCTCTATTGTCTCTGGGTATTATTACAATAATGTCTTATTTTTCTTAAAACCAATAGATATGTGAGACTGTTCTGTGTCTCTCTCCTGCATAATATTCCATTGTGCATATGTATCATGTTTCTTTAGCCATTCATCTGTTAAAGGGAATGTTGGTTGTTTCCAAATTCTAGCTATTGTAAATAGCATTGCAATGAATATAGGTGGGCAGAAGGCCTTTTTGTATTGTTTTTTGTGTTCCTTGGCAATATCGCTAGGTGTGGTAATTTTCCGTGTTTTTAGGCAACTCCATAATGTTTTTCATAAAGGCTGGCTGAGGCAGCATCCCACCAGCAGTGAATGAGAGGTTTTTTTTTTTTTTTTCTCTCCACGTCCCAGCCAGCACTGATTGATCCTTTTCTTTGTGATGTGTGCCATTAATGATCTTCGGTATGAGATAATACCTCATTGTTGTTTTGATTTGCATTCCCCTGATAATTAGTGACGTGAAGCACTTTTTCATGTGCCTTTTTGCCATTTGTATTTCTTCTTTGAGATATTGTCTGTTCATTTCTTCTCCCATTTTTTGATGGGGTTAGATGTTTTTTCTTTCTTGTTAAGTTCTATTATTATCTTGTCTTTCTTAATTATTAAACCTTTATCTGATGGATATTGTGTGACTGAAAATTTTCTAGAATCAATAGATTCATATAGCAATATGGCAGGCTACAAAATTAAAACGCAAAAATCAATGGCCTTCTTATGCACCAATAATGATAGAGAAGAATGGACATTTTAAAAATTCAATTCAAATTAATGTTACACAAATTCAAATACTTTGGAGTCAACTTAACTAAAGAAGTGAAGGACCTATACAGAGAAACTACAAAAAATTACTTCAAAAATAAGAGTGGACACAAGGAAATGGAGATATGTACCCTGCTCATGAACAGGTAGAATAAATATCATTAATAATAACTAATAATAAATTAACATTAATTAACTAATGGCAATACCCATCAAAGCATTGTATAGTTTTAATGCAATCCCTCTAGATACCCATGACATTCTTCAAAGAAGTAGATCAAACACTCCTGAAATTCATTTGGAACAATAAACAACTAAGAATAGCTAGAAAAAGAAATATGGGAGGTATCACTTTCCCCAACTTTAAATTGTATTACAAAGCAATAGACGTTAAAACAGCTTGCTGTTGGAATAACATCAGACCCCCAATCAATGGAATAGACTTGAGTATTCAGAGAATGTTCCCCAGACATACAGTCAATAATATTTGATAAAGAAGCAATAAAAGCAAAATGGAGCAAAGAAAGCATCTTCAACTAGTGATGTTGGGACATCCTATATTGTTTAATTTTTTGTTTTTATATATTCTTGATATAATCCCTTGTTTAATCCCTTTTAAATATGCATACTGTATGATTTTCTCCCAGCCTGTAGCATGTCTTTTTTTTTTTTTTTGCTGGATCTTCTTCCCATGCATTTTAAGCTGTATGTAGTCTTATTTTACTTTATTTTATCTTTTTTTTTTACCCAGTGTGAATCAACAAATAACAACCCCAGAACAAAAAAAAATGTTGAGTGTGTTACTGAACTTTTGCTCAGTGTATTTTAATATTTGGGTCTAATTTCCAAGTTTTTAGTCCAATTTGAATTGTCTTAGTACACTATGTAGTGTTCCAGTTTAATTCTTTTACAAATAGACTTTCAGTTTTCCCAATGCAATTTATTGAAGAGACATTTCTTTCTTCATTACAGTCTTGAATGCATTATGACAAATTATCTTTCTATATACATTAGGAATAATTCTTTATTTTGTTTTGTGTCTATTTGTTTACAATTGAGTACTTGTTTGAATTATAGTTTTAAAGTAACATTTATAATTAAGGTTTATGACACATTTATTGTTTATTTCATGATGCATCCATTCCTTTGTTTCAAGGTTTCTTTGGAATTTTGTAATATGTATTCATCAGAGATATTGGTTCCAAGATCTTTTATTTAAAACAAAATATAGTTTCCTTATGCTTCTGGACTTAGGTAATTCTTGTCTAATAAAATGTTTTTGGGAACACTTCTTCAGTTTTTTTTAACAGTTTGAGAAGGAAAAGCAGTGGTCCATCAGTTATCTTTGAAGATTTAATAGACTTTTACTACTGAGACAATATGGTTCCAAGGCTTTCTTTTCATAGAAATTGAGTGTTCTGTCAATTTTAGTGCCTGTAATTGGCTTTTATGTCTTTCCTTTCCTACATTCAGAATAGAGGATTCTAAGAATCTATAATTTTTTATTAATTGTTTGACTGGTGGCATAAATATAATAATAAGTCATATAGTCTTTGCATTTCCATAGTATCTATTTTAAATTATCTCTATTTCTGAATCAAACTATTAGGGTTGGCTTTCATTTTTAATGATTTTATCAAGTTTTTACCATTTTTTATTTTCCATGTAAAATAATCTATTATTAATTTCAAGTAACCTTTGTACTATTATAGTAATATTTTATTAATTTATATTCTATTTTCTTAAAATTGTCTGCCATTTTCCAACTTTCGCTTTTATTTTTTCACATCATACAAGTTACTTCTATTTAATGTGTGAGATATAATATTTGTCTTTTTCTATTTGTTTTTGACATAAGACTATTGCTACAGAATTCAATCTAAATAATATGTTCTGATAGCTCATGCTTTATTCTCCATTGTATGGGAATTTAAGTTTTTTGATCTTCTGTGATTTTCTATCAACCATCAATTATTCATGACATGATGTTCAATCATCATATGTTATATTTTTTCTGACATTTTTTATGGTTGACTTCTCATTTTCTAGTGCTAAAATCTGACAAGAGAAGGATAATAATTCAGTTTTAATAAAATTATTGATATTTTATACATTTGAAAAGAATATTTTTTAAATATATTACGATTGAGAATCTCTTTTAATGGCCCACAGAGATTGCACAATAGCTACGATTTTTGCCTCCTTCATGGCTGACCCAGGTTTTCTCACCAGCATACCAAATAATCACTTGAGCCTGACAGGAGTAATTTCTGACTGCAGAACCAGGAGTATAACCTGAGCACCTTTTGTTGTGGCCAAAACAAAAAACTGTCTATTATACATAGTGTATCCTGTCCCTCATCTGAGGCTATTATTTTCCTTGTAAATTCTCTGTCTAGTTTATTTCTTCCTTTGTGAGAATGAAGATTTAAAATTCCCAGCCATTGCTTTCTTTTTATTGATGTGCCTCTAGAGCTCTTTAATTATTAGTTTATATATATTCTGATATACCTTATATCTTTTAATAACGGCTTTATATATTTTGATGTTCCTTCATTTGTTAAATGTTCGTATTAGGTACTTTTGATTTTATCATTAAATAATTCACATCCTTGTCACTTGTTACATTTTCTACCTCAAAGCATTGTATCTCAAGCCATATTGTCTATCAGAGTTTTCCAGGTTTTTACTTTGAGTTTATATTTTCTAGTCTGAAAAATTACTGTTGAGAAAACAGTAATGATGGTCTTTTAGAAATTGCCTTGTACATTTTTTGAATTGTTTGTTTTTTTGGGGGAGTCATACCTAAAAATGTTCAAAGGTTACTTCTGACTCACTCTGCGGTAAAAAACACCAACCTACAGTGATCACAGAGGACCATATGGGATTCCAGGAATTGAATTTGCGTTGGCTGTGTGCAAGGCAAGAGTCCTAACCACTGTACTATCTCTCTGACTCTTTTTTTTATATCATCTTTATCTTTGATCTTTAATATTTTAATTATAATGTGCTTTGGTATATGTCTGGGCTCCTTTGTGTTTATTGTTTATTTATTTGAAATTCTGATTTTCGTTATTCTAGAATGCTTTCTTTTTAAGCTTGCCATAAGGTTCATGGCAGTGTCTTACAAACTTCACTTATTATTACAATGCAAAATTTTTTTTCCCTTCTGAAACCTCATAAATGTAATGATGTTTCGCTGAAATTGTCTTTAAAACCTTCTTTATATGTGTCTATTTTGTTGATGGCAATTTGAGTTATTGTCTCTCTTTTCAGTTCATTAATTCAATGTTCTGTTCTTATTTATTTCTAAAATAAGTAAATACTATCAGTATTCTTAGTTTTATTCTGTTCTTGCTTTGTTTAATATCCACATCTTTCAGCTCTTCTTGGTCTTAGTCTGTGGTATTCAGGGGTCATTCTAGCAATTGGGTTTTTATGAAATTCTGGGGTTCAATCCTGGCCTCTTTTTTTTTTTTTTAGTTTTTGGGCCACACCCGGCGGTGCTCAGAGGTTTCTCCTGGCTGTCTGCTCAGAAATAGCTCCTGGCAGGCACAGGGGACCATATGGGACACCAGGATTCGAACCAACCACCTTTGGTCCTGGATTGGCTGCTTGCAAGGCAAACACCGCTGTGCTATCTCTCCGGGCCAAATCCTGGCCTTTTATATAAAATGCATGTAATCCAGTTCTTTGAGGTATCTCTCTAGTGCCTTTTTTGTTTGTAATTTTAAGTTTAGTTGTACATTTTAGCATTTACATGTGGAGTTTTCTCTTACTTTGCTCTATACTTGCTCTGTCTTTTTTTGGGTTATCTCCTATTGATCCACCTGCCTTCCTGGTAGTTATCACCTATAAGTCCCCTTTGAGCTGTTCCAGACTTATCTTGTAAATTCTTAAAATTCATTTGAATCATATGTATGAAGGACCCTTCATATGAGCTGCAGCTGGAGCCCTACCTAGGCAAGAGAAAGCATTCTACTGGGGATTTCCATTATAAATGCATTAAATGTAGAAAAGCAGTGTTAGATGTCTGAATGAGTCCCTTGAGAGACTAAGAAGGAAAAGCAATCTCCTTGCTTGAGGCTCAAGAAAGGACACTTCAATGCATCTCCAACTAGGTACTGCCAAGCAACCAATTTTCAAAAATGCCAATTATGCTAGGCTCATTTAGTAGGATGTTTTCTCTCTTTCTTTCTATCTTTCCTATATAGACTCTCACCCACATACCATCTCTGTTAAAGTCATTAATAGCTTTTTCTTCAATTAAAAATAATAGCATCTTTTATTAGGTTCCTTTGCAAAAGCATAATTAGATTTCTATATTGTATATATTATTGTCTCCCATCAAGGAACAACAGAATTTATCTGAAATATTAAAGTATATAGCATATATCGGCCCATGCAAACTATAATTGCCACACTAACATTGTTTTTACAGTGCTCCTTCGACTCCAAACCTTAAAAAAAGTTGATGGTCACTATCACTAACAGGTATAAATAGCACAAACTTGAAAACAACAATCCATGTTAATTTATAAGAATTGTGTCCTTGTGGTGTCTTATAAATAATGCGCTGTATGCAGTACTGAGTAGTTGCATCATGCTGATATATTTAATTTTGTGTGTATTCTGTAATTATGTCATAATGTTTTCAGAGATTTTACTGTAAAGAACAAGATATACCTTTTAGGTACTATACTAAGCATTGAATGTGTTTGAGTTTAGAAGGGTAATAATTCCTTATTAAAATAAAAAAAAGAAAAAAAGAAAAAAGAAAAAAATACATATATACTCATAATCGTTTCACTTAGGTATAAATAATTGTTTCATTTAAATATTTGTTTAATTTCATATGAAAAATTTAAATATCATTTAAAATAATAATTTCATTAAAACATATGTAATATATATTTGTATCCACCAGCATTCTCAATTTTTTATGCCTCCATTAAAGAAAAAAAACTCAAAAAAAAGTATATAGCATATAAATAAAGTTTTAGATAATAAAGGAATCATCTCTAAGACATAGTGTAATAGTTAGAAAGAGCATAGGGATGTCAACAAAATATACTTGTTTGATCACAGCTTTTCTACTTAACTACTTCACTAAACAATTGAGTCCTGAATTTTTATGTCAAAATATATTATTAATATGCGATGATATTAATGTAAAATAAATTGGAATGCTATAGAATATCTAACATAAAACAAAAAATGCAATGAACAGTTTATTATTCTCTTACATTCTTTGAATTGCAAGCACTCTATTCAAAACCCAAATTGAGAAAAATGGAAAAAATAGGTGAAGCAAAGTGTAGTGTTTCTTTCTATTTTCTGTTTGACTTGTTTGGTCTTTCCTTTTAACATCTTCTGTTAAACATAGTTTGCTGGTGAGCAAACTCTTTCTTTTCCACTATAGTGTGACCAAGGCAGAACTTCTAATTACATCAAATCTTAAAATTTAAACAAAGTCACAATAATAATAATGGAAGTGATCTGGTGGAATCTCAAAGGAGTTTTCAGGAAAGAAGCGTCAGTAATTTCTTGAGAAAATTTGACTTAAATTTAATACTTACTCTTTTACATTAAGGAAAAAAAAACATGGCCCAATCAAAAATTCAATATAATTAGTTCTTTATTCATAATGGTATCTAAGCATATCTAAGCATTGAACTCTTTCCATATTCCATTCATTCATTTGAACTTGAAAAGGCTTGTGGACATATAGTCCTCTTCATATATATATATATATATATATATATACATATATATACATACATATATATGTATATATATAACTTTTCAGATTAAACCATCGCATAAGTAATGTTTCCATCATGTTCTTTATGTTAATTTTTTCTTTGAAGTATTATCATAAGATGATGCTAGAAGATATAAGATCAAAAAATTTAGATTATACTTATTATATTCTATTGCTGATATTATGTGAAATAGCTTTGTTTTCTGAAATAGATCTCTAATGTATATCTTTTTTGCTGGCAAATAGCTGCTTTATTATAATTAATTTTATTTTAACATCTGGCCTAACATATATATTTTTTTTCACAGACTACCTGCTTAGCAACTTCCTATAATCTTTATTCAATGTCACAAACGTTGCATGAATATGATATGTCTATGTGGAGAAACATCAAACACAAGCAGATTCACATAAACTCATCTTTAATAATCATGTATTCATGTATTTAAAATTCCTAAGAAATTCACATTTAGTTTCTCTTGTATTAAAACATATGTGGAACATTCCCCAAAATATGATTGTGAGGGGCATACTGAAGGCCACGAATTGCACAAAAATTAAAGATTATATAAATAATCTATAAAGATTATACAGGTTATCTATATAGATTAAGGCAAATTATTCATTATATTTTGTTTTCTTAATTATGAATCCTGAAATAAAAAAGCACTGCTCCATGAAATAAACTCATACCTACAGAAAATATTTAACAGATTTTAACATATTTGCTTTTTCTTTTTTTTTCTTCCCCCTTCTTTCCCCAGTTTTTTTTTTTACTTAAACACCTTGATTACATACATGATTGTGTTTGGGTTTCAGTCATGTAAAGAACACCACCCATCACCAGTGCAACATTCCCATCACCCAATGTCCCAAGTCTCCCTCCTCCCCGCCCGACCCCCGCCTGTGCTCTAAACAGGCTCTCCATTTCCCTCATACATTCTCATATTTAGAACAGTTCAAAATGTAGTTATTTCTCTTACTAAACTCATCACTCTTTGTGGTGAGCTTCCTGAGGTGAGCTGGAAATTCCAGCTCTTTTCTCTTTTGTGTCTGAAAATTATTATTGCAAGAATGTCTTTCATTTTTCTTAAAACCCATAGATGAGTGAGACAATTCTGTGTTTTTCTCTCTCTCTCTGACATATTTCACTCAGCATAATAGATTCCATGTACATCCATGTATAGGAAAATTTCATGACTTCATCTCTCCTGACAGCTGCATAATATTCCATTGTGTATATGTACCACAGTTTCTTTAGCCATTCGTCTATTGAAGGGCATCTTGGTTGTTTCCAGAGTCTTGCTATGGTAAATAGTGCTGCAATGAGTATAGGTGTAAGGAAGGGGATTTTGTATTGTATTTTAACATATTTGCTTTTTCAGCAGCCATCAAAAAGGGAAGAAATATAATTTTCTTTCTAACATTTTATCCAGTTCATAGCATGGAGCCCAAGATTTTAGTATTTGAGGAATATACTGTATTACTGAACTACTTCCCTGTTCCCTCCACTCTTCAGATTTCTTGACTTAGAATCCCTCTAATAAAGGGTGGATACATAAAATAAATATAAGTTAAATAAAATGTTTTCCTTTCTTACATATGGGTGATATCAAGATATCTTCAGTTATATACTTAACTGAGAAATTTGCTTAGAATTCAGGCTTAGGGGCTTAGAGCAATAGTAAAACATGTAAGGCATTTGACCTGAGCTTAATCTCTGGCATTCTTTTGTTTCCCTGAGAACTGTCAAGACTAATTACTGAGCATCACTGGGTGTAGTCAAAAAAGAAAAAATATAATAAAAATAAAAAAATGAAAAAAAAATTAGGTTAAATACAATTGCATAGGTCAAAAGATGAGATATATACCACTTAGAGTAGAATAAATACCTATTACTAAATTTTCCTTTAGCCAAAAAGTTGGGGTCTATGGTGATTAGTGACAAAGTTTATCATGTGGTGTTTTTACTCCATGTCTCCTTGCTGAGTTAAACATGATTACTTAATGGAACTCTCAGGAATAGGATCTATGTTAACTGATATAGAATCTGCATTTCAGTAGACAAAATGGTTTTAAACAAAACCTCTGTCTGTACTTCCTGTTTTAAAATGCTTGCAGCTCATAATAATTATATACCAAAGTGCCATATTTTACATATCAGTTCCCCATGATATACTTTTATACCTTGTCCTAAACAACTTTAATAATATTGTGTGATTACATGTTCTGCTACACTTCACTAACTTTACCATTATTAACTCACCATTTATTTCTCTTCTCATTAACATACAAACTTCTCTTTAATCTTTTATAATATTGTTGTTTTTGAACCACACCTGGCAGGGTTTAGGGTCAATCTTGGCTCTTCGCTGAGGAATAATTCTGGGAGTTGGGGTATAGAGGATGCCAGAGCTACAACTTGTGTAAGCCACATGCAAGGCAAACACCCTAACCATTATGCTATCATTCTGGTACCTTGATTCTTATCTTTGAATGAAGGGACATAAAGCTGAAATCACTTACTATACATTAGGAATGGCAATTTAAGATCTTGCTCTCTTGAGAAATGTTTCATTTCTTCCTGGTGTTTAAAGCCAATGTCCCCAAGATTACTTGCTGAAGTGTTCTGCCTTTGGTTCCTGAAACCTTCCAAAAAAATTAAAGTGCAAATAATGTTACTTCTTATTAACTGAATTCTTTTTCTTTTTTTGAGTAAACGAGACTTGTTTATTTTAAAGCACTTTTTTTTTAATTTTTTTTTTTTTTTTTGGTTTTTGGGCCACACCCAGTAACGCTCAGGGGTTACTCCTGGCTTGGGGGACCATATGGGACACCGGGGGATCGAACCGCGGTCCGTCCAAGGCTAGCGCAGGCAAGGCAGGCACCTTACCTTTAGCGCCACCGCCCGGCCCCTTTTTTTTTAATTTCTATTTTGATCATAGTGGCTTACATATCTTTTACATTAGTATTTTAGGTACATATTAACATTGAATTGGGGAATACCCACCACCAAATTTGTCCTCCCCCTTCCCCGTTCCCTTTCTACAACCCATATCCCCCACCATCACCCCCCGGGCTGCTAGAGTAGGTGGTCCCTCTTTGTCTAGATTACTATTAGTGATCATACATCTGTTTAGTCCTGGTGCCCTCCCTTGTTTCTCCCTCTATTTGAGAGTCTAAGCTAGATAAATCGAGTTATGTGGTTTTGTTTGAGGGAAAGAAAAGCAATAGAATGGGATAAAGATTAAGCAAAAAAAAAAAAAAATGGGCGGAGTCCTTCTATTGACTATCAGCCTCAGTTTGAGAGAGGACATGAAAAAGGTAATTGAAACACCATAACAATACAAAAATAAATGTCAAATTAAATAAAGAAAAGCACCTCACAATAGTCTCAGTTCTAAATTCAAATCATGCCGGAGTGCAAAAAGAAAGAGAAAGATAAGATAAAATAATATAAAATAAAGCAGGAGACATCAACTTCAATATCTACACCAAAATAAGGACGTCAAAAAAAAAAAACAATCAATCAATAAATATATATGCAGAAAAATTATTTTGTGATTTTTTTTTTGGTTTTTCGGGCCACACCGGTTAGATGCTCAGGGGTTACTCCTGGCTACGCGCTCAGAAATTGCCCCTGGCTTGGGGGGACCATATGGGACGACAGGGGATCAAACCGTGGTCCTTTCCTTGGTCCTTTCCTTGGCTAGCGCTTGCAAGGCAGACACCTTACCTCTAGCGCCACCTCGCCGGCCCCTTTTTTCCTTTCTTTTTTTCTTTTTTCCCCTGCGTAGGCACAGTAACTATTGGGAATATTATAGAGGGAATTCCCTTGGCCTCGGAGATACAGGGTTTCTCCATCCCTGAAGTATATTGTCATGGGATTAACTATAGACTCCTTGCATGATCATTTACTCTCCCCCTCAGTGCTTTTGTGGTGTATGGAAGACTTCTGCTTCATCATGGATGGTAAAAATCAGACCTCTGTATCTAGAGATCTTGGTGACTGTGCAACTCAAGGAGTGGAGCTTATGATGAAGGTTTTCTTTGTGGTTCTAGCAGTTCTGCTTCTTCAGTGTCGTTTTAATTCATCTTCTGTAGTTGGTATTGGTCATTATGTTGCTCCTAGGATGGAGCCTGGGACAGAGTCTTTTGTTCCGTTTCTGGAAGACCCATTCACTTGCGGTTGTCTCAGTCAGACCTCTGGAATTGGAGATCTTGTTTGTTGAACAGATTGTAGACCAAAAGCTAGGTTAGAGCTTTTTGTTGGTGGTGGTGGTGGTCCCAGGATGCGTACTGTCTAGTCCTGGTTGTAACAACCATATATGTATATAGCAATTTTGGTTTTTGCACAGATCTAAGTTTGTTTGTTCGTTTTTTTTTTATTTGTTTTGTGCTTCTTTTGGGTCACAGCCGGTGGCACTGGGCGGCTGCTCCTGGCTCAGTGCTGGGAAGTTGCCCCTGGTGGGCATGGGGGACCATGTGGGATGCCGGGATGTGAGCCACCGTCCTTCTGCAGGAAGGACAGACGCCTTGCCTCCATGCTATCCCTCCAGGCCCCACTTTATTCCATTAATTATGTTTTTATTTATTCTCTTTAGATATGTCTGAGCATATATATTTTTAGTTTTTGTCATGGATCTGTTTTTTTCTCTCTTCAACCCCAAATCCACCAGCAAAATAATGTAGCACCACTTCTTCCTGCAAAAGCATTTTAATAATAGGGGAAATTTTATGTGTACAAACAAGCTATCTACTAGGGATAAGAACTTATACTTTTTTACAACACAGGGACATCTCCCACCCTGAATGTATGTTCTGGGGAACCAACCTAGACTCCAGGGAAATAGGCACCGACCGTCCAGCCTTGACTCCTGGATCCCAACATAGGAACGACAGAGTTCTCCACTCAGCTCCAGGAACCAAGTCCCCTCCAGGGCATTCATAATGCTACTCTGACGCCAACAAATGCCAGTTCTAAATCGATAACCTGACAATGAGGAAATGGGAACAACTAGATCTAAGAGCAAGTTATCCTTCCTCGCAAGCCAACGATAAGACAAAATCAGAAGACATGTCACCCTTGGATCTGTGCAAAATTAACTGAATTCTTAAGGCATTCTTTTCATTTTAAGGCATTTTTTTTTTTTTTTTAATTTTTTTTTTTTTTTTTTTTTGGTTTTTGGGCCACACCCGTTTGACGCTCAGGGGTTACTCCTGGCTATGTGCTCAGAAATCGCCCCTGGCTTGGGGGGGACCATATGGGACGCCGGGGGATCGAACCGCGGTCCTTCCTTGGCTAGCGCTTGCAAGGCAGACACCTTACCTCCAGCGCCACCTACCCGGCCCCATTTTAAGGCATTTTTATTAAAATTTTTATAACCATAACCGAATCATATAGACACCTATTATTATTTTCATATTTTTTTAAATTTTGATGGCATTGTTATATTCTAAATATACTCTTTATATATTTTTTCTTTGTTTAGATAGAGAGGGATTTTGATAAATTCATTTCAATGTCTTGTACTATCAGAACCTTAGAATTTTAATTAAACAGTCTTCATTTAAGGCTATTACATATATCATGTGACTTTAGACTGAAATAATTTAAAATAATTTTGGAAAATATCCCTGCTTAAAATTTTATTATACTTGATGAAATGCTTTGTGACATAGTGGCAGAAATTATGATATTGAACAAATTTGGAGCATACCACTAAAACTAGTACCTGTGAATTTACATTATTGTTCATATGTCACATGTCTTTATTCATCCTTACCCCGCCACTCATGTCTTTCTTGAGTTTTCTGATCCCAGGTAGAGGGTTTGATTGTTTTTTGACACTCTATTTCCTTGTTTTGTTCCAATTACTACACATGAGTGAGATTATCAGTAATATGTCTCTCCCTCGCTTACATTCTTGCTTAACATGATATCCTTTACTTCTATGGACTTTTCATCAAGTTGAATAAGTGAAACCCTTTATTACAATGGCACAGCTTCCTCTGAGTATGTGAGTGCGCATACGTGAATATTTGTGGTTGCATATATGTCATACACCTACCACTGGACATTTAGATTTTATTACATTCTGGGTGTAGTACTAAAGAGCTGTATTGAATATTTGTGTGTGTATATATTTTTGAATTTTTTTGTTTGGTGTAGCTGATGTCAAGAAATAGAATAGCTGGTTCATCTATTTTTTATTTTAGTTTAGGGATTTTGTACTATGTTCAGTAGAGGCTGAACCCCAATACCTTTTAACTAATAATAAATGAGACTTCACTTTTCACTGTATCCCCACCAATACATTTCTTTTTGTTTTTATTTTTGGGCCACACCCGGTGATGCTCAGTGGTTACTCCAGGCTATGCACTCAAAAATCGCTCCTGGGATGCCCGAGGTCCGTCCTAGGCTAGTACCGGCAAGGCAAAAGCCTTACCACTCAATTCCACTGCTCTGGCCCTCTAATAATACTTGTTATTTTTATTTTATTTTAGGAATTTTGTACTATTTTTAATAGAGGCTGAACTCTAGAATCTTTAATCAATAGTTAATGTGGCTTTACTTTTCATTATATCTCCACTAATATACATTTCCAGTGTTTTTAATGTGTGCCACTTGAATATAGTGACATATTTAATGCTGTTGAATATTTTTCCAGATAATAGGTGAAAATAAATATTATCTTATATAAGGGACTATTGGATTCATCATTGAGCTTTGTGTGCTTTATATATCTTGAATATTGTTCATTTACCTGGAGTTTTGTATAAAAATATGTTCTCTCATTTATAAACATGATTTTTATTAACAAGAGTTTATGTACAAGATTTTTAAATAAGTTTATTATGATGTCTTATTTTATTAACATGTATCCACATTTAAGTTTCTTTTAAATTATTATGTGAGATAACAATTACCAAATTAAATGTTTTATTGTTTTGTGGAATCAATCAAAATATTTATTTTTCAGTTTATTGTTTCTGTTATTTTCAAAAGTAACTTTGCTTAGATTTGCTTAAACAATGTTCTAATATAAAATTTAAAAAATAATGAAAAAAAGAAATCAAATGTATATTGGGTACAAACTGAAATTTGTTCCCTGCTCCTGAATATATGCTGAGTCTCCACTCTGGTTATTAGAATTGTGTAATGTTTATTTTTTCCTAGTGGGAGGTAGTTTATATTCTTATTGTAATTTTGGAGTCATAGTGCATACTGAATGCCTGCATTTCAACAGGGATGCAGTGGGGTGCATCTAATTAAATATAATCTTTACTTTTCTAATCACAAGATGCTCAGGGAGCATTATTGGCATTATTGGCAACAATGCTAATTTTCAAGACAAGCTTGTAATTTAATTGGACTATCAATCTCTGGCTTCCGAACCTGCATTTATATTTTTCTAGTATATGACATTTATACTCTGTACTTTATATTGCAACCTACATATATATTATATATACATATACATTATTTTTGGCCCACACGTGGTGATGCTCAGGGGTTAGTCCTGGCTATGTGCTCAGAAATCATTCCTGGCTTGGGGGACCATACGAGATACTGGGGGATCAAACTGAGGTCTGTCCTAGGCTAACACGAGCAAAGCCTTACCACTTGCACCACCACTTCGGCCCCAGCCTACCTATTTTTTTCTACTGAACACTGTATTTTAGTTTTATATGGTACACTTAATAAAATCGTTACCTTATAATAAAAATAAGTAAAATAAAATTTCTAACTAAAAACTCTAACATTTAATATTTATCTTCTTTAATAAGCTTTATCATTTAAGATGAATATAATTTTTTAAATACTTAACTTGAATGATTGTATTGTCAAAATTCATTGCACTTCCAATGAGTCATGCTCTAGAAAATAATATTTCCTTATGGAAACTTTGTTAAAGAAAGAGAGAATAATAATGAAAGATAAAAATCCTGGTCCCAAATAGGATGCTGCATTTTCCTAATGTCTTAACAATTGACTGATAGTGACATTAGATTTCAATTGATGAGTCCATTTCTCAAATACAGCTAAACCTAATTTCTGCATTAAAATTTAAGAAAGTCACATATCACTTTGAAAATCTCAGATGAAAAGCAAAAGCCTTGAGCATTAGCTACCAAAGATATAGAACACAATTTACTTTCTACAAAATCTTAAAATCACTGCTATTTTCAGAAAAAAAAAGTTGTAAAATGAAATCACATGCAGTTCTAGTCAT